>NW_028270169.1:23276942-23921942 GCF_037043375.1 Chiloscyllium plagiosum | reverse complement strand
GTTGCCAGGTCTTCAGTGATTATCAAAAAGAGCACTGCAGCATTATTTATGAGAATTGGAAGGTCAGAGGCTATAAACAGCTTTCTTGTCAGCAGCAGAACCCAGATGAAAGGGAAAATATTCTGCCTGTTGGTGATGACATTTCTGTTGTTTCGTTCATAACATGCATCTGCATCCGAGGCTTCTGAAGTGAGCGCAAAATATTTTAAAGCTTATACAGCATTACATAAAATGACCATTTCAAATTAAACCGATAGAGCGCTGGTAGTAACTGGACTAGGGAGAACAAAATATTCTCTTTTTTTAATTAAACAGCCAATTCCGTTATAATAGAACAATTTTCTTCTCTATACTGCAGCAATGGTAACAATGCCAAACAAAAAACAATCTACATTTGTAAAGTGCCTGATCCTATCACTCAGAAGTTTGCTCAAGGCCCTTCATGCCCAATAAATTATTTTGATGTTCAATGGCTACAGTGTGGTCAAATACTGCTATTGTAGAAGTTGGCACAACAGCAAAATCTTAAGGAGTGACTTTGGGTTACCAACTACTGACTTTTACGAAAACAGGTGTCAGTTTGAAGTTGGCCTGTATGGTCCCCGAGTGTAGAAAATAAAGTGAAATTGTAATCCAACTCATAGCCACTTTCCATTGCAAATTCCAACACTTGGCTCAGCAAATTGGTTAGGCCACCTTTGGAATATTGTGTACAACTCTGATCTCCTTCCTATCAGAAGGATGCTGTGAAACTTGAAATGGTTCAGAAAAGATTTACAAGGATATTACTAGGTTTGGAGGATTTGAGCTACAGGAAGAGGCTGATTAGGCTGGTGCTGTTTTCCCTGGAGCATTGGAGGCTGAGGGATGACCTTACAAAAGTTTATAACGTCATGAGGGGCATGGATAGGATAAATAGACAGGGTCTTTTCCCTGGGTTGGGCGAGTGCAGAACTAGAGGGCAGAGGTTAAGGGTGAGAGGGGAAAAATTTACAAGGGAGCTAAGGGGCAACTTTTTTCACGCAGAGGTTAGTGCGTGTATGGATTGAGCTGCCAGAGGAAGTGGTGGAGGCTGGTACAATGACAACATTTAAAAGGCATCTGGTTGGGTATATGAATAGGAACGATTTGGAGGGACATGGGCCAAGTGCTGGCAAATGGGACTAGATTAGGTTAGGATATCTAGTTGGCATGAACGGGTTGGACCGAAGGATCTGTTTCCATGCTGTACATCTCTATGACTCTAAGTGATAGTCATAATTGCAGAGCTACTTATAAAGGAGAGGGCTGCATTCAAATGGCACAATAACTGAGACATGAAATATTGCTGCTAGCATTCTAAGGTGTTTTTTTTTTGGATTGATGCAAAGAGTGTGTTCGAACACAGAATTAATTCCATTCATTTGAACGTAGATCAATAATTTATGGTCAACACTTTAACAATGTTGTAATAGCGTTCTTGTTAAAATCTTAAGTTGAGTTGTTTAAATGTGTTTATGCTAATATGATTTTAGTCACAAGAATTGACGCAATATCATGGTTGAGGTTTGCAATCAGTAACCTGGTGTAGATTGAGACAACAACTAGTATTCGTTAAAGCTGTGTTCAACTTCTCTGCCAGCCCTTCAGCTTAGTTTGCACGAACCTAGGAAAAGATAATACAACATACACAAGGTCCCAGTGCCTTACACATGTGAAACTGGTGCTGTGAATTATGGGGCATGCAACTTAATTGTTGAAGTTCCAAATACTTTTTCACTGAAAGCTGTTCGGTCCCTTGCCTTGTTTGTAATTGTTGCCTTAATTGGAGCAGGTTCAGCACTTTGCATGTGTTCTTCGTTGCAGACCTCCAACTCGGAGAGAAAAGTGTAAAAAAAATGTACACCCTGTACATGCCCACACATCAGGCATCTGAGGAGAAAATCAGTCAAGATCAACCATGTGTTTGAGGTATGAATGCAAATACTATCATTCCTGATTCAAAAGCTGATGATTCCTGACTCAAAAGCTGATGATTCCCAGGGCACAGTTCCACTTTCATACTTCAAGCCCCTGTGCTGAAGGATTCAGGTCTTAATTATCATGCTAAGCTTATTTTAAAATTTCTATTTTAATGCAAATGCATTTAGCTCTTAATATGACTCAATATCTTGGCAAAATTCAACAAAATATAAACTAGTGAATTAGCTATTCATTATAGAGAACTGCAATCCATTTTAAGTATCTCTTATGACTTGACATTTCAGTTTTTCAAGCTTTATGAGTAAAATTTCTTGTAAGCCAATGAAATATTTCCCTTTCACCACCAAAAGACACTAATTTTATCAAAAATTTATCAAAGTATGTTTCTGACAACTTGAATTCATCACTCCAGGGCAAGTACATTTCTTATTTGACATACCAAGTATTAAAAGGTACATGATGTGAGCATCAGCTAAACCTCTGGTTACAGAAATAGCCAAAATGATTCAGAACGTCAAGCTGCCATTAAATTGTCTGAAACAAACCATTGCTTCAGGGCATGGTTGTGCTCAGCATCCCTGTACATGAGTTGTTAAAAGAAAAATGACTAAACTACAGCAGATGGTGAAAATCTGAAAGAAAATGAGAGGGAAACTGCTACAAACACTTAACATATCAGGTAGTGCCTGGAAATAAAGTAAGATAGTTGGCTTAATGTCTGATTGTGTGACCGTTCAGCCATTCGGATGAAGGGACACAGACCTACAACTTTAGCTTAACCTATAAGTCTCCTCCAAAGAACAGCAACTGATATGAACATCAGAACACGAATAAAGAGTCGCGGGACAAAAAATCATTTTTTAAAAACTTGCATGTCCAACATTAAAAAGACTTAATAAAAAACATCAGAACTACAGAATGCAGGTGCACAGCAAAGTTGCTGAGAACATGAAATGTTGCAAAGAAAGTTTAAATATATTATGATCAGAATCAGATGTCATAATTCAGGGTGCAACATTTAGCAAGTAGCTTAAATGTTTCATGTGAGTGGAGTTTGGGTTCAGATAGGTCAGTGCAAGTCACTTACCAATGTAATCTTGTTTTAAAACTGACAACATTTTCTGAAGTAGATCATTCTGAAAGGTGCCTACAATGGGACTGGCAGTAAGATGCATTCTCACTGAGCTGGCATGTCCTTTTAAAAACAATATCACACCTTGGACACTTCTCAGAATGATCTCTTCCTGAGAAAGGTTCAGTGTTTCTGTATCTGCTGCAGGTCTGAGCAGTTTTTCTCAATAGTTCTAATGAATCTTATCTTCCTTTAAGAAATGAGAGCTGGCAATGCTGGGGGAACAGAAGGTTTATTTTAAACATTTTACACAAAGTCTCACCATCAAGCTAACACCAATCACATCACAAACTGGCTACATACGGTCAATTATAAGCCTGCGGCATTTCCGCTTTCCACACTATCCATACATCTGTCTGAACAAACCACTGACAATACAAAGTGGGGATGTAGCTCAGTAATGTAAGCTTCCACCCATTACCAATTGAGTTGAACCCATACCTAAATACCTCCACAGAGGCCAGCATGCTGTCACCAAGTCAGCCTTTATATAGAAAAGGAGAATCTTTGTTTTGTAGCTCCTTCTGGGGCAGATTCCTCACCGGGGCAGGTTCAATACCGGGGCAGGTTCAGTACCGGGGCAGATTCCTCACCGGGGCAGATTCCTCACCGGGGCGGGTTCAGCACCGGGGCGGGTTCCTCAGTGGGGCAGGTTCCTCACCGGGGCGGGTTCCTTCAGCTCTGCCTCTGATACAGGCACCAGGTAATGCTCAGCCACTCGCTTCTTGGGCTTACAGCATCTTGGAAGAAATTAATTCTCTTCTTCAGACATCAAGATGGTGACATCCACCATGCCCATCTCAGATTCCGAGGTATCTTCAACACTTGACTGACAGGGAGAGCCCATGGGATCTGGGACACTTGGAAAAGGAGCCAGGAACATTTTGCTCCCACACTGTTTGCAAGGTTGCAGTTTTCATGTGGTCCATGTGCTGTTCAGGCCTTGCACAAATTTTATTTGTCACTGGATCTGACCTCATGTCAACCATGTCTCTTACCTATGCAGGGCTATTCCCATGGTTCATACACCAAGCTTTGCTCCCTGAAGTAAACTGTCTCTCTGGCTTAGCGGAAGCTTGTGTCTAGCATGGGTATCTGGTGAACTGTAGGCTGTTTCTTTAAGGCGGTCTTCAAAGTTTCGACTGCTCTTTCTGCCAGACTATTGGATAATGGATGGTATGGAGCTACCTTTATATGTCAAATACTATTCAACTTGGGGAATACTCAAATTCCCTTCTGGTAAATGATGGCCCGTTATCTGTAACCAATACTTCCAGTTGCTCGCAGTTTTTCAGTCATCGTCCATGTTGATAAATGAACTCTGTGCCCTTCCAGCCACTTTGAGTGGGCATCCACAATGATTAAAAATATTGTGCCCATGAAAGGACCTCTGTAATCGGCATGTAGTCAAGTCCAGGGTTCATCCATCCATTCCCACAAATGTTGTGGTGATGCTGGTGGTAGGTTTTATCCTTATAAGCAACCTAGGCACTGCCCCACTAATGTGGCTATGTCTGCACCAAATCCTGGCCACCAGATTAAATTTCTCACTAACAATTTCAGCTTGGAAACCCCTGGATGACCCTGGTGGAGTTCAGCCAGTGTCCGGTGGCGACCTTTACTCAGGGCAATCACTCTTGCTCCCTATAATAACATGCCATCTGCTACACTCAGCTGGACCCGCTGGGTCCAACAAGGTTTAAATTCTACTTGCAATGCAGGGCACGGGTGTGTGGGTGTGTGGGTGTGTGGGTGTGTATGGGTGTGTGGGTGTGTGGGTGTGTATGGGCATGTGTGGTTGTATATGGGTGTGTGGGTGCGTATGGGTGTGTGGGTGTGTATGGGCATGTGTGGTTGTGTATGGGTGTGGGGATGTGGATAGGTGTGCGTGGGTGGATGGATGTGTGGAAGTGGGTGTGTGGGTGTGTGGGTGTATAGGTGTGTGGGCAGGTGTGTGGTTGTGTATGGTTGTGTATGGGTGTGTGGTTGTATATGGGCATGTGTGGTTGTGTATGGATGTGGGGGTGTGGATAGGTGTGCATGGGTGGATGGATGTGTGGAAGTGGGTGTAGGTGTAGATGTGGGTGTGTGGGTATAGGTGTAGGTGAGGTGTGTGGGTGTGGGTGTTGGTGCAGGTGCGAGAGTGTATGGTTGTGGGTGTCTGGATGTATAGGTGTGTGGGTGTAGGTGTGAGAGGGTGTTGGTGCAGGTGCAGGTGTGTGGGTATGAGCGTAGGTGTGTGGGTGCGTGGATGAGGGTGTAGGCCTGAGAGTGTGTGGATGTAGGTGTGAGAATGTGTTCGTGTAGATGTGAGAGTGTGTGTGTGGTAGGTGTGAGGGTTTGGACGAAGATGTGTAGGTCTGTGGGTGTAGGTGTGTGAGTGTGTGGGGTTGACAGTAGTTGTGGTTGGACGTGTGTGCACGAGTGTAGGAGTGCAGGTTTGGAAGGGTGTGCGGGAGTGTGTGCGGGAGGGGAAGCGTGTGCAGGTTTGGGAGGGTGTGTGGGAGTGTATGTGGGAGGGGAAGCGTGTGCAGGTTTGGGAGGGTGTGTGGGAGTGTGTGCGGGAGGGGAAGCGTGTGCAGGTTTGGGAGGGTGTGTGGGAGTGTGTGCAGGTTTGGGAGTGTGTGCCGGAGGGACAACGTGTGCAGGTTTGGGAGGGTGTGCGGGAGGGAAAACGTGTGCAGATTTGGGTGGGTGTGCGGGAGTGTGTGCTGGTGGGGAAGTGTGTACAGGATTGGGAGGGTGTGCGGGAGCAGGAACATGTGCTGGTTTTGGAGAGTGTGCAGGAGCGTGTGCGGGAGGGGAAGCGTGCGCAGGTTTGGGAGGGTGTGTGGGAATGTGTGCGGGAGGGGAAGCGTGTGCAGGTTTGGGAGGGTGTGTGCAGGAGGGGAAGTGTGTGCAGGTTTGGGAGGGTATGTGGGAGTGTGTGCGGGAGGGGAAGTGTGTGCGGGTTTGGGAGGGTGTGCGGGAGGGGAAGTGTGTGCAGGTTTGGGAGGGTGCGCGGGAGTGTGTGCGGGAGGGGAAGTGTGTGCGGGTTTGGGAGGGTGTGCGGGAGGGGAAGTGTGTGCAGGTTTGGGAGGGTGTGTGGTAGTGTGTTCGGGCGCAGGAGCGTGTGAAGTTTTGGGAGGGTGTGTGGGAGTGTGTGCGGGAGGGGCAGCGTGTGCAGGTTTGGGAGGGTGTGCGGGAGTGTTTGCAGGAGGGGAAGTGTGTGCAGGTTTGGGAGAGTGTGTGGGAGTGTGTGCAGGAGGGGAAGTGTGTGCAGGTTTGGGAGAGTGTGTGGGAGTGTGTGCAGGAGGGGAAGTGTGTGCAGGTTTGGGAGGGTGTCTGGGAGTGTGTGCGGGAGGGAAAACGTGTGCAGGTTTGGGAGGGTGTGCGGGAGTGTGTGCGGGAGGGAAAACGTGTGCAGGTTTAGGTGGGTGTGCGGGAGTGTGTGCTGGTGGGGAAGTGTGTACAGGATTGGGAGGGTGTGCGGGAGCAGGAACATGTGCTGGTTTGGGAGAGTGTGCAGGACCGTGTGCGGGAGGGGAAGCGTGCGCAGGTTTGGGAGGGTGTGTGGGAATGTGTGCGGGAGGGGAAGTGTGTGCAAGTTTGGGAGAGTGTGTGGGAGTGTGTGCAGGAGGGGAAGTGTGTGCAGGTTTGGGAGGGTGTGTGGTAGTGTGTTTGGGCGCAGGAGCGTGTAAAGTTTTGGGAGGGTGTGTGGGAGTGTGTGCGGGAGGGGCAGCGTGTGCAGGTTTGGGCGGGTGTGCGGGAGTGTGTGCAGGAGGGGAAGTGTGTGCAGGTTTGGGAGAGTGTGTGGGAGTGTGTGCAGGAGGGGAAGTGTGTGCAGGTTTGGGAGAGTGTGTGGGAGTGTGTGCAGGAGGGGAAGTGTGTGCAGGTTTGGGAGGGTGTCTGGGAGTGTGTGCAGGAGGGAAAACGTGTGCAGGTTTGGGTGGGTGTGCGGGAGTGTGTGCTGGTGGGGAAGTGTGTACAGGATTGGGAGGGTGTGCGGGAGCAGGAACATGTGCTGGTTTTGGAGAGTGTGCAGGAGCGTGTGCGGGAGGGGAAGCGTGCGCAGGTTTGGGAGGGTGTGTGGGAATGTGTGCGGGAGGGGAAGTGTGTACAAGATTGGGAGGGTGTGCGGGAAAATGTGCTGGAGGTTGAAGCGTGTGCAGGTTTGGGAGGGTGTTTGGGAGTGTATGCGGGAGGGGAAGCGTGTGCAGGCTTGGGAGGGTGTGTGCAGGAGGGGAAGTGTGTGCAGGTTCGGGAGGGTGTGCGGGAGGGGAAGTGTGTGCAAGTTCGGGAGGGTGTGCGGGAGAGGAAGTGTGTGCAGGTTCGGGAGGGTGTGCGGGAGGGAAAGTGTGTGCAGGTTTGGAAAGGTGTGCGGGAGTGTGTGCAGGAGGGGAAGTTTGTGCAGGTTTGGGAGGGTATGTGGGAGTGTGTGCGGGAGGGGAAGTGTGTGCGGGTTTGGGAGGGTGTGCGGGAGGGGAAGTGTGTGCAGGTTTGGGAGGGTGCGCGGGAGTGTGTGCGGGAGGGGAAGTGTGTGCGGGTTTGGGAGGGTGTGCGGGAGGGGAAGTGTGTGCAGGTTTGGGAGGGTGTGTGGTAGTGTGTTCGGGCGCAGGAGCGTGTGAAGTTTTGGGAGGGTGTGTGGGAGTGTGTGCGGGAGGGGCAGCGTGTGCAGGTTTGGGAGGGTGTGCGGGAGTGTTTGCAGGAGGGGAAGTGTGTGCAGGTTTGGGAGAGTGTGTGGGAGTGTGTGCAGGAGGGGAAGTGTGTGCAGGTTTGGGAGAGTGTGTGGGAGTGTGTGCAGGAGGGGAAGTGTGTGCAGGTTTGGGAGGGTGTCTGGGAGTGTGTGCGGGAGGGAAAACGTGTGCAGGTTTGGGAGGGTGTGCGGGAGTGTGTGCGGGAGGGAAAACGTGTGCAGGTTTAGGTGGGTGTGCGGGAGTGTGTGCTGGTGGGGAAGTGTGTACAGGATTGGGAGGGTGTGCGGGAGCAGGAACATGTGCTGGTTTGGGAGAGTGTGCAGGACCGTGTGCGGGAGGGGAAGCGTGCGCAGGTTTGGGAGGGTGTGTGGGAATGTGTGCGGGAGGGGAAGTGTGTGCAAGTTTGGGAGAGTGTGTGGGAGTGTGTGCAGGAGGGGAAGTGTGTGCAGGTTTGGGAGGGTGTCGGGGGTGTGCGTTTGAGGGCAAGCGTGTGTAGGTTTGGAAATGTGTGCAGGAGTGTGTGCTGGAGGGGAAGCGTGTGCAGGTTTGGGAGGGTGTGCGGGAAAATGTGCGGGAGGGGAAGTGTGTGCAGGTTTGGGAGGGTGTGTGGTAGTGTGTTAGGGGGCAGGAGCGTGTGAAGTTTTGGGAGGGTGTGTGGGAGTGTGTGCGGGAGGGGAAGTGTGTGCAGGTTTGGGAGGGTGTGTGAGAGTGTGTGCGGGAGGAGAAGTGTGTGCATGTTTGGGAGGGTGTGCGGGAGTGTGTGCAGGAGGGGAAGCGTGTGCAGGTTTGGGAGGGTGTGCGGGAAAATGTGCGGGAGGGGAAGTGTGTGCAGGTTTGGGAGGGTGTGTGGTAGTGTGTTAGGGGGCAGGAGCGTGTGAAGTTTTGGGAGGGTGTGTGGGAGTGTGTGCGGGAGGGGAAGTGTGTGCAGGTTTGGGAGGGTGTGCGGGAGTGTGTGCAGGAGGGGAAGTGTGTGCAGGTTTGGGAGGGTGTGTGGGAGTGTGTGCGGGAGGAGAAGTGTGTGCATGTTTGGGAAGGTGTGCGGGAGGGGAAGCGTGTGCAGGTTTGGCAGGGTGTGCGGGAGTGTGTGCAGGAGAGAAAACGTGTGCAGGTTTGGGTGGGTGTGCAGGAGTGTGTGCTGGTGGGGAAGCGTGTGCAGGTTTGGGAGTGTGTGCGGGAGCAGGTTTGGGACGGTGTGCGGGTGTATGTGCGGGAGAGGAAGTGTGTGCGGGTGTGCGCGCGGGATGGGAAGCGTGTGCAGGTTTGGGAGGGTGTGCGGGAGTGTGTGCGTGAAGGGAAGCGCGTGCAGGTTTGGGATGGTGTGCGGGAGTGTGTGCGGGAGGGGAAACGTGTGCAGGTTTGGGAGGGTGTGTGGGAGCGTGTGCAGAAGCAGGAGCATGTGCTGGTTTGGGAGAGTGTGCAGGAGCGTGTGCGGGAGGGGAAGCGTGCGCAGGTTTGGGAGGGTGTGCGGGAGTGTGTGCGGGAGTGTATGCGGGAGGAGAAGCGTGTGCAGGTTTGGGAGGGTGTGCGGGAGTGTGTGGGAGTGTGTGCGGGTGGGGAAGTGTGTACAGGATTGGGAGGGTGTGCGGGAGTGTGTGCAGGAGGGGAAGTGTGTGCAGGTTCGGGAGGGTGTGCGGGAGGGGAAGTGTGTGCAGGTTCAGGAGGGTATGCGGGAGGGGAAGTGTGTGCAGGTTTGGGAGGGTGTGCGGGAGGGGAAGTGTGTGCAGGTTTAGGAAGGTGTGCGGGAGTGTGTGCAGGAGGGGAAGTGTGTGCAGGTTTGGGAGGGTGTGTGGGAGTGTGTGGGGGAAGGGCAGCATGTGCGGGTTTGGGAGGGTGTGCGGGAGTGTGTGCGGGAGGGGAAACGTGTGCAGGTTTGGGTGTGTATGTGGGAGTGTGTGCAGGAGGGGAAACGTGTGCAGGGTGGGAGGGTGTGTGGGAGGGTGTGCGGGAGGTGTAGCGTGTGCAGGTTTGGGAGTGTATTCGGGAGTCTGTGCGGGAGGGGAAGCGTGTGCAGGTTTGGGAGGGTGTGTGGGTGCGTGTACGGGAGAGAATGTGCGTGCAGATTTAGCAGGGTGTGCGGGAGGGGAAGCGTGTGCAGGTTTGGCAGGGTGTGCGGGAGTGTGTGCAGGAGGGAAACCGTGTGCAGGTTTGGATGGGTGTGCGGGAGTGTGTGCTGGTGGGGAAGCGTGTGCAGGTTTGGGAGTGTGTGCGGGAGCAGGTGCGTGTGCAGGTTTGGGAGGGTGTGCGGAAGTATGTGCGGGAGAGGAAGTGTGTGCTGGTTTGGGAGGGTGTGCGCGCAGGATGGGAAGCGTGTGCAGGTTTGGGAGGGTGTGCGGGAGTGTCTGTGTGAAGGGAAGCGTGTGCAGGTTTGGGAGGGTGTGCGAGAATGTGTGCGGGAGGGGAAGCGTATGCAGGTTTGGGAGGGTGTGCGGGAGGGGAAGCGTGTGCAGGTTTGGGAGCATGCGGGAGGGGAAGTGTGTGCAGGTATGGGAAGGTGTGCGGGAGGGCGTGCATGAGGGGAAGCTTGTGCAGGTTTGGGAGGGTGTGCGGGAGTGTGTGCGAGAGCAGGGGCGTGTGCAGGTTTATGAGGGTGTGCGGGAGTGGAAGCATGTGCATGTTTGGGAGGGTGTGCGGGAGTGTGTGCGGGAGAGGAAGTGTGTGCAGATTTCGGTGGGTGTATGGGAGTGTGTTCGGGAGGGGAAGCGTGTGCAGTTTTGGGAGGGTGTGCGGTTGTGTGCGCGCAGGAGGGGAAGCGTATGCAGGTTTGAGAGGGTGTGTGGGAGTGAGTACGGGAGGGGACGCGTGTGCAGGTTTGGGAGGATGTGTGGAAGGTTGTGCAGGAAGGGAAGCGTGTGCAGGATTGGGAGTGTGTCGGGGAGTGTGCGTTTGAGGGGAAGCGTATGCAGGTTTGGGAGGGTGTGTGGGAGTGTGTGCGGGAGGGAAGCGTATGCAGGTTTGGGAGGGTATGCGGGAGGGGAAGTGTGTGCAGGTTTGGGAGTGTGTCTGGGAGTGTGTGCGGGAGGGGAAGTGTGTGCAGGTTTGGGAGGGTGTCCGGGTGTGTGCGTTTGAGGGCAAGCGTGTGCAGGTTTGGGCGGGTGTGCGGGAGTGTGTGCTGATGGGGAAGCGTGTGCAGGTTTGGGAGGGTGTGCGGGAATGTGTGCGGGAGGGGAAGCGTATGCAGGTTTGGGAGGGTGTGCTGTAGTGTGTGCGGGAGGGGAAGCATGTGCAGGTTTGGGAGGGTGTGTGCAGGAGGGGAAGTGTGTGCAGGTTTGGGTGGGTGTGTGGGAGTGTGTATGGGAGGGAAAGTGTGTGCAGGTTTAAAAGGGTGTGCGGGAGGGAAAGCGGGTGCAGGTTTGGGAGGGTGTGCGGGAGTGTGCCCCGGAGGGAAAGTGTGTGCAGGTTTGGGAGGGTGTGCAGGAGTGTGCGCGAGAGGGGAAGCGTGTGCAGGTTTAGGAGGGTGTGCGGGAGGGGAAGCGTGTGCAGGTTTGGGATGGTCTGTGGGAGTGTGTACGGGAGGGGAACCGTGTGCAGGTTTGGGAGGGTTTGTGGGAGTGTGTACGGAAGGGGAAGCTTGAGCAGGTTTGGGACGGTGTGCGGGAGTGTGCGCGAGAGGGGAAACGTGTGCAGGTTTGGGAGTGTGTGCAGGGGTGTGTGCGGGAGGGGAAGCGTATGCAGGATTGGCAGGGTGTGCGGGAGTGTGTGCAGGAGGGGAAGTGTGTGCAGGATTGACAGGGTGTGCGGGAGTGTGTGCGGGAGGGGAAGCGTGTGCAGGATTGGCAGGGTGTGCGGGAGTGTGTGCGGGAGGGGAAGCGTGTGCAGGTTTGAGAGTGTGTGCGGGAGGGGAAGTGTGTGCAGGTTTGGGAGGGTGTGTGGGAGTTTGTGCAGGAGGGGAAGCATGTTCAGGTTTGGGAGGGTGTCTGGGAGTGCGTGCGGGATTGGAAGCGTGTGCAGGTTTGGGAGGGTGTGCAGTTGGGGAAGTGTGTGCAGGTTTGGGAGGGTGTGTGGGAGTTTGTGCAGGAGGGGAAGCATGTTCAGGTTTGGGAGTGTGTGCGGGAGTGTGCGCGGGAGGGGAAGCGTGTGCAGGATTGACAGGGTGTGCGGGAGTGTGTGCGGGAGGGGAAGCGTGTGCAGGATTGGCAGGGTGTGAGGGAGTGTGTGCGGGAGGTGAAGCGTGTGCAGGATTGAGAGTGTGTGCGGGAGGGGAAGTGTGTGCAGGTTTGGGAGGGTGTGTGGGAGTTTGTGCAGGAGGGGAAGCATGTTCAGGTTTGGGAGTGTGTGCGGGAGTGTGCGCGGGAGGGGAAGCGTGTGCAGGATTGACAGGGTGTGAGGGAGTGTGTGCGGGAGGTGAAGCGTGTGCAGGATTGAGAGTGTGTGCGGGAGGGGAAGTGTGTGCAGGTTTGGGAGGGTGTGTGGGAGTTTGTGCAGGAGGGGAAGCATGTTCAGGTTTGGGAGGGTGTCTGGGAGTGTGTGCGGGATGGGAAGCGTGTGCAGGTTTGGGAGGGTGTGCGGGAGGGGAAACGTGTGCAGGTTTGGGAGAGTGTGCGGGAGTGTGCGCCGGAGGGAAAGTGTGTGCAGGTTTGGGAGGGTGTGCGGGAGGGGAAGCGTGTGCAGGTTTGGGATGGTCTGTGGGAGTGTGTACGGGAGGGGAACCGTGTGCAGGTTTGGGAGGGTTTGTGGGAGTGTGTACGGAAGGGGAAGCTTGAACAGGTTTGGGACGGTGTGCGGGAGTGTGCGCGAGAGGGGAAACGTGTGCAGGTTTGGGAGTGTGTGCGGGAGTGTGTGCGGTAGGGGAAGTGTGTGCAGGTTTGGGATGGTGTCTGGGAGTGTGTGCGGGATGGGAACATGTGCAGGTTTGGGAGTGTGTGCAGGGGTGTGTGCGGGAGGGGAAGCGTGTGCAGGTTTGGGAGTGTGTGTGGGAGTGTGTGCGGTAGGGGAAGTGTGTGCAGGTTTGGGAGGGTGTCTGGGAGTGTGTGCGGGATGGGAACATGTGCAGGTTTGGGAGGGTGTGCGGGAGTGTGTGCGGGAGGGGAAGTGTGTGCAGGTTTGGGAGGGTGTCTGGGAGTGTGTGCGGGATGGGAAGCGTGTGCAGTTTTGGGAGGGTGTGCGGGAGGGGAAACGTGTGCAGGTTTGGGAGTGTGTGCGGGAGGGGAAGTCTGTGCAGGTTTGGGAGGGTGTGCGGGGGTGTGTGCGGGAGGGGAAGCGTATGCAGGTTTGGGAGCTTGTAGGGGAGTGTGTGCGGGAGGGGAAGTGTGTGCACGTTTAGGAGGGAGTGCGGGAGTGTGTGCGGGAGGGGAAGCGTGTGCAGGTTTGGGAGAGAGTGTGGGAGTGTGTGCGGGAGCAGGAGCGTGTGCAGGTTTGGGAGGGTTTGCAGAAGTGTGTGCAGGTTTGGGAGGATGTGCGGGAGGGGTAGTGTGTGCAGGTTTGGGAGGGTGTGCGGGAGGGGAAACGTGTGCAGGTTTGGGTGTGTATGTGGGAGTGTGTGCAGGAGGGGAAACGTGTGCAGGGTGGGAGGGTGTGTGGGAGTGTGTGCGGGAGGGGAAGCGTATGCAGGTTTGGGAGGGTGTGCTGGAGTGTGTGCGGGAGGGGAAGCGTGTGCAGGTTTGGGAAGGTGTGCGGGAGTGTGTGCTGGAGGGGAAGTGTGTGCAGGTTTGGGAAGGTGTGCGGGAGGGCGTGCATGAGGGGAAACTTGTGCAGGTTTGCGAGGGTGTGCGGGAGTGTGTGCGAGAGCAGGGGCGTGTGCAGGTTTATGAGGGTGTGCGGGAGTGGAAGCATGTGCATGTTTGGGAGGGTGTGCGGGAGTGTGTGTGGGAGAGGAAGTGTGTGCAGATTTGGGTGGGTGTGCGGTTGTGTGTGTGCAGGAGGGGAAGCGTATGCAGGTTTGAGAGGGTGTGTGGGAGTGAGTACAGGAGAGGACGCGTGTGCAGGTTTGGGAGGATGTGTGGAAGGTTGTGCAGGAAGGGAAGCGTGTGCAGGATTGGGAGTGTGTCGGGGAGTGTGCGTTTGAGGGGAAGCGTATGCAGGTTTGTGAGGGTGTGTGGGAGTGTGTGCGGGAGGGAAGCGTATGCAGGTTTGGGAGGGTGTGCGGGAGGGGAAGCGTGTACAGGTTTGGGAGTGTGTCTGGGAGTGTGTGCGGGAGGGGAAGTGTGT
The DNA here is from genome assembly GCF_037043375.1 of Chiloscyllium plagiosum. Classification (NCBI taxonomy): domain Eukaryota; kingdom Metazoa; phylum Chordata; class Chondrichthyes; order Orectolobiformes; family Hemiscylliidae; genus Chiloscyllium; species Chiloscyllium plagiosum. Next base: position 23,908,028 of record NW_028270169.1, on the reverse strand, counting down.
GCAGGTTTGGGAGGGTGTCCGGGTGTGTGCGTTTGAGGGCAAGCGTGTGCAGGTTTGGGCGGGTGTGCGGGAGTGTGTGCTGATGGGGAAGCGTGTGCAGGATTGGCAGGGTGTGCGGGAGTGTGTGCGGGAGGGGAAGTGTGTGCAGGTTCGGGAGGGTGTGTGGGAATGTGTGCGGGAGGGGAAGCGTGTGCAGGTTTGGGAGGGTGTGTGGGAGTGTGTGCGGGAGGGGAGGTGTGTGCAGGTTTGGGAGTGTGTGCAGGAGGGGAAGTGTGTGCAGGTTTGGGAGGGTGTCCGGGTGTGTGCATTTGAGGGCAAGCGTGTGCAGGTTTGGGCGGGTGTGCGGGAGTGTGTGCTGATGGGGAAGCGTGTGCAGGATTGGCAGGGTGTGCGGGAGTGTGTGCGGGAGGGGAAGCGTGTGCAGGTTTGGGAGGGTGTGTGGGAGTTTGTGCAGGAGGGGAAGCATGTTCAGGTTTGGGTGGGTGTCTGGGAGTGTGCGCGGGATGGGAACATGTGCAGGTTTGGGAGTGTGTGCGGGAGTGTGTGCGGGAGGGGAAGCGTGTGCAGGATTGGCAGGGTGTGCGGGAGTGTGTGCGGGAGGGGAAGTGTGTGCAGGTTTGTGAGGGTGTGTGGGTGTTTGTGCAGGAGGGGAAGCATGTTCAGGTTTGGGAGTGTGACTGGGAGTGTGTGCGGGAGGGGAAGTGTGTGCAGGTTTGGGAGTGTGTGCGGGGGTGTGTGCGGGAGGGGAAGCGTATGCAGGTTTGGGAGGTTGTAGGGGAGTGTGTGCGGGAGGGGAAGTGTGTGCAGGTTTAGGAGGGAGTGCGGGAGTGTGTGTGGAAGGGGAAATGTGTGCACGTTTGGGAGGGTGTGCGGGAGGGGAAGCGTGTGCAGGTTTGGGAGGGTGTGTGGGAGTGTGTGCGGGAGGGGAAGCGTGTGCAGGTTTGGGAGGGTGTGCGGGAGGGGAAATGTGTGCAGGTTTGGGTGTGTATGTGGGAGTGTGTGCAGGAGGGGAAACGTGTGCAGGGTGGGAGGGTGTGCGGGAGCTGTAGCGTGTGCAGGTTTGGGAGTGTATTCGGGAGTCTGTGCGGGAGGGGAAGCGTGTGCAGGTTTGGGAGGGTGTGTGGGTGCGTGTACGGGAGAGAATGTGCGTGCAGATTTAGCAGGGTGTGCGGGAGGGGAAGCGTGTGCAGGTTTGGGAGGGTGTGTGGGAGTGTGTGCGGGAGGGAAAGTGTGTGCAGGTTTGGGTGGGTGTGCGGGAGTGTGTGCTGGTGGGGAAGCGTGTGCAGGTTTGGGAGTGTGTGCGGGAGGGGAAGTGTGTGCAGGTTTGGGAGAGTGTGCGGGAGTGTGTGCGGGAGCAGGTGCGTGTGCAGATTTGGGAGGGTGTGCGGGAGAGGAAGTATGTGCTGGTTTGGGAGGGTGTGCGCGGGATGGGAAGTGTGTGCAGGTTTGGGAAGGTGTGTGGGAGTGTATGCGGGAGGGCAAGCGTATGGTGCTTTGGGAGGTTGTGCGGGAGTGTGTGCAGTGGGGGAAGCGTGTGCAGGTTTGGGAGAGTGTGTGGGAGTGTGTGCGGGAGCAGGAGCGTGTGCAGGTTTGGGAGGGTGTGCGGGAGGGGTAGTGTGTGCAGGTTTGGGAGGGTGTGCGGGAGGGGAAACATGTGCAGGTTTGGGAGGGTGTGCGGGAGCGGAAACGTGTGCAGGTTTGGGAGGGTGTGCGGGAGGTGTAGCATGTGCAGGTTTGGGAGAGTGTGTGGGAGGGTGTGCAGGAGGGGAAGCGTGTGCAGGGTTGGGTGGGTGTGCAGGAGGCTGTGCGGGAGTGGTTGCGTGTGTAGTTTTGGGAGTGTGTGTGCGCAGGTGCAGGAGCGTGTGCAGGTTTGGGAGGGTGTGTGGGAGTGTGCACGGGAGGGGAAGCGTGTGCAGGTTTGGGAGGGTTTGTGGGAGTGTGTGCGGGAGGGGAAGCGTATGCAGGTTTGGGAGGGTGTGCGGGACGGGAAGTGTGTGCAGGTTTGGGAGGGTGTCCGGGAGTGTACGTTTGAGGGGAAGCATGTGCAGGTTTGGGAGGGTGTCCGGGAGTGTACGTTTGAGGGGAAGCATGTGCAGGTTTGGGCGGGTGTGCGGGAGTGTGTGCTGGTGGGGAAGCATGTGCAGGTTTGTGAGTGTGTGCGGGACGGGAAGTGTGTGCAGGTTTGAGAGGGTGTCCGGGAGTGTACGTTTGAGGGGAAGCATGTGCAGGTTTGGGAGGGTGTGCGGAACGGGAAGTGTGTGCAGGTTTGGGAGGGTGTGCAGGAGTGTGTGCGAGAGCAGGGGCGTGAGCAGGTTTGGGAGGGTGTGCGGGAGGGTGTGTGTGAGGGGAAGCGTGTGCAGGTTTGGGAGGGTGTGCGCGAGTGTGTGGGAGAGCAGGGGCGTGAGCAGGTTTGGGAGGGTGTGCGGGAGGGGAAGTGTGTGCAGGTTTGGGAGGGTGTGCGGGGCTTTGTGCGGGAGGGGAAGCGTGTGCACGTTTGGGAGGGTGTGTGGGAGTGCGTGCGGGAGGGGAAGTGTGTGCAGGTTTGGGATGGTTTGCGGGAGTGTGTGCGGGAGGGGAAGCGTGTGTAGCTTTGGGCGGGTGTGTGGGAGTGCGTGCGGGAGGGGAAGCGTGTGCAGGTTTGGGAGGGTGTGCGGGAGGGGTAGCGTGTGCTGGTTGGGGAGGGTGTGCGGGGGTGTGAGCTGGAATGTGCGCGGGAGGGGTAGTGTGTGCAGGTTTGGAAGGGTGTGTGGGAGGGGTAGCGTGTACAGGTTTGGGAGGGTGTGTGGGAGTGTGTGCAGGAGGGGAAGCGTGTGCAGGTATGCGAGGGTGTCCGGGAGTGAGCGCAGGAGGGGCAGCGTGTGCAGGTTTGGGAGGGTGTGCAGGAGGGGAAGCGTGTTCAGGTTTGGGAGTGTGTACAGGTGTGTGCGCGGGAGTAGGAGCCTATGCAGGTTTGTGAAGGTGTGTGGGAGTGTGCGCAGGAGCAGGAGCGTGTGCAGGTTTGGGAGGATGTGTGGGAATGTGCGCAGGAGCAGGAGCATGTGCAGGTTTGGGAGGGTGTGTGGGAGTGTGCGGGGGAGGGGAAGCGTATGCAGGTTTGGGAGGGTGTGTGGGAGTGTGTGCGGGAGGGGAAGCGTATGCAGGTTTGGGAGGGTGTGTGGGAGTGTAGGCGGGAGGGGAAGCGTATGCAGGTTTGGGAGGGTGTGTGGGAGTGTGTGCGGGAGGGGAAGCGTATGCAGGTTTGGGAGGGTGTGTGGGAGTGTAGGCGGGAGGGGAAGCGTATGCAGGTTTGGGAGGGTGTGCTGGAGTCTGTGTGGGAGGGGAAGCGGGGGCAGATTTGGCAGGGTGTGCGGGAGGGGAAGTGTGGGCAGGTTTGGGAGGGTGTGTAGGAGTGTGTGCGGGAGTGGAAGCGTGTGCAGGTTTGGGAGTGTATGCAGGAATGTGTGCAGGAAGGGAAGCGTGTGCAGGTATGGGAGTGTGTCCAGGAGTGTGCGCAGGAGGGGAAGCGTGTGCAGGTTTGGGAGAGTGTGTGGGAGTGTGTGCGGGAGGGGAAGCATATGCAGGTATGGGAGGGTGTGCGCGGGAGGGGAAGCGTGTGCAGGTTTGGGAGTGTGTCCGGGAGTGTGCGCAGGAGGGGAAGCGTGTGCAGATTTGGGAGGGTGTGCGGGAGGGGAAGCGTGTTCAGGTTTGGGAGTGTGTGTGGGTGTGTGTGCGGGAGCAGGAGCGTATGCCGGTTTGGGAGGGTGTGTGGGAGTGTGTGCAGGAGCAGGAGCGTGTGCAGGTTTGGGAGTGTGTGTGGGTGCGCGGGAGCAGGAGCGTATGCAGGTTTGGGAGGGTGTGTGGGAGTGTGCGCAGGAGCAGGAGCATGTGCAGGTTTGGGAGGGTGTGTGGGAGTCTGTGTGGGAGGGGAAGTGGGTGCAGATTTGGCAGGGTGTGCGGGAGGGGAAGTGTGTGCAGGTTTGGGAGTGTGTGCGGGAGGGGAAGTGTGTGCAGATTTGGGAGGGTATGCGGGAGTGTGCGCGGCAGGGGAAGGGTGTGCAGGTTTGGGAGGGTGTGCGGGAGTGTGTGCGGGAGGGGAAGCGTGTGCAGGTTTGGGAGTGTGTGCAGGAGGGGAAGCGTGCGCAGGTTTGGGTGGGTGTGTAGGAGTGTGCGTGGGAGCAGGTGCATGTGCAGGTTTGGGAGGGTGTGCGGGAGCGGGTGCGGGAGCAGGAGTGTGTGCAGGTTTGGGCGGGTGCGTGGGAACTGGTGCAGGAGCAGTAGCATGTGCAAGAGTGGGTGCGAGTGAGGAAGTAGGAATGTTGGAGTGTTGCTATGTGTGTGTATTCGGGGACGACGGCCAGTACTCCAGACATTCCTAGAAGCCCCTTCATGTCTACCTGGGTGCAAATCCCCCCTCTCCGACAATCTTGGTTGCCTGCCTACGAAAGCCATTATTTTAACTTCAAATTTTAATGAACAGGTGACAGGGCACTTCTATTTGGAAGCTCTTATTTACCCGTCCCTGCTTCTTTCAAATGGGAAGGTCTCATTTTGTGCTTCAGCATTGAGAGGTTGTCTGCATCATTAACTGGACCATGAGAGCACCCAGTTCCCATTACTTAGCTGCTCCTTGGGAAATCACACTAAGGTATTATTTCTCACACAGTGCAAGCTCCTGGCCTTGATAGGCTTCAGATCCTGCAGGAAAGAAAAATCTCATCTTGTATATCACCCAGATCAGGTTATCGTTGCAGGTCCCATTCCAGAAGAGCTGTGTACTAATTGGTGGAGGACATTAATATTAATGGACTATCTGGGTTATTATCTGACAATCCACAGCATTCATGGTGCTCGTCACCAACTGCTAAATGTGATAAATTTATTTTCTGTTCGACATGTGGGATTTGTACTCTCTACATCTAGCTTGTTTGTGCAGTACCATCACTCTTGCATCACCATAAAAGAAAATAAATTCTCAATATCACGGCTTGAATGCAATGAAATGTTCCGAAGTACTTCATAGACAATTATAAAACAAACCATGGGACCAATACACATGTGGAGGTATTAAGGCCAGATTTCCAAAAATATGGTCAAAGAGAGAGGGTTTAAGTGGTGTGTCAAAGGGGAAAGCAAGATGAAATGGTGGAGAGATTTAATGGGAGCATGAGGGGAGCTTAGGGCAAGGAACCTGAAGATATGGTCATCCATGTTGGAGAAATTAAAACTGCAGATGCAGAAGAAGCCAATGACTGAGGAGCATTGGTAGCTTGGAGAGTTGTGAAAATGCAGGAGATTACAGAGAAAGGGATGGGTGATGTGATTGATGTATTTGCAAACAAGGAGAAAAAATTCTTCACTGAAACACTATTTCATCTTCCAGGAGTGAAGATCATGTTAGTCAATGTTGAAACAGTGATGCTTACTGTCTTTATTGATGTGCAATACAAAAATAAAACTAGCCCCGTTTGACTTGTTTGGCAATTTTGATAAGTAGTCCAAAATTTGAAGTTCATGCATCGAAAACCTATAGGCAATTCATACATCAGAATTAACAAAATATCAGATTAGGACCACTGCCAAATTAGGTAGACCAGTTTACAATTATTGACCTCCATTCTCAGAATGAATTTTCCAATTGGTCTGGAAGATTACCTTGCCAGCATAGACCTACACCAATGCAGCACTGCACTGAAAAGCATATGTTGTACATCACAAACAATGATTGCATGAGATTATAGAGGTCTCAAGTTGTAACTTGATGTAGAACATGGTGGCCTATTGAGGTTCGGGGCAGTACTCCATTAAAATGATGTCCTGCAGTATTGCTGACAACTCAAACTATCTGCACCAGGGACCATCCCATGATTTCTGATGAATTGCTCTGTTCCCAAGAATTGAGGCACATTAAAAGTTCTCACTTGAAATGACACCTGCTTAAGACTAATTTTTCATGAATTCTTCTGTTGCTAATATTCAAATCAGGGTCTCAAGAGATTAGAAACCTCTTATGATAAAACAAATTGCGATTATGCTGTGGAGACCTGTTCAACAGCACACACATCAAATTTGGTTGATGGGTATTTCACGATTATGCACTGGATAGTCAATTGGAAAAGGTTTGATCCATTTGAGGTACTTATACTCTGAAACTGATCTGTGTAGAGAATATCATTACAATGATACTAATGATAACAGAGCAGTTTTTGAACATTAGTAATGCAGTGTCAGGGCAGCTTTTGAAAGTGCTATCATATCAGTGCAGGTATGCAAAGCCTCAAAATACATTAAACACTGGGGGGAGAAAAGGAGCTACAATACAATCACCTAACTCCAACATAGTTGCTTAGGATGTGAAGTGACGATGTATGGGTTGGAATTCCACTGAATCAATACGATGCCGGGAGCTGCCTCTTGTTGAAGGCAGATATTAGCAGGAAGATCCATCACTGTTTCCAACATGCCAGTTCAGTTTTAGTCAATTGAGCAAAAAGAAGCTTATTTAAGAATCAGGGATCTCAGTGCCAAGACTGATCACAGTAATCCCTATGCTCCTGTATACTTCACAGAACTGGACACCTGAAGCACTGGGGAACCATCATCAATGGTGTCTTTGCAGGATTTTCCAGATCTGGTGGTAAGCAAAGTGGTCCAACATCTCCCAAGCCAACAAGTGCAACATTTGATTAGTCAAAACCAGTTCTGCTGGGCAGGACTTTCAAGGCACCCAAAGCAATTACTCTACCCAGAACCTAGTTATGGCAAGAGAATTTCAGTAATTTGCCATTCTAGAGGCTTCTCTTCATAAAGATTGTCAAAATGGGCCAAGATTTCCAGCTCAAGGACCATAGAACACAGAGAAACAAAACATTTTCCTCCCAACAGCACACAGACCAGACAGGAACAATGAATAAACGTGCATGGAGATAGTGTCTAACAGATTTCAGGATATCTTAAGGTGATTTACATGGAACTAAGTGCTTCAAAATGCAGGTCACGCAGAGCAATATCCTAGAATAAGTATCAAAAGAGGTGTTGATTGATAAAAATGTTAGCCAGGACACTTGGTTCTTCAAATAATTTTTAAAATCATTTATTATTTTGTGGATCACTAGCAAAGCCACCATTCTTTGCCCACCGATTAAGTGCCTCTGAAAAGGAGTGGCTTCCTAGGTCAATTCAGAGGGACATCAATAGTTTACCACTTTCCTTTAGTCTGGAGTAGCATGTAGGCCAGCCTGGGTTTGAATAGTAGATTTCCTTCCCTAAAAGAAATTAGTGAAGCAAATGAGTTTTCTCAGTAATAAATCATAGTGTTCACCATTACGCCTTCTATGATAGGAATTTGAACTCGTGCCCCCATAATCTGGGGCCTTTGGATTACTGGTCCAGTGACTATGATTACATCACCATCCACCACATTGTCATCAGGTCAGCGAGTTCATTCAAACCACAGGCAGACAGAATCCTGGTTTACCATCACATTACTACTATTTTAGAACATTGGTGTGTCAAATCTAGCATGTAGACTGCATGACACCATGCACCGAGGCAATGCAACATATGTTCTAGCAATAATTGGAGATCCAAACAAAAGCAGAATTGTGACATTGAACAGTGAAGCAAATCATGTTAATAGTGCGAAAACTATTCAAATTGTTTACCCCACTGTGATCACATAATTAATATCTCAAAGATTTCACAAGAGCAATCTCTTGCATTGCAATTGATACTGCTACTGCTGTACTCACACAAGACACAATAGAGGCAAAAATCTCACGATGAACACGTGAGGAAACAGTTTTGCCTGCTTTCTGCTCTTGCCTACCCCCTTCCCCCCTCAAAATAACAAAACTTACAATTCATGTCTGTCACTCTGGGATCTTGTCAGCTGAATCAAGCAAATGCCAATGCTCCATATTTTGCGGATCCAGGTGGAAACCCGGAAAAAAAAGCCTTTTGCTAAACATTAAGTTCAAATTAAATGAGAGTGAAGTAAAATAGCTGCTTTCCGTCAATCCCAATTCTAGACTGCATTTCCACTTCCTTAACTCATTAAAGATAAAAGAAAATGTAATGAGCTTTTCACCTTCATTTGCTTAAAGTACATTTTCATGGGATGATAGATAACTCAATGAATTACAAATCATTACTCCAAATGTTGTCTTTGCTCTCAGTAATAAATGAGTTAAGCATTCAAAACACCTTATTGCAAAAGTAATTACGAACACGAGGTTTTTGAATTAAATGCATCAATGTATCATAGAATCTTTTGTATTCAAATGTGAATTAACATTTGAATTGTTAAGAAGAGCAGATTTCTCCTTCACGAGACCTTATACAAGCTCTTTCAATATGGCATTTAACTTGCCCTTGTCACAAAAGAGCTAATGGGTTGGAGACTGGAAAAGCTTTCTTCCTTTGCTCCCAGGCCAAGCCAAGCCTACAGGCTATTAACCCACATTGTACTGCATTGCTTCAATAGCTTTTGACTTCTTCAGCCTCAGAACTGCTTTCCATCTGCTTCAACCTAAAATTTCCAAGTCCCTCACTCTCTCCTTTTCAAATTCACATCCTGGAATTAAACATCAAAAAATCTTTAAACATTAATATCTCCTGAGATCCAGATTGAAACCTGCAGAACTTCATTGCACTTATCGCTCTTAAAAGGCAATATTAAATGATCGACTTCTGTTTTATAAACTGATAAAGCCCATTTATTACTCAACTATCAGAGAATGGCTTATTCTGGATGGAAACTAATGTTTCAGAATATACCTCCAACTCATTATTTCTATTTCTGGATGTAAAATATTTGAGATAAATAATTGATATAATTTCTTCTGTTGCATCTGGTGAGTCAAGTTTCATATTTTGCATTTTATTCTCTATGTGGCATTTCTTTACTTTTTTTGACTCACTGTTTGGTTTTTCTTGGTTGTATGCAATATTTCCTTGTGTCTTTTGCTTTCATAATCAGGTTTATTATGCTTGAGCTGGTTTATTTGTAGATATTTTCTAATCACCCTGTTCAGAGTTTATTATACACTCTAACAGGTGGAACAAAAACCCAAGCCTCTTGGTTCAGAGGTAGGGACATTACCATTGCACCATGAGAAAGCTGATAACGTAACTAGGGGCAGGATAGATTCAGCCACGTAGTGAAGGGATTGGTGGGCAGGTCCCACAGAGGGATGGTGAGACATCGGGCACTGAAGGAACAGAGAGCAGAGGTGGTTTGGAAGTTAATTATTTATTGATGGAGCAGAAATGAAGATAAATAAACTGGAATGAATGAACAAAGTCTTATTTTATTTAGGATTTACAACAAGTGGGCCATTCAGCCTAATCCGGCAGTGCCAAAATCTATGCTCCTCTTGATACTCCTCCTTTCTTTCCTTTTATAAATCTAACTCTCCTCTGTGCAGTTACCTCACCAAATCAAAATTGCTTCTGTAGACCCCCTCGAATTTCTTGGTAATTACTTTGAATTGTTGGCTTCTAGTTGTCCTCTTCCCAGCAAAAGGAAAGATTTTCTCTGTATTTACACATAAAAATATTTCTGGAATTTTAAAGACCAGAGAGTTACTATCCAGCAGCCTTCTTTTCCCAAGATTAAAAACACAAAAATCCCAACCTGTCAATCCTTTCCTGATATGTATATTGATCTGCATATTTGTGGGGAATGAAAACAGAGAGATGGCGCTGTACAATGTCACATTATTAATTAGAGAAGGAAATAGAATGAATTCGATTCGTGACAGATGCAGAAAATGAAATAAAGAGAGGCGAAACTAGTTTGAGGGAGAGGAAAGAAGGACAAAGGAACAAAATGAAAAACTGCCAGGAATAATTTATTACTTGTAATTTAACTTGTTCCCTTCTTGAGCAAGGGAGGCCAGGTTCATGGAGAGCATTGCTGGAACACAACTGTCATCACTAAAACAGCCCCTAAATAATTGAATACCAGTCCTCACATTTTTTCGTGAGTTTACTGAGACTTAATAGTGCATACGCAGCAATTTATTGAAACTGGTGAACGCTGACAGATAGCTCCCATTCTTGTAAAGCTAAATAGAGCAAGTTCTAAATAAGTTTATGGGAATTTGCAAATTACTACTGGAAAGTGTTAAGTGATATACATAGAATTAAAGGGATGAATACCAAACTCGCTATCATTTTCTCAGCAAATCTCCAAGCATTATGGGCGGCACGGTGGCACAGTGGTTAGCACTGCTGCCTCACAGCGCCAGAGATCCGGGTTCAATTCCCGCCTCAGGCGACTGACTGTGTGGAGTTTGCACATTCTCCCTGTGTCTGTGTGGGTTTCCTCCGGGTGCTCCGGTTTCCTCCCACAGTCCAAAAAAAAATGTGCAGGTTAGGTGAACTGGCCATGCTAAATTGCTCGTAGTGTTAGGTGAAGGGGTAAATGTAGGGGAATGGGTCTGGGTAGGTGCGCTTCGGCAGGTCGGTGTGGACTTGTTGGGCCGAAGGGCCTGTTTCCACACTAAGTAATCTAATCTAATCATTGATCAGACTGCAAAACAGTTTGTTCAGTTGCCCATTTGAAAGAAACTGAAACTGCTATTTAATTGGATAATCACTGAACTTCTAAATCTATCCCATGTTCTTGCTCTCTTCCCTTGATTGTCTCCTCAAACAAAACTCCATTAATCTTGGCCATGAATATACTTATCTACTCATGGCTTCCAATTTTCCTGCCAGGAGAACAGCCATTTGGCCACTCAAGCCTTCTAAGAAGTTTTAATATTTCAACGATATCAACCTTGTATTGTCAGACAACTTGGACATATTACACTTAGTCTCATCATCTAAGTGTTTACTTTTTAGATAGCTTTTATATAAATAATAAATTATTAAATGTTTATAAATAAAATTTAAGGAATAAATTAAATAAATTTTGAATGAGACCCAAGTAGTGATCCTTATAGCATTCTCTTAATTACACTTTGTCATCCTGGAAAAGGTTTGTTCACTTATACCCTCTGTTTTCTGTCTGTTAACCAATCCTCAATCCATGCTAATATATTGGAGCAAGTCCCACAAACAACCTTCTGCATGGCTCCTGTTAAAATTCTCTCTACAATCTGAAAATACCACATTTATTGGTTTCCCCTTATCTCATTTGTCAAACACTATTTCACTGCGATTTGCCAAGTACATGGGTGTTGTATCCTTGATAATAATTTCTAATTTTTTTCTTCTTATTGATGTCAGGCAAACCGGTCTATAGTTCCTATTATCAATCTTCCTCTTTTCTATATCAGTGGGTTTACAATAGTTAAGATGTTGGTTAGCTCAGTTGGCTGGATTGTAATGCAGTTTGATGTCAATAGTATGGGTTCAATTCCTGCATCCGCTGAGGTTACTGTGAAGGACTCTCCTTCTCAACATCTGCTCTTGCCTGATGTATGGTGACCCTCAGGTTAAACCATCACCAGTCATCTCTCTCTCTAATGACAGAATAATTCTATGGTCTGGTAAGACTATGGTGACTTTATTATTTACAATAGCTACCTTCCAATCTGTGTGGCCTGTTTTCCCATATTTCCCTAGATGCTAGATCAAAATCAATGCATCCACTACAACTTCAGTTCCCTCTTAGTCAAATATTGTGTTTCCTATCATTCATGTGTTTCCTGAAAGGGTACCACACTAGATGCCTACATTGGTCTTCTCAAAATATAGTCAACAAAACATGTAATCACATTACTCTTCAAGTAGAGAGCTTTCCCAAAGAAATAATATGCAGTGATGGATTCGGATCAAAGGTGATAATATAATCCTAGTCTATTCTGCCTTTTACAATAGCCAAGGCTGAGCTCAAGGGTATAATCTGCAGTACAACTACCCAGCATGTTTGTGGGTGCATTACATACTATACAAATGATACAAAGAAGTGGCACATGCAGCTTCCATCTACAGTCCTTCCAAAAATATTTATTATCTCTGGATGGATGAATTCCTTAGTATTGCAATACATGAGCCCCCCTCCAAGTTTCTTTCCAATAGGCACACCCCAAGACCAGAGTGTGCAACATATCCTTGCCCATGGCATCACACTAATCCACACCAATGGAAAAGCAAACAGACTCTTCACTACTGGAGTGATGGATTCTTGACTTTTGGTCAAATAGCTCTCTGTCCTAGCTTCTGCATGCTTTGCATTTAAGGAAGTATTTCAGAAACTTCCACCTTCACAGTGTGCAGAGCATTATGGGCATATTCTGGCAAGACAAAATAACAATTGTGTTAGCCCTCCCAAAGGCAGAGATGACAATTTTGTTCACATTCGACAGACAGTCGTGGCTTTGGGACTTGAGCACATTCACAGGATGGAAGACAGTCGCTTACTCGAGAACTGTGTGTCTGGTGAGGTAACCAGAGTCAGATGACTAGGGGGATGCCCAAAGCTTCAGTTTAAGGATAGACGTAAGCACGCCATGAAGTCCTGAAAGAATATCAATCATCATACCTGGGGGTCACTGACTGATGGCAGAGAAAAATCATGCCACTTCTGAGGTGGGGGGGGGGGGGGGGGGGGGGGGGCTGTAACACCATAATAACAAGTAACTACAGTGGATGGTAACAAGCACCAATGCTGAAAGCAACAGCCCTCTATGATACTTGGAATCTTCATGTATGGCACTTGTGGAGGAATCTGCTCCTTAAGGATTGGTCTCTTCAGTTGTTGACAAAGGTGGGCCCCCATATGGAGTCACTCCATGTGAAATGGATTGTGTGTGTATCCATCATCTTTCTTAGGTGAAAGGTTGCTTCAGCTGATGAAAACAAAAAAGTTGAATCTGCATATATGTTTTAAAAGCCTCCGTGATTTTCCTCCTTGATTAATCTTTCAGATGCTGCTGGAAGCAATCTCCAACTACAGAAGAGTAAAGGTCAATTGTACATCTCAGTGGCAAGGCCACCCCGCAAGGAGCATGAACCACACTGGCTCTTGGAAAACTCTCACCTTCCATTTCATCACAAAATCATGACTTGAAGATACATCAGACTTGGACAGTCACAGAATGAAAATCCTTTTGTTCCACGATGGCATCAAAAAGCGAATTCCTTTTTGAGAGAATAAGGATGGGCAATAAGGGCTGTACAGTCTAAATCCCCAAAACAAATATAAAATATCAGTGCAATGGACACCAACTTATTAACTGGCCTAAACCTAGGCAGTCACGCCACTGGATGTTAAAGCTATTGTAACAATCATGTAAGTCTTCCTTTCATCAGTGTAAGCATATAGCAACAAATTTAAAATCTATTAAACAGTAATTTTTTTATGCGCTGTTTTAATTGAAGTCATAATTGACGCACATAGTGCAGCCAATCGTAACTGCAGACAGAAATGGTGAAGTACAGGAATGCTGACAGAATATTTTCCATTAAATTGGAGTTTATTTGCTCCAATTATACTCTGCAATTTGTTTGATTGCTAACAGATATATAATAAACGAAAAAGTATTTTATAAACCATCTATCATCCCTGCAAAATGTATCCTAACTTTCTTTGGTTGAATCCAACAACTGAGAATCATATATTATTATAAAAGGATCTGGATCTCAGTTAATTGTCCTTGAACTGAAACTGAAGAACGCCTACCTAGCAACCAGAGATATAATTGTAACCTCACAATGGAAAATGCTAAAAACAAGCGCTGTCTGTTTAATAACCACAAAATGACATACACGGTTTGCAATGCATCACCTGCACTGATTCAAGTAATGCAAATTCCCTGAAAGATTATTTCACTGCAAAATATGCAGGCATTATAAATACTGTATATTTTTTCCATCATGTGGGACTTTGTACCAGTGATTAACTGGAGTTGAACTAGCAACATCAAAATCAACCACTGCAAATATAATGACTGCAACTAAAGATACACCCAAGAGTGATGCTACTTGGGATTGAATACTAACAGTGATAAATGTCTCAAGGACTTGGTAATATAGATCTGGTATTGAGGGACGTTCAAAATATAGTTGGACGATGTTTCATTTAATGTGTTTAATGGTTACTCTTTCTAAAGTGGAAACAACATATAAAGGGTATATGAGCATGGCAACTCAAGAATTAATGCTGTTACAAATACATTTCTTAAAATTTCTTTCTTTTAGTGTGGCACAGTGGCTTAGTGGTTAGCACTGCTGCCTCACAGTGCTAGCAACCCAGATTCGATTCCAACTTTCAGTGACTGTGCGGTATTTCCACATTCAACTAATGTCTCCCTGGGTTTTCTCTGGGTGCAATGGTTTAATCCCACAGTCCAAAGATATGCAGGTTAGGTGGATTGGCAATGCTCAATTGTCCCATATTGTGCAGGGATGTGCATGCTAGGTGGAATGGAAGGCTGTGTCTAGTGGTGTTCCACAGTAATCAGTGCTAGGACCTCTGTTGTTCATGATCTACATAAATGATTTGGAGGAAAACATAGTTGGTCTAATTAGTAAGCTTGCAAACAGTACAAAGATTGGAGGAGTTGCGGATAGTGAGGAGGATTATCAGACGATACAGCAGGATATGGATCAGTTGGAGGCTTGAGTAGACAAATGGCAAATGGAGTTTAATCGGACAAATGTGAGATGATGGATTTTGGAAGATCAAGTACAGATGGAAATTATACTCTGAACAGCAGAATTTGTAGGAGTATTGATATGTAGAGGGATCTGGGTGTGCAGGTCCATAGGTCACTGAAGATGGCAATGCAGGTAGACAAGATAATACTTTATACCAGGTAAGGCTTAAGGCATGCTTGCCTCCATTGGAAGGGGCATAGAGTATAGGAATAGACAATTTATGCTGCAGCTTTATAGAACTTTAGCTAGGTCACACTTGGAATTTTGTGGACCGTTCTGGTCACCATGCTATCGCAAGGATGTGGATGCTTTGCAGAGGGTACAGAAAAGGTTTACCAGGATGTTGTCTGGTATAGGGAATTTTAACTATGAAGAAGGGTCAGATGGACTAGATTTTTTTTTCACTGGAGTGCAGGAGGTTGAAGGGTGACCTAAAAGAAGTTTATAAGGTTGTGAATGGCATGAATAGAAAGTAGAGTATGAGGCTTTTTCCCCAGGGTGGAAGACTCAATTACTAGGGGACATAGATTCAAGCTGTTGAGTGGGAGGGGGTGGGGGACCGTGTAGGGGGTGTTTAATAATCATGTGCAAGGCCCGTTTCTCACACAAAGGGTAGAGAATGTGCTGCCAGAGGAGGTGGTGGAAGCAGATATAATAGCAGCATTCAAGAAGCACCGAAACAATTACATCAATGGGAAGGGAACAGAGGGATACAAATCCTGTAAGTGAAGACAGCTTTAGTATGGAAAGGCAAAATGTGTCCGGTGCAGGCTTGGAGGGTCCAAAGGGCCTGTTCCTGGGCTGCATTGTTCTTTGTCCTTCTGGAAAATCACTGAATATTTAATTCTGCCTTCAATGATATTGTCTGGAGCAGCATGAACAACTAGATGCATCTCCAAAATGACAGAATGAAGTGAGAAAACTGATGCTTCACTTGCCATGAAAGACCCTTCACATCAAAGGTCATAACATCCTTTACGTTGGCAATTTGTGGCAAAATGTATTCAATAATTAGTATGTCATGGTGAGATCTCTTCAAAACATTGAGATCCTTTGAATCTGGGAGAGGTCGGTGCCGCAGGGAGTGGAGTGCATTATTTCCCCCTCCAACTCTACTTTGATTTAATCCCTGCCCTCCCCTTCACTGTTTGATCACACAGCATTGTCTTTTGTGAAGGGTACTGCTTGTCACTGGCCACTCGTGTGTTTCCTTTCTTCATGGTGGTGGGAATTGAATAAAGATTCGTGCACCTTGTGTCTTTCACTGTGTCTCACACCTGCACACACACAACATGGGTGCTGGGGAAAAAATAAGCACTACCGCAGTTAGACGGTAGTGTGGGGTAATAAATAAAAAAAAATTAAAAATACATAAACAGGAGATTGGAGAGGTGGGAAAAAAAATAAATAGGAACATCAGGGCTTCAAAAAAGAAAAAATAAGAACAAGAATGTTAGACATGCTGTTCATTCTGAGAGCTAGATCAAAGACTCACCAGATGTAAATAAAGGGTGACTTGGTGATGGGATACTCGCCTCTGTGGAGCTACATCAGCATGGGATTGCAGGGATCCCAATATGTAGACCGACTAATAAAAGCAATTTTGAGGTAGACCGGAGCAGAGAGCCCCCGACCATTCTTTCAGTTTTGTTTCCCCCATTATTGGTCGTCTTGAAAATTGTTTCATCCCCTTTTCATTTCCTTAGCAGTAGGGACAGGAATATTCATACCTATTCTGATTCATCCAATGTTTAAAGTTGCAAGTCAAAAGTTTACAGTGTCTTCACAAATACCTTTCTCCAGCAGCCAATATGCTGAAGAAACTGTACTGAAGAAATTAACCTTGCTATTTTGATTGGCCTATTATCATCCAAACTATCTCTAACACCCAAACTTATTCAAAATAGTACTATCCAGATTACAAAAGACCGCAAAAGTTTGTTTAAGTCATAGAAGATTTTACAACCGATTGGCTGAGGCAAAAACAAAATATACCAGGAGACAAGCAGCTACAATATCCGCAAACTGCATCTGGTTCCACTGAAGGACTGAATTGATGATTTCTCTGCAGTCAAAGAATAACTCAAGTGTTGTACTGACTGTGTCCATAGAATACAGCAAACCACCATCAGCATATTTAATGATGGATTTAGGCAGACAGTGCAGGTCGGCAGAAGAGTCCTATACCAGAACAAATTCTACCTATTTAATCCATTCTGACCATCACTGCAGGAAGTGGAGCTCAAATTCTGCAGGTACCCCGGCTCATCTAAAGATATGCAGAGCAGCAACACTTAGCAATTTATGGAGCTGTTTTGATATGACATTGAGAGCTGAAGGAAAACAGTCAGAATATTCCAGGGCTCAGTGTTTGACCAGTCTGCACAAAGACAATTCTGAACTCTTCTGAACTGAGCTCCTTGTCTGCAATCAATCCAACAAACACCCACAGTAGTGTCTGCCAGACAAATGCCTTTTTCACTGAACATAACAAGAACTTCAAATCAAACAAGATTCCTGTTCCAGTTTACAAAGCTGGGCTCTCACTGGATGCAGGAGTTGTTGAGCAAAGCCATTCTCTTGTCGAGAAGTACTTCAGTCTGTTGGCAGACTGCAATGTGTAAAGTGACAAGCTTCATGTTTTCTCAAGACGTTTGCTAGTAGACATCGAGGACACTTCACATGACTGCAGATTCCTAGATAAACCCAACAACAGGACATGAAGGAAAACATCTTGAACAATTATGGAAGGGCATATTGATGATGAGATTCACACGAGCACAACACGGTGCGGCACAGTGGCCACAGTGGTTAGCACTGCTGTCTCACAGCGCCTGAGACCGGGGTTCAATTCCCGCCTCAGGTGGCTGACTGTGTGGAGTTTGCACGTTCTCCCTGTGTCTGCGTGGATTTCCTCCGGGTGCTCCGGTTTCCTCCCACAGTTCCAAAGATGTGCAGTTCAGGTGAATTGGCCATGCTAAATTGCTCGTAGTGTTAGGTAAGGGGTAAATGTAGGAGCATGGGTGGGTTGCGCTTCGGCAGGCCGGTGTGGACTTGTTGGGCCGAAGGGCCTGTTTCCACGCTGTAATGTAATGTAATCTAATCTAATCTAACACAATAAGCAGTATGGTGTATGGGCAGGTATACATATTTTGCAATACTACTCCAGACCTTGTTGCACCATGAGCCAAGTTCTTCAGTAGTTACAATGCTAGCATCTACTTGACAAGGTAGAAAACTGCCCAGGCATACCCTGTACACAAAAAGAAAAACCAGGGCAAATCTAATCCAGTCAATGACTGCCCCATTAGTCTATTCTCAATCATTAGTAAAGCAATGGAACATGTCATCAATAGTGCTATCAAGCAGCACCTGTTCAGCAATAACCTGCTCAGTGACGTCAAGCTTGGGTTCTGCCAGGGCCAGTCAGCTCCTGACCTCATCACAGCTTTGGTCCAAACATGGACGGAAGAGCTGAATTGCAGAGGTAAGGGGAGAATACGACCCTTGACATCAAAGCTACATTTGACCAAGTGTGGCATCAAGGTGCTCTCACAAACATGGAGTCAATTGGAGTTGGGGGAAAACTCTTCGCTAGTTGGAGTCATATCTTGCGAAGATGATGGTTGTGAGTCCCAAAGAAGAATCATTTCTGATTCAAAATAACAACTTTAATATCCACATATGCTGTCAGATCTCCCAGAGTTCCACCAGCACTTTCTGTTTTTATTACAGATCTCCAACATTTGTAGTGTGTTGTTTTTGTTAAGATGGTTGGTGTTATTGGAAGTAAGTTATCCCAGCTCTAGATTATCTCTGCAGGACTTCCTCAGGTATTGCAGTGCATGTCCAAATAAATATCCAGGCTTGGGATGACTAGAAGCATGCAACATTCATTTCACACTAGTACTAGTGTTATAGACTAGACCAGACCCCCTCAAAATATATTAAGAAGGTAGCCCAGACCCTAATCTTTTCTTATTTTAAAGGTAAATGTGAGCTGCTGTGCTCCAGATGCAATTCAACTGGTCTAACCGTTAAACAAAACACAATTTTGTTTAACAAAACACACCTCCATCAAGAAGGACAAGGGCAGCCGGCATATGGGAATATCACCACCTGCAAGTACCCCTCCAAGCCACTCACCATCTTGACTTTGAAATATATTGTTGCTTCACGGTTAGACCAGTTGAATTGCGATGTTAAACAAAACACAATTTATTCAAACACTGGTGACCTTATAGAGGTTTACAAAATTATGAGGGGCATGGATAGGATAAATAGACAAAGTCTTTTCCCTGGGGTCGGGGAGTACAGAACTAGAGGGCATAGGTTTAGGGTGAGAGGGGAAAGATATAAAAGACACCTAAGGGGCAACTTTTTCATGCAGAGGGTGGTACGTGTATGGAATGAGCTGCCAGAGGATGTGGTGGAGGCTGGTACAATTGCAACATTTAAGAGGCATGTGGATGGGTAAATGAATAGGAAGGGTTTGGAGGGATATGGGTCAGGTGCTGGCAGGTGGGATTAGATTGGGTGGTCTGTTTCCGTGCTGTACATCTCTATGACTCTATGACTATAGTTAAAATACAGCAAAAGAAAGAAGGAATTGGAATCACTTAAATCTACTGGAAAAGTTTACAGAATTAAGGGTTATTTATGACTAAACACTAACAGTTCTAATATAGTACCATCCCATAAACACACCCTTCATAAAAGCCAAATTTAGTAAAATGGATTGTCTCACATGCAACTCAAGCAGCCCTGGAGGAAATACATCCCGAGAAAACTCAAGAGAAAATGTAACAGCCGGGAGAGATTCACTACCTTCCGACCTTGAAACCTCAGCAATAACTGCTGCTGAAAAACCTAAAAATTCTGGGTCTGTGAGAGCTTGGCCACACCCACTCAGGCTGCTTCTATTGTTCCAACTTTAAAAAAGAACCCCAAGGTCCCACAAGCTGTCTAGTTTACCAGATTTACAACTGGGCAGATCAGTACCTCTATCTTAAAACCTCTCTTTAAAACTAAAAATAACAAAGTAACCTCTTAATGCTATCATATCATCACACCAGTTAACGACCATTTCCAGCAAAATGGATTCTAACCATTGTCCCTGGACATTCAGTGGCATTTCCATTGCTGAACACCCTAACAAAATACTGGGGGCTTACACTAACCAGAAACTGAACTGGACTAGCCACATAAGCACGGTGGCTACAAGAGAAGATCAAAGGCTGGGAATCCTGTCATAAGTAACTCACTTCCTGACTCCCCAAAGCTTGCCCACCATCTACATGAGGGAATACTCTCCATGTGTAGCAATGCTGGCCCTGTCAGTGATGTCCACATGCCATAGAAGGATAAGAAAAAAATACTCAAAGATGTCCTGTCATCTTCAAAACCTATGTACCTATCTACAAGCACTGCAGAAATTCACCAAATATCCTCAGACAGCATCTTCCAAACCCACAACTACCTCCATCAAGAAGGACAATGGCAGCCAGGATATGGGAATACCACCACCTGCAAGTACCCCTCCAAGCCACTCACCATCTTGACTTTGAAATATATCGCCGATGCTTCACGGTCGCTGGGTCCAACTCTCTCTCAAATGTTATTGGGCTTCCACCTCTACCAAATGGACCACAGTGGTTCAAGTCAGCAGCTCACCACCACCTTCTCAATGGCAGTAAGGGATGGGCAATAAATGCTGGCCCAACCAGCGAGTGCCCACAATGCAGGATTATTTTTTAAAAAATATTAGTCCCATTCCCTTGCTTTATCCCTTGAGGAGTACAGGTTTATTTCCCTCAAGTGCCAGAATTTTCTTTAGTAATCCTTGACCATCTCCTCTGTCAACATCCTCACGGCCGCTTAGTTTCAGACCACTACCCCAGAGTGCTTAATAAAGGCCTTCTTCACATCCCCTTAATGACTCTTGCCAGAACTTTAAAGCTGTGACCCCTATTCCTTGTACCATTAGCTAATTGAACTTGTCATAATTACGTACACCGCAATCAGACCTCACTCAATTTCCTTTGCTCTAGAAAAAGTAACCTGAACTTCTCTAACCTAACGTTAAGACTAAAATCTTTCTTGCCTGAACCACTCCAGTAAATCATCTTCTTGAGAGATTTCATATCTTGATTCAAGAGTGCTGACCAAAATTGGGTACAATATTCTAGTAGTTGCCTCAGCATAACTTCATGAAGGCTCAGCATAATTTATCAGCTTACATTAGATTACTTACTTAATTACAGTGTGGAAAGAGGCCCTTCGGCCCAACAAGTCCACACCGACCAGCCGAAGCCCAACCACCCAGACCCATTCCCTTACATTTACCCCTGCACCTAACACTATGAGCAATTTAGCATGGCCAATTCATCTACCTGCACATTTTTGGACTGTGGGAGGAAACAGGAGCACCCGGAGGAAACCCATGCAGACACGGGGAGAATGTGCAAACTCCACACAGTCAGTCGCCTGAGGCAGGAATTGAACACGGGTCTCTGGCGCTGTGAAGCAGCAGTGCTAACCACTGTGCCACCGTGCTGCCCATAATACTTGGGGATTTGCTGAGAAAATGATAGTGAGTTTGGTATTCATCCCTTTAATTTTATGTATATCACTTAACGCTTTCCTGTGGTAATTTGCAAATTCCCATAAATTTATTTAGAACTTGCTCTATTTAGCTCTTGTATTAAAACCTCAATTTATGAAACCCAAGATCCCATGATCTCTCTTGTATTATATTTCATTCTTAACTGCTTTCTGAAATGATCCAGCAAGTTACTCAGCCCAGGGATAATCAGAGATGGGTAGCAATGCCAGCCCTGTCAGTGATGCCCACATCCCATAGAAGGATAAGAAAAAATTACTCTAAGATGTCCTCTAAGATGTATCTAAACTCCCAGGTTCCCCTGGCCTTTCACTGTCAAGAATCATACCATTAATTTTATATTGCCTTTACATATTGTTTTTGACAAAGAGAACCACTGCATACCTGTCTATATTAAATTCTATGTGAGGAACAAGAGGATTGCCAGAGTGAGGATAGGGTCGATTAGGGATAGTGGAGGGAACTTGCGCCTGGAGTCAGGGGAAGTAGGGGAGGTCATTAATGAATACTTTGTTTCAGTATTGACTACTGACAGGGACCTTGACCTTCCTGAGGACAGCGTGAAGCAGACTGATATGGTAGAACAGTTTGATGTTAGGAAGGAGGATATACTGAAAATCTTGAAAAACATAAGGATAGATAAATCCCCTGGTCCAGACAGAACATACCAAAGGTTATGTTATGGACTAGGCCAGACCACTCAAAACATTCTTAAGCAGGCAGCCCGAGACCATAACTTTGCAGTTTGTTTTAGTAAGTGTACAGTGAAAATTACCTGAAGTAAGATAGCTAGGTTGACTTCTAGATTTTAAAACAGCTAACAATTTATTCACAAAATTACATAATGAAACACAAAGAACAGAACAAAAAACCCCTACAGAACTCAACCTATCCAGCTAGACTTAATATACACAACAGTCCCAATAAGCAAACTCCCTTTAAAAAGCAGTATAAACAGAACACATGCTTACAGGTTGAACTTGAAGGGCAGAAAGAGAGAGAGAGAGAGAGAGAGAGTTTTCTCACAGTTCCCTGTTGAACTTCTCACCAGTTCAAGACTGAACTGAAACTGCTCAGCTCAGCTAGAGAGCTGACCACTCCCCTTACTTTATACAGGTCACATCTAAAACATGACCGCTTTGGCCTGAAGTCTCATCTGTTTACATATAAACAAAAGGCCCCACAAAAGCCTTTTCATCTCTGGACCAAACCAGACTGATCAGAGACCAGCCCAGTTTATTGCCCCTCTGAAAAAAATCAAGTACAGAGTTTCTTTGAGCCAATTAGTCAGGGGTAAGTATAGTGTGGGGGAGTGGATCTGGGTGGGTTGCTCTTCAGATGGTTGGTGTGGACTTGTTGTGCCAAAATGGCCTGTTTCCGTACTGTAGGGAATCTAATCTCATCAAAACAGAGATCCATGCTCTTGGATAACTGCACTGCCCATCATAATTCAGGATAAAAAGCAACCATTTCGGACCACTTAGTGTTCTCCGTCTTTTACCTCATCTTTTTTTTAAAATCTATTGACCCTCTTATTCTAAGAGCTTCAATTTTGTTAACAGGCCTTTAGTGTGGTACTTTATCAAATGCTTGCTTAAAATGCCTAGAAACAATATCCATTGCATTTCCTTTATCAGCCTCCTGTTACTTCATCAAAAAAATCAAACTAGATTAGTCCAGCACAATCTGCCTTTCAAGAATCCAGGCTGACTCTCCTGAATTAATTCAAATCTCTCCAAGTGCCTTTTGTGTCTTTCTTCAGTTAATGTTTCTGAAACCTTTGGTACCACTGATGTCAATCTGAGCGATCTATAGTTACAAGTAATGTTTTTAAACTCTTTCTTAATAAGGATAAGGCATTTCACCAATTACAACTCTTTGGCACCTCCCCAATAAACAGGGAACATAGCTCAAAATCACTTCTTTTTTCCCTGAGGACTCTTCCTTGAGATTTACAGGGGGTACACTAACTTTCAGGGACTACTTTGTTGGTTTTCACGGACTTAGTTTAGATCTGCACAAACTCATTTAATAGTTGATGCAGTCATGTCGCCATAACATGTTTTGTGTTTTGTTGGTCGATAACGTATTTGGCCTTAAGTTGAAGTTGAAGGAGAATAACATATCAACCATCTTCTCTCCCCACCCCAATTCAACTTAAAGCTACAAGGTACGTGGAAATAATTTGTTTCTTAAACACCAGACTGTTTATATTGGCACAAGACAGTAGGTACAAGTTAACCAAATAAATGACAGATACTTCTACACACAAGCAGCCAAACCCTGAACATACCTTCCATTGTCAGGTGAGGTCAATACTGATGTGCTGTCATCAAAGATGCATTGAACTGGAAACTTTTATCTACGCAGTTGCTACACTTTCACTGCTTCTCAGAATTCAAACTTAGGTTTACATGAAACAATTGGCAAACATAGCATCAACTACATGTTATTGTAGCACCCAAATTTATGCCATCTTAAACTAGAGACTCCCATATTAGATTGCAAGAAATTCATCACCCAAGTGATTTCTCGGCTCCCTGAATTTAAACTGTTCTTTGTTTGTTTAGAGCATCCATCTTACTCACTCCACTCCCCTCTTACAGCCATTTGCTTCCCTAAACTCCTGGGGACAGCCTCCTTTTTCCAAACACTGTCCAAAACTTCCTCATCACCCAACCCCTTGCAGACTTCTCCTTCCTGTAAAACCCCTTCCTCACATCTCCTTATCATGACCCTTTGGAAGCCCTATCCTCCTCACTCAAGTGAGTCTATTAGCAGCAAGCATGGGACAGAGCCAGCCTGTGATTACAGAATCAATTTTCTCCAAAAGAAATGGCCCCATGATTAAATTTTCCCAGTTGCTTTGGGAGCAAATTACTCTTCAGTCTCGATTTATTTTGAGCCTTTGTAAGCAGGAAAAGATTATGACAACAATTCCTTCCGCTATCTCCTCTTCCATTTCCCTGAGAAACCTAGGACACAAAGTATCACAGCCAGGCCACATTTAACTTCCTGCCTAGTCCCTGGAAGTCTGACTACCTACTACCTCACTACCTACCACTTACATCTCAATACTTGCTGGCTCACTAACCTCCAGTGCAGAACACCCTGCACTCTCACCGTGCTGTCCATTACCCTAGTCCCAGGGAAACAACACAGCAGGTAGGACTCACCGACAGTTTTTGAAACAATGGAATCTCCAATGATAAGTCCATTTCTAAGCTTTTCTACTCCCTTTTTGTCATGATGTGGACTGTGCTCCTTCACTTTCAATCCTCTCCAGTGTTCAGTAGTGGTTTGAAAGTGAAGGAGGAATGCTCCTGCATATCCTGCCTTTTCTAATGCTTCCAATGGCCACTCATTTACTACACAACATCCTCTTTGCCTGCGGGCAGCCACCTCCTGGAGCAAATGATTCACAAAACTCAGTGGCCCCGTTGCTCTGCTATGATCCCCATTTGTGGCTCAAGGTCATAAACTCCGAGCTTAAGCTTAAACAGTTAGTGACAATTCCAACATGTGGTCCACCCCAAGCTACCAAATGTCTTGAAGTTACCACGTGGTGCAGGAATTGCAAACAACAGTTCTCAACTGGCCATACATGCCAAGATTCAATTTAAGTTAAATGGTAAATGCAAAGCTAAACTAAACCTTAAGAAAGAAAATAAATCATCCTTTAGAACCTTAAAAATTCTCCAACTCACTAAATGCCCTGTGTTCGTTATTCCATTTAACTGTTCATGTGTTAGCAAATGTCTCCTGTATTTATTGTAGCAAGAATTTCCAAAACCTCAGTTAGCCTCCAATGACAGTAATTATTAGTTCTAACTATTAAATTCTAATGGCAAAATTACCACATGTTAGAAAGAGACCAATGCTTCAAGCCCTTACCTTTAGCACTATTTGGAAGCTGTACAGTGTAGAAATGCATAATGTCATGTTTGGAACCTAAATCTACATCAGATTCACCGGAAAGGTAAAAATGAAGCAGCCAACAGCAATGCATTCATAGTATTCTAGCAAGAGGAGAACTGCAGTGAGATAGGGCCAGTGAGTTAAGTTAATTAGAATGTGGTGCTTAATAATGCTGAAAACTTGGGTTTAACCCCTGTACTGCTGAGGTAGTTCTTGGAGTTTGCCTCTTCTACTTGCACTTTTGGAATATTTGGCATTAATAAACCAAGATTAGCAACTGTCAACAAGACACTAATGGAGTGATAGAGACAACTTCAGTGAAGAATGATACCTTTGGAACTATTCATGATCACAAGGAACAAATACAGACTGAACAGACTGTGGGTTGATGATCATTAATCATATGATTTGCTTGTTTTGCTATATTCTATACAACAATAATGTTAACACACAGTCTCATCACTAAGAAGATCTTGCACTTTATTTCTCGCGACTTGTCTGAGTCATACTAGTTATAACTAACAATGCTGGACTAGGTGGAAATCAAACTCATAATGTACTACCCAAAATGTCATACCATCCTTTGCATTTCAATACAATGTGAAAATATTCAATTAAAGATTCTGGAAATGTACCGCTTCCAGGGCAATCTTTTTCAATCAATCATTGGTGAAAAGGTTGCTGGTGAATTACAGATCCTTTCATTCCTCAGACAAGCTGTGAACACCTATTGATTTGGAGGAAGTGGACCGTTCTACATCACTGAAGAAAACACTTACTTATGTCTATTCATTAAGATTTTAATGCATAGGTTTCATAGGCTTGAGATGTTGTGATTGTACTACTCCTGATTGGACCATAATTCTTTGTTACTGGACATGAAAGAAGAAAAATCTTTCCAGTTAATTAAAATTTTGAGCTTATCGTTGAAAATATATTAAAGGAACAAATACCTTTCTTAAAATCTGTAGTGTTAGATGGAAAAATTATAAGTGCACCTCCAGCAATGAAATATAAATTGCTTTAAGGATATCAAGTACTTTTCCTACCTCATTTACATCTACTTATGTTAAGCTTGCCTTCTGAGCAAAGTCGCATAAATGGTGAATTTGGATGACTTTCAGTAGAAATGATTCACTATTAGTTTTCAAAGTCAATGACCCAAAATAACTAAGTCACAAGGTACTGTGCTTTTCTTCGGAAATCGTGCAATACATATGGTGATTACAGTCTTAATATTCTCAAAATATTTTTTGTAAAAAGCAATTAATCTCAATGGACCATACAGAGAACACATATTCAGTTTTATTTAGTGTTATGAAGGTGTAGGGGTACTGTACTTTTAAGAGTTGAAACGCTAGCAAGGACTTAGAGAAGCACAGAGAGTCCAGAAAAAGGTAACAATGTAACATTTGTTCGAAACAACTCGCTAAGAGCTGTCTTGCCAGGATTCAAAAACAAATTCGAATTTGGCCAGTTTAAATTATGCTCCAAGTTACCAAAGCCCAATCGAATTTGAAAAAAGGACTGTTTCGACTACACTAAACCAAAGAAATTATTTGATGTTTTGTGATATAAATATCAAATTTTTTGAACAGTTACCTAGAGGGGCAAAGCGCAGCTAGCACCAACAACTAGAGAGACAGCTTGCAGAGAGATCTACTCTCTTAAAGGTACCTTTATCTATCAGGGCCTGCAAAGCAAAATCCCTAAGAAAAGACAAAGTAAAATTGGCAAAGCTGAGTAGCTTTGAAACGTGTTTTATTTTTGTAAATAGTAATTGAGATTTCTTTTAAAATTGGACCAGTATTGTAGAGGGGAAGGTAAAAGATAGGTTTAGAGGAAGGAGTTGTAAATAGTTGTCAGTTAATTATTCTCTGTTAGATTTTAAAAAATAAGTTGTTAATTTTTATTTTAAATAGTAACTTTTGGGACAGTTCTTTGCCTCTCGAATTTGTTGCTGATTTAAATTAGCAAAGGGGGGTTTAATCCCATGTCATAACATTTCATTGCTCAATTCACTTTACAGGTGTTCAGCATTGGCTAGCTATTCATTCCAATTATTGGAGCTAGATTTAAAGGTTAGCTTGAAGCTAAGAACATGTGCATTTTTGGAAACAAAGTAGCCATTAGGATGTTCCATTTTGAGCAAATAACCATAATTACCTACAGGCGAGTACTTTTAATTTAAAAATCTGTGTAACCATATCTCAAAACATTAACTGAAAACACAATATACTTGCTTATTTTTAAAATTTAATTTTTCTATTTGAATTTTATGTATCTAAGCTTTCATCATGCTTGGACTAATTCCATCAATTCATTTGAATTGAACCATCTATTGTTTAAGCATTTTGAAGTTTACAAAATGAAACGAGACTAATTTTTAGGTATCAATTAAACACAATAATCAACTTTCAGTGAGTGGATGGCGATCAAACACAGTAACTCAGATACGTGGAAACCAACACCTGATGCAGCAAAATGGTTTTTCAAACTTAATCAATATTCTCCTGAAACTAGTTAGCTTCTTGTTGGCCTTTCACTCCAGCCGAGAACAATGCTAATCGTTTCTTATCCACCACCTTTCTTTCCTGGTCATTCAGTTTATAGCACCATTCCATTCAAGTACTTGCATCCTATTTTTCCTGTCCTCCTATACTTACATCCCAAAGAGCCAGTCACAACTCAGTTGGTCATACTCGTGACCCTGGGTCAAAAAGATTGTGGATTCAAGTGATGCTACAGTACAGTACCAAAGGAGTGTTACACAGTCAGGATGCTTTCTTTTAGGTAGACATAAAAGCTCCCCCACTACTATTTCAAAGAAGAACAAAGGCCTGGCACCCTAACTAATATTTGTCCCTCAATCAATATCATAAAAACAGACTATGTAGTCATTGCCATATTACTGACTGTAGGAGATTGCAGTGTTCAAATTGGCTGCTGAGTTTTCGACAGCACCAATAGTTACACTTCAAAATCATTTAACTGGCTTCAAAAGGTTTTGAGATGCCCTGTGGCCCTGAAAGATATATGGCAAACCTTTCTTTCTTTCTACCAAGCACTTTGCACATATTGATATTCAAGTGCACTTACCACCTTTTGACAACGTTGCCGTGCTCCTTTATATTTGCCTTCTCTCCTACTGAGGGATTATCTTTTGGAGTTGGCTCCAAAAGCATCAAATCCTTCTGTGAATTCTTGCCAGCGATACATACCATGATGTCACAGGAAAAAAGAAGATGGATCACATAAGGAATCTGATTTAATTTGAGAAATCCCTCTGTATCCCTGAACTGAAGGGAGGGCGAAAAAGACCCAGCAGACCTGTGGTATTATTAAGACATGCCTAAGCTACCACAGTTTAATTTTTTGACGCTGAGAACTGATTGATGTACTTGCAAGTACCTTGAGAATTTCAAACTGCACATTTTTCTTCTTAAACATATAATACCATTACAAAAGAAATATTAATTAATAATGTTCTTGCATAATTAAAATGACTTATTTCCTTCTCAAATATAATTCCTGGTGCAATTAATTATCCAATGGATATCTGATCAAAAGAACTTCATTGTGGACAAGGTCTGTTGCACTCAATGGATCATCATTTTCTAAAATGTTGTCGTTGGCTAATGCTAATAGCAATATCTGGTTAGTTAGTATCCCCCCAACTCTATTGGAGAAATGAGAACTGTGTATGTGATCAACAACACAAAATAGCAATGTTGTTATATTTTGCAATTACTAACCTAATTCTGGACATGAAACTACATTACACATAACATCTAATCTTGCTCTGCAAATTCAGCATGACTTTCATTAGCCAACTATCAAGCTACAATTTCAATTCCTGGATGGGAAGGCCTTGGAATAGCTCATAGCTACAAATTACAATTCAAAAGCGTAGGCTTTTGCAGAAACCAATCAACAGATTGTCACAATCTTGAACGTATATGTAACTAGGAAATGTTACCAGTTACTCATTCCAATTATAGACTGAATATTCACCTTCAAAACTAATTGGGTGGGCTGCTTTGGTCTAACAATATCACCTCAATAATCTATGGAACAGCTCACTGAAACAAATTTACTGAAGAACATCTATTTTAGGTGGAGGATTAGGAGGATGAATATCCAGCAGCAATCTTGGCAGGATTGGTGCCACTTTAGAACCCACCAATTCCAGTAGTCCCAGCAGCACCATGTAAAAGGGCTCCTTACACACACACGTGAGGTCTAAAGCTGACTGTGGTAACCTTGCAGCCAAATACTATAGACGTCAGAGGCTGAGTCAAATTTTGAAAACTTGCATAAAGAGTTTTCTCTTCACAAGACCAACTGTGTTTTCCTGTATTATTTTCCCAAACTCGCCTCATTATGTGCACACCACACCGCGCTCACCTGGAGCAGCACCATCTTTAAAGCCTGCATCAAGTACAGTCAGTCCAGAGTCACTCTTCACTATCTACATAGTGAGACAGCAACCAAAAACAAGTGCTTTTCAGGGCACAAACAGTGTGGCTATCACTTTATTGCACATGTGTTAACACCTTGTGACACCCAGCTGTCCACCCCACATCACTCAAAAATGCAACATTGTATACAAGAGCATCTTAGCAAACATTTACAGGCAGATTGAGAAGCTCTCAGTTCCATGCATTTATGTAGTCTGTGAGATGGTGCATTCTTATCATTTTGATGTGTTGTTTTTAATATCTGTGATTACTTCTGCTTTACAAAAATCTTCAAACCTGCAATGACCAATGACATGGTTAAGATTGCTTGTGACCAGGATTTTAATGCTGTGCAATTGGACACCGCATGTATTTCACACGCAGGGTAACTATGATTCCAGAATAGCTGTACTCTTCAACTGTGATTAAAGTAATTTCCGATTAAGGCCAGAATTGCTGTGACCACTGATCATCTTCCCTCCTGTAGTGTCCTACATGCATTTGTCTCACCATCCCAGATGTTGGCGTTTTCTCCCCATCATGATTATCATCCCCTCTGTATCCAGCATGCTGCCTAGAAGCAGCTCCTCAAATTCCTGACACAGCAGTGGCCTGTAATAATGCCCCCTTGACTTAAACCAAGCCCTAGGACTGACTGTAATCCACCTACCTACCCACCTGACTAAGATGGACAACCCTGACTGCTATGTAACCAGATGAGATTGGTCTCTGTGCAGCTCCATACCTGGTTTGCCTATGACTCTCCAAACTGGTTGAAGCAGTCCTGGAGGACTCCCCATGGCCCAATCTCCAGACCACAGTGTTGTGCATCACCTGACTGTGGTCAACCAAGCAGCCATCTGACCGTGTCCAAGCCCCTGGACTGATTATCGGATGATGCCCTTGACTTACTGAGCCAGAGCTTCCTGATTGGTGGCAGGGCCCCTTAAACAGAGTGAGGATTACTCACCTTAGACTTTGAGACATGGTCGTTTAGTTGAAACATATAAATTGTATTTGCCATGTAAGCTGCTGGCATGTGTGCAGATATCAGATTGTCACAGCATGGTGGCAGCACTATATCCACCCCTTTACTGACCACCAGAACAAGTTGCCTGGTTTAGTCTTTGTGCTTAAAGGCAAGGCAAGACTGACAACTGAGGGCTTTTTAACTCTGACTGAGAAGGCGAGGTACAAAAAGGCAAGGCAGAGCTACAGTGAGCCTTGAAGCAGGCCCACTGTGAGGGCAAATGTGGATCCCTGAGCTGCAGTCTCGTGCAATCTAAAAGATGGACTCCTGTCCCTGCAGCAGCTTTGCATACAAAAGGCTGAATGACCTACTCCTGCTTCTGTAAGTGTTGTCAGCATGCTTCAGAATGCAGCACTGAAGTACAGAACCACGTTGCAAGAACAGCAGAAATGTGCCATGAGGTTACAGTGAGGCTGGTGTGTGTTAGATGCCAAAGTCAGCAGCCATTGCCATTGGAGTATGCCCTCTGACACTGGTGAATTCCCGGAGGAGCAAGAAATGAGCTGGAGTCACTGGACAGCTGTTCTGACCTTCATGCCAAGATTTTTCATCATCAATGTTCAATCTGGTGGATGGGAGAATGGGACGCGGTATATAAATGTGATCAACCAGTGATGATACTTTAAAGCATGCAAATGGATGCAAAAGGCCTCTTCCGCACACTAGTTAGAACCTCATCTCATCATTTGACACTTGATTGAAAAATTGGGCATTTTGCTTTCATCATCGAGAAGCCCCCTGCCAATCGTAAGCAGTTTTTTCCAACTTTCTTACCAATGCCTACATTGTTCAGTGATTGAGAAGATTCTGCCCTATGGGTCTTATACTATTCAGTTTTATGAGGATCTTTTCATAGCATTGCCATTCACCCTTAAAGGGCCATGGAAAAGTGAGAGTATAGATACAGAAATAACAAGAGCATCCTGGTGTTCCTAAGCAGTTTTGCAGGTAACTGAAGTCCTGATGATTAGTTTTCCTTTCTTAAAGGTCAATTTGAGAGAAATCACTTTTTCAATTTTCAAAATAAAGACCCTCATGCACATTTACACATACTGGCTTAGAAAAACCAAAAGAGAGAGTTCCATAATGATCTTGAAAACAATGGACTTTCTTAATCTGTAATTATAGATATACTTTACAAGCAGTGGTAGATGGAATGGACTTCCTTCTGCACATTTTATAAGTACGCATCATTCAGTCAATTAAAATGAAGGATTTGCTTTCACATTTGTGCATTTTATAACACTTAAAGGCCATACTCAGAGATTCAGATTTCTGACAGAAACCTTTTGCATTATTATCATCTTTAAACTTCATCACCAATTGCTCCTTAAAAATACTGATCCCTCAAACAGTCTTTGGTAATTACGTTTGAGATATCTCTGGAATGAGTTTCATATTGCGCAAGTAATGTTTCTGATAATTCCAAGTGTGAAAAGGTACAAATTCACTTACAACCCAACCGTTAAATTTCTGGACAATGGGATTTTTCAAACTGATTAATAAAAAGTTGAAAAGAATCACTATGCACAAAATAGCAACTATTAAATTAAGGCCAATGTATCCTTCAGCCTCACTTTAAAAGTAAAGGTTACTGAATATTACGTTTTACATGAATAATCCATTTAATATAGTCAGAGAATGAATTACGTGTGTGCATTCCAATATATGATATTGAACATTTTTCACTAATGCATCACTAGACTGTGACAAAGCTGACCTTGGAATGCTTCGCTTGGCATTAATGGCTTGTATATCATGAGTATTTGGTTTCTGCCTCATGAATATTACTGAGTTGAGTATTCATTTTTAATATTAATTTCATTTTAAATGAATTATCTTTTAAGTCAGAATGGGAATAATTTCCACTCTTTTGAGCAAACCAAGGAAAGAGTTTGAACAAAACAGAGGATGATTAATAGGCATAAAGCCAATGGCTGTTCACACCTTCCAGCTATTATCAACACCGCACTGAGTGTTGTGGAGAATGATATTGGACCATTGTCATCCCTTCAGGAACCAATAAAAGCTGAAATCCATTTGATTAAATTGAACCGTCATTTTCTAAATAATTTCCTGAAACCTGATGCCTTCACAGTAGAGCATCTATGGCTAAGCTGTGAAGACATTAAGTGAGTTATGCCAGTTTTTAATTTCCTGGTACCATTCAGCCAAGTTCCAGTTAAAAGGTCATTATAAAAGCTCTGCCATTCGTTAAAATCAATAGATAATTGTAAGTTTGCTCAAATAAAACAGTACTTACATTGCCATTGCAACTTAGAGTGGCGCTGGTAGATTCAGAATTCAATTTGTCAGCCTCGTCTACCTACAGTCTAAACTCATGACTTGGACCAGACCTACTTTGAAGACAAATTTGCTGATGTCACGAAAGATAGATAGAAAATCAATGAGTTGGGGATGCAAGGAATATGGATAGGTAATAGGAGATAGTAGAAATTTGACAGATGGAATGTCGGAACATGAGAGGTTCCCCACTTTGATAGGAAGAATAGAAAGATGGAATGGAGACAGATGACAAAATGTTGCAGCAATGGGATTGATGTCCTCATGCATGTAACACAAAACATATGCTTGCAGATAAAGAAAGTAGGGAAGGCGGCAAATGCAACAGCTATTATTGAAAGTGGCTGTTGCATAAAAGTAGGAAAGCCGTGCTACAAGTCAATAGTATGTTGTTGAGATTGGAGTACTGTGTATAGTTTTGATCATTTTATTAAAGGAGGGATGTGCTTACAGTGTAGTCTGATTGGAGGAGGTCTCATAGGTCAATTAAATAGGAAAAAAGGAGTAGGCCATTCAGCCCCTAATTTGTTCCACAATTCAATGAAATCTTGGCTGATCCATATGCCTACCTTTGGCACCTATCTTTTAATACCTCTACTTATCAATTTTAAATCTGAGATTACATTTAACTACTGATCTAGCATCACCTATCATTTATGGAAGAGAGTTCCAAACTTCTACCAGCTTTGTATGTAGAAATGTTTGCTAACATCGCTCCTGAACAGTCTGGTCTGTTTCTAGAACCTCTAACCAGTGGAAATAATTTACCTTCATCTACCATGTGTTGTCCTGTTAATATCATGAGAATTTCAATCAGATCATTCCTTAATTTCTAAATTCTAGAGAATACAAGCCTAATTTGTATAATCCCATCTCATTACACCTGAAGTCCAGGTATCATTCTTGTAAACTTACCCTGTACTCCCTCCAAGGCCAATATATCCTTTCTTAAGGTGTGGTGCCCAAGTATGCTCACAGTATTTCAAGTGGGATTTAACTAAGATTCTGAGTAACTACAGCATAACATTTCTGCATCCTTACTTTCCTACCATCCAGATACAAAGGTCAGCATACCATATCCTTCTGATTCTAGCATCAGTGTTTCCTAATGAGGAATGTTTGTCCTATATGCATTAGCATTTAGAATTGCAAGAGGACATCTTATTGAAGCTTTTAAGATTCTGATGGAGCTTGATAGGATAGGGGCAAAGAGGATCTTTTGTCTCACACATGAATACAGATCTAGGGGGCATGGTTTAACAAAAAGGTTCCCCAATTTAAAATAGATGATATCAATCTTTATAATTCTCTATCCAAGAGCAGTGAAGGCTGAGTTGTTAAATATATGCAAAGTTCACACAGATAGACTCGTGACATACAGGGCAATTTCAGGGTTAGGGAGAACAGACAGGCAAAGTGACGATGTGTTAAGATCCAATCAACTATGATCTCATTAAATTGCAGAGTAGATTAAAGGGACTCTCTGGCCTATTCATGATCACATTTCTTATGCTCTTGCATAAGAACTATTACTGTTACTGATAATAGACAACTAATTGGCATATTAAGTTTATTGATAGTTGATTTTACAGATATCTTCATACAATTATTTTCTGCAGTAGCATTGATTGTTTTACCTATCTTAAGTATAAACCTGCTGGGGGTAAAATATTCACTAGTCACACTAATAGCAAATTGGCAGCATGTTTACACCGCACACAATTTTTCTTTGCATTGAAGGTGAAGAAAATTGGCCACAAAGTGAATCAAGTCTATTTTTTCTACAAATCCATTTACCTTCATAGTGAAGACCACAGCCTGTCCCCAGGAGTTTGGTAAATCCCTGTTTTGAAATAGCCTGATTCTCAGCTCACTAATAAAACCTCAACTTCATCCCCTCTGTTATTGGTACTCAAGTAGTAAATTTCCACTAATCTTTGCAGCTCAAAAACTATATTTACTTAAACTGGGACAAGGTAATTCCATTTTGGATGATGGAAGCACAATTTTTATTATTTGACTGGTTCATTCAGGCATGTTTCTGTTCAGCTCCATTAAAAGATTGACTTCAATGAATAATGGAAGATTTTCCAGTTTAGTTTTCACTGAAGCTTTTCTGGCTTCTGTCAATCACTGATGATCCTGGAGACTCGAGCACATTCTGACAACCCTTCATTGTAGGAGAAAGTGAGGACTGCAGAAGCTGAGATCAGAGTCGAGAGGGTGATGCTGGAAAAGCACAGCAGGTCAGGCAGCATCTGGGGAGCAGGAGAATTAACGTCTTGGGCATAAACCCTTCATCAAGAAAGGTCCCACATGGTTTCCCATTTCGGTTCTTTGGTCCTTCCATTTCCCCTCTTGCCAACTAGCCCAAAGCACAGCTTGGTTAGCAAGTAGAATGGAACACCAGTTGCATCCTGATGAAGGGCTTATGCCTGAAACGTAGATTCTCCTGCTCCTCGGATGCTGCCTGACCTGCTGTGCTTTTCCAGCATCACTCTCTCGATACGTCTGTTGTCAAAAGGTCTCTCCTACTGCACAAAAGGTAACACTTTCCTTCAGATTACCTTCAGTGGGAGACATGGCACATGTCATCAGAGGTATCTTGAGACTAGGGGCACATCCTCACCCAATTCATGGAATCTTATTAGGAATATTTTAGAAACAAACCCAGAAACTTGCTCAAAGGTTGCTTTATCCTACAACTTCCTTAATAGCATGAAGACTAAGTTTACACACATAAATAAAATTTCTCCCACAGTCTCCATAATGCCAAAGTTCCAAGAAAATTTCTTAAAGTTTTGTCAATTTACCAGTTTACAATAAAATTTCTGTTTATGTCTGAAGATGCCTATCTGTTGGTATCTCAGGGATCCTACAATTACTACTGGGTTAGGAAGAAGCACATGAGACCAGGCCAATGAAATATGAGCCTGAATAGAGTCCTACAATGCACTGGGTCTTCAGATAAAAGAAATCCTTCACTTTACGAAATTCTAAGAGGAAAATGGCCCCACATAGGTATCCCATATCAGCTTATCAGAGACAAGTCTTTGCTCCTTCCATTTCTCCTCTTGCCAACTAGCCGACAGCACAGTAGAATGGAACACCAGTCGCAAAAGATTGCATCCGAAGATCCTTAGGGCTGGTTCTAATCAAATCAAGAGGGTGGGAAAGAAAGAGGTCACAACAGGTTGGAGGAGGGGGAAACAGGCAACCATTGTGGGCTGGTTGGTGAGGGTAGGGGAAGCTGGGAAGAGAGGAGGCTATTTAAAAATAGTGCTGGTGTGGAGGGCTGTGTTGAAGACTCCTTGAGAAGCTGGGTGTAGGGGGAAAGGGACCTGGGGGTGGAACTGCTATGGTTGCCCTGGCTCAAAACCATGCTGAACTGGCGTATTATTTCATGGAGCTGGTTGCTTTAGTCTCCCCTTCACTGTTGGGATTCTCAAACCCCGTGAAGCCAATACAGCAACAGTCCATTTTAAAATTAGGCTTTGTTGAAAGATACCGATTAACTGCCCCACTATTCATTGGGATGCCTCAATATATACCATGAGAAAGGTGTCAAGCATGTACACTGGGGACATATGCCTCCTAATAAAGTTCTCCTAATCAGTCACCCTGATCCTCTACCAGCATTCATGCAGGCTGGGAGATTTAAGAGGTCATTGCTTCCATGGAATGTTTTTATTAATTACACATACAAATTAACCCAAGTTCCAATGTCCACACAATTTGTTAGCATTATGTAACAGGATGGTGACTGCCTTCCAATTGAATAAAACAAAGAAATGGACTCATCTGACAATACTTCACTTTGATGGTGTGTCATTGAGGATCAATACACTCAGTGTAGTCCATGAACAACAACATTTTACTTCAATGAATCAGCACATTTTGTAACTTTAACAACATTCATGAAGCATCTGCATTATTGTCGAGCATTTTCTGCTCTTCTAAGCATCAAAATTGAAGGAATAACTGAGTGAAGGTGCAATGATATATACACCAGTTATTTTATCCACCATTTCAGAGCTTGGAATTCAAAGCTCAGCAGACAAATTATAGGATTGTGTATATTTCTATCAGTTCCTCAAAGCAAGCTTGTTTACTTTGAAGAAATAAATGCTTCACAATTTAAATAATGTAGACAGTGAGAACCAAACATTATACATTTGTCAACATTTATTCAGATAACACAGCTTTCACTGGTTATTGCACTGTGTATCTTGCAGAAATGAAAAATCATTTTTATTATTCACAACCTCTCAGTTTCATAACCTGCGTTCTCAGGCCTTCTAATTTTCTGCATTAAATTCACAACAATGATGAAAAAGAACATGTGTAATAGATACATTTCTATGTTAGTCAAATGAGAAAAATTGTAGTGGGCAACCCTGCTTGCAGTGAAAAGGATTAAATGTGTGCTTATCCTTTATCATTAACTTTTATGTTCCTTGACAAAAAGGTACATCCCTGAAAATTAATGAGGAAAGGTGTTAAAGAAGAACAGAGAAATGTCACGATAGTACAAAGTAATTTGGTCACTACTGACAAATGAGAGCCCTTGAATCAGTGTCAGAGTGCTGCCCATAACTATCTCATGCAAACTACTAGAAGCTACAGCTAAGTTATTCCCTTGTGCTAGTTTCCTCTGTTGTTGGGAGTTCAGCTGTCATAATGAGAAATAACTGCAGGGTTCAACTGTTCTTTTAGCTTTAATGATTAAGCAGAGCAATCAATCGTTAATTGGTTTGAGTTTTTAGTGTCCTTGACTCCCAACAACAGCACTAGAATTCCATTGTAATTCATTAACTCAGTTTTGCACACTTTAGATGTCAATATTTTCTCATCCATAACTTGAATTTGAATGTAAGAACAGATGTAAGCCATTCAGATCCTTGAGCCAACAAGGTATAGGAGATATAATTGCAGGTCATAATTTTCCAAACCTCTCCATATTTAGGTACGGTGCCTTTAGATTAAAAAATATTTCATGAGTGAGTGAGGGAAGAGCCTGCAAACTGCAAGCCAATCAGTTGAACATTAGCTTTGGGAATTTTACTGGAATCAATTCTCAAGCGCAAATTGGTTGAGCACTTTGGTGAGTATGAGCAGATTGAATGAAGTCAAAGGAAGGATATTGTGGCTGGTTTATATCTGATGAAACTAGTTAAATTTCTGCATCTACATATGGATGTTCTCCATTGAATTTCCAACATCATTTGAAAAAGTCCTAAACAAAATTATTATTCACAAAAAGAAATGCACACAAAATTGTACAAGATGTTACAAATACAACATTAGCCTATCATTTCATCAAGGAAGAGTTGAAAAGTGTGACGGTGGAAAAGCACAGCAGGTCAAGCATTATCCGAGAAGCAGGAGAGCATAAGCCCTTCACCAAAACAAGCAAATTTACACTGAAGGGATAAAGTGTACTTAATTTAAATTGTGTAACTAGTAAGAACCAAAATATTGTGTGTTCATCAACATGTAACTGGAGGTGCTGAGGAATGCATTAAGCACCATCCACTAGGATGAGGCCATATTGACTTGGGTGGGAGAACAGCTCTGAATTTTCCCGAAGATAGACCTATCATCAAAATCTCCCTGAATCAATACCCACCACTTCAATGTAACCCCAGCTATCGTCCAATAAATCACATCTTGTCCTTTTTAAAAAAAAGCCCTTCTCATTAGACAAGCATACCCTGTATATCCCAACACGGACCTTCCTGCGACAAATAAACCAGATAGTTCATAAAATATGCTGAGCAATGGTGAGCATTCACCATACAATAGAAACAATGGTTATAATTGTTTAAGGGATAGAAGACAAGATAATACAGATAAAACAAACATACTCCAATTGCTAGTGTGTACAACCAGTGTTCTTCACAGATTTGAACAGGACTCTCAGTGAATAAGCGGATGGCACATATGTTAGATAAACACTTTGCAGTAATATTTATAGAATAGGAAAACAACAAAGTACTGAGAGTACAAGTCAAGGGAAGGAACTTACAGTATATAATGAAGAAAA
The DNA here is from genome assembly GCF_037043375.1 of Chiloscyllium plagiosum. Taxonomy (NCBI): domain Eukaryota; kingdom Metazoa; phylum Chordata; class Chondrichthyes; order Orectolobiformes; family Hemiscylliidae; genus Chiloscyllium; species Chiloscyllium plagiosum. The sequence goes on along the minus strand of NW_028270169.1, from coordinate 23,869,059 downwards.
ATGTAATGATGAAGATAATAGGACTTAAAATAGACATTTTCAAGACAGGATGGTTTTGACCTCAGAGTATTAAAAGGCAAAAATAAGGAAATTGAAGTTGTACTAGTCATAATTTTCAAATATTGTGGGATTTGGGAATTGTGCCTAGAGAGAGCAAAATTACAAATGTCATTGTTATTTGAATAGTAAATGGAAAAGAAGGAGACTACAAATGTCTAAATCAGTTGTGAGGACACATGATGGGCAATTCACACAATCTGACATTACAAAATAGCATATTTGTGTGCTATTTTTAACATACAATACAAAAGAATGAACAAATCTTAATCAAAATAGTCCAAGCTAAATGAATGTCTCAAAATGCATCAGGAATGGAGGATTTTCCAATACTGAGAAAGATTGCATTCCATCACATTGATCCCTGAGAAAATTGGCTCAAATTAAACTTTGTTTTCACCTCTAAGTCATGGTAATTCATCAGTATATTTCAGAGCAAAAGATTGCTTTGCTATCACAATCAGAACAGAATTTTCCCATTTTCAGTGAATGTTTTGTTGATCGAGATTCATGGTACCCAGTCCACCGTGGCTTAGGGCGACTTTCCACACTCATCCTTCTGTCTTTCACCTCATTAATTATGCAATTAGGGACCTTTCCCAGGAAATTCATTACCAGGGAAGTTAAAATGCTCACCGTTGCTGGGATCTTCTGGCATTGTGTCACTGGGCACCTCTAAACTCCAGTTATGTCCCACTCCAGTTCGGCAAGAAACAACCAGAAATAGCCCTTCTCACATGGCTTTCAAGCTTCTTTGTTCAAGACATCACACAGAGAAGAGGAAAGCTCACACCTCACTTCAGATTTCTTTTTAATCTAGCTGATCGCCACAGGTGACCACATCATCAGACATAGCCAACCTGGACACAGATTGCTGTCCAGGTTGATGCCATGTCCCAGGTGAAGTGAGGCAGCCAGTAGCACAGAAAGAATGTCACTGATTTTCTGGGTCCGTAATTGTAAGGACTGGCATTTTCTCCCTCCTACCTCACACTCAGATGGCCACCATTCCCTCAAACTCTGCCACGGGGTGGTTCACTAGAACTTGCAGTTTTGCCTGAATTAATGTCCACCCAATGGCTCTTAGCCAACTCATCCTCCCAACCTACTAACCTGTCTGCCCTCTGCATTTCCCACTCACTCAACTGGGCACATCTCACCAGCTTTCCTGCTCGTCCATCATCACTAACTGCTCTTCCATCTGTTTGGTTCACAATAACTCCCTCTCATTGTTTCATTGATTGGCTTAACCTCATGGACTGATATCTCCACAACATCCTGACTGACTTACCTGTAATCCCTCAGAGAAACTGTACTGTACCCAAAGGACTGATCATAATCCAATCCACAAATCATAAGGACAATTCCCCAAATTCTGGGAGGACCAAGCACCTGGCTGGTACTGGCAACATTGGAAACAGGAATCGAATGAGCCCCCACTGAGTAATCGTAGATTGTTCATCTCACCAAAGGACTACTCTCCTTTCACTTTCATACGTGCCATTTACTTGAAGCACGTGCACTGCATTTACACTGCGGGCACACGTTGCAGTTGTGATGCTGACATTGTATAATGAAAGTGAAAGGAAAGTAGTCCTTTGGTGAGATGAACAATCTACGATTACTCAGTAGGGGCTCATTCGATTCCTGGTTCCAATGTTGCCAGTACACAGCACTATATGCTGCCCCTGACAGCCTGTAACCATGCATGGTGCTGAGGACCAGAGCAGAGTGGGGATGCCTGTTGGACTGGGGACCACTGCGGGCAGTCAGCGGCTTGCGATTGCATTCAGACTAAGTATGGAAGACCCTTGCGCTGATCTAGTGCAATGCAATATAATGCTTATCTGTAATCTCTTCATCTGACTGATGTTTATCTTCTTAACTTTATTTCTTGTTTTCTAACTTATACTATGAATCACTGTAAGGTAATGTAACTTTCTTTTTATCTCTCTATTTTGTATCTAAGATTTGTACCTAGGTGCTTAGTACCTAAGATGGCATAGAGGGGTGACATTGTAAACATTTCACTGCATTTTCTGCACTTGAGCACGTGACAATATACTTTATTTCCAATTCTAAAGACACTACATGTTAAGAAAGCAATGTGACTCATAAGATGCTGGCTGCCTGCCTGAAAATCAGTGCTGAAATCAGTGAATACACACTCAGAAAGCAATGTGAAGTAAACAGAGAGTATTATCCTCCAAGAAAGTGGAAAATGAATGAGCACTAAGGGTGCAAACTAAGAGCCATAAGATGTGTAGATGCACAGATGGCAGATGCACACGAGTCCGGGCTGTCCTTGGTGCAGGCTCGAAGGGCAGAATGGCCTACTCCTGCACCTATTGTCTATTGTCTCGTGTCCTTAAGCTCCAAAACAAAGTGTTGAAGGGCTGAAGTGGTGTGCGAGTTCGCCTGATGCTTTAGGTCTGGAGGTATTGCAGGTCTGATTTGAGAGGAAGAAGAAGCAAGGAAGATGGTGACCATGGAGCATACAGGGATAGTGTTGATAAAAGCAGTTGGATGATGGCCAGAACAAGCATTTGGAGAGTTGCAGACCCCAAATACCCACCTTGGTTTACATGTCAGGAATTTACACTTTCTCTTTTCATGGGGAAGGAGAGGAAACTTGGAAGTGGCATATGAATGAAGGTGAGTTAGGGCTTAAATGAGATGTTATGGGATGTTTGCCTTTAATATCCAAATCGTAGTATATAGGAGCAAATAAGTCTTGTTACAACTTTATAAAACAGTGGTTAGGCCACAGATGGAATTCTGTTCATAGTTCTGGCTGCCTCACTATTGGAAGGATGTGGAGTGGGTGCAGAGGATGCTGCTTGAGATGAAAAGTTTTAGTTATGAGGTGAGACTGGATAGGCTGGGTTTGTTTCCCTTGAAGCAGAAGAGGCTGAGGGGGAGGGCGGGGATCTGAGTACATAAAGTTATGAGACATAGTCAGAGTAATTTGTGCGAACGTTTTTCCCATGGTAGAAGGGTCTGAGACCAGAGACCACATGTTTAAGGTGAGAATTATGTGATTTAGAGGAGATCAGTGGGAAAATATTGGTGAAATATGGAATGCACTGCCTGAAAGGGAGGTGGAGGCAAGTGCTTTGCAACATTTCCCAAGTATCTGGATGGGTGCTTAAATTGCCAGGGCATTGGAAGTTATCGACCAAATGCAGGTAATTGGGATTAATACAGTTTGGTGTTTGTTGTCAGCTTGGATATGATGGGCTGAAGGGACTGTTTCTCTGCTGTATGCTTAAAATAAGGCAATCACCAATCAATGAACTCTGAAGTTGCCACTTAAAGCTTCACAGAGAGAAAAATAATTCTTGATATCAAGAAACTAAGTTTTTAATTCTTTCTGTATTTTCTCACCATTCTCACTATTGTTCACACTCAGGGATGGGACAATTCCAGGTATAATTATTGAAGTGAGAATGCCCATTAAAAGTAATGATTCAGCCTATCACATGGAATCTTTACCCATATAATTGGCCTATTAAATCATTTATTACTTCAAATTTTTGGAAAATGTGGAAAAAAAAATTCCTACTGGACAAAGTCAGAAGCAAGATAGAGGTAACTATTCGCAGCTACAGATATAAACTAGAGGGAAATGTATACATTGGTTCATATAATGAATAACACATACAAATACATTACTCAATACCCAGTTTGTTTTTATTAAACTTTGTAAAAAATAATTTTGTATTAATATGAAAATTACAGTTGACAGAGGCACTGATATAAGAATACCTTCAGCAGCACTTAGCTTATTGTTAAGAACAGTTAATCACTGGGGACACTTACGGTAGAGAAGAATGCAAACTGCTTCTAATATGTGCTAATAAAGCTGCCAAACCTTCCTTCTTTCATTATCAAAAATGTAACTCATTTAATAGGAATTGAACTGTTGACCTGAATGCAGCAAGCTTACAAACTGTTTAAGCTACTAGGCTAATCTAGTAACTGTACAAGGAGTTATTTTCTTGGTGCTTTTTGCTTGTTAAATTGGGCAAGCTCATTAACTCTTCTATAGTGCAGGCATACTACATGTAGTTGAGTTCCTGTGGATAGAAGTATTGTCAGCCTGACTAATTGAGACTATTCAGCTCAAAGAAATCTAATATGCTATTGAAATATCCAACATATACTAATAAAGCAGAATGTCTGATTTCACTTCACAATATTTGAAGTATTTCTAGCACGTCAACAAGCAATATCTTTTCCATTGCTCATCATAAACGTTCAATATAAATGTTTAAAAATGACATATACCCACTCAGAACTGTAAATCAACTTTGTGAAGTTGCCCTTAGAATTATACTTTGGAATGACCATGGTCAGCCACAGATCAATCTTTGGTTTGAAAGCAATACTTCAAGAAATACAGCAGCAGTATACATTATCTGCTCCACAAAGTAAGTTAGCCAGAATTTATATATGTACCACAAAATGTAACAGACATAAACCAAATGAGAAAAATCAACATCACTGTTATCGGAAGAGGCGGAAAAGGTTGGGGCTGTTTTCCCTGGAGCGTCAGAAGCTGTGGGGTGACATTGTAGAAGTTTGTAGAGGGGCATGGATAGGGTAAATAGACCAGGTTTTTTCCTTGTCAAGAAATGTGGCACTGGAAAAGCACAGCAGATGAGGCAGCATTCAAGGAGCAGGGGAGTCGGCATCACGATGAAAGGCTTATGCCCAAAATGTCAACTCTCCTGCTCCTCGGATGCTGCCTGACCTGCTGTGCTTTTCTAATGCAACACTTTTTGACTCTGATCTCCAGCATCTGCAGTCCTCACTTTCTCAAAGGTCATTTTCCCTGGGTTAGGGGAGTCCAGAACTAGAGGGTGTAGGTTTAGAGTGAGAGGGGAAACATTTAAAAGGGACCTAAGGGGCAACTTTTTCACACAAAGGGTGGTGCGTGTATGGAATGAACTGCCAGAGGAAATGATGGAGGCTGGTACAATTACAACATTTAAAAGGCATCTGGATGGGTACATGATTAGGAAGGGTTCAGAGGGATATGGGCCAAGTGCTGGCAAATGGGATTTAGGATCTCATTTGCCTGGTCTATTTACCCTATCCATGATTAATTTAGGATACCTGGTTAGCATGGATGAGTTGGACCAAAGGGTCTGTTGTCGTGCTGTACATCTCTATGACTCTAATTGTCAACATGAAAGTGAAAGCTGGATAGGTATATAAATAAGAAGGGTTTGGAGGTATATGGGCCTGGTGCTGGCAGGTGTGACTAGATTGGGTTGGGATATCTGGTCGGCATGGATGGATTGGTCCCAAGGGTCTATTTCTATGCTGTACATCTCTAAGACAAGTTAGGTCTGTTAACCCTACATAACATATTTAAATGTACTGTGTTACCCAATTTTGTCCATTTCTTTATACTTAGGCTCCTTTCCAATGGAGAAAGCTGGGTCTAGACTTTTGCCAATGTCTTATTAGTGGTCTGGACTCACAATTTAGTGCGCAATTTGAATCTTTTTATGCTGTGTCCTGTGTTAAGAGGATGTGGATGTATTGTACCTTTAAGAAAGTTAAAAGCTAGCAGAACTACCTGACAGCACCAAATGTTGTCAACAAGATACAATGTAGCATGCGGTCCAATATTTAGTGTAGCTGGTTACCTGGAGACAAAAACAGATTTGAATTAGGCCAATCAGTTTAAATTATGCCCTAAAAAAACCCCAAATTCCAATCAAGTTTGAATTTAGTATATTGACAATCTTAAAAGCCAATGATACAATCTGATGCTTTAGGGTATAAGACCAGGGAAAGGTGAACAGTTGGGAGAACTGCCAGGCCACCAGCATGTAGAGACTGCCCAAAAAATAGCTCTCTTAAAGTTACCTTTATCGATCAGTGACCTGTAAAGCATAATCCCTAAGAAGAAGAAAAGAAGACACTGTAGGATCCAAAATAGAAGATTCCACAGCCTGGGATTTGAAAACTTGAATTTTTGGTAAATCTTAATCAATGGGTTTTATTGGACGAGTATTATAGAAAGGAAGGTAAAAGATTTTTAGAGGAAGGAGTTGTAAATAGTTGCTAGTTAATTATTCTCTGTCATACTTTAAGAAATAAAATTTCTAATTTTAATTTATACAGTTCTTGGCCTGTCAGATTTTCACAGATTATTGCACGGGATAAATCTTTCCTGTGTTGCTAGTTTAAATTAAGCAGGAGCTGTGTTGTAACACCTGCCTAAGAATCTGATGTTAGACAAAGGCACAGTGAGTAACTTCTGAGTCAAAGAGCTCATTGGAACACAAAACATTCTGACAAGGCAACATAAATTTAATGGCGGGATATTGTTTCATCCTGTTAAGGGTCGTGGGGAGGGGGACTGAACAAAAGGTCATGATTTCAAGGTACAGGATGGGCCATTCCCAAATGAGATGAAGAGACAACTGGTCAGTCAAAGGGTAGTGAATTCTCTACCACAGAAGTCTCTGGAGGTCACAACATGGAATATATTCAAGAAAGGGAAACTGTGGCTGACTAATTTATTACAGTTTTTCAAGGAAGTCTCAACCAGAGTGGATAGAGGGGAACAAGTAGATGCTTTGCATTTGGACTTCCAGAAGGCATTTGACAAGGGACCACATATAAGATAACAGCCCACAGTGTTGGTGGTAGCATATTGGCATGGATAGAGAATTGGCTAATGGGCAGGAAACAAGAGGGGATAGGGTTTCCTTTTCAGGTTGTTGACCTGTGACCATTCGGGTCCCAGATCAGTGCTGGGGCCCACAACATTTACAGTAAATATTAGCAGGTAATCAGGAAGGCTAATGGAATATTGGCCCTTATTTCAAGTATAAGAGCAGGGAGGTTATACTGCAACTGTACAAGGTGCTGGTGAGACCACATCTCAAGTACTGTGAGCACCTTTGTCTCCTCATAATTAAGGAAATATATTATTTCATGAGAGGCAGTTCAAAGAAGACTCACTAGGATGACCCCTGGATATGGAGGGATTGTCTTATGAGCAGTGGCTAAACACATTGGGACTCTACTCACTGGAGTTTGGAAGAATGAGAGGTGATCTCATTGAAATATATAGGATTCTTAAGGGGCTTGACAGGGTCAATGCTGAGAGGACGTTTCCATCATGTGAGAGTAGAGAACCAGAGGGCACATGGTACCAATTAATGGAATGAGACAAGGAGGAATTTCTTCTCACAGAGGAATGTGTGTGTTCTGGACACCTTCTAACAGAGAGCTGTAGTGGCAAGGGTCCTTGTGTATATTTAAAGCTGAGATAGATGATTCTTAATCAGTTGGGGAATCAAGGGTTACTGGGAAAAGGGCAAAAATGGGAAGTGCCTTTAATAATTAAGTGCACCTATTGAATTCCAGGACAGCTGAAAAGAAAATAAAAGAGCAAATCACTGAGTCCAGCTGTAATTTTCCATTTACTGTGAAATTTGAAAGAGAGTGCCTTTCTAAAATTTAATGCTGTAAACAATACTTTGATGAGGTTTGCAGCCAGCTTGTCTCTGTTTGAATTTCAACTTGACCTTGCGACAGTTGAACTCAGCGAAAGCTGAAGAACTGTTATGTCCAAGACCAGGGGATGAGAGAATAACAACTTGAGTTTTCCCAGTCTTTGCCCTTGAGAGCATGATAAGAAACAGTATAAGACGAGTACCTGAATTATGCTCAGGTACCCTTACATTGAGGCATCTAGCTGAATGTACTGGGTCAATTTTGCAGAATTTAAATAAAGCTCCTTTCTTTGTTCTTGCTAACAGTTGAGTCAAGTCGATTTAATTTCCACGACACAAGCTTTCTTCCCTCAATGTTGAAATGCATCCAATAATCACAAGGTAAATATCACACAGCTCACTGGCAAAGTCTGCAGAGTCAGGTGGTGCAAACTAATATAGATGAGTTTTTTTGTAAAACAGACCTACATCGAAAGGAGTGGAATAACTATCATAGTTTGGAATTTTTCATTTCTAAATAATATTATTTAGACTGTTGTTAACTAAAACAGCTGCATTTCGGTGAAACCTTGTGTTTCATAAAATTTGCCATCTGTTGAGAGAAAGGACCATTTTTAGCTTCAAAATCGTCTACCTATTTATACAATAGTTAGCTTAAAGAAAATTGATGGAGGCAAGGGAGACAAACAACAAGTGAAATTTATACTATTTGTGACTACAGTACCTGAAGAGCACACAAAATATAACTTCTCTCGTACACTAGGGACTAATTAGTAGGGTCTTGGTACTGTTAAGTTTACAGAGTGTCAGAACATTGGCATAGTTGGAAACACAGAATGCTCTGGGGAACTCACACTGCAACTTTAATGAGATCAGATTCCCCAAAATAAAGTTCTCATCTCTCTCTCTCTCCCTCTGATGAAGCAAGTGACAGTTAATCCTTTGTCAACTTTCAGACTTATGTGTCAGAGTTCCAGATAAATGCAGATCAGGGAGATTCCATCGACAAAAGATGTATTCACTGACATTCTGCATGGACCTTTGGACTGATGGTAAACGTAGAGATGCAATTTCATAAATTTTGATCCTCTAGCATACAATAATGAGTTCTAAATATTGGTACACTAACCCTTATAGTGAATAAAGGCTGATGAACATGATCATAATCAATCTTTATCATGACCATTGATTGTATCTGCTCAGTTCTTAAGCTATATTCCATTTAGTTGGCATAGTCCAATTATTTCTTTACATGCTCAGGAATGATTTAGCTGATGCCTTTCCAACAAATCATATCATGATGGTTGGGTGATGTGACCAGTGAAGGGTTTAAAACATTTGACGACACTGAGCAAGAGATCAAGCATACATATCCTGCATTCAGCAGGTTTAGCTTTTGGCAAATGAATCTTTTCATTGTGGTTTCCCCATGTTTGATTAGTAACTGGATTATCTCAGGAATTCATAACACTTTTTATTTAAGTGAAGATAAATAGGACCTCAGATTTTAGTAGAATGATAATGGTGTTCCCATGAAACTTGGGATAGTCCTGAACCTTGAATTGTGCCGTCCTATAGCTGATTAAAATGCTTGAAAATGTCAAACAGGAAGGAAGGAAAGGAAAACAGGGAAACAAAAAAAAAGTCAGAGCAAATGCAATGGAATATAAAGTGAAGGGATATATTAATGTTGTTGGCTGTTGCTCTATGTCATGAATGAAAGATGATGCTTGCCACTTTCTAGCATGTTTATGTTTTTGTGGTGATTTGGCACATCAATTAGTCTGTGACTTATTATCTTGCATCAGGTAATTAGTCAAGGTTCACAACGATAAGTTACATTGTTTCAGGAGAGTGGCATCCTGGTAAAGTCAGTGAACTGGCAATCCAGAAGTTCAGGCTAAATGATCTGGGGTGATGGATTCAAATCCCTCAATGGCAGCTAGTGGCATTCAAAAATAAAAATTCTTTGCGCCAGAAGGTGTGGGCTCATGTCCCACCTGCCTCACAAGCATCTCATAACATGTCCAAACTGATTGATTATAACATACTGATCACAATAACTACATTTTTTTTTAAACAGAGTCACTTGAAGACGAGAAACAGGGTTGAGCACACCTCCTTGCTCAAGTGCTACACACAATTAAAGTCACATAGTTGATCAGTAATTGGCCAAATCTGATAAAACAAAGAACAGACAGAGGAGAAAGTGAGGTCTGCAGATGCTGGAGATCAGAGCTGAAAATGTGTTGCTGGAAAAGCGCAGCAGGTCAGGCAGCATCCAGGGAACAGGAGAATCGACGTTTCGGGCATAAGCCCTTTGCTGGAAAAGCGCAGCAGGTCAGGCAGCATCCAGGGAACAGGAGAATCGACGTTTCGGGCATAAGCCCTTCTTCAGGAATCTGAAGAAGGGCTTATGCCCGAAACGTCGATTCTCCTGTTCCCTGGATGCTGCCTGACCTGCTGCGCTTTTCCAGCAACACATTTTCAGCAAAGAACAGACAGAGGAAAGTGGAAAATATGGAGATTGCTAACATTGTACAAAACATCATGCAAACTGAATTACAAGTTATGAGCCACAGGTTTTGACATGATCTTGTAATTCCATGCATTTTGAGTCACAATTTCTCTCGGAGTGTGAAAATAATTAACACAGGAGATTCTTCCCTGCTTAATTAGGTAAAAAAATTGAAAACCAATTAACATTTTCCCTTTTTATATTTAATCTCCCGACATACTTTACCAGCAAACGCAGTGTGCTGCATCTGATGACAACCTATTCAAGGCATCAAATGGCAAATCTCAATCAGTGGAAACATTTCCTTTAGAAAAACTCATTCTCTAAGCATGAGAATACAGTACCTTTATTCGAGCCATCAAATTTGCTTGTAAACTGAAATGCTGAACTTACTAAGCTTAATTAAAAAAAAGCTGTCACCTGCATTATATCAAAATGTCGAAGGAGTTATTGGATTGGGCACAGCTATTGACATCCACCATGATCTATAAACAAAACCAGCTGCCTTGTTGATCCAAAATGTATTTTAATTCCACATCAACCACAGCTCTCCATCATTTTCCTCTCCCCTCCACAAATCTACAATAGAGCTTTGTCATGGAGTGCGTTGATGGAAAATCTCTCCAATTTATTCTGCAACAGCAATTGGATTCACACAGCATGATACATCCCAAGGTGCTTCACAAGAGTGTTAACAAAGAGAAGTTGACAGCTAGCTACACAAGGCTGCTATGTCAGCCTGGCAAAAGTGAGGACTGCAGATGCTGGAAACCAGAGTTTAGATCAGACTAGTGCTGGAAAAGCACAGCAGGTCAGGCAGCATCCAAGGAGCAGAAAAATCAACGTTTCAGGCAAAAGCCCTTCATCAGGAATAGAGGCAGGAAGCCTCCAGGGTGGTCATAAAGGGGGGGGGGGGGGGGGGGGGAGTGGAGCTGGGGAGAAGGTAGCAAACAGTACAGTAGGTGCTATGTCAGCCTGACCAAACAGGTTGGTTTTGAAGTACAAAAACAGAAGTTGCTGGAAAAGCTCAGCGAGTCTGGCAGCATCTGTGAAGAGAAAGGAAAGTTAACATTTCAGATCCAGTGGCCTTCCCTCAGAAATAATGGTAGCTAGGAAAATGTCGGTTTATATGCAGAAGATAGGGTGGGAGAGGGGTAAGAAGTAAACAATTGAGAGGGATTGAGCCCGAAAAGAGAGAGAAGACTTGGACAGATGGGAGTCGATAACAATCTGACTGGGAGGGTGAAGAGCTGTAAATGGAGACCAATAGTGGTTAACAATAGGTGGTGTGTAATGACAGACTATGTGATAACAAGGCCTGGTGTGTGGGGTAGGGAGCGAGTATATGGGGGAGGTCAGGCCTTAAAATCTTTGAACTCGATATTGAGTCCTGAAGGTTGCAGGGTCCCTAGGCGGAAAATAAGGTGCTGTTCTTTCAGCTTGTGCTGAGCTTCGCTGGAGCACTGCAGCAAGCCTGAGGAAGAGATGTTGGCCAGGGAACAGGGTAGTGTGTTAAAGTGGCAGGCAACTGAAAGCTCAGGGTCTTTTTTGCAGGCAGAACGTGGATATTCTGCAAAGCAGTCACCCAGTCTACTCTTCGTTTTCCCAATGTAGAGGATACTATATTGTGCACAGCAAATGCAGAAGACTAGATCCCTATCTATTGTTTACTCCTTACTCCCTACCCCCTCCATCCTATCGTCTGCATATAAACTGACATTTTCCTAGCTACTATCAGTTCAGAGAAAAGCTCACTGGACCCGAAATGCTAATTCTGATTTCTCTGCACAGATGCTGCCAGACCTGCTGAGCTTTTCCAGCATCTTCTGTTTTTGTTTCTGATTTACAGCAGGTGCATTTCTTTCAGTTTTTATTTGGTTTTCAAGTAGCTCTTCCCAAACCCTTCCCATTTTGAGGTGTGGAAATTGTTGAGACCCCTCAGTGAGAACTGAGAGAGTGAGGGATATGAGTACAGCTATTCTAACTTGGTCGGAGCTACACAGCACCTACTGAGCCTCAGAATTCGTCAATGCCAAAATTTCAGTGCATGACCCCACTCGTGGTCCTGTAACCTACACAGCTGCTTCAAAGTTCCACGTAAGGCTATCTGCTTCAGCACACACCTATTACGGCATTGGCTTCCTGTTCCAGGAGTCTGCGTAGCCAGAAAGAGACTTCAAAGGAATGCTGATCCTAACCCTCATTTTGGGGAGCTTCGTGTTAAATAAGGTGCATCTGAAAGGAGGACAGAGAGATGGAGGGTCAGAAAATTTTGAGGAGGAAAACTCCAGAGCTTAGCCTCAGCAGCTGAAGACACAATAAACAACAAAATGACTGGACAAAAATAATTCACATTTTCCAGAATCCAGGGAATTGTTTGACATAGGAACCCAGGAGCTAAGCTTTACATGAAGATAATCTGGTGGGGAATACATAATGGAGTGCAAAGAAAAATCTGAGCAATCTCAACTGACTAGCGGGTAAAACAAAAAGGAATTGTTTGTTCAATGAAGGGATAACAACTTATCAATATTCATTAGAAAATTTTTGACTACATTTATTTTTTGCCAACAGCAAACATTTACATTGTGACTGAGAATCTCAATGAAAATTTCAATGGAATTAGGCATATTCCTGTACAGTGGTGTTACATCTGTAATAAATGGGAAACAGTACAAAGTCAAAAGCTATTTGACAAGATTGTATCATTCATCATTTTTTCCATAAATGTTCTCCTTGAAGGTATTTAACTCGTGAACAGAAAACAACACAAACAGAATTTGACAATTACAGAGCAAGTCCACTAGTGAGAATCGACCGCAATCATCAGACGTTTTCTGGCATGTAGCCTCATCCCCTTCTGATTTCTAACCTCCTCCAGCACCATCACCCACTCGATCTCACACATGCACTCCTCTAATTATGGCCTCTTCTGCATCCACCATTACAAAGAATTATACAGGAAATACTCCAAACCAATCCAACCCAACACTTATGCCTCAAATCTTTCCTCATCTAAATCTATCATTGTAATTTCCTATTCCCTTCTCCCTGAAATGCTTATTGGACTTACCCTTAAATGCAAGCATTCTATTCACGTCAAGAATTTCCTGCACTAGCATGTTCCAATTTTTAAACTGATCTTGGAAAAAAGCAATTTCGACTGAATTCTTCACTATATTCCTTTGCGATTATTGATGGTCTTTAGCTATGTCCTTTCCCACCAGCAGAAATATTCTCTATCCACTACATCAAAACCTTTCATAATTTTAAAATTATTAGAAATTTGCTTTAAAGGTTAATGTAGACACTACTTGAAACTTCTCTGCTTGACCAAGCATTTGCAATCTGGCATAATATTTCCTGAGGGGTTTTGATATTCACTTGTGAAGAAATGTGGATCTTTCATGTTAAAGGTGCTCTAAGCTGCTGTTATGTGCCGAGCAGCTGACTGGAAAAGGATACGTACTATCATGCTTGTCGACCAATAAAAATCTCACCTTCACTGTGCCAGCGGCCAATTAGCATCACAAGCTACCAAGAGCCAAAAATACATCCAAAAGCAAGATATAAAAGTGCAGCACAGTTGCTCAGCAAGAGTCAACATGCTTAGTTTCAAGATACAAAATGTATTTATAACCAATTTGCTCAGTTGGACATGAACCATTTTTCTTGTGTCCTCAGCAAAATTCATGAGTTTACAGGTTTTTGAGCCCTGGAAGCTTCAAGGCACTTGATTTGAGTTTTAACACAGATGAAACCTGTTAATGTTAATCCCTGGCACCACTGTAATCTGTAACCTGTAACTTCACAGAAGGTTACCCGGTATAAAGTTGCAATGATCAGAAAGGGAGAGGAAATGAAAACCTAATACAAATCAGATGCTAATTTTTTAAAAATCTGTGACTCTCAAAATATTGCTGAGCTATGAAGGATAGGCACATTCAAGAGTCTAGACGCCTTGTATTACAACTAATCACAGTGGTTTGAACAGTTGAGTAACTTACCTGACTCTATGGCAAAATATTGAACCCATTATTGAATGGGTCATTGACTTCAAGAATGATGCAGTTGATTCTGAGAGCACTGATAATAACTTCCTTGTCTGACTCTTAAATAAAGTCAGATCACTGTAAAAGACCAACGGGGAAGGAAAGCAGTTCTGATCACTCATTTTATCTTAATACCTTTGTGACATGAAACTTTCTGACCTTGTGAGCAGCCCAATTCCACCTTGCCATTGTACAATGCCAACATACACAGTTCCTTAATGGGACATGTACTCATGGAAATCCGAACATGGTACAAGCTGAAAAGGTTTCTTTGAAAAAAGGCACAAACAAAATATCGCCCAGTTAGTCAGCACTCTGATCAAAATTTACACTTTAACCTTGTCAACTCTGCTCACTTATTCGAAATGATAGAAAGTACACTCTGACTCTGCTTCATGACATGGTGCAACTGTAAACCAAAAACTAAAATAATCCCTTCCAGGAAGGAGCTTCTAATGCAGTCACTTTCATCACTCATATTTTGATAACAATCAAAACTGTCTGAGTGACAAAGTGACAATAATGCAGTTCAATTTCGACAGCTAGGCACATCATAAACACTTGCAACAGTGCCACAACCTTGAACAAATGGTTGGGACACAGCACAATTCTGCCATGCCCCCTTATCAGTTTCAGAGGACGTGGAAAGAAAACCCGAAAGGTATTTGCTTGTCAGCAAAAGGCAAATTAATGAATATGTGAAGGTGCGAAATACATGGTTATTAAGTTGACTTGATATCTGATGCAAAAAATAACACTTCATTCCAGATATAAGAATGAAGAAAGACTGGGGAGATTCCATGGGACAGGCAGCATTTCTAAAGAGAAACAGAATTAGTGGCTTTGATGTCATGTTTTCTTGCACCTAGCATGAAGGCAGACACTTTTAACAGTGACTAGCTATGTCCTACCACATAGTTCTCTACTCTGTCAGTGAGAAAGAAGACAAGGTCAAGCACAAATCAGACACTTAAGTGTCGTTGGACACTTCACAGCCAATCAGCAAGTGCCTCATCAGAAAAGTCTTGCCCAGCCAGTAGCTGCTGGTAAATCAGAGTTTAAAAAAAATCACACAATGCCAGGTTATAGTTCAATGTGTTTGAGGTGGCAGGAAGAAGATGCGTAACTCTCCAGTGCCAACTTCTGCCTATTTCTAGCTAGGCAAAATATAGCCCAACAGACTACATGACTCTGAATCAGGACTGTAGAGAAGGAAACATTTAAAGTTTTTTAAACTAGTGAAAGGGGGAAGAGGGCAAGGGGAACAAAGTTACAATGGTTAGCATGCAAGTAAGATGGAGAATTAAAATGGTAAGTGTAGTGTAGTGTGGACTCCAGTATAGAGGAGTCCACGTGAGCAGTGAATACACTATACCAAACTAAAAGCAGAACATTCAAATCACTGCTTCACTTGGAAGGAGAGTTTAAGCTCTTGGATTATGAAATGAAAGGAGGTGCAAGGTCAGGTGTTACATCTTCCACACTGGCATGAATGGAGCAATGAAAATGCAGAGGATGTCAGGGCAACTGAGGAGTGGATTAATGTTTCACGGAGGAAATGGTGCTTACGGAATGCTGGAAGAGAAAGGCAGGGAAAGATGCAATTGTTAGTCGCATGTGTCTTTCCATCCATGGCCAGCACTCCAGTGAAGTTAATGCAAGCTTGAGAAACAACACCTTACCTTGCAAAAAAAGTCATATTGGACTAAAATGGTAACCCTGTTTCTCCCACCAGACATACTGCTGAACCTGCTGAGTTTATTGACATATTTGGTTTTGTATTTTTTGACTTTAACTTTCATCTTGGCATTCTACAGCCTTCTGAAATCAATAATAACTTCAACAGCATTAGATCATAGCCTCTGCTTCCATTTCATTGTCTGCACTTTTGTTTCTTTCCCTTTCCCTTTGCTTGGTTGACCTTCATGTTGTTTTTTCCTTTGTCCTCGTGCTGCATTTAAATGGTTTTTCTGTAGCAATTCACAGCTCTTCTGGACACAGCCATCATTTCTTCACTAGATCCATGACTACTCTTTGTTGTATCATGAAATCTTTTGCTGCTCTCCTGCCCACTCTACAGCCTTCAGCCTATCACAGATCATCTCTTCTTTTTTTCCCTGTCCCTTGCCCATTTCCAATGTCAAAAAAAACTCAAACCTTATCTTCTCTTCAACTCTGCTGAAAACTTATTAACCCATATGTTGTGTAATTTGCTGAGTTTTCCCAACCTTTTTTTCAGATTTTCAGCATCTGCTGTATTTTGCTTTGTTTCACTATTCCAGACAGTGGAAAGTTGATAGATGTGTTCAAATTATTAAATTACAACCTATTACCAAGCAGTAAATTGAAATTGATGATGTTATACTTCTCACTGCATAAATCAGAGTCATTTAAAAAATAATCCTCAGAATAAATGATAATTTAGATCCAGTAATAAACACTGACAAAATGATGAACTTTTGCTTCATTTATCAACTTTCACTGCTCTCATTTTTCATTTTGTCTCATTTATTTCACACATACTCTATATTTGGCTTCTCTTTTCATTTCCCAAGCACTGCTTTATCAAATCTCGTGTCTTCATGTTGCGCTTTCAGATACACTTGAGTTTCACAGTATTTTTGCCTTTCTATTAAAACAAAATCAGGCTGCTGTGATGTAAAACGTGGGATTTTTAATATCCTTTATTGTAAGTTTGGGTCTCTGGTTTTTGGGTTAGTGACCCTTCTTTGTGTCTAAAGTTAATAATTAACTTTAAATTATTTTCCATAGCTTAGAGAGTGAGACATTTGGCTTCAGTTTTACTTTTGAATTTCGGACAGTCCTGTGAAGTCCTCGAATAGGATGGCTATATAGACCAATGTTTTTGAGAAAGGAAGGAGAGATATAGTGAACTAGGTTGCCTTAGAGTGAAAAATTAGTGTTAGCCCCAGACCAAAAGTGGGATAAAACTCTAAAGAAGTTACTTAAAGTTGAACACATTTAAGACCAAGTACACAAGGATAATGGCTCGACAAAACGGCTATCTGCAGTGCCAGTCAAAGCTGTTAGAAACAGGGCCTGGTGAAAGTATTATATGAGTGGTATTTTGGGTACTTACATTCATATTTTTAAACAACTTTGAATTTCTATTATAAGTAGGTGGTTTGATTTACTCTATTTTATCTTCATTTCTTTTCTTAATAAACTTTAGTTTTATTGATAAAGCAAATTTTGCAACATTGCCTGATTATATTTCAGAACATAGATTAATCCTTCAAGCTGGATTTCAATCTGGGATCTGACTGCCCAGCATTAACATCAGCAGGGATCATAATACTGCTGTTGCACTGTTAACTTGCATCGTTTTGAAATTAATTCATGGAAAATGGGATCACTGATTAAGCCCAAAATTTGATGGCCACCCTATTACCCTATTGAAGATGCTAGACAGCTACCTTCTTGAAAAGCAGCAGTCTTTGTGGTATAGGCACACCCAAAATGCTGTTCCAAGATTTTGATCCAGCAACAATGAAAGAACAGCATGAAGTTCGAAGTAAGTTTCATGTTTGACTTGGAGGGCAACTTGCAGACCATGGCATTCCCCCACACCTGCTGCCCCTGTCCTTAGGGCAGTTCAGGTTATGGTTTTGAGGCAGGTTGCTGAAGGAGCCTTGGAGAGTTACTGTCATGCTTTTTTGCCATGGTATACACTGCTGCCAATATCAGTCAGTTGTGGGAGGGAGAGAATGTCTAAAATGTGCTGGAAGACAGACTATCAATTATGTGGTCTGCTTGATTTGTTGTAGGGAGTCAGGAGTTGATTTTCTTTGCCAGAGAATACCCAGCCTCTTATCTGCTGTTGTACTCAGAATATTTATTTTTCAGAACACATTTCTGCGCTGCTGCTTCAGTAGTTTGATTTTAAAGTTATTTTCCAAAATTACTGCCGTTACGGATTGTAAACTTCAATTCTGAGTAGAGGCATTCAAATCACACAAACAATTGTTTTCCTTTCTAAACAACTGAGCTGATATCAATGCTAAATTAGGAATACGAATAACATTTTATCATTCTTCCATGTACAAAAATATGAAGTGTAATGTGACAAATTAAAAATCGAGGATGGGTTTGACATTTAACAATTGATAGGTCACTCTGATGTCACAGCAAAGATCTCTGTTGCAGCAATACAAAGTGAATAACCTTACTGTTTCTCTGACTAAGGCTACAAGCTGCAAGTTTCACTTTAATTAATGATTTTGCCACGTTAGCACATTGATCACATTTATATCACCACTAGTCAGTTTCTGTATTACTGCTGCAGAAAAATATATGTCCAGACTTTCCCATTTAATATAAAAACCCTTCAAAATGTATACATCCTATCAATGAGAAAAATACAAGAAAGAAAATCAATACAAAATAAAACACAGGATGGGAAATACAATAGGAGCACAAAAATATGTATTTAAAATAGATGTGTTTGATGCCCGCTATGCAAAAATAAACTGACAAACATCTCTACACAATTTTTGATAAAAATCGATGAAAACCAAAACCATAAATTTATACAGCAGATTATAACGTTGCTCAGAAATGTCTTAAAGTGCACAACATATGAAAATGTGTCAACTACTTTGAAGCTATGATGTGGAGGAGCCGGAGTTGGATCGGGGTGGACAAAGTTAAAAATCAGACAACACCAGGTTATAGTCCAACAGGTTTATTTGGAAGCACTAGTTTTTGGAGCGCTGCTCCTTCATAAAGTAGCTGTGGAGCAGGATGAATAGACACTGTGCAACAATCACCAGACAGGGGTGCTCCCCCCCAGTCGGGGAGCACTTCGACGGTCAGGGACATGCGGCCTCGGATCTTCGGGTGACCATCCTCCAAGGCAGACTTCAGGATATGCAACAATGCAAAGTGACCGAGCAGAGGCTGATAGTACACAAGGGAATGGCCTCAACTGGGACCTTGGGTTCATGTCACACTACAGTTGATCCCACTACACTACACACACACATACAATATACACACATACTTACATACTCACACAGACCCTCTCTCATACACACACATACACCCCCCACACTCATAGCCTCTCACAGGCTTATACTCCATCACACTCTCACATTTTACCAAGCCTGCACACATGCAAACATACACTGTCTCAAGTGCACTCACACTCACATGCACACACACACATACACTCTCCATCTTATGTGTGCACACACATAAAAGTCTATGGGGTGGATTGGCATTTGCAGAACTATATTTGCAGATACATTCTGTTTTGCTCAAAAAATGCACAAACTGTAGGCTGTCAACGCAGGCCATCAATCCATGTAATACTTTGTAAATTCCACTTTGGAAATAGAACCAGTCTGACTCAAGATTGGAATACATACAGACTCTGACCTCACACCTTTAATGCATTGTCTAAGCTGAGATGTCACCTTAAGTTATCTCAAGAATGTGACTTAAAAGTAGTTCTAGGATTTACATATTAATGAACTGAAACCTGCAACCCATTCTAAAAGATAGAAGACTTAACAACAATATATCATTTGAGTTGCATGACACTGTAATCTTTTGCAATAAGTTCTGTGTCTTATAGTCCTGTTCCACAACCACCTGATGAAGAAGCAGTGCTCTGAAAGCTAGTGCTTCAAAATAAACCTGTTGGACTATAACCTGTGTGATTTTTAACTATTTTGTATACAGACATGTTCTCACCAACTGCAGGGTGCATGACCAATTAAACTACTTTGGTGTAGGACTAGGAAAGCTGTTGTCATTCTTCAAATTAAGCCATGGGGTCAATGTCCACTCCGAGCTATATGGCTGTGCAGCAATCTGGTTCTCTCCATGCAGGTCACACACAAGTTGGAATGTTCAAGTTCCCACTTAGGCACAGCTATACAAAATGCATCTTGGAGAGGGCAGTTCACCACCGCTTTCAGGGCAGCCAGGGATGCACAATAAATACTGGCCCACCCAGCAACACCCACGTCCCACAAGTCAATAAAAGAATATTAAAGAGACCTTGCCCATTAAACAAATCACATGTACACAACAACAACAAAATTAGAGGATGTGCCGAGTTCAATGGGAATTCCAGCCTGTTCAAAATCAGAATTACAGAACCTCAACCAATCTGTAAAACCAAGGATCACGAAACCAAGAGTTCAACCACTGACATCAGCATTATTGGTAAGCTCTAATGTAACGTTCAATTATCTGCACTTCACAAACAATGGAGATGCTGATTTTAGTTAATGCATATTTAGGTTGCATCAGTATTTCATCTGGTGAGTAGTAATTAATAAACTCACAGCTTGCTCATTCAAGAAAGACTGGTTAAATGGGCTCCTTTAAAACACAAAGTCATTAGGGTCTGGGAGAAATGTATCCACAAGGGAAATGGTGAGTGAGTAAATAAGGGGAGCCAGTTCATTCCTCCTTACCCTGAGTTTACCAAGGGACTGAGACTGAATAGATTGTCACACAAATAGCCAGCATGAAGGTGATGGATCAAACAGCTTCTGCTGTATTGTAGTGGCTCAAAGACTCAACATCCAATTGACTCTTCAGCTGGTAAACCTATTCCTGATGAAGGGCTTATCCCCAAAACGTTGACTCTCCTACTCGTCAGATGCTGCCTGACCTGCTGTGCTTTTCCAGCGCCACACTTTAACTCTTCAGCTGATAAACCTCTTTGAAAATTTAGCTTAAAGGGAAAACATCTCATCTTCACGAAAATGCTGAGCAAGTGCGGCATTGTGGAAGGTCTTTCAGGATGAGGTGTCAAACCATCTGCCTCCATGTCCTGTTGAAACTATTTGAAGAAAGAAAAACAGTGCAGCCCTGGCCAATATTTATCCACAGCTGAAAATGTGTTGCTGGAAAAGCGCAGCAGGTCAGGCAGCATCCAAGGAGCAGGAGAATCGACGTTTCAGGCATTAGCCCTTCTTCGGGTGCTGCCTGACCTGCTGCGCTTTTCCAGCAACACATTTTCAGCTCTGATCTCCAGCATCTGCAGTCCTCACTTTCTCCTACAATGTTTATCCACAACCAGCATTAGGAAAATAACTGATCATCTGGTCTTTGGCACTTTGCTGTTTTTGGAGAGTTTACCACGCACTTATTAGCTGCAATATTCCTCACCTTACAATAATTACTACACTTCAAGTGGTGCTCCATTAACTTGAGATGTTTGATATGTTTGTTTATTGTGAAAAGCACTACATAAATGCAACTCTTTTTACCACTCATTACCAAAGTACACCATTTTGACAGGAGAAGAATTCTAAGACTGAAATCAACTTCAAGTGCAGAATTACAGATTTGAAGTTTCCCTATGTACATGTTGTACCAAACAGTAAAACAGCTCTTCCATTCAGGAAACAAAACAGCTACAAAACTCCTGAAACAGATAGACCATATTGATTATGTTTTACAGTATCCAGATCATTGACATTGGTAACTGAGCAAATGCAAATTAGAAGAGTTTACCAATAATTGACCTAATTAGGTGAAACTTTTCATCAGGGGTTTGAGGACAACAGAGCTCTGTGCTCTAATTCAAATACCAATGTTTTAAAGGCTATCAAGGCAATCATTTTACCAAATGTATACAGACATACACAGAACTGCAACACGGTTTCTTGCTTTGAGAGCGATTTAATCATTTTTAACCAGATGACACCCCTGCCCAGATAAGAAGTCTGGACTAAAACTCAGCAGCAGCTGTCCTACAGATAACATTCAAAGATAACATCCACTCAGAATCACAGATTTCTGTAATGGGTTTTCATGCAGCAGATTCTTGACGATCAGATACTTGGGCATGTGGAGCAAGGTATACCTCAAGGTACTGGGATCCAGTATGTATGATCTGCTTATTTTCCTTTCCTTCCCTGCTGCCGCTCTGCCTCATCATAATTATTCAAAATATGATGCAGCTTGATGAACAAGAGAGTGCAATTATGAACACGTGGTTGCGAACTCCTTCCATTAATAGCAATGCTGCTGTGCTTCAAGGAGAGCTCAAAAGGCACTAGCGTATTGATAGTGGCACACTGATTACAGCTGAGCTGTAAGTAAAGGATCATGCATCTTTCATTGGGGCTCTCTGGTAGTGCAGCCACG
This sequence comes from Chiloscyllium plagiosum, assembly GCF_037043375.1. Classification (NCBI taxonomy): domain Eukaryota; kingdom Metazoa; phylum Chordata; class Chondrichthyes; order Orectolobiformes; family Hemiscylliidae; genus Chiloscyllium; species Chiloscyllium plagiosum. The sequence goes on along the minus strand of NW_028270169.1, from coordinate 23,846,815 downwards.
ACCCTATCACAGATGGCAAGCCAACCCCATGGGTCATTGTTAACTTCTCTTTTTCTGTAGAAAGGTATGACTCCTTGCTTGTACCTTCAGCTAGCCCTTCTCAGGAAGGCAGGTCTCACTGCAATGAGCGCAGCAGTGTTACTTTGGAGTTTCAGACAGCTCATCTGATACAACTGCAGATTTTTCTTGCTCTTGTGATTATGCACAGATTAGGCTGAAATTGGAAAGATAGTGGGACACCATTTTTAGTGCACCTTTGCTAGCCCCCTCCTCTGTCCTAGTATGTAATACTCAGTCACAGATGCTGCTACCCAAACATACCTCTGAAAACAAGAGTCCAATGACCTTCACGCAAGTACCACCCGCATTCAGATTCTTGACTAGTTTGACAGCCATAACCTCAGCCCCAATTCGTCACTGCCACACAAGTGGGTAAATGGACCTTGGCAAAAACCTGTGTGTGACTTTGTTTAATGTAAGGACCTTGGGCTGTTGTGTATGTGCACATGATCTTGGTGGTCAGCTTCACGTGATGTGTCAAATGAAGATGACTGAAACCGCTCTGCTGCTACAGAGTTCTTCTGCCTTTGCAGTCAATAGCAGTGCATGATCTGCCTTTGTCTGTCCTGCCATTGATAAGAGTTTGGACCACATTGTCTGGCACTTCTCCCGGATCTTGCTGCAATGAACGTTCCTACTAGAGGCAAGGAGTTCCTGACACCATCAGAGCACACAAACCCCTCTGCCACATCAAAGAGGTAATCCACAGAAAACAAAAAAAATGGATACACCAATAATGGTAATATTTATAATATGGGGAACCCAAACTTTGCAAGTGCAGAATTATTTTTAAAAGTTAATGGTTGAAATGAGTTTTACAAATGCATCTATTCACATTGCTCAATTACACTTGTAACTTGGTCCTGATGTCTAACGTTCCCTACAGTCCTGCAAAATGTATTTTTGGGAAGTGTTGAAAGAAAAGAAAAATGCTGCATTAATGTGAAATATTGATTTATCTGGGTATCCCTTCTCCTCTCTTCAAATCAGATAAACGATGTGGCTCATTTACTAGTGTACACCAAAAGTACTGTGTAAGGAACAATAAATAGCTTTACAGATGAAGCAGAAAGATTCTGACATCACATTAACTAGATGCAGGAAAACCTGTCAAAAAAGTCCATGTGGAATATTTACACATTCTCAATGCTTGTTCAACGGATTCCATTGTCATTAGTCTGACAGTCCTGACCATATATGATCCCACCAGATTTGACATTTCCCACATTGGTCAATGGAAAAATAGGCAGCTTTACTGACAGTAATGTTTGGGTCATTTGATACACTGCTGAAAATGTGTTGCTGGAAAAGCGGAGCAGGTCAGGCAGCATCCAAGGAACAAGAGAATCGACGTTTCAGGCATAAGCCCTTCTTCAGAAATTCCTGAAGAAGGGCTTATGCCCGAAACGTCGATTCTCCTGTTTCTTGGATGCTGCCTGACCTGCTGCGCTTTTCCAGCAACACATTTTTAGCTCTGATCTCCAGCATCTGCAGTCCTCACTTTCTCCTCATTTGATAAACTGTCTTGGCCCACTTGCCGTATAGGTAAAAGATATAGAACTATTCACCGTTAAATTTTCACACAATTTTGAGGAAGTGTCTGAAACAATATCTCAAATATTGTTGAAATTAGGTTATATATACAGAAATATATTACTAATACTTAATTTACAATAACAGAATTCTGCATTTAGTTTCACACAGTAGCATATTGGTGTATTTACAGAAGGTAATCATTACTCACGTTTGGAAATGAATGGGGCAATGAGGGGTTATTTTCTGCTTTTGAAAACTGAGCTATTAATTTAACTTCTTTCTACTGTTTATTTTAGCAGCAACAGGTGTAAGGATTTCTTCATCTTTTGTGGCGGAAATTTGGAGATGCCCAAGAAAACAAGCAATTGCTTAACTAGTTAACTAATGATCATTAATGTTAATCAAACATATGATGGGCAGAAAAATGATGAAACTAAGCAAAAGGGTCAATGTGTACAACATGGTTGGGAATCAATTTTGGATTTTAAAAATCTGAAACAAAACCAACCACTAGAACTTAAAACCTTTTCTCTTGTGTATATAATCAATTCCTAACTTTTCAAATCACCAAGTGCACACTAGTTTAGGCATCAAATATTCAGTATATATGGAATGTGTGAAGGAAATAATTAAAATTAATCCATCAGTACCAGCTATCTTTCTACTTGAATGTATTTATTTAAACATCCAATCTACGCACTTTCTAATTTTCCATGGAGGGAAATCATCTAGACAGAAATGACTCTTTGATGGCTTACTGCTCATCTTTTTAAATCTATCACCACTGGAGAGGCTGCCAGTCTGGCAGTCAGAAGGAGCAATGCTTCGTATCGATGCAGCCCATACTCCTGGGCATTCCTTTACTGTTAATGTCAACACTAACTGAAAATGTAACAACTACAGAAAATTCCCTACTGGCCAGACTTATTGCTCAAGCCAATAAATTACAAGCTAATCATCAGGATAATACCCATCTGGGCATTTTAATTTCTCCCATTTCAAAGAAAACCAGACATTGAAACACTCATGTCTAAAAGTACTTAACATCTGGGGACTGTAGCACCATGATGAAGTTACAAGAGTAGTAATGTAGAGATCTGGGCTATTACTCTTGAGACAGGAGTTCAAATTAGGGTTGCCAACTTTTTCATTAAGGCCAGGAGATTCCTAGAATCACCAATCTCCTGGGAGCCAAAGAAAGCATTCTAGGAGACTGGAATGCACCTTTTCCCTTTATTGCCAATTATGTCCCAGATTGTTATGGTGCAGGGTGAAACAGGAATCACCTTGTTTAGCTTCACCACAGCTGGTAAGTGACAGAGGTCAGGGTCAGAGTGAGCGAGGTGATTAGTTGATGGTTAGGGAGGCTCCACAAACTCTTTGTGAAGGATACCGATCATGAAATACAAGACAGCATTTGTAGATGGCTGACCTTCTCCCGGTTAATATCAACTACTTTGGTAAAGGAGGGAAAAGATCAGTTCACTACCAATGGTGTGGAATTGGGAGGGACTTTTGAATTTGCTTGCATCATGCCACTGTCTTTCCAGGATGGCACTTTGTGCACCTGCTTCCAAAATATTTCCAGTCCAAGTTGGCAACCTTATTGCAAATGGCAGCTGTGAACTTTAAACTTAATGAATTCATAAACCTGGAACAAAAATCTAATCTCTGTCATAACTGCAATGAAATGACTCATTTGTCACAAAATCCAGTTGTTTTCCATCTGCCATCCCTACATGCTTTAGCCCTCACATTTCCAAACTCACAGCAATGTAGCCAGCTCTTAACTGCCTCTGATATGGCCCAGCATGCCACCCCATTGTGTTATACCGAAGATTTACTTTTGAAAAGTAAATCTTAATGTCAGCAGCCAAACTACAGAGAGGAGGATCTAAAACACAGCAATTGAGTTAAATAACCAACTAATCCAATTTTTGATCATGCTAATTGAGGATTAACATTGACCAAAGGTCATGTAGCTTTTCTGACCATCTTAAGCAGAGGTTCTGTCTATTTTTTAATATTTCATCTGCACCGACAGAGTAGCTTTCCCTCAGGAGTGGTAGGCTGGGCTATGTGCTCAATGTGATTTTGTGCATTAAAGCACTGATGAACTATGTTGACACTTAACAGCTTTCATGAAGCAAAGGTTGATTCGTTAAAACAAAAAGACAATGAATTTTAATCCCTTTCTCATTTGAGAATTTTAATCTGGTTTTATGAGGGTGCAAACAAAGTATGGCCAATGATTTTTAAAAACAGTCTTAACTAGGCTTCAACCGAACTCCCCAATTGGATTACTGCATGTTGACAGATATCATCTATTGTTTCAAAGCAACTGTGATATTTATCCAGACGGGCTGAAGCAAAATGATACCTTCAATTGAAGTCTATTTTATTGCTTCTGTCCGTCTGGATAAATATCACTATTGCTTTGAGACAATGGAAGGTGTATCTCAGCGTGCAATAATCATTTGGGGACGTTCAGAAGAATATATTGCTCAAGCGGGAAGAAGATATGATGAGACAGGCACATGATGGAGACAAGTACTGGTAGCCAGCCATAAAAGTAAAGAAACAATTACCATCTAATTGACACCCAAGTCTTTTTACAACTAACAGACCATGGGACACATCATTCTATTGTTGAAGTGGAGCTATTGTCTGTGGTACAATTTTTTTTTCTTTGTAAATCAATATATCCTGAGTAACACCACTGAAGATTTATTAAAATGAGAATAAAAATAGGTTTGCTCCCTAACTTTAGGGGTCGGTTTTCTTTAGAAACCTTGAACTATTCAAGGTTCAATAGGCTCAAGAGAGCAGCAGTGAGCTTTTTGAGCATTTTGTTCAATATTCATTAATGACCACTCATCTACAAAGTGGTCAACTGGCCTTATCCTTCATTTGCTGTTTCTAAGATCCTACAGGGTATGAATTGCTGGTTATGTTTGCCTTTATAACACCAATGATTGCATTTCAAGAGTAAATGATTCAAGTGCGAGGAGGATAGCCCTAACAGAAATTACCCTATTAAAATGTGGTTTATAAATATAAGCTGTATTATGAAGAAATTGACATTATTTCTTTCTGGTGCTTTGCCTATAAAAATAACGTAATCCTTTGGGCATTCGTATTTAAAGATCAACATTTTGATTCTGATCATACTCATGGTTATATCGCTTTATGTATGCATTTAATAATTTAATGTTGAAGTACTGAGGAATGCAATGCTTCCTATATTGTTATGTACAAGTCCCTACTATCACCCAAATACAGTACCTCACCAGCATAGCCTCCAAGCTGATGAAACATATTGTTTCCATTTCCAATTTGTCCCTCTTGCTATCTCAAGATAAGTGGCACTAAATTAGTGTGAACAATGCCAGACTTTAGGGGCTATATTATGCAGTAGACTGATGCCTATTAAGAACAAAAGAAACATTGTTTATTTCACTCAATGAACAGATTTTTGTGCAATGCTGTACTGTCTACACAACTTTTAGCCAATATCTAAAGCATATTTTTCAAAGTAGTTTTGTACAAAATCTGCAATTACCAAGATTGCTAACTCACTTCCTTCCTTAATAGGACAATCAGAAAGGTCTTAAAATTTGACTTAGCCTAATTGGCTCAGTGGACGTGAAATAAAATTTATGATTGCTAGCAATTTCGCTGTTGATTCCTGCCAGAAAATAATTCTATAAAATCATTTTTGCATACAAAATGTTCAAATGATAGAGAAAATTATTTAGCACTGTATCACAATGACATTAACCTGTGCAATTCGTTTCAGTTTAACAGCATAGAATTAAGTTGCTGTCAAACTGTTTCTCATGCTAGTCCAGCTCACTCATCTTGCATGATGGTGGAAATGTGAAAGTACAACAGGTTATCATAAAGGAGAAGCATACATTTTCGTGGTATATTCAGAGACTTAATTTTTACCCACAGTATCTTCCTATTTGAAAACATGGAAGTCAATCACTGTAACCGTGTCCTATATTCTGAGGTGATCAAATGACAGTCTCAAATCCTATTTGGCTGCACTGTAATGAGGTTTCCAAGCCAGGAGCCAAGCTTCTAATGAAACATAGCAACATCTATTTATCCAATCCACTTTGATTAATTCTGGGGGCCTTGAAATGCTACTAATATTAACTCTGTTAGTTAGAACAGACAATCTCAGGATATTATTTCATGGCAAACCCAATGATAAAAACAACAGAGTAGTTTTATCATTTTTCTTTAATAAAGTGCTCCGGTTAACCAAGCATATTGTCATTAAGAGGTCTAGTTTTTCTCCTGAATGAAAATTAAAATCAGTGATACAATGGCAGAGTGAGCTATCCATTCTATATAAAGAATGGGATGATTTGGCATAGGGACTATTATTTTAAAAAGGAAAAATAATGGTTGTTTGAAGCAGATTTTGATACAGAGTCTAGCGAGATAGCGGGCAGCTGATTTTGTTGCTCATGAAGGATTGGTCTAGCAAGGAAATCGCCAAGACGACATTCATTGGCTTTTTTCTGTGCTGTAATCTTGTTCATGTTTCTATGGACTGTCCACTTGATCTATGGGCACAGGTCAACATTATTGAGAACTTACCTTGTAAACCAGCATCTTCAGAATACTGGAAATAGAACCTCTCCATTTACAGTTTGATTTCTTTAACACACAGTGGAAGAAAATAGAAGGTAAAGGGAACTATGGTTTCAGGGAAGTTTTACAGCAATGTTTGTAGCCAGTTCATGCATTGAAAGGAAATGTGCTCAGACCATAAGTCAAGCAAATTCAATTGAACATTCAAGTATTAAGCAACCTACTACTTCCAGACAACAAGAATTATAGGTGTAACAATACTTCAGGAACTCACTCAGTTTCAAAATGCTGGACCAGGCAGCGAACTGCACATCTCTTGCATGAATAAAGGATTTGAGGGTGATGGTGTCATAGGGGCATTGTCACTAGTCTAGTGATTCACAGCCCAGGTTAATGCGCTGAGGCCAAATGTTCAAATCCCACCATGGCTACTCCAGAATATAAATGAAAAATCTGGCATTGAAAGCTGGTCTCAGCAATACTGACCATGAAACTTCCATTGTTTGTCATATAAACCCACCTGATTCACAGAGGTCCTGCAGGGAAGGAATCTGCCATCCTTACATGGCCTGACCTACATGTGTCTGCAGACTCCACAGACATGAGATTGACTCTTAAATACCTTCTGAAATGGCCAAGCAAGCCACGCAGTTCAAGATACCTTAGGAATGGGTAGCAAATCCTGGCTTTGACACCCACGTTCCATGAATGAATAAAGAAAACTAAGGATGTGATTTAAATTATGCAGCACATTTAATGTAATAAAACATTCCAAGACTATTTGCAGAAGTGTTATGAAGCAAAATGTGACAGACAATATTAGGACAAAATGGCTGAAACATGGTCAATGAATTAGGTTTTAAGGAAAATCTTAAAAAGGAATGAAGAGTAGCGAAGGGTAGAATTTATGGTGGTGTGGGGGATTAAAAAAAATGAAAACATGGCTCATAAGACACAGGAGCCCTGATAGGTTTCTCAACTCCATTCTCCCACTTTCTCCCTGTAACCCTTGATCCCCTTACTAATCAAGAATCTATCTCTGTCTTTAATATACATAAATGACTTGGCCTCCATAGTCTTCTGCAACAATGAGCTCCACAGATTCCTCCTCTTCTCAGTTTGAAAAGGTCAGCCCTTCACTCTAAGGTTGTGCCCTCAGGTCCCAGTCTCTCCTACTAGTGGAAACATCTTCTCTACATCCACTCTATCTCAGCCTCTCAGTATTCTGTTCGTTTCAATGAGGTCACACTGATCTTTCTAAACTCAATTGAGTATAGACCCAGAATCCTCAACTGCTGATCATATGACAAGCCCTTCATCCCCAGGATTATTTTTGTAAATCTCATCTGAACCCCCTCCAAAGGCAACACATCCTTTCTTAAATGCAGGGCCCAAAACTGCTTACAATATTTTAAATATAATCTGCTATGTCTTCTAGCCCTCTTGAAATGAATGGTAATGTTACACCTACCTTCCTTACTGCCAACTGAGCCTGCATATTAACCTTAAGAGCATCTTGAACTGGGACTCCCAAGTCCCTTTGTGCTTCAAATTTCCCAAGCCTTTCCCAGTTTAGAAAAGAGTTTATGCCTCTATTCCTACTCATACTTTCCAACATTGTATTCCATCTGCTACTTCTTTGCCCACTCTCCTAACTCTTCCAAGCTCTTCTGCAGTCTCCTCACTTCCTCACTACTTGTCCCTGCACCCACCTTTCTGTCAAATAGAAACTTAGCAACAATGCCCTCAGTTCATTCAGCCTGATCATTAATTCGTAATGAGAATGGTTATGTTCCCAACACTGATGCCTGCAGAACTCCACTAGTTGCCAGCTGCTGGCCTGAAAAAAATTCCTTTATCCCCACTCTCTGCCTTCATCCAATTAGGCAAACATCTATCCATAGCAGTAACTTACCCCCAACGCCATGGGCTGTTATCTTATTCAGCAGCCTCCTATGTGTCAAAGACCTCTGGAAATCCAAACAGATCATGTCTACTGGCTCCCTTTGTCAGATTTGCTTGTTACCTCCTCAAAGGATTCTGACTGATTTCAACAGCATGACCATGCTGGCAGTCGACAGTTTCAATAGTGGATTACTTATATTAGATTACTTACAGTGTGGAAACAGGCCCTTTAGTCCAGCAAGTCCACACTGACCCGCCAAAGCACAACCCACCCAGACCCATTCCCCTACACTTACCCCTTCACCTAACACTATGGGCAATTTAGCATGGCCAATTCACCTAACCTGTACATTTTTGGACTGTGGGAGGAAACCGAAGCACCCGGAGGAAACCCACGCAGACACGGGGAGAATGTGCAAACTCCACACAGTCAATCGTCTGAGGCGGGAATTGAACCCGGGTCGCTGGCGCTGTGAGGCAGCACTGCTAACTGCAGTGGTATGGATTTGTGGCCAAATGCTCATGTTGAAGTTCAAACTGTCCCACTAACGTTACGAACAGACCAGGTGAGCCATCTTTTTGCTAACAAAATATTTTCTGTAACACCAGTGAGTCAACCAAGATTACTTCCAGGTGTATTCTAATAGCTGACTCCAATAGAGCAAAGGGCAACTGCCAAAACGGTAACAAGGCAAAACATGCACAAAAATAAATGTCTTTCCAACCACTTTCCTTAAAGTAGCAGCAGAACATAGACTCTCCTATGTCAGATCATCTTTATTATGTTTAATAGGAATGCTTGAAAGCACATGGGCATTTCCTTTTCCTGCAGAGATGAATACAACACCACATGCTATACAATTTAACAATAGTTCTGGCATGAGTGCCGTCATTGGAACCTACTGAGTTACCAGCACCAAAGAATGAGAACCAAAGGATAATATAAAGTAAAAACAAAAAGAGATTCTGTACATTGTGGATTCACGGCTCATTATTTTAACCTTGGGGATATAGCAATTAATATTAACTCCAATTTCTCAATAGAATCAAATTATTTTCTAGATTTCAACATTGCAAATTTCATTCAAAATAAATGTTGTTTGAGGCAAATATTGGCCATAATGACAAGTTTACTTCTTCCTTTCTTTCACATGGCTGGCTTAGGAAAAGGCTCAAATTACATTCCAGAAACAGAAGGTATCTAAAGAGCTGATAACTATTGAGAAGTCCATATTTTACCAGGTTGGAATATTTGAGAAACCTGAAATAGTCATCCCTGTTTTAACGCTATACAAGAGTTTTACAAATGCATGCTCTGCCTGATTTAAAGTTTAGAACTTTGTTTTATAAATTCCCATGTCCAAGTTGATAATTGGAACTTCCTCTGTAAAATTTGTCACATTGTTCTTATGGTCCTTTTCCCCACATCAGTGGTCCTGTATTTTGCATTTCCCATTCCTCAATCTATATAAAGTCATAGAGCTGTACAGCATGGAAACAGACCCTTCAGTCCAACTTGTCCATGCTGACCAGAAATCCTAAATGAATCTAGTCCCATTTGCCAGAATTTGACCCAAATCCCTGTAAACCCTTCCTATTCATATATCCACCCCGATCCCTTTTAAATGTTGCATTGAAATTGTACTACCTCCACCACTTTCTCTGGCATCTCATTCTAAACACACACGACCCTCTGTGTGAAAAAGTTGTCCCTTAGGACCCTTTAATCACGCAGAAGTTTCATTGCTCCTCTCATTTGATTCTCCATCTCCTAAATCACCATACTTTGTTACTAAATTCTAATAATTACTTCAAAAGAAATGAATTATTTGATTTTGGAATGGACACTAAATTGTATCAGTAATTTTGGATTCAATTGTCACTAATATAAAACCGTCCTCCTTCCCCATCTCCTTAAAGCTCAGCTTTAACTAGAGACTGTATTTGTTCTTCACCACATAATTAATTTATTATTGTACTCTAAAAAAGGAACAGAAAGGACACATTGATGGCAACTTCCTCTGGGCTTAGTTATCACTTGAAGGGCTCTAGGGATAAGAAAATTAGGGAAGTAAACATGTGGCTAAGGGATTGGTGTGGAAAAGAGGGATTCCACTTCATGGGGCATTGGCATCAGTTGGGGGTATCTGTACCGTTGGGACGGTCTCCACCTGAACCGATCAGGTACCAATGTTCTAGCGAAGAGGATAAATAGGGTGGTCAGTAGGACTTTAAACTTCTGAGTTGGAGGGAAGGGAAAGTGAAAGCGACAGGGAGTATGGAGTTAATGGAAAGATAAGCAGCAGGATTGCATATGTGCAGTCGGATTTAAACTTGAGACAGACTGGGAATGCAGCAAAAAGGAAGGATAACTTAGGACATCTTATGACTTCCAATATCTCTAATGATAAGAAAGTTAGCATTAAGGCACTTTACCTGAATGCTCGTAGCATTCATAACAAAGCAGATGAACTAATGGCACAGATCATCGTGAATGATTATGATGTGGTAGGCATCACAGAGACGTGGTTACAGCGGGGTCAGGACTGGCAGTTAAACCTCCAAGGGGTTTCAACTTATCGAAAAGACAGGGAGGTGGGCAGAGGGGGCGGGGTTGCCTTGTTAGTTAAGAACAGAATTAAATCTATGGCACTGAACGACATAGGGTCGGATGATGTGGAGTCTGTGTGGGTGGAATTGAGGAACCACAAAGGCAAAAAAAACCATAATGGGAGTTATGTACAGACCTCCTAACAGTGGTCAGGACCAGGGCGCAACATGTACCGGGAAATAGAGAAGGCATGTCAGAAAGGCAAGGTCACGATGATCATGGGAGACTTCAATATGGGTGGACTGGGTAAATAATGTTGCCAGTGGATCCAAAGAAAGGGAATTCATGGAATGATTACAGGAGGGCTTTTTGGAACAGCTTGCATTGGAGCCCACAAGGGAGTAGGCTATTCTGGACCTAGTGCTATGTAATGAACCAGACTTTATAAAAAATCTTAAAGTAAGGGAACACTTAGGAAGCAGCGATCATAATATGGTAGAGTTCAGTCTGCAGTTTGAAAGAGAGAAGGCAAAATTGGATGTAATGGTGTTACAGTTAAATAAAGGTAATTACAAGGGCATGAGAGAGGAACTGACGAAAATAGACTGGAAGCAGAGCCTAGCGGGGAAGACAGTAGAACAAAAATGGCATGAGTTGTGGGTACAATTGAGGACATTGTACAGAGGTTCATCCCCAAGAAAAGAAAGATTATCCGGGGAGGGATTAGACAGCCATGGCTGACAAAGGAAGTCAGGAAATCTATCAAAGAAAAAGAGAGATCCTATAAAGTGGCCAAGAGCACTGGGAAATCAGAAGATTGGGAAGGCTACAAAAACAAACAGAGGATAACAAAGAGAGAAATAAGAAAGGAGAGGATCAAATATGAAGGTAGGCTAGCCAGTAATATTAGAAATGATAGTAAAAGTTTCTTTCAATACATAAGAAACAAATGACAGGCAAAAGTAGACATTGGGCCACTTCAAACTGAAGCCTCGTGATGGGAGATAAGGAAATAGTAGGAGAACTTAATAAGTACTTTGCATCAGTCTTCACAGTGGAAGACATGAGTAATATCCCAACAATTAAAGGGAGAGAGGGGGCTGAGTCGAGTATGGTTGCCATTACAAAAGAGATAGTGCTAGAAAAGCTAAAAGGTCTTAAAATTAATAAATCTCCTGGCTCCGATGGGCTACATCCTAGAGTTCTGAGGGAGGTGGCTGAGGAAATAGCGGAGGCGTTGGTTGAGATCTTTCAAAAGTCACTGGAGTCAGGGAAAGCCCCGGATGATTGGAAGATTGCTGTTGTAACCCCATTGTTCAAGAAAGGATCAAGACAAAAGATGGAAAATTATAGGCCAATTAGCCTAACCTCGGTTGTTGGTAAACTTCTAGAATCCATCATTAAGGATGAAGTTTCTAAATTCTTGGAAGAGCAGGGTCAGATTAGAACAAGTCAACATGGATTTAGTAAGGGGAGGTCGTGCCTGACAAACCTGTTGGAATTCTTTGAAGAGGTGACAAGTCGGTTAGACCAGGGAAACCCAGTGAATATGGTCTACCTAGACTTCCAAAAGGCCTTTGATAACGTGCCACACGGGAGGCTGCTGAGCAAGGTGAGGGCCCATGGTGTTCGAGGTGAGCTACTGGCATGGATTGAGGATTGGCTGTCTGACGGAAGGCAGACAGTTGGGATAAAAGGTTCTTTTTCGGAATGGCAGCCGGTGACAAGCGGTGTCCCACAGGGTTCAGTGTTGGGGCCGCAGCTGTTCACGTTATATATTAATGATCTGGATGAAGGGACTGGGGGCATTCTAGCGAAGTTTGCCGATGATACGAAGATAGGTGGACAGGCAGGTAGTACTGAGGAAGTGGGGAGGCTGCAGAAGGATCTAGACAGTTTGGGAGAGTGGACCAGGAAATGGCTGATGGAATTCAATGTGAGCAAATGCGAGGTCTTGCACTTTGGAAAAAAGAATAGAAGCATGGACTACTTTCTAAACAGTGATAAAATTCATAAAGCCAAAGTACAAAGGGATCTGGGAGTGCTAGTTGAGGATTCTCTAAAGGTAAACATGCAGGTTGAGTCCGTGATTAAGGAAGCGAATGCAATGTTGTCATTTATCTCAAGAGGGTTGGAATATAAAAGCACCGTTATGCTACTGAGACTTTATAAAGCTCTGGTTAGGCCCCATTTGGAGTACTGTGTCCAGTTTTGGTCCCCACACCTAAGGAAGGTCGTACTGGCACTGAAGCGTGTCCAGCGCTGATTCACACGGATGATCCTTGGAATGGTAGGTCTAATATATGAGGAACGGCTGAGGATCCTGGGATTGTACTCACTGGAGTTTAGAAGATTAATGGGAGATCTAATAGAAACTTACAAGATAATACATGGCTTGGAAAGGGTGGACGCTAGGAAATGGTATCCGTTAGGCGAGGAGACTAGGACCCGTGGACACAGCCTTAGAATTAGAGAGGGTAAATTCAGAACAGAAATGCGGAGACATTTCTTCATCCAGAGAGTGGTGGGCCTGTGGAATTCATTGCCGCAGAGTGCAGTGGAGGCTGGGACGCTACATGTCTTCAAGGCAGAGATTGATAAATTCTTGATGTCACAAGGAATTAAGGGCTACGGGGAGAATGTGGATAAGTGGAGTTGAAATGCCCATCAGCCATGATTGAATGGTGGAATGGACTCGATGGGCCGAATGGCCTTACTTCCGCTCCTATATCTTATGGTCTTATGGTTATCTGACTTCTCTACAATCACTGAATCACAAATACAAATGCTGCATAGTCAACTAAAAATTATTAGTGCATGGGATATCACAAATTTCTGACAGTTCTACATTTACTTGTTAGAAAGATAGAAATATGCATACTTTTGTTTTCTCTCTTCTGCTTAGTATTTTTTTAATGAATGATGAATCTGAAGACTTTGCTTCTGAGCAGTCAGAAGTAACCTGCTAAGCAAGCAATCATTTTTTACTAATAATTTTTTTTAAAAAAACATCTTCAAACTATTCTCAAATCATCTTGCAATCTCCATGAAATTGGTCAAAGAATCCCTGAATATCACTGCCTTTTATTTTAAAAAGATTCAAATGATTGAATAATAAAGTCCCACTGGTTTAATTATGTGAAATACACATAATTTAGAAAGTCAAATTGAACAAACCCAACTCTGATGTAGCACAGATAATAACATTCACTGTCAACTAGTATATCATTATAATAAAAGTTGTCATACAGACATAATGGCTTTCCAAAGTCTAAACCTAAGTCTAACATCACATTTTTGGGAAAAGTTCCTTGTTGCCAGCATGAACTTTTTTATCATGAATTTACTCAGAAGTATCCTTCTGTGATGAAAAACAATTTTGTGACAGTTTAATTGGTAATCATTGTCCAGATCAGTAACTTCAAGTATCAAGGAATTGACTCAGTTTTCTATGAAAACAACAGTTTTATAGCTGACTATCTTGTATGATGTGGTGAATGAGCACATTTTTGTTTGAGTGTTTCAGGTTAGAATTCCAGGCAGCATAGTTGCTCTAAGAAAGATGTCCTTAATTGCTGCAAAGTGTACAAAGCTAACCATGGAAACTAGAGGTCAGGGTTCGATAATTTCCACAAGCAGCACCCTGGAAAGCTTATTAATAAAGGGTCATAATTAAGGGCCCAGCAATGGGAAGAACAGAAAACTGGAGGAAATAAAAAACAATATGATCACCTTACTAGACTTGTATTATAGGCCCACTAAAAGTCAGCAGGAAATTGAGAAACAAATTTGTAAGGAGACTTTGGTTACCTGTCAGAATAATAGGGTGGTTATGGCAGGAGATTTTAACTTTCCAAACATAATTGGGACTGCCATAGTATTAAGGGTTTATATGGAGAGGAATTTGTTAAGTGTGTACAAGACAATTTTCTTATTCTTTTTGGTTGTACCTACTCAAGAAGATGCAAAATTTGACCTACTCTTGGGAAATAAGGCAGGGCAGGCGACTGAGGTGTCAGTGGGGGAGCACTTTGGGGCCCTATTTCTAGTAGTTTTAAAATAGTGATGGAAAAGGATAGACAGGATCTAAAAGTTGAAGTTCTAAATTGGAGTTAAACCAATTTTGATGGTATCAGGCAAGAATGCCAGCCTTGGGCGACTGTCTGTGTGGACTTTTCACATTCTCCCTGTATCTACGTGGGTTTCCTCTGAGTCCTCCATATTCAACTTACAATCCAAAGATGTGCAAGTTCAGTGAACTGGCCATGCTAGATTGCCCATAGTGTTCAAGGATGTGTAGGCTAGGTGCATTAGTCAGGGGTAAATATAGGGTAGGGGAATGGGTCTGGGTGGGTTACCCTTTTGAGGTTCGATGTGGACTTGTTGGACCGCAGGGCCTGTTTCCACACTAGTGATTCCAAATTAGGGCAGCACGGTGGCTCAGTGATTAGCACTGCTGCCTCACAGGGCCAGGGACCCAGGTTCAATTCCAGCCTTGGGCTACTGTCTGTGCTGACTTTCCACATTCTCCCAGTCTCTGCGTGGGTTTCCCCTGGATGCTCTGGTTTCCTCTCACATACCAAAGATGTGCAGGTTAGGCGAATTGGCCATGCTAAATTGCCCACAGTGTTGGATGCATTAGTTAGAGGGAAATGGGTCTGGGTGGTGACTCTTCACAGGGTCAGTGGGGCCGAAGGGCCTGTTTCCACACTGTAGGGAATCTGATCTAGACTTTCAAAAGCTGATTGGGGGCAGATGTTCACAAGTAAAGGATGGCTGGAAAAAGGGAAGCCTTCAGAAATGAGATAACGAGAGTCTAGAGACAGTATATTCCTGTTAGGATGAAAGGAAAGACTGGTAGGTGTAGAAAAAGCTGGATGACTAGAGAAATTGAAGTCTTGGTTCAGAAAAAGAAGGAAGCTTTTGTAAGGTATTGATAGAATAAATCTAGTGAATGCTTAGAAGAGTATAAAGGCAGTAGGAGTACAAATAAACAGGAAATTAGGAGGGCAAAAAGGGGACATGAGATAGCTTTGGCAAATAGGGTTAAGGATAATCCAAAGGGTTTTTATAAATACATTAAGAATAAAAGGGTAACCAGGGAGAGAATAGGGCCCCTCAGAGATCAGCAAGGCCACCTGTGTGTGGAGCCACAGGAGATGGGGGAGGTACTAAATAAGTATTTTGCATCAGTATTTATTGTGGAAAAGGTCATGGAAGATATAGGATGAGGGGAAATAGATGGTGACATCTTGAAACATGTCCATATTACAGAGGAGGTGCTGGATGTCTTGAAATGCATAAAAGTGGATAAATTCCCAGGACCTGATCAGGTGTACCTGAGAACTCTGTAGGAAGTTAGGGAAGCAATTGCTGGGCCTCTTGCTGAGATACTTGTATCATCGATAGTCACAGGTGAGGAGCCAGAAGACTGGAGGTTGGCAAATGTGGTGCCACTATTTAGGAAAGGTGGTAATGAACTATAGACTGGTGAGCCTGATATCGGTGGTGGGCAAGTTGTTGGAGGGAATCCTGAGGGACAGGATTTACATGTATTTGGAAAGGCAAGGACTGATTCGGGATAGTCAACATGGCTTTGTGCGTGGGAAATCCTGTCTCAGAACTTGATTGAGCTTTTTGAAGAAGTAACAAAAAGGATTAATGAAGGCAGAGCAGTGGATGTGATCTATATGGACTTCAGTAGGGCATTCAACAAGGTTCCTCATGGGAGACTGGTTAGCAAGGTTAGATCTCATGGAATACAGGGAGAACTAGCCATTTGGACACAGAACTGGCTCAAAGGTAGAAGACAGAAGGTGATGATGGAGGGTTGCTTTTCAGACTGGAGGCCTGTGACCAATGGAGTGCCACAAGGATCGGTGCTGGGTCCACTGCTTTGTGTCATTTATACAAATGATTTGGAGGTCAACATAGGAAATATGGTTAGTAAGTTTGCAGATGACACCAAAGTAGTGGACAGCAAAGAAGATTACCTCAAAGTACAACAGGATCTTGATCAAATGGGCCAATGGGCTAAGGACTGGCAGATGGAGTTTAATTTAGATAAATTTGAGATGCTGCATATTGGAAAAGCAAATCAGAGCATGACTTATACACTAACGGTAAGGTTCTGGGAGTGAACAAAGAGACCTTAAAGTGCAGGTTCATAGATCTTTGAAAGTGGAGTTGCAGATAGACAGGATAGAGAAGGCAGCATTTGGTATGCTTGCCTTTATTGGTCAGATCATTGAGTATAGGAGTTGGAAGGTCATTTTGTGACTGAACAGGACATTGGTTAGGCCAATTTTGGAATATTGCATGCAATTCTGGTCTCCTTCCTATCGGAAAGATGTTGTGAAACTTGAAAGGATTCAGAAAAGATTTACAAGGACGTTGCCAGAGTTGGAGGATTTGAGCTATAGCGAGAGGCTGAACAGGCTGGGGCTGTTTTCCTTGGAGCGTTGGAGGCTGAGGGGTGACCTCATAGAAGTTTATAAAATCATGAGGGGCATGGATAGGATAAATAGACAAAGTCTCTCCCTGGGGTGAGGGAGTCCAGATCTAGAAGGCATAGGTTTAGGGTGAGAGGAGAAAGATATAAAGAGACCTAAGGGGCAATGTTTTCACACAGATGGTGGTATGTGTATGGAATGAGCTGCCAGAGGAAGTGGTGGAGGCTGGTACAATTACAGCATTTAAAAGGCATCTGGATGGGTGTACGAATAGGAAGGATTTAGAGGAATATGGGCCAAGTGCTGGCAAATGGGACTAGATTAGGTTAGCACGAGGTGGATGGAAGGGTCTGTTTCCATGCTGTACATCTCTGTAACTCTATGACTCGAGAACTGCAGATGTTGGAAATCTAAAACAAAAGGCAGAATGTGCTGGAGAAATCAGTACACCTGACTGCATCTGTACAGAGAAAAAGAGGAAATGTTTTGGAGTCCAAATAGTAAATCTGTCTTTCTTTCTACAGATGCTGTCTGATACAATTTCTTCAGTAAATAAAAGAATGTGGTGACAAGGTTTAATCACACTTTTGATGGATACACAATTGACAAATAGCACCTTGAAATAAATTGAGTAAGAGTCATACAGGATAAAAATGTTCTGTTTGCTTCTCTCTCCACAGATGCTGCTGGATCTGCTGAATTTCTCTAGCTTTTTTTTAAATTGTAGAACAGTTGTTTCTGTACAGACCATACCACAGTTTGAAGGATAATACAAGGGTACCTCTTCATTTCAATGAGATAGTTTGGACACATCTGCTCATGTTGACAAGAAACTCTGGCACCTGCCAAGGAGGTGGTGGTAGGTTCAGTGCAGAAGCAGTAATCAAGAGAAAAGGCCATTGTTTAGTGTGGTAAACCTTCAAATTAGGATAACTGAACTCATGATCCATATATGGACTTCATTCCACTAAATTGAAGCTACCCATCATTATGTCACTGTAAAAAGTGCATTTGACATTTCAGTCTAAAGTCTATCTAATGTGCTTTGAATACGGACTTGTCACTCTTATTATGATAGTCCTGAGTACATATTCAGGATGCTAAACCAGAAAATTCCAGCTGAAATTTCAATGATAGTATTTAGCATGCTCCTGTTAAAAGCATTTTAAAAAAGAAAGATACGTACCTGCCCCCAGAATGAAGTGATTTCAATAAAGGTGCAACTCATAGGTTTGGATGGAAGCACACCTGCAACAGTTTGGCCCAGTTAGAAATAATTCTCATTTCAATGTAGCAATGATGAAATACATGCTGAACTGTGTGCAGTTTCTTTCCCCTCTGTCTGTCTTTGGAAAGCAGCAATAGCCATCATCATTTTACTTCATTTAGCATCAGGAAAAATAGCACAATTTCAAATGAAATGCAAAGTCTTGACCTTGCTGCGTCTCTCACTTCCGAATAGCAGGTGTTTGCACAGTAGGAGGGACAAAGAGGATGGGGAGAAGGGGGGAAAAAAAAACAGGCAGTAATCGATTTTTTAATTGAAAAGTAATAGATTGAAAATCGGACAGCAAATAATGGGGGCATCCTTTTTCAATTCAGTAGATCTGAGTATCAAAATATTAAAAGAGTAAAAAGAAACCAATATTTTGTAAAAATGGGAATATTTCATCAAAATCAATAGGAGTTGCAGATTATTTGTCATTGTTATGCAAATTGAATGCAATTCTGTCACCAGTATTCCAATTACATTTTGCTCAGTGCTGGTGCACCATATGTAAATCCCAGTCCTGAAATAAATTGTTCTGCAAAGGTAATTTTTCTTCTTCCAAATTGCCAAGACAAATGATAAGAGGTGATAGCATGAATGGCAGATTGAAGGCAAGTAAAATTAGAGAGCTGAAGATTGCTCTATATTTTCTCTTCTCATCTAACAATTCTTTTAACCTCCTTTTTTTTTAATTAATACTCTCACGCTTCATCATAAATAATAGTTTTCAATCTCTCTGCAAGCTAAGCCATTTTTGGTCAAAGCTTAATTTTAAATTCAATCATTCTGGCACAGGAATTAATGCAATCCAAAGAATATAAGAATAACTTCACAAATTTGTCCTTCCAGCAAAGAACCACACACATCAGCAGCACATAATAAAGTTTGGTCATCAATTGACCCTGATTATTTAAAAAAATTACAGCAGCGCACACCAGCATTTCCATTATGGGTTCCCACAGTGAAATATCCCCTTGTCAAAAAGAAATGGTGCCTTATTGTCATGAAAAGTGGAAATTTTGCCAAAGTAACGAAACTTGTTCTCAATCATCCAAATGACGTGCTGCTGCTCAATTTAGAATTTCCAGATGGACAGTGTAATACTAACCAGTTAGAATATTTGAAATTATTCTCCTTTTTCCAATACGGAACTGAAAACGTTGCTTTGTACACAATACCAGCGGAGCTCTGCCAACAAAGTCAGAACAATTAAATTTACCTTAAAGCATTGTAGCTATCAATCATCTCTAATTTGATAGTACTTTGCCTTCAGCTCAAAAGGTTATGGGTTCAAGTCCCAATTCTGATACTGATATATAAAATCCAAGCTGATCCTTCAGTGAAGTACAAGACTATGACATACAGTCAGAGATGCCACATTTCAACTGAGATACTTAACCAAGGCCCTATATAATCAACCCTGTGGTACAATTTCAAAGGGCAAAGCAATTCTGCCCCCGGTTCTATGAATGCTTGGCCCTCAGCCAATACAAAAAAGGCAGATTATCTAGGTCGGACTTTATTACCGCTTATAAGAGGTTCCTGTGCACAAATTAGCTGATCTATTACTAACATTAAAAAGCAACTACAGGTCAAAAACACTTCCTTAGTTGTGAATCTCTTGCGATCATGCCCAAAGGGAGGCAGTGGTGCAATGTTAATGCCATTGGCCTAGCAATCCAGAACCCCAGGTCTGTGGGGTTGGGTTCAAATCCTACTCTGGCATTTGCTGAAATTTAAATTCAATAAAAATCTGTTGCAAAAGTCTAGCCGAATATAATATTTCGAATGTTGTAAGACTCATCTGCTTCACGAACGTTCTTTATGGAAGGAAATCAGCTGTCCTACCATGGCCAACATGTGACTCCAGAGTCAAGCCCCCTCTGGGCAATTGGAAATGAGCAATAAGGGTTGGGCAATAAACGCATATGAATGAATAAAAAAGATTCAGACAGATGCACCATAAATCCATCTAGGGTATCATTATGAAGATCCACACTTTAGAAGTGCAGATGCATGATATACAAATGAAGGAAAAAAGTACACATGTATATTGTCAGCATCAAATCTTGTAGGTATCCACCAACAAAACAAAAGACAGTTTTTGACACTCCTTTTGCTCTTTGGTAACAGGGAGTTGCTACATATTTTCATCATGACAAATCCACATGTAATTTACAGTATCACATTCACACTTGAGGCAGAGAGTTTGGCCACCTTTTCCATGAAGTCAGTATCTTGTGAGGTCTTTTCAGAAATTCAAGTAAACGGCTTTTTACAAGAACTACATTCTGCATGATGTGTCAAATATGTTTTTTGCTCAGAGTTGCACCACCAACCTGCAAAATCACAATTCAGCAACTGTTAAGTTGAAGTGGTTTGGTGTGACCAGTTTTCTCCTTCAAAAATAATTATTGTGCATTCTATCTTACACTCTAACCTTACTCTGAATATTTAAATACAGTAATTGCTTCACTTCTCACTACTCCAAATGTTCCATGCATGCAGGGTCCCATAAGGTTTCTGATCAGCATCCTCAACTCATACGGATTGTCAGCTTGATAAGTCACCAGTACATTAGGCGAACATCCAGCAATATTTTTGGGATCCTGTTGAACTGTTGCCATTTGCAACTGTAATAAGGTAAACACTTCAATAGACATAACATATTTTTATGGCCTTTATACCAAATCAAGGGGAAACTCAATTCAACATTCTAGTCTAGCTCAAATAAGAAAATATTCCAATCCCTCTAATTAACAATGCAATGTGACATTTTCACACAATTGCACAATCTGGTTTATGTTAACGATTAATGTGCAATTATTTTATAATCCAAGTGACATGCAACTGTTCTATTCAAAAAGTAATATTCAGATCAGAAAATAACCCAATAGCACAAGATTTAAGTCTGTGATTGTGATAAATCCAATATACTTCAGACTTAGAGATAATTACAATGATCCCAGTTGGTGGTAATATTGGACAGGTTGGATCCCAAAGTGTAACCTGACGAACTGCAAGTTTTAATTTTTGTAAGTTTGTTACCCTGGTGATCAGTCACTAAGCATATTCACAAGAGATTGCCAATGTATGTTAACAAAAGAACACCAGAATTTATTACACAAATTTGAAAGAAATTATTTTACACGAGACAAGTAGTTGAGATTATTTTGTTACAAATATCAAAATTAATAATTCAGCCTTTTTACACTAAATAACAAATCAAGATGCTCAAAAAGCCGTGAAAAGTCACCTCTTTAAAGTTTTTGTTCAGTTGCCAGGCTGAACTCGATGTCTTTTTGGTGAATTTTCTTCATTCACTCAGTTAGCTTCTTTAGGTACTGTGTCCTCATGAAACAAACTACGAACAAAGCTCAACAACGACTTAACATGGTTTCCTTTTCTGTTTATCAAGTTTTCTCTGATTGTGATTCAATCACTCAGGACTCTATTTCTCTTGTCCTGACTGTTCTGGAAACTGATAAACTGCATTGCTACTCTTTCAGGACTTCTCTTCGTGAATGACCTGCTTCTATTTGAAAGAAACCAGTTTTGGATGGCTCTCTCTTTCCAAAGGGAAAATGAATCTGTCGCTATGTCAGAGAACACTATGTCAGAGAACACTTTACTCTCTTTCACCCTTGATTTTCTAAATTGCAGAATTGTTATGGTGCCAAGTTATTCAGCCTATCAAGCCTGCACTGACTCATTACCAAGTGCCAATCTCTTGCTTTTTCCGCATAGCTTTGCACATTATATTTAATCCAAAAATGCATCCAATGTCCTCTTGAATGCCTCAATTGAACCGGTCTCCACTATATATCCAGACTCTAACTGATCTGTGTGAATGTTTGTTCTCACTTCATCCTTTCTTCTTTTGCAGATCACTTTAATTCTGTGCCCTCCTCCTCTTGTTCCTTTTAGGAGTAGGAACAGTTTCTCCCTATCTACTCTAACCAGCTCACTCATGATTTCATATCTCCACTTAGGTCTCCACTTAGCCAGCTTCTTTCTACTGAGAACATTCAGTATTTTTAAAAGGCCTTATTTAACTGTTAGTAAACACATTTCCAGACATCCATCAGAGAATTCAGCAATGAAATGGTCATTGCCCTCTTAACCCACACAGCACAGAAATACAAAACAAAACTGTACATGGTTCTGTCCATGTTAGAACCTGTTTCCAAGTAACAATAGTCATAATACCATAAATCTTCATGTACACAACAGACAATGAAGCAAAAATGTTATTCTTACTTTTAGAACTTTAAAGGATAATCTAATGGTTCAATATAAATTTGCTCTAATTCCAACACCAGTTCACATTCCACCTAAATATCTATTCTTTATGGTGAATCTGATATTGTGTATGTAATATTTAACAATACATCATCCACCCATGCTTACTGTATCAGCACAGCGAGAGACTTCAGGATTGAATATCTTAGGTCATAATCACCAGTAACAGTCAATAGAGCATGTGGAATCAATTGGATATAATGGATCTCAGAAAATTTCTGCCCATTTAAATTAATGCATAGAAATATTTGTGAGTTCTGCAGAAAAGAGATTTCAGTCACCTCTACAAGTAAGAGAAATTAAAAGGTTATAAAAGGTGCTGATGATTTTACAAATCTGTACATTCCAGGCTTTTTAATCCATGAGTTTAATTCTCATAATATCCAATGCACATGATGGGGCCAAGCAGCATGCCTACTCAAAACATAATGACTATCACCATGATGATGAATAGAAAATGGACATTTCATTGATTTCTCCAGAAGACATATTAGTTACTGGATTTGATGCCCAAATTTGTAATCCTTCATTGACACATGAAATTCACTGAACTAAAAGCCCTCAGCAAATTATTGTACACATAAGTACCATTTCCATCCACACCAAATAGTACTTAGATTAACCAATCTAGATGGAAAGGCTGGAATTTCTCCTTTGTTATAATAGTTGATATTACTCATCAAGGGCAGAACTTGCGTCCCTGCTACCCTTGCCCTTACACCTCATAATTTATCTTTTGAAAGATGCAAATACCGAAGTCATTTATGTTGGTTCAACAGAAAATTGAATGGAGTATTGTGAAGGGAATCTTGGAATCTTTTTTTGAACTTAAATCATTCCCATGCTGGTTCAAAGAAACTATTGAAATTTTTTCAACTGTAACTGCAAAGGCACCTGTAAAAGGGAACTTAAAAGGAAACATGCTGTAATAATAAATTGACAGCACAGTCTCATGTTATAGCATGACCAATACATATGTAGAAATACATGATGAACCTAATTACCATCTAGGGAAAACACAACCTGCCCCGTAAATTTATGGCCTCTACATTCAGCATTCTGGCATTTTGTACGTTTTCCTCCCATTCCATGATCTTCGTTTCAGCGCTCAAAACTCTAACCCTAATTTTATCGTTTTTCAACTTTCCTGTCCCCCTTTAAAAGCCAGCTTAAAAACCTCTATCACCACATTTCCCAATATCATCTCCTTTGGCTTTGTGCCAATTTCTTTATTTCGCATACACTGATGTAAACATTTGCTTGCACCAACTTTCCAGTATTGGGCTTTGGGCATCATTAATATCATTATGTGCAGTACTGACCTTCAAGTAAGTTTATAAGGGAATGTGAGGAAGAAGGCAATTACCAGACATTTGTTTGACTGCAAACAACAAGTGCTGGAGATCACAGCGGGTCAGGCAGCATCCACAGAGATAGAGAGCAAGCTAAGGTTTCCAGTCTAGATGACTCTTAGCTTGATCTCTCTCCATGAATGCTGCCTGACCCACTGGTGATCTCCAGCATTGGTTGTTTTTAGTACAGAGTCCAGCATCTGCAGCAATTTGCCAGACTTTTCTCTTTTAGGGATTGACACACCTAATACAAATTATTGCCATTGTGTTATTCAGCTCTCATACATCTACTTGTTCAACAGTTTGTCAATTTTCCTCTCATTCTTGCCTTTTCTTTGCTTAAGTTTCATACCTTTAGTTTTTTATTCCCACACTGTGTATTGCATCCTTTTAAAAAAAACATCCCTGCATTTCTGCACAGGGGTGAACTTTTATATCATCTAAAAATTACCAACTGAACAGTTTGCAGGTCATTGAATGCAATGTCTTCTCAGTGAGAGGGTGAACTGTCCTTTCTCATTTTCCCTTCTTCTGAACTCCATCAGGTTATTGTTCAGCTTTTGGCTGTGATATTGATACCAGCTGAAATATTAACTGACCCTTTCCCTCAACAAATGCCAACATATCTAGGCATGTCCAATATTTTCTCTTTATTTAAAAGCATTACTTACAGATCAGTGCACAGGCAGGGTTGGGAAATCAGAAGTTAAGAAGATGGGTGGCACAGTGGCTAGCACTGCTACTTCACAGCACCAGGGTCCCAGGTTCGATTCCAGCCTTGGGTGACTATCTGTGTGGAGTCTGCACATTCTCCATGTGTCTGTGTGGGTTTCCTCCGAGTGTTCCGGTTTCCTCCCACAGTCCAAAGATATGCAAGGCAGGTGAATTGGCCATGCTAAATTGCCCATAGTGTTATGTGCTTTAGTCAGAGGGAAATGCGTCTGGGTGGGTTACTGTTCAAAGGGTTCATGTGGACTGGTTGGGCCGAAAGGCCTGTTTCCACATTGTAGTGAGTCGAATCTAAACTCAGTGCAATAAAAGCAGAGTACCGTGGATGCTAGAGATATAAAATAAAAACAAAGTGCTGGAGAAACCTGGTAGCATCTGTGGACAGATAAACAGAGGAAACATTTTGAATCCAATACAGCTCTTTCTTTTGCCTCAAAACATTAACCCTCTTCCTCTTTCTACAGATCTTGCAGACCTGTTGAGTTTCTCCAGCACTTTGCTCAGTGTACAAATTACTGCACTGTGAAGCATCTTACTTCAAGGCAGCAATGTTCACCTATAATTCATCTCCTTTCTCTTGCACCAAGACTTACAGGAAATCATTTCAGAGAGCAGGTAGGTACACTTTCGATTATTGCTGTATTAAACCCAAACCTGAATGAGGTTTCCCCATTCCCTAACTAGATACCCCAAACCATTGAGTCCAGGGTGAAGGGTGAACTGCACCCAATATCACCCCACCCTTCTTTATTCACCCACTCCCTCAATTGGTTGCAGCAGGTTAAGTTTAGGGAAGAATCCCTTCCTTTGTGGATGCCTTTTGTCCAGATACAAATAAACTTACATTTTAAATGGCACAAACTTAAACCAGGCTTTCTTCATAGAGCTATACAGCACGGAAACAGGCCCTTTGGTCCAACTTGTCCATGCCGACTAGATATCCTAACTTAATCTAGTCCCATTTGCAGCATTTGGCCCATATCCCTCTAAACCCTTACCATTCAATACACATCCAGATGCCTTTTAACTGTTGTAATGTACACACCTCCACCAATTCCTCTGGCAGCTCATTCCATATACACACCACCCTGTGTGTGAGAACGTTGGTCCGCAGGTCCCTTTTAAATCTTTCCCCTCTCACCTTACACTTATGCCTCTAGTTTTGGACTCTCCTACCTTACCTAATCATCTTATCCATGCCCCTCACAATTTTATAAACTTCTATGAGGTTCCCCCCTCAGCCTCTGATGCTCCAATTAAGAAACAGTCTTTATTAATTACTAAAAACAAAAAGTATTATTAATGCAACACACATTAACATGGATTAGAAATGAACGAGTACAAAAAGATAAAAATTTCCAAAACGGATAGATGAATTGATGTCCAATTTGTTTGCGAAGAGTGGATAGTTGAACATTGTGGCCATTGCAATGGAGGCTACCATTAACATAGACATTAGGGGGTGAACGTTCAGTTTCACAATCCTTAGTTCTGCAGGTTAGTTGAGATTCTGCATTCCTGATTCCTTTCAGCCCAGCATTCAGATGAAATTAAGAGGCTTTTGTTTTCCTACTTGTGTTGAACTGGTTTACAGCATTCAGAGAGTCTTTAACTTCAACACAAGGGTAGCTAGAGAGTACTTCTTTGACTGTGACTTTCACAGCATGCTAACGCTCAACCCCAGTCTGGGATACACAAGAGCACTCAGTCCCACTGGTCCATTTCAATCGAGTTGAAACTGATTTTTTAACTCCTGTCTTTGTTTATTCCTGGAGGGATAAAACAAACAAAGAGGTGGCTTTTTTGCTGAAGGGGGAAGGATAGTGATGTTTTCTCAAGTCTCTCCCTGTTTGAAGTTACCTGGCAATTTTATCTGCAACTTTCTAGTGCATTTACACATGCCTTTGCCAGACAGTGACTAAATTGAAGTCCACAGTTTTTCCTGTTGTAGTCTTCCTTTTTAAAAGGGGTACATTTTGGAATTAAAAGCAAAATAAAATGACGATAACTGCTTAAGGGTTCTGATCCATCATCATAGTAATTAAAGAGTGTTGATCTGTCCAGACTGTATTGTGGGGATCAGTTGGCTCTGTTGACGAGTGACTCTCATGTGGTGTAGAATGATGCCAATAAAACGGGTTACAACCAATCCCACAATGCACTCCCACCCTTGCTGTAATGCTTCATGGAGGCCGGCCTCCTTGCTTTGATCCATGGTTGGTGTTCCACAAGCTACAGAACAGTTTGTTTCCCTCTAACAGACAGTATGCTATGGCTCCTCATGGTCTATCAGAAAGTGAGGACTGCAAATGCTGGAGATCAGAGTCAAAAAATGTGGCGCTGGAAAAGCACAGCCGGTCAGGCAGCATCCAAGGAGCAGGAGAGTCGACATTTCAGGCATATGCCTTCTTGATGAAGGGCTTATGCCCGAAAAGTTGTGTCTCCTGCTCCTCGGATGCTGCCTGACCAGCTGTTCTTTTTCCAGCGCCACACATCTTGACCTCGAATGGTCTATGGTGAATTATCCAAAATTAGCAATGCTCCCCATCCATCGAAGAGCAGACTGGTTTGCAGATACAGATATACCTGGCAATATTGAATTTTAGCAAAGCAAATCTGCCTCAAAATGTTTTCTTCCACCTCTCACATGCTCCAATGCTGTCACTTAAGTGAATGTTCAGGCCTAAGCTCATTTGACAGAAAATATAGCTGAGATCCTGAAACCATACCAGAAAGTGACTTCGATGTTACTGAGAACTCAGTATAAAATTTTCAATATTAATATTATCCAATAAGACTTGATTAGCATGCAAAATATAACTGATCATTCCTCGTAACTTTATTCATGGCATTGTCGCAACACTGGAAAATATTCACTTTCATATAGCATTTTCTGTGATCACTACTAATCGTTAACTGAACTCCCATCAGTAAATTAATAGATTTATGCTCTGAGTTTCCAATGTGTTTTGGCACACAATTTCTCCAGGGACCACTATTAACACATTCCCATTCAAGTGAAACCAAGCAGACTATCACAAGCATGTTAAAGATAACTTATTGGTATTTTACCACATCACATAAAATTGTATCATTAGTCACGAATTGATCTGTGCCTATGAAATCAATCACTATGGGTGGTATGGACCTCAACTTATTGATATTCGAAAGCAAAGTGAAATAGGATAGGAACAATATTCGTGGTATTTCACCTCGTGGAAAAATATTTACGGAAACTGAAAATCTCTAAAAAATGAGTTGTTGAGAAGAAAAGTAAAGAAGGATATTCCAAACCAGAGGCCTTGGCTTGCATTGTACAACCTGCTCCTCTCCTATGGGATTCTGCCAGGTTGGATCACCATGAAATTTAATTGGTGTTTAACATACAGTCAAAGAAACAGGCATAGCTGCAGCTAGCCGAGACAAACAAAGGGGAATGTTTTTTCCAGACAGCTCCACAGGCAGAAATTGCCTAGTCATCCATCATACGCCAGGGATCAGGGAGCTCCTGTCACATTGCAGAAGGCACAACAGATAGCTGGTATATTTCCCTTCCCACCCCTTTCCGCCTTCCGCAAAGACCGTTCCCTCCGTGACTATCTGGTCAGATCCACACCCCCCAACAACCCACCTTCCCCTGCCACCGCAGGAGTTGTGAAACCTGCGCCCACACCTCCTCCCTCACCTCAATCCAAGGCCCCAAAGGAGCCTTCCACATCCATCAAAAAGTTTTACCTGCACATCCACCAATATCATTTATTGTATCCGTTGCTCCCGATGCGGTCTCCTCTACATTGGGGAGACTGGACGCCTCCTAGCAGAGTGCTTTAGGGAACATCTCTGGGACACCCGCGCCAATTAACCACACCACCCTGTGGCCCAACATTTCAACTCCCCCTCCCACTCAGCTGAGGACATGGAGGTCCTAGGCCTCCTTCACTGCCGCTCCCTCACCACCTGACGCCTGGAGGAAGAACACCTCATCTTCTGCCTTGGAACACTTCAACCCCAGGGCATCAATGTGGACTTCACTAGTTTCCTCATTTCCCCTTCCCCCACCTCACCCCAGCTCCAAATTTGCAGCTCAGCACTGTCCCCATGACTTGTCTTACCTGCCTATCTTCCTTTCCACCTATCCACTCCACCCTCCTCTCTGACCTATCACCTTCATCCCAGCCTCATCCACCCATTGTACTCTTTGCTAGCTTCCCCAACCTCCTCCTTGACCTATCACCTCCATCCCCACCCCCATTCACCTATTGTACTCTATGCTACTTTCTCCCCACCCCCACCCTCCTCTCATTTTTCTCTCCACCCTGCAGGCATTCAGCCTCTATTCCTGATGGAGGGCTTTTGCCTGAAACGTCAATTTTCCTGCTCCTCGGATGCTGCCTGAACTGCTGTGCTTTTCCAGCACCACTCTAATCTAGACTCTTGTTAAGAAAGCAAAGGGATGCTGCAAACTCACAAAGCTGCAACTCAAACTCAGACACTGGCCTGCCCAGTACTTCCACTGAAGGAACATAAGATTAGATTGAAACAAACGTAATCTTACCAACATGCACAGAAATACTCAACAGGAGCAATTAATTGTTCACACTTTGGCAGTTGTTTACAGAGTCTTGTTGTAGTCTTGAATAATACTTTATCAGAAGCAAATAAAGAGAGTTGAAATGCAGCATTGGGTAATGTTGAATGGTATGCATATTACAGTTTGGGGGCCCCTGACTCTAAGATACAGAGCAAGGATTTGAAGTGTGTACTTTATTATCTGAGTGACATAAAAACTGGGAATCCTTAAAGAATTATACAAGAGAAGCAGATCTCTTCTGGAATACTTTATCCAGTTCTCGGCACCCAGTCATAGGAAGCATATTATTAGGCTGGAGATGGTCCAGAAAAGATTTACCAGGATGTTGCCAGGTTGGAGGGTTTGAGTTGTAAAGAAAAGCTGGGAGCTTTTTTCATTGGAATGTAGGAGGTTCTGAGGTGACCTTGTAGAGGTTTATAAAATAATGAGAGGTATACATAGGGTTAATGGTAATTGTCTCTTCCCTCAGGTGGGGGATTTCAAGTCAGCGGGGGGGGGGCACATTTTTCAGGTGGGAGGAAAGAGATTTTAAAAAGACATGAGGGGCATTTTTTTGTTTCGTGTGTGTGTGGCATGAACATCCTGAGAAAGTGGTGAATGTGGGTACAGTTACAATGTTTAAAACACATTTGGATTTCATGAATAGGAAAGTATTGGAGGGATATAGGCCACAGGTAGGCAGGTGGGACTAGCTCAATTCGGGATTATGTTCGGCATGTACTGGTTGGACCGAAGGGTACGTTTCCATGCTGAATCACTCGAGAAACAGTAAAACCAGAAACCCTCTTTGTGAGATGCCATAATTTACATTTATTCTGGATCAGGACAACAAGCTTTGTTGGCAAATCATTATGAGAAAAAAGTTAAAATCTTAATCCTCCCTCGATCAAAACAAAATTCAAACAAGAGATTCGAGCACCTTTCTTCTTGCATTTAGATACAGTTTGAGAAAGGTTTTGCCAAAAATAAATCAGGGTAAAGTGCCAGAACATGCAATGTATTCATTTTTGGGTTTGAGGAGAGATGCAACATTGTGTGGAGTGAACTGACTGTGATTTCACTGTTGCCGAGTACTTTTACTTGCCATCTGCAAAGTACTAGAGAACATCTGGCCTCATCTCACGGAGTGTGTCAGTCTGTTTGAAATAGAACGAAAAATGCATAATGCAGGGATACACAAAATGCCCAGTATCTAATACAGATCATAAGGAGGCCTGTTATTATATCCTTGGGTCACACTATCATACAGATCAGTAGTGGGTAAATTTGGGCACATATCTCAATGCAAGGCATTCTGATAGCTTTCAGGGTGTCCAGCACACCTGCAACTCAAAAGAATATTCAAGCCAGAGGCTAAACCTCTAATACTCCATTTGGCCCTTGTACAGAGCAAATGACTGCTTTGTGTTGGATGGCAAAGACTTTGAAAAGAAAGACTCACATGCATTTTGCACTCTTCATAACCATCACCAAATGATTCAGAGGACTTTACAGTCAATATGGAACTTTTGGAAATGTAGTCACTGATTTAATGTAGGAAATGCAGCAGCCAACATGCTGAGTGAACCAACTCCCACAAATGACAATGTAATGTTGACTAAACCTTCTGCTTTCTATGATGTTGATGGATAGGTAAGTGTTGCGCTTCTTGAAATAACACCATAATATCTTTCACAACCACCAGTGTAAGGCAGTTCAGGCCACTTTAATATCCCATTTGAAAGATGGAGCATCTGAGAGTGCATCGCTCCGTCGACAGTGCACTGAATGTGTTGGTTCACTGGAGTGGCACTTGAACCGAGAAACCTCGTGATTCAGAGCTGAGAGCACTAAACAGCAGAGCCTTGGCTGACTGAATAATTAATCAAAGGTTTTCTTCATCAATCATTTCTCTAAATCTCCTCCACTGCCATTGCTTCATGCGTGTTTTCTCCTGCAGTGTTGTGTTCCACTCCTTCCAAAACAGTCCTGTGGATGTTTTACTGCAGTGGAGAATACAGTGCGTCATGATGATGTGTGAAGTTTTCGCATGAATATTTTACAGCACCCTTCCTGCTCTGTGAGGTTAGTCAGCTGAGTTCTTGCACGAACATTCTTGCGGTTTGCTGTACTTGGATCTTGGCAAACACAGTTGCCCAGTTATAGTGACGCTCACCCGACATTACTACCCAAGGCTGTAAACCTCAACAAGGTAAAAACAATGACTGCAGATGCTGGAAACCTCAACAGCTCACCTCGTGGCACAGAAAATGCACTCAGGCTCACAATATTCTCTGAAATTAAGAGAATCTTGCCAGGTAAAAGAAATTCATTGTGAGGTTACTGCTACTGTTGCTTAATATCTATGACACATCAATTTCATGGCTGGCCTTCTCAAAGTAGGGGATCAGCTCATTGTTGTCTGCACCTTTGGACACCAGTTTGCAGATTTAGCTGATGCTCCTGTGGTTATCAGGATGAACATACCGAGGAAATCAAGGACTGTAGTCACAAATGATGCACAGCTCTGACAGCTCCTCTGCTAAGTATAGCATCCATCAGCACTGCTCCTAAGATCCATTAAGGTTCAAATCCCACTGCGGATGGTGGCCTTGGAGCTGTGGTAATTATGATGTAGCCTAGCTTTGCTTTTTCCCTTGTGCTCTCAGAAAAGTTAATACAGTGAGATTTCCTTGTGGGCTCCCTGTCAGCAGAGATTTTCAGAGTAAAAGTCAAAATGGGTGCATAGTAACTCAGAGCAAATTTTCCAAGTAGGATAAACAAATAAAAAGCAACCCGCATGAGAATCCTTTCATCCTTGGACTGTTTCAGTCACATACTCATGGGGTAATAGAGTCATACAGCATGGAAAGAGAACCCTTCGACCCACCATGCCTATGCCAACCAACAAACATCAGACGACACTAATCCCATTTTGCTGCACTTAATCCATAGCTCACTATGCTCTGGTATTTTAAGTGCCCATCCAGATGCTTAAATGTTTCAAGAGTACCTGCCCCCACGTCCTTCTCCCATACTTCCCCCACTCTCTGGATCACAAAGTTTTTCTCTGATCTCCTCTGAGCCATTTACTTATCACTTTAAATGTATACTCTGAAGAAGTGATGGATTCATTTTCATCCACCCAGGCAGGCAGACTGAGTCTCAGTTTAACAGCTCATTTGAAAGACAGCAGTTCAGGTAAGGCACACGCCCTCCAAGCAGCAGGTCTCATGCTACATTGGAGTTGAATCTGAGCTCGCGACTTTCTGAATCAAAATGCTGCCAACTGAGTCACGGCTGACAATCATGCAGGTTTAGGCGAAGTCGGCATCAACATTCTATTTTCCCAAAATGGTTCACTGAGCGTAGCCATCTGCATCTAGTGTACCTCCCACGCAAATGAAAAGGAAATAAATATGTTACCCTTAACAGTTCACTTTTAAGACAAATATTGAAAGCAGCATCTTGCCAATTTTCAGGGAAACCACTGACTTCACACTGCAATGTAGGTGGTTTGACAATGCAGGCATGAGTATTACTAGTTATGCCTATTCTTTGATTTCCTTTCAGTAAAACAAAAATTGCTGGGAAGTATTCAGCAAAGATGTCAGCTATTCTGGAGAGCGAAACCTTTAAAATATTTCAGGTCAATAACTTTTCATCAGAACTTGAAAAGTGGCAACTGTTTCTTTCTCCACATATGCTGCTTGAACTGCTGAGTATTCCCAGCAGTATTTTACTTTTGCAATCCTCGTGGTCTTTTACATAGGCAATTGAAGCTTTCTCCTTTTAGAATGTGAAAGCAAAGAAATTGTACGGATAATGAAACTTTGAATGTGCTCGGTTCTCACCTCACATTAAGAACACAGAGTAAGTACTGTTCTGCCAAAGGCTTCAAGTCTGATAACAACCTGCTGTCCAATTGATGTTCATATTAAAATGAAGGAATTTGAAAAGGCAATTCAGACAATTCAATATATTCTGATTACCAAGGTTAAATTGACCCCAAGTGGATCATTTATTTTTGGCCAGCTTCAGGTTGAAGCTTTTAAACTTCTTCCTTCTATGATACAATAAATGTGGTCACTTCCTTTGTGAATTCGTAATCGGTCTCTATATTTCACATAGTGGCTGCACTATATTGTCATTTATACCACAGTGGCGCAGTGGTTAGAACTGCTACCTGGAGAAAAGAAGGTTTAGGGGTGACTTGATAGAGGTGTACAAGATGATTAGGGGTTTAGATAGGGTTGACCATGAGAACCTTTTTCCACGTATGGAGTCAGCTATTACGAGGGGGCATAGCTTTAAATTAAGGGGTGGTAGGTGTAGGACAGATGTTAGGGGTTGATTCTTTACTCAGCGAGTCGTGAGTTCATGGAATGCCCTGCCAGTAGCAGTGGTGGACTCTCCCTCTTTATGGGCATTTAAACGGGCATTGGATAGGCATATGGAGGATAGTGGGCTAGTGTAGCTTAGGTGGGCTTGGATTGGCGCAACATCGAGGGCCAAAGGGCCTGTACTGTGCTGTATTTTTCTATGTTCTATGTTCTCACAACACCAGGGATCCAGGTTCGATTCCATCCTCGAGTGTCTGTCCATGTGGAGTTTGCACATTCTCCCTGTGTCTGCGTGGGCTTCCTCCCATAGTCCAACGATGTGCAGGATAGGTGAATTAGCCATGTTAAATTGCTTATAGCATCCAGGGATCTGAGGGTTAGGTGCATTGGCCATGGGGAATGCAGGGTTACAGGTAGAGGGTCAGAGTGGATTTGTTGGGCCAAATGGCATGTTTCCACACTTTAGGGACTCTATGGATTTCCCAAGTGTAGCACAGTATTTACTCCTCATATCATGTTCAATTCTGAATTTGAGGAGAAAGTGAGGTCTGCAGATGCTGGAGATCAAAGTTGAAACTTTATTGCTGGAACAGCACAGCAGGTCAGGCAGCATCCAGGGAACAGGAGATTCGACGTTTCGGGCACAGGCCCTTCTTCAGGAATGAGCAGAGAGTGTTCAGCAGGAGAAGATAAAAGGTAGGGAGGAGGGACTTGGAGGAGGGGAGTTGGAAATGTGATAGGTGGAAAGAGGTCAAGGTGAGGGTGATAGGTCGGAGTAGGGTGGAGGCGGAGAGGTCAAGAAGAAGACTGCAGGTCAGGAAGGCGGTGCCGGGCTGGAAGGATCCGGCTGAGACAAGGTGGGGGGAGGGGGGAGGTCCCGGGCTCAGGGAGCACCTCTGGGCCACCCGGACGAACCAACCCAACCAACCTGTGGCACAGCATTTCAACTCCCCCTCCCACTCCACCGAGGATATGCAGGTCATTGGACTCATCCACCGCCAAACCACAACAACCCGACGGTCGGAGGAGGAGCGTCTTATCTTCCGACTGGGAACCCTCCAACCGCAGGGGATGAACTTGGACTTCACCAGTTTCTTCATCCCCCCTCCCCCCACCTTGTCTCAGCCGGATCCTTCCAGCCCGGCACCGCCTTCCTGACCTGCAGTCTTCTTCTTGACCTCTCCGCCTCCACCCTACTCCGACCTATCACCCTCACCTTGACCTCTTTCCACCTATCACATTTCCAACTCCCCTCCTCCAAGTCCCTCCTCCCTACCTTTTATCTTCTCCTGCTGAACACTCTCTGCTCATTCCTGAAGAAGGGCCTGTGCCCGAAACGTCGAATCTCCTGTTCCCTGGATGCTGCCTGACCTGCTGTGCTGTTCCAGCAATAAAGTTTCAATTCTGAATTTCCCAAGCTTATAATCTTGCTGGAGTGTACTTCTGGTGCCGGTAATGTCCCTACCTCTAAGCCAGGAGGACCTGGTTCAAGTCGCACTGGTTCAAAAAGGTGTCTCACATGTCTGAACACATTAATTAAAATATCTATAATCACACCCTTCTTTTGCTGGCACTTGCTTACATTTATATTTTGCATTTACTAACTTCTTAATTATTCATGAACAGCCTTACTGTCTCTGAAAAAAATTCTTCTAACATTTTATGGAGTGCCAAATTTCTCTGTTATAATAACATGAGAACTTAAGATATAGGAGCAGGAGTAGGCCGTGTGACCCCTCGAGCCTGCTCCACCATTCAATAAGATCACTTGGATGAACGTTTTACGAACTCAGCTCCACTTATCCACATGTTCACCATAACCATAAGTTCCTTTTCTGTTCAAAAGAATCTATCTTTACCTTAAGAACATTCGAAGAGGTACCCTGAACTGTTTCACTGGGCAGGGAATTCCACAGATTTGCAACTATTTTGATGAAGACGTTCCTCCTCAAATTAGTCTTAAATTTGCTCCTCCATATTTTGAGGCTATGCCCCTCATTCTAGTTTCACTCACCAGTTGAAACAACCTCCCCTTGCTTCTATCTTTTCTGTTCCCATTATAATTTTGTATGTTTCTATAAGATCTGTCCTCATTCTTCTAAATTCCAATGAGTATGGTCCCAGTCTATTCAATCTCTCCTTATAAACCAACCCTCTCAAGTCCGAAACCAACCTAGTGAACCTCCTCTGCACTCTCTTCAGTTCATCCTTTCTCAAGGAGACCAAAAATGTACATAATACTCCAGATGTGGCCTCACCAGCACACTATACAGCTGCAACATAACCTCCCTGTTTTTAAACTCCATCCCTGTAGCAATGAAGGACAATATTGCAATTGCCTTCTTAATTACCTGCTGCACCTGCAAACCAACTTTTTGTGATACATGCACAAGGACACCCAGGTCCCTCTGCACAGCAGGATGCTGCAATTTCTCACCGTTTAAACAATCTTGCTCTTATTCCTTCCAAAATGGATGACCTTACATTTACCAACATTGTTACGGAATGAGCTGCCAGAGGAAGTGGTGGAGGCTGGTACAGTTATAACATTTAAAGGGCATCGGGGTGGGTGTTTGAATAGTAAGGATTTAGAAGGATATGGCCCAATATGGCTAAATGGGACTAGATTTATTCAGGATATCTGGTTGGCATAGACGAGTTGGACAAAAGGGTCTATTTTTGTTCTGTATATCTCTATGACTCTACTGTATTTCATCTGCCAGACCCTTGCCCACTCACTTAACCTATCTATGTTCCTCTGTAGACTTTCAGTGTCCTCTGCACATTTTGCTATACCTCTCATCTTAGTGTCATCTATGAACTTTGACACAATATACTTGGTCCCCAACTTCAAACCATCGATGTAAATTGTAAACAACCGCAGTCCCAACACTGATCCCTGAAACACACCACTAGCCACTGATCACTAACCAGCAAAACACCAATTTATCCCCACTCTATGCTTTGTTAATTAACCAGTACTATATCAATGCTAATACATTACCCACAACACGTGCACCATTATGTTTAGAACATAGAACAATATAGAACATAGAACAATACAGCACAGAACAGGCCCTTCAGCCCATGATGTTGTAGCAACCTTTTGTGCAGCATCTTGTCAAATGCCTTCTGGATACACCACATCCACCGACTCCCCATTATTTACCACACTCATGATGTCCCCATTGAATTCCACTAAATTAGTTAATCAATCATGATCTGCCTTTCATGAACCCATACTGCATCTGCCAAATGGGAGAATTTCCATCCCGATGTCTCGCTATTTCTTTCTTAAAGATTAATTCAAACATTTTCCCTACCATAGCAGTTAAACTGATGGGCCTATAGTTATCCACCTTTTGTCTATCTCCTTTTTTAAGCAGTGCCATCACAGTTGCTGTTTTCCAATCTGTCGGAACCACCCCAGAGTCCAGCGTATCTTGGTAAGTTGCCATGAGTGCATTTGCTACTTCCCCCACCATCTCTTTTAGTACCCTGGGATATATTCCCTCAGCACTAGGACATTTATCTACCTTTAGCCCTATTAACTTGTCCAACACTACCTCTTTAATGATAACAATCATTTCCAGGTCCTCACCTGTCCGAGCCTCCTTGTCATCAGTTACTGACATGTTATATATGCCTTCCACTGTGAAGACTGACACAAAATACATGTTCAATGCCTCAGCCATTATCTCATTTCCCTCATTCATAAAGACGAAAATTATCCATAATTTTAAAAAGGTATTATGACATGCTTACATCTACCTCAATCAAATTGGTTAACCACAATTATTTGTCATTCTCCATTACATTTTAATTAAAAGTGAACACTTCAGTGATTTTTTTTTTACTTTCTGATTTGCTCTGCAAGAAGACCTCAATGTGATTGGCTTTTTAGTCTGCTTGACAATATTATTGCTGCTTAGAGATTCCCATGGTGTAGCGCCTGGTGGGGAGAGAAACTCAAACCATAGTGATCACTATATCTTTGTGGGCAACTTTCTTCGAGGTCAATGGCGAACATAAATGGTCAGTCGCTGACCAGAAAATCCAATTCTTCACTGGATGAAAGGGATTGTTTCCAGCAAAAACCACAGCATCACGTGAATATGAGAACATAAGGAATGAACATTTTAGTAATCAGTCAGTTTGCTCATCCCAGCATCTCATGCTGATTGGATTGGCAAGTGGGTCTGCTACTTTCCTGCCTTGCACTGGAATGGTGTAAAAATGCAATGGAAACACTTAAGAGCATTTGTACAAAGGTTAGATTTTCTGTCTACACATTCTGCCCACATTTTCACGTGGCTGCATCCCACTAATTTTTCCAACCTTCAGAGGTCCATTTAGAGTCTAAGGTACAAGTGAATATCTAAATAAAACCAATCCTGGAAAAAATTAGGCCCTGGAAATCCTGTAGGTAGTGCACTTATTATAAAGTTTTTCCAACAATTTATTTGGCCACAATGATAATCTACCTTTGTGTTTCAATTGGATGCATTGGTTGCAAATTTATATTCCAGTCCCAATAAAATGACAATTCTTAATTGAGAGCCTGCATTGTGTGAAAGGTTGGTTCCACTATACGTAGCAGGAATTACTCATTTAAACAACATATAAACGTCCCTATAAGAATTTGCTTTGTGCCAAGAGTTTTCACAATCGGTCAGATATTCTCACCTCTTAAATACCCTTAAAACTAGTGTTGGTTTAATTGAGAATTGAGCTACTTAAAGTAAAAGTTGGGCAATGCAGAATACTACTAAAAGAAAAAAAAAACTTGTGGCACATAGGAAGTGGCTTAATAATAAATGTGAATGCTACGTTAAAATGGAAACATCCGAGTATTGGATTGGCAAATCCATTGCAATCATTGAATCCATTGTGAAAAACTGAACAACAAGGAAAAATGAGAGATGTGCGTAGTACCTGTCAAAATAAAACAAAAGGCAAGGGAAAGATGATGTAAAAATGCAATAGAAACACTTAAGAGCATGTGAAGATATGTGAAGTCCCAGATCAGGTTTCTAAACAGTTGGTGAAATTACTTAGAATTTAGAATCCCTAATGTGTGGAAACAGGTCATTCGGCCCAGCAAGTCCACACCAATCCTCCAAAGAGTAACCCACGCAGACCCATTCCCTTATTTCTCTACATTTATCCTGACTAATGCACCTAACACTACAAGCAATTTAGCATGGCCAATCCACCTAACCTGCATATCTTTGGATTGTGGGAGGAAACCAGAGCACCCGGAGGAAACCCACGCAGTGGGTACACACCAGGATACCATTTCTCAGTGCAATATCTCCAGCAGTACACAGTGACAACACTCAATCTGGTTTACATTTCCTGCAGGAGCTGAGAGCAGGTAGAATTGAACTGGGAATCTAGCACCATGCTCAAGACTACATAATGAAAATCCCACCCACCTATGTGCCATTTTCATGATGCATTAATTTCAAAGCCCCCACAATGCAATATTTTGCTGTTGCATTCAAAGCATATTTCTAGCAACAAACATTCAAAATGGTATGCGCAATATTGCCACAGTCACATCTTCAAAGGGATGCACATGTCAATTCATTCTTACACAACATTGCTACATGATGCACCTTAGTCGCATCATGAATAGGCACATCCCATTCACCAACCCATTCAAAAGATGCTGGGCATTCTTTTATGCACACATTAGCAAGCCTCCATAACTACTACTATATTTGCATGGCTCATGCAAAAGTAACACAGTTTAGGTTGACATTTGGTTTCTGATTCCGTGGAAGTGGGTACAGAACTCCGATTGACTGGGATTTTTGCCTAAAACAACAAAAACATCCAACAATGAAGAATTATCCTCTCAGGAGTATTTACATTGTTTTGAAGAAGTCCACCTAGACCTGTGGCTGTTCATGCATTATATTTACAGTGTCACAAGGAGTTTTAATTTGTATTCTCTGAATCTGCCATTCAAGCAGACCAGGTCTTCCAGAAAATTAAGTCTCTCTTCAATCAAGTTGCTTTGCCTCATGTTAAGTTACACATGATACATATTTGATGCCAACTGTGTGTTAGAAATACTAAAGCCCTCAATCTCAAGCAGAACTTGCTACTGATGTGTTCTTCCTCAGTTACTTGCTCACAATGAACTGTACCATACACAACAAGAGCATTGTTTGCCTGACAACAATGTTTCAAATACAATTGCCTGACTACCACAAAAAAAAGCTCAAGCTTCTACCTCTGTATCACTACTTTGGTCTATTCCTATCTTGTTGCATTACCACTATATCCACTGCTTTGACTCTGTCATATTAAATGTTTCCACCTCCCTCCTGGTCAGCTTTCAAACATTTTCATCCCTCCAAACTGCTGCTCCAGATTCAGCTGCATGTCTTCTGTCCTACTAATCCACCATTCCCAATTTTCATGGCCCACCAACTCTGAACACAACATTCTACATTGAAAGTCATTTCCTTCGACTTCAAATCCTATCATGGTTTGATCTAAACAGCCTTCTGAAGGATCGTATCAATTCACACTCCTCCTTTGACCTTACCTAACCCAAGTGACCAAGTCTTCAAATGTTTCAAATTTTGGAATTCTCTTCCTGAACCTTTCTACTTGCTTACTCCCTGAAAGACAGGTACAAAATAAGATCTTAACACACTATACCACAATGACAATATGTTCAGTTCAGAAGAGTTCCATTATCGGAGGAGGATAATGAAAGCTTCATTAAATCTAAAAGCTTATTCACAACAAATCCTGCCCCTGGGCATTTGGAAAATAAAGGTATCTCGACAACATTATGTACCGTTATGCGATTACAAATGCCAGCTTCGTGCATGACAATATTCACGAGTGATTATTCAATTCCATGCTTCTTGAGGAGCCAGCACAGAGCTAAAAGGTGGAAGGATAGGACTGTAGCAGTTTAGGAGAAAGTGAGGACTGCAGATGCTGGAGATCAGAGTCGAGAGTATGGTGCTGGAAAAGCACAGCAGGTTAGGGAACATCCGGGGAGCAAACACCGATTCCCCTGCTCCTTGGATGCTGCCTGACCTGCTGTGCTTTTCCAGCACCACACTCTTGACACTGTAGCGTTTTAGCCTGACTTCCAGAACATCTTCCTGCCAGAGGCACACTGAGTGTTCATTCAGAGTTAAAAGTAATATGACAGATGCAAGTCTTTCATTGATTGGTATGATAGTGGCAGTGAAGGACAATAATCTGTTTAAAAATAACTAACATTCATCATTAAAGTACAAGAAAATACAACTGCACATAAACACTTTAGATTTTGAAACTGTGCAAGATGAATGTAGGGCAAATATTCAAAGCTTACGGCAAAGAATGTAAAATGGTACTAGATCAATGTTTTTTTTTCAAATTTATAATGTCTCAAATAAATGTAGCAGAAAAGTGATAGCATGCTGCAAATGCCAACTGATCTAATTAAAACTCAGTCAACAAAGAGCACGGACACAGAGGATTTAATGCAGCGTACAATCGGGTTAACAAGCCA
Organism: Chiloscyllium plagiosum; assembly: GCF_037043375.1. Taxonomy (NCBI): domain Eukaryota; kingdom Metazoa; phylum Chordata; class Chondrichthyes; order Orectolobiformes; family Hemiscylliidae; genus Chiloscyllium; species Chiloscyllium plagiosum. The sequence goes on along the minus strand of NW_028270169.1, from coordinate 23,805,606 downwards.
TCAGCCTGTCTTCATCAAATTAAAGTAGGTTGACATAATACACGTAATAAAAAAGAGACAGTAAGTGGTCATGTGTGAAGATTGTCTCGAAAAGGTCAGCATCATCATACCAGGCACTTCACATCATACACATGCATTCAACTTATAGTGCTGCAAAAAGAGGTTAAATTGATGTGTTGCTATTGGAAACAGTGGAATTATAAGTGTGTCAGCGTGGTCTTCATGGAAATAGAAACCTTTAAGTGCATACAAAAATCATCAGCGTGTAAAAAGATTTATCTTTAAGGTGCATTAACCCTTAAAAGACTACAGTCTAGTTTTAGAATTTCAATTTTGTTTTTTTCTCCCTTTCTTTTTAATTCCTGAGAAGACTATCCCTTGGATGCACTCGGAAAATTGCCAAACCACTCTCAGTCATCGGTAAAGTGATGGAAGAGCTCATCAACAGTGCTGTCAGTGCAAAGGAATAGTTTGTGTGCTCACACTCAGTTTGGGTTCAGTCAGGACCACTCACTTCCTGACTTCATTACAGTATTGGTCCAAACCTGGCAAATAAAAAAACCTGAGCTCCAGATGTGAGTCAAGAGCGCCATAGACATTAAAGCTAAACCTGACTGAACATGGGATCAAGGAGTATGAGCAAAACTGGAGTCAATGAGAATTAGGGAGGAATCTCTCCTCTCACTGGAGTCACATTAAGCACAAAGGAAAATGGTTGGGCTGTTGGAGATCAGGGGCATCTTAACTACAAGACATCAATGCAGGAGCTCTTCAGGGCAGTGCCCTAGGCCCAACCATCTCCAGCTGCTTCATCAAGGACTTTCCTTCTATTATGGGGTCCCGCTTCCATCTACAAACTTCTGCCATCTACAAAGCACAAGTCAAAATTGAGGTGGAATATTCTCCAGTTGGATGGGTGCAGATCCAACAGTGCCAGAAGCTCAACCCCATCCAGGACAAAGTAACTATTTGATTGGCACCCAACCACACCTTCAAAATTCATTCACTTCACTGACACGCAGTGTCTACATTTTACAAGATTCACAGGAGCCGCTCACCAAAGCACATTCAAAAACATCTTCCAAACCAGTATTCCCTACAACCTAAAGGTACAAGGGAAATAGATACAAGTAAACAGCACCACTTGCAAGTTCCCCTCCAACTTACACACCACCCTGACTTAGATAAATGTTTCTATTTGTTTGTTGACATTGGATCAAAATCATAGAACCCCTTTCCACACAGTACTGTGCAAACCCCTGCAGTCCAAGGATTGCAGCATTTCAAGGCAGCAGCTCACCGTTAACTTCTCCAGCACAGTCAGGGATTGCTGAATTAGCCACCAATGGCCATATCCCATTAATGAATACTTAAAAGAAATGAATCAGTGCATGCATCCTAATAAGTCACTGCCAAAACTGACCTACTTTGACTTAACTTCCATGACGGATTTGTGTCGGCCATCTGTGCCTGTTGCGTCTGACACTTTGTTGGATTCAGTGACACCAAGCCCTCCCTTAAGCAGTCAGAACATCTCACTTATTATGGGATTTAATTCACACTGCTCTGCATCAATTCATAAAATAGCATAGCTCCAGGATTCAACAGCAGTGTCTCCTTTTGAACTGGACTACCTCCAGAACATGAATTTGTACCATGTCTGTCAAGGCATGGAGTTAACACAAAGTAAAGGTAAGTTTTGATCCCATTGTTGAGCTGCTCACCCACCTATCCTGCTCTACAATATATCAGATTTACAGATTTTATTCTTTAGCTCAATTGTTTGAACTCATCTCTATTAATGTTATGAAGAAAATAAGAACTGTCATGGTTTTCCATTTCAATATTCATCTTATTTCACTTAAGCGATATCCTACACAATTTTAAACTCTGCCTCAAAATACTTTTAAACATCACAGAATCCCTTCAGCGTAGAAGCTGGCATTTCAGCCCATTGAGTCCACACTAACCCTCTGAAGAGCATCCCACTCAGAAACAGCCCCCACTCCCCCCCACCAAATCTACGCCTGTAACCCTGCATTTCCATGGCCAACTCACCAAATTGGACTGTGAGAGGAAACCAGAGCACACAGATAGGGGAAGAATATGCAAACTTCACACAGTCAGTCAACCGAGACTGGAACTGAACCCAGATCTCTCGTGCTGTGTGGCAGAGCTAACCACTGAGTCACTGTGCAGCCCTTGTTTTGGAACAAATCAAGCTACTAGCTTATGGCCTGATTTAATTCCCCTCAAAGGTCTATGTTTCTCATATTTTCAAACCAAATTTTACAATTTTCAAAATCAAATGAATTATCACTGAAATCTCAAATTATCTTTCATTGTCAGATCCCATCATGTTGTAGCAAACTTGGGAGTTAACTTTCACTCAATAATATTAATTTAACTTGTATGACCTCATGCCATATCCCCACATATATATTCAACAATTAAATGCAAAGTTTAATTACTGTTCTGGTCTTTGCTAGGATCTATACAAAACGCAGTAACAGCCATATCTAAATAAAATACTATGACCTTCGCTTCACATAAATCTCTGACTGAGCATAAAATACAAGGAAATTCTTGCAGGCCAGGTGTTTCAGTGAGGTAGCAGATAGAAGACTGCACAACATAAGCCAGTGTACTGAGATATATTTCAACATCGCCCCCCTTGCAGAGGAGAGATTTAGACTGTTCCTCGATTATCACTATTTAGTCTCATTTCCTAGGCATTTAAAAAAAACAGAATGAATGTGAATATCTATTGTACAGATTCATTTGCTTACAACAATTAAAAGTGAAAAATCTATATAAACATTTAATTGCCATTGAGTTCCATCCTGGATCTGAAGGTATGTCATCTTACATATTTTACGATTTTCTGAATGTCATTTATGTAACAGCATTACAAAGCCCACTGCCTGGTAATTTTGCCAGTAAGTGAGTACCCCAGGATTTCTTTAGGATGAGGAAGGATGTGATGGGGGCCTGAAAATAGTGAACCAGGTTTTAACTTTACATGAAACAAATGTGAATGATTGTAGGTTTTTTTTCCTGCATCTCAGCCATTTCTTTCTGTATTTAAATATTAACAGTATTATAGGTGAAGCAAAATAAAAGTTTGATAAAAATGTGACTTATGTACAGATTTAATAAGTTTATAAATAACGATAACTTTGCTTCTGGAAAATACTCCTAAGTTTGGAGGCAACTATACATAATTAAAACAGGACCTGGTGCTTCCTTTGAATTACACGATTCCTCCAATATGTGTAACCAACATGAAAGATCATGGAGTTATGGATTCAAGCATCACTCGCATTTATCACCTTTAAAGTTTCTGGGATCCTATGTGTTAGTTCTGAAATCATCATGCTAAGAGCAGGTGCTGCCCATAAAATTGGCCACACCAGAGAGAGTGTGCGCGCTAATTAAACTAAAACTCAAAGACAACCTGGATCTCAAACTTGTCCTGTCAAAAAATGCCACGGTTGAGACAGCAGAAGGTGGAAATTGTTCAGCCTTTTCTTCTGCCTAATGTATGTTGTTAATGTCTGACCACTGCAGAGGAGTGAGCTGAGGATGTTGGACTGGTAGACTTGCAGGTTGGCATTCTCAGTCAGATTAATGGTGTTCCACAATCTCTTGCTCAGCTTAGACTAAACAGCTGCAGCTTTGGAATGTACATATAATTTCATCGTCAATTGGTAGATTGCTGGTGATTGTGGAGCATATACTCGTGAAGCTATTGAGAATTTCCAGCATTACTTTATCAATACTGACGGATGGCAGTGTGATTCTCAATCAAGGCATTTATCTTACTGATGCTGATGGTCAAACTAAATTTCTTACAGGCATGTGAGTCTGTCCATTTGCCAATGTGGGTGATCCATACAATGGGAATGTGGGTGCAATATCATCAGCATAAAGAAACTCTGATGAGGACTTGGCGCACCTCTTTCTCAAATCTTCAGTGAGCAAGGCTAAACAGACTTCCATTAGTTCTGGGTATGTAAGAAGACACACTCTGTTAATGACCTGAAGGCATGTGACAATAGCAAAGGAAACAGTATGTCTGAATGTCAAGTCAGAACACAACATTATTGACCCCACAATGGATCTCAGAGGGTTCCAATGGCAATAAACTTGGTTGATTTTAAGCATCATTTCACAAAAAGACAGATCAAATTGGGCACCTTCAGTGGGCAGCCAATGTTCTCCAACAACATCAAATAAACCAGTTTTGTCCAGTGGACGAAGTGCTTTGGTGAAATTGATGAAGGAGAATATAACAGTCTCCTTTTCCTAAGAGCTTTTCTCTTGCAGCTGGCGGATTGAGAAGATGGTGTCTATTGTAGCTCTTCCAGTTCTAAGATCACATTGTGATGCAGTGTTAATGCTTTCAGCCAGGATCTACAGTTTGACAAGGGCAATATGAGCCGAAAATGTGTTGCTGGAAAAGCGCAGCAGGTGAGGCAGCATCCAAGAAGCAGGGGAATCAACGTTTCGGGCATGAGCCCTTCTTCAGGAAGGAGGAAAGTGTGCCAAGCGGGCTAAGATAAAAGGTAGGGAGGAGGGACTTAGGGGAGGGGCGTTGGAAATGCGATAGGTGGAAGGAGGTCAAGGTGAGGGTGATAGGCCGGAGTGGGGGTGGGCGCGGACAGGTCAGGATGAAGATTGCAGGTTAGGAAGGTGGTGCTGAGTTCGAGGGTTGGGACTGAGACAAGGTGAGGGGAGGGGAAATGAGGAAACTGGAGAAGTCCAAGTTCATCCCTTGTGGTTGGAGGGTTCCTAGGCGGAAGATGAGGCGCTCTTCCTCCAGCCGTCTGTTTGCTATGGTCTGGCGATGGAGGAGTCCAAGGACCTGCATGTCCTTGGTGGAGTGGGAGGGGGAGTTGAAATGTTGAGCCACAGGGTGGTTGGGTTGGTTGGTCCGGGTGTCTCTGAAACATTCCGCAAGTAGGTGGCCTGTCTCCCCAATATAGAGGAGGCCACATCGGGTGCAGCAGATGCAGTAAATGATGTTTGTGGAGGTGCAGGTGAATTTGTGGTGGATACGGAAGGATCCCTTGGGGCCTTGGAGGGAAGTAAGGGGGGAGGTGCGGGCACAAGTTTTGCATTTCTTGCAGTTGCAGGGGAAGGTGCCGGAAGTGGAGGTTGGGTTGGTGGGGGGTGTGGACCTGACGAGGGAGTCACGGAGGGAGTGGTCTTTTCGGAACGCTGATAGAAGGGGTCGTCAGAGGGTGGACGAGAATCCTGGTTGAAGAAGTAGGCGCAGAGGCGAAGGCGGTTCAATGTCTTGTCGTGTGTTGAACTCGTTAATCCGAGAGCGTAGGGGGATGAAGGTGAGACCCCTGCTGAGGACTGATCTTTCATCCTCAGAAAGGGGTAGTTCTGGAGGGATGGTGAAAACACGGCAGGGCTGGGAGCTAGGACCTGATGTGGGGTTGGAGCTGGGAGTGGGGGCTGAGTTAGGTGTGGGGGCGGGAATTGAGGCGGGGATGGAGATCGGGGCAGGGGCAGGGTTAGGCGTGGTGACGGAGATCAGCGTGGGGACGGAGATCGGCGTAGGGACGGGGATCGGTGTGGGGGGCGGGGTTAGGCATGCGAACGGAGATCGGAGTGGGGGTGGGGTTAGGCGTGCGGACGGAGATCGGCGAGGGGACGGGGATCGGTGTGGGGGGCGGGGTTAGGCATGCGAACGGAGATCGGAGTGGGGGTGGGGTTAGGCGTGCGGACGGAGATCGGCGAGGGGACGGGGATCGGTGTGGGGGGCGGAGATGCATGCGGCGTGGTCGTTGTGCAGGTGAGTGATGTCACTGGGGACGGAAGTGGCTGCGGCGACGGCAACCCAGTGGGCGGAAGTGGCTGTGGCGACGGCAGAAACGGTGTTGTTCCCGATAGCCATGCACCCCACGGAGGCCGTGAATCTGTCAGCAATTAGTCTTCCTGGCGATCGTGGAGGCTGTTAATGGTGCCCGAGTGATTTCGGAGGTCGATGGAAGATTCTGGCAGACAAGGGAGGCAAGGTAGTAGTTTGGCGCACCGACCTTTACACCGCTGAGGCTAAATGCCAGCTTGCGGACACCTCCTCCTACTGCCCCCTTGACCATGACCCCACCTCCCACCACCAAACCATCATATCCCAGACTATCTATAACCTCATCACCTCAGGGGATCTCCCATCCACCGCCTCCAACCTCATAGTCCCACAACCCCGCACCGCCCGTTTCTACCTCCTGCCCAAAATCCACAAACCTGACTGCCCCGGCTGACCCATTGTCTCAGCCTGCTCCTGCCCCACTGAACTCATCTCTGCATACCTCGACATGGTCCTGTCCCCCTTAGTCCAAGAACTCCCCACCTACATTCGGGACACCACCCACGCCCTCCACCTCCTCCATGATTTTTGCTTCCCCGGTCCCCAACGCCTTATCTTCACCATGGACATCCAGTCCCTGTACACCTCCATCCCCCATCACGAAGGACTCAAAGCCCTCCGCTTCTTCCTTTCCCCCCGTACCAACCAGTACCCTTCTACTGACACCCTCCTTCGACTGACTGAACTGGTCCTCGCCCTGAACAACTTCTCTTTCCAATCCTCCCACTTCTTCCAAACCAAAGGAGTAGCCATGGGCACCCGCATGGGACCCAGCTATGCCTGCCTCTTCGTCGGATATGTGGAACAGTCCATCTTCCGCAGCTACACTGGCACCACCCCCCACCTTTTCCTCCGCTACATTGATGACTGTATTGGCTCTGCCTCATGCTCCCACGAGGAGGTTGAACACTTCATCCACTTTACCAACACCTTCCACCCCGACCTCAAATTTACCTGGACCGTCTCAGACTCCTCCCTCCCCTTCCTAGAACTCTCCATTTCTATCGCGGGTGACCGAATCAATCAATCAACGCGGCCATTTACTATAAACCGACCGATTCCCACAGCTACCTAGACTACACCTCCTCCCACCCTGCCCCCTGTAAAAACGCCATCCCATGTTCCCAATTCCTTTGTCTCTGCCGCATCTGCTCCCAGGAGGACCAGTTCCAATACCGTACAACCCAGATGGCCTCCTTCTTCAAAGACCACAATTTCCCCCCAGACGTGATTGGCGATGCTCTCCACCGCATCTCCTACACTTCCTGCCCTGGAGCCCTGGAGCCTCGCCCCTCCAATTGCCACCAGGACAGAATCCCACTGGTCCTCACCTACCACCCCACCAATCTCCATGTACATCGTATCATCGGTCGTCATTTCCGCCACCTCCAAACGGACCCCATCACCAGGGATATATTTCCCTCCCCTCCCCTATCAGCGCTCTGAAAAGACCACTCCCTCCGTGACTCCCTCGTCAGGTCCACACACCCCACCAACCCAACCTCCACTCCCGACACCTTCCCCTGCAACTGCAAGAAATGCAAACTTGCGCTCACACCTCCCCCCTTACATCCCTCCAAGGCCCCGAGGGATCCTTCCATATCCGCCACAAATTCACCTACACCTCCACACACATCATTTACTGCATCCGCTGCACCCGATGTGGCCTCCTCTATATTGGGGAGACAGGCCACCTACTTGCGGAACGTCTCAGAGAACACCTCTGTGACACGCGCACCAACCAACCCAACCACCCCGTGGCTCAACACTTCAACTCCCCCTCCCACTCCACCAAGGATATGCAGGTCCCTGGACTCCTCCAGACCATAGCAACACGACGGCCGGAGGAAAAGCTCCTTATCTTCTGCCTAGGAACCCTCCAACCACAAGGGATGAACTCAGACTTCTCCAGTTTCCTCATTTCCCCCCCCCTCACCTTGTCTCAGTCCCAACCCTCGAACTCAGCACCACCTTCCTAACCTGCAATCTTCATCCTGACCTCTCCGCCCCCACCCCCACCCCCACTCTGGCCTATCACCCTCACCTTGACCTCCTTCCATCTATCGCATTTCCAACGCCCCTCCCCCAAGTCCCTCTTCCCTACCTTTTATCTTAGCCCGCTTGGCACACTTTCCTCCTTCCTGAAGAAGGGCTCATGCCCGAAACATCAATTCCCCTGCTCCTTGAATGCTGCCTGAACTGCTGCGCTTTTCCAGCAACACATTTTCAGCTCTGATTTCCAGCATCTGCAGTCCTCACTTTCTCCAAGGGCAATATGAGCAAGTACTATTCAGATGGTGCTCAGCAGCAAGGTGCCTTGATAGTTGTAGTCGTCATAATGGCCAGCCTTGCACTTGTGTAGAGTCTCAATCTTTACACCAGAAGGGTCCCCTCACACCAGAGACAGAGGTATTTGTGTAATGCTGCAAGATACCCTGGATTTCCATGTTTGGTCAGTTCAGATGGTATAGCATTAGCATTTGGTGTAAATTGGAATGGAAAGACTTAGCTTTTATAACAGTGAAAAACAATAAAATAATGAATGAAATTTGATTAAAACACATACTACACTCAGGTTAACCAGATTGTGTAAAGCATCAGAACCACAGTAGGCTACTGGCACCTGCATAGAAATTTAACATTAAATTAGATCCCTTGAATATTTGCATATGCATATGCTTAACAACTTTGCTGATTTAACAAAGACTTGAAACCTGTTCAAATAAATGGGTTAATGCCTCTGTTATAATGGGGGACAAGGACATTTTACACAAATCTATTTGGACAGAAATTCTCAAACAGCTTAATTTCAGTGCACTTATGTTCTATTAACAGTCTCCATAGCCAGAGGCTACGGGAAATCAATGCATTATGTATCAGAGAAGACACACTTGAAAGTATTGACGACATGGGTATCACATGCTGATCCACCATCGTGCTAAAAATTAAACAGGACTAGGTTGAGTTGTGCTACTTCCAAAAATGTGTATCTGGAATGTCATTTTGATATAGCTAACCATTTTGGGCTGCCTGAAAAGAATGACACCTTAATGTGCATGTGATGGTGTTTCCCACAGCTCTGAAATTGTACAGAGTTCCCAAGCTTTCAAAATAAAAAAAAACACAACGAAAACAACATGCTGCCAATGTAGCATGAAATAACACCTAATTGCTGCTGGTGTAATGGATTTTTCTGAAACACCTCACCATGTGTGCTCTTCCTTGCTCCTCTCAATGCTTTCTGAGATTTAACTGTTCTATCTGCCCAAAATTAAATGTAGCATGAAATAAAAAACTAACTTTGCCTTTCACTGTGCAATGGCTTCTAGCTAAAATGCCTGCAATGCTAAACCCCATTTACTTTCCCTGGGCCTAAGATGGTTTGTCAGTTTTGCCAATGAAGAGAATCAAAACCATTAAAACTGCTTATATCTTGGCCTCATTCATTAAAAGTGATAGAGAACCGCAACAGAAATTCTCCCCAGATTGAAGGCATTTTTTGTAATGGAATACTGCCATATTCAGAAGGATCACGGTCTGTTTGGAGGGGAATTAGCTGATTCTGAAGTCAACAGCCCAGTAACCTTAAAAAGTGAAATCAATAAATTTGACTATTGGATTCAGAGGGGCAAGTGAAATATCACTATTTCTCAGAAAAGGATAAAATCGTCAAATTGTACTGAAGTAGGAGGTGGCACGGGGCAGGGTGACACTAGGCACACGGACACACCAAGATGGCTGCTGAGCCACCAGTTGGCACTTGACACATGAGATGGCCACCAAAGCACAATATGGAGAGACACAGCAGAGCAAATACAGTCACTGCCTGGGGCCACCAGAATGCCAGCACAACGCACTCACAACATGGTTGATTAGTTTAAGGCGGGTGGGGGACAGAATACACATGAGTAACATACACTGCCCGCTGAAGTGTCCGGGTCCAGCCAACATCTTTGATAGAAATGCTAACAGTTTGATACGGACTCAATACGAAATGCTAATAGTCGGGGCTGCATTGAAACTGACAATGTCTGCATTGAAAGTAACAACAAATCGTGCTGAAATTAACAAAGGCTGTGCTGGAACTGACAATGACAGTATCGAAACTATCAACGGTTCCGCAATGATTGTCTTTGTAACACGGTTTGCTTATTCCAATCTCATCACTGACCTATTGTATCACAAGATGTATAAAAGTATCTTGACTTGTGTTCCGGGTTGAGAGAAGAATCACAGCTGACCACAGTGCTGTTGGTGTCTCTCTCTCTCTCTCCCCGGAGCTCCGGTATGTCCTTGTACAATAAACTCAGTCATTGAACCCCGACTCTGACTCCAAGACTGGGGGTTTCCCCCATAACAGTACATTCCACAAATTGCAATGAAAACATTTGAGAGGGAAGTTGAATGAAATCTAAGGTTTGTTGATCAGGCACCAGCCTAGAATAGTCACTGCAGACCAAACAAAAGCTGTCAAACTGTGTTACTAAAGCAAAGGGGATTTCATTGAAAATCAGAGAGCTCTGTCTGGTCACGCTGCCTTGTAAACGATTGGCACCATTGAGTTGAGTCAGGAAGTATTCAAAGTAACAAAAAGGAATCTCAAAGGTAAATAAAACAAAAGAAAAATGCTGCAAATGTAAAACAGAAACAGAAAACACCAGGATGAAATAATATTTAGTAATAATATTCAGGATTAACCTGTCTCCCTCTGGAAAGGGATCAACAGTTAGAATGGACTTGAGGATAGGTTATGGGGGATTTGCAACATGGGTAATATTGTCGCTACTATGGCTTTATGCTAGCTTTTTGACTAAATGAACAATTCCTTCAAACTTCTGTGCCTTTTCCCAATCATCTTACAGAATTTTCTAACAATTACCCACTTCTCTTCAAGCAGCGGATGCATAGTCTGCTTCTACCCCTTTCTTGAGGATTATTCAATACCTTACTAACTCTAATTCACCTCCCATTTTGCTTTGTTCTTGTACTAAGTGGATTGTACAATCCAGATACAGACTCATCCACTAGCACGCACAACAGGTCAAACTTGGTCTGGGGATGGGAGCCTGCTGAGCAGTGTGAGGCAAAGTGCTGGTGACTACCGTCGTGTGAGGGTAATGAATTCAGAAGAGTGACACATTTCGGACAGTCTGAACAAATGGACCATGTTACAGTTTGATTACAAGGGGTTACAGATGAATCTTGAGCAGAATCTTACTCGAAACAAATGACAGACCACTTATTACAAATTAGCAAGTGACAGATAATTTTCTCAATGGCTAAGTACCTCGATCAAGGAGTCATTGCATGCTGTTGTTGCCAATTCTACCTGCTCAAAGGCAAGCAGTGATCCCAAGGAAAACATCACATGATATTGTTACAATACTACAGCTTTAGGACGTGTATTTTGTCCTGGTGTTTTTATGAAGAGAGGTTTAGACAGCGCCAAGCGAATTAAAATAAACAGCTTGTGACATCATTGCTTTTGTTTTAAGAAGTTGGAATAGAAGCAGCGTGAAGGGATGGGGTCAAGCTCTCACAGAATCAAGATTTTAGTTAACTTTCAGTGGTTGCTGGAGTCTTGAAGCTGGATGTGGAAAGCTGTTATTCCTCTCTATGTTACAGCTAAAGGATTGGGTTCTCTTCCTGCTGCTAGAATTGCGTGTGAGACCATCTATCTTACCCAAATTTGCCATTTGTCTACGGGGTGTTACTAAATTGGGACAGTTGCTGCTTAGTAATTAAATAATCTATTGCTCTCTTAAGTGCATTGTAGGAGGAGTTGGGAAGTCATGTTTTGGTTGTACAGGATATTTCTTAGGACAATTTTGGAATATTGTGTGCAAGTCTGGTTCCCCTGCTATAGGAAGGATTTTGTGAAACTTGAAAGGATTCAGAAAGATTTGCAAGGATGTTGCTCAGGTTAAAAGTTTGAGCTATAGGGAGTGGCTGACTAGGCTAGGGCTATTTTCCCTAGAGTGTCAGAGATTGATGGGCTGATAAGTTTATAAAATCATGAGGGGCATGGATAGGATGAATAGACAAAATCTTTTCCCAGGGTGGGGGAGTCCAAAACTACAGGGCATAGGTTTACGGTGAGAGGGGAAAGATTTAAAAGAGTCCTAAGGGGCAATGTTTTCACACAGAGGGTGGTGTGTGTATGTAATAAGCTGCCAGAGAAAGTTTTGGACGCTCACCCAATTACAACCTTTAAGAGGCACCTGGATGGGTATATAAATAGGAAAAGGGTTTAGAGGTATGTGGGCCAAATGCTGGCAAATGGGACAATTTATTTAGGATATCTGGTTGACATGGACGAGTTGGACCGAAGGGTCTTTTCCATGCTGTATAGGTCTATGATTCTAGGTTTTCCCAATGGAGCTGAGTTATTCAAACTCTTCTTTTTTTACTGTCTGCATTTAACTATCGTGTAAATATAAAGTGTGTTTTGCTTCAAGCCTGGCAGTTTGACCAAACCAGTTGCATCTAAAACATAATGACTTACACTTGCCTTTAAAAATAAGAAAAAGTTGAGCTCTAAGCTATTTTTAAAATATATTTTGAGGGGTTTGGTCTAGTCCATAGCAAACTGAGGGCTCCTGTGAAGATCAAAATCTCTAACTCTAGGTTAGGTTATGAGTTATTGGACTGATAGTCAGCGAATGGGGAGTGTTGGTTTTCTCTGTCCTGGTATTGCATTTGGTTGGTTTAAACAAGGTGCGCCTTGTGTAGTAATAGCTCTTTCAGTCACTCAGAGTTTCCTGGGGGTGAGAAAACGTCAGGTTGAGAGCTTTACAGAAAGTGAGCAAGGAAAGCTTTTGAACTTGACAGACAACATGGAGTTGGGGTTGCCTTTGTCTGTGCGAAAAGGAGAGGTGATGCAGCAATAGCTCGACATTGATGATTGCTGGAAACGCCACCAGAATCATTGGAAATGGCTAAAATTCAACTGCAAATGAAGCAGCTTGAATAAGAGGCAAAAGAAGAGAAAGAGAGAGAGAGAGGGATTAAAATGGTGCGGTTTAAGGAGAAAGGTTGGAGTAGTAATGAGGAGAGTGATGGAAAGCAATCCCTATCATAGCCAAAGGCCTGGTGTGGACTTGTTCAAGTTTGTCCAAGAGGTCCCCAGGTTCTACAAGAAGGATTTCGCAGTCTTTTTCATCTTATTTGCGAAAATGGCTGAACAAATGAAATGGCCAGTGATCGTACGGGCATTGTTGATCCAAACAAATTTGGTAGGTACAACGAGTGAGGTACTTGCATCACTTTCAGAGGAGGTATCTTGGGAGTATTATGAGGTGAAAAAGCCACCTTAAGTGCATATGAGGTAGTACCAGAAGCCCATAGACACTGCTTGAGGAATCTGAGGAGGGAACCTAGTCAAATGTACATGGAATTTCAAAGGATCACACAAAGTAGTTTTGACAGGTGGATAAGGCCATTGAAAATAGATCAAACATATGATACTCTTAGAGAGACAGGTTACTTTGGAGGAGTTTAAATTCACTTCCTTAAGTATTAGAATTAGAATCCCTACAGTGTGGAAACAGACCCTTCAGCCCAACAAGTCCACACCAACCCTCCGAAAAGTAACCCACCCAGACCCATTCCCCTACCTTATATTTATCCCTGACTAATGCACCTAGCCTACACATCACTGGACACTATGGGCAATTTAAATCACCTAACCTGAACATCTTTGAGATTCTGGGAAGAAACCCATACAGACATGAGGAGAATGTGCAAACTCCACACCGACAGTCGCTCGAGGCTGGAATTGAACCTGGATCCCTGAGCGCTGTGAGGCAGCAGTGCTAACTGCTGAGCCACCATGCCACCCACAAATAGTGAGAACTCATGTGGAAGAGAGAGTTAAGAATGCCAGATTGGCAGTAGAAATGGCAAATGATTATGAGTCGGTTCATAAATTAATATTTGGTTTCCGACAACATTGCAATCTGTGAGGGATAGCAACTGGGCAAAAGAGAAACCCTCAGGTGGTAAGGGACAGGAGGTCTCATTGAAGACAGTAAACATTACTTCCCACAGGGTAAAAAGGAAACCCAGGAGGGAGGAGGAGACTCGAGTGTTTTCACTGTAACGAAGTAGGCCTCATGATTTCACAGTATTGGTAGTTTAGAAAAAGCACTGGAAAGCAAGATGTGGGAAAATGGGATAAGCCAGTGAGTTTTGGCGAAGTGGTAAATGAAAGCACAGTGGAAGCTAAAACGTTACAGCAGAATGTACAACCTGGTCAGGGGTTGGTTGAGAACAAAGTATCAGATCTCTTTATAGAATTTACTAGCATGGATAAGGTTTATTCAAGTCTGCCAGAAGGAGCAGTTCAAGAAATTAAAGATTTTAAGAGATAAGGGAGCAAGTCAATCTTTGATAGTGAGAGATGAGGAGATACGTAATTCAGAAGGACCCTTGCTGGAGAAGGTGGTCACATGTGGAATTCATCGTGAGAAGAGTAGTGTTCCATTATATAAAAATTGAGGTTGGAAATTCTGGTGAAAAGTGGTGAAGTGGTAGCAGGAGTAATCGAGAAAATTCTCTGTTCCAGAAATACAGTTTATTCTCGGTAATGAGATAGATGCATCACAGATGGGAGTGATGACTAATGTCATTGAAAAGTCAGTGAAAAATCAGGCAACTGAGATGTTACAAGAAGGACACCCTGGGATTTTTTTTCTGACTGCATGGTAACAAGGTCACAAAGCCACAGGTTGAAATAGGAGGAAAAATCAAAGATTCAAGCTAAAGAAGTTGAATTTCAATCATCAGAAACAGTGTTTGATCACCACCTCAGAATTTATCTTTTGCCCAATTTCTATCGCTCACAGATTGAAATGATATCAGAGCCAAACTTTGATGTACGAACCAACAAATGTTGAGGAAAAAATAAGCATGCACAGGTGGAGGACAAAGTAGATATTTTTAGTTCAAAGAAATTAACTAAATTAGAACACAAAGATGAAAATCTAAAGCAGTTGTATCAAAAAGCATACATGGAAGAATCTGAGTATATCTCAGAATGTTACTCTCTTAAAGTCGAAGTCTTGATAAGGAAATGAGACCAATACATATTCAGCCGGATGAGAAATGGGCAGAACTTCATCAAGTTATATTAGCAAAAGCTTATAGAAAAGGTGGTGTTGTGGGTAGCACATGAAGTAGACGAGAATCCAAGATTATAGTTTATCCAAGATGGAGGACTGGAAAAATTTCTGGCTGGAACAGGGTGTTCCTTTTTTGGGGTATTTTAGGTGTGGAGGTAACATCTTCGAATTCCAGGAGCAGCAATTACTGTTTGATATGCTGTTGCATTGTTTTAGAACTTTGGAGAAAAAAAAAAGTCAGAGAGAGAGAGGAGAAATCCATATTGCTAACTGATACAGCAGTGAACCTGCGCAGTTACTGCCTTTGCTGTTTGAATTCACATATCGCTGGACATCGGAACGCTTCTGGGAAAATTAACAAACATCGAAATTCACAACCAATCTTGGAGGAACCTGTTTGGGAGAGGTCACAGCACTGAGACAGATAAGTGAATAGTTTTAAGTGTGGCCTTACAGTAAGTCTGCAGTAGTAAGTAGAGTGGGTTCTTTCTTGATTATATGTTTTATTGAGATATTTCTCTTCATTAAACATAAAAATATAAGTCATAAGTATTAAGTTAGCCTGGACTAGTGTTTTGTAGAGGAATGAGATGGTGCTATTTTCTAGGTCTGTAGATTGGAAGAAGCAAAAATGGCCCTTAGTAGAGTAATATTCTCTTCTTGTCAGATGTGAGAGTTTAGGCAGAGCTTACATGCTACTGAGAATTATATCTGCAATAAATGCCATTGGTTGCAAATCCTATCACATGGAATGGATCAGTTGGAGAGACACTTTGAGGCAATGAGGAATTTACAAGAGCAAGGGGATGTGATGGATGGCAGTTAAAGGAAGGGAAAAAAGTTACAGATACAGTCACATAAATGGGTTAACTCCAGGAAAGGTAAGAGAGATAGGCAGGTAGTGCAAGCGTCTTCTGTGGCTAGCCTCATTTCAAACAAGTATGCTGTTTTGGAAAATGTAGGGGGTGATGGATTCTCAGGGGAACGGAGCACAAACAGCCAATTTTCTGGTATTGAGACTGGCTCTAATGCAATGAGGGGTAGGTAGGGTTCCAAGAGACAAATTGTGGAAGGGACTCTCTAGTACACGGCAGAGACAGATGTTTCTGTGGCCAGCAGCGAATAATCAGAATGGTGTGTTACTTCCCTGGTGCTAGGATCAAGGGTGTCTCAGAGAGGATGCAGAATATTCTCAAGGGGGAGAGCAGGAGGCCATTGTACACAGGGCGACAAATGACATAGGAAGGGCAAAGGATAAGATTCTGAAGGGAGATTACAGAGAGTTAGGCAGGAATTTAAAAAGGAGATCCTGGAGAGTAGTAATATCTGAATTACTCCCGGTGCTGCGAGATAGTGAGGGTAGGAATAGGAGGATTGAGCAGGTGAATGCATGGCTGAGGAACTGGTGTATGGAGAAGGATTCACATTTTTGGATCAGTGGAATCTATTCTGGGGTAGAAGTGACCTGTACAAGAAGGACGGATTGTACCTGAATTGGAAGGGGACTAATATACTGGCAGGGAGATTTTCTAGAGCCGCTCAGGAGGATTTAAACTTCCTGGCGGGGATGTGGGACCCGGGGAGATAGTGAGGAAAGAGATCAATCTGAGACTGGTACAGTTGAGAACAGAAGCGAATCAAACTATACCTCTTATGCTCACATTCAAATTGTTTTTTTAAATGACGAAAAGTAGTGGACCCAGCACCTTGAGAGCAGGCAGGGACAAAGCAGACAAGGTAGGACTGATAAATTAAACTGCATTTATTTCAAAGCAAGAGATCTAACAGGGAAGGCAGATGAACTCAAGGTATGGTTTAGATCATGGGACTGGGATATCATAGCAGTTACAGAAACATGGCTTAGGGATGGACAGGACTGGCAGCTTATATGTTCCAGAATAGAAATGCTGCAGGAAGGACAGAAAGGGAGGCAAGAGAGGAGGGGGAGTGGCGTTTCTGAGGGATAGCATTACAACTGTACTGAGGGAGGATATTCCCGGAAATACATTGAGGGAAATTATTTGGGCTGAACTGAGAAATAAGAAAGGGATGATCACTTTATTGGTATTGTATTATAGACCCCCTATAGTCAGAAGGAAATTGAGAAACAGATTCTAAGAATTTTAACTTTCAAAACATCGACTGGGACTGTCATAGTGTTAAGGGTTTAGATGGAGAGGAGTTCGTTAAGTGTGGACAAGAAAATTTTCTGATTCAATATGTGGATGAACCTACTAGAGAAGATGCAAAACTTGACCTACTCTTGGGAAATAAGGCAGGGTAGGTGACTGAGGTGACAGTGGGGAAGCACGTTGGGGCCAGCGACCATAATTCCACTAGTTTTAAAATAGTGATGGAAAAGGATAGACCAGATCTAAAAGTTGAAGTTCTAATTTGAATGAAGGCTAATTTTGACAGTATTATGCAAGACATTTCAAAAGCTGATTGGGGGCAGGTGTTCGCAGGTACAGGGGCAGCTGGAAAATGGGGGTCCAGAGACAGTATTTCCCGGTCAGGGTGAAGGGAAAGGCTGGATAAATAAAGAAATTGAGGGTTTGGTTTAGAAAAAAAGGAAGTATATGTCAGGTATAGACAATATAGATCAAATTAATCCTTAGATGAGTATAAAGGCAGTAGGATTATACTTAAGAGGGAAATCAGGAGGGCAAAAAAGGGGACATGAGATAACTATGAAGAGAATAGGGCCCCTCAAAGATCAGCAAGGCAGCCTATGTGTGGAGCTGCAGGAGATGAGGGAAGATACTAAATGAGTATTTTGCATCAATGTTTATTATGGAAAAGGACATGGAAGATATAGAATGTGGGGAAATATATGATGACATCTTGAAACATGTCCATATTACAAAGGAGGATGTGCTGGATGTCTTGAAACACATAAAAGGGGATAAATCTCCAGAACCTGATTAGGTGTACCCTAGAACTCTGAGGGATGCTAGGGAAGTGATTGTTGGGCCTCTGACTGAAATATTTGTATCATCGATAGTCACAGAAGACTGAAGGTTGGCTAATGGAGTGCTACTGTTTAAGAATGGTGGTAAGGACAAGCCAGAGAACAATAGACCAGTTAGCCTGACGTCAGTGGTGGGCAAGTTGTTGGAGGGAATCCTGAGGGACAAGATGTCATGTATTTGAAAAGGCAAGGACTGATTAGGAATAGTCAACATGGCTTGTGCGTGGGAAACCATGTCTCACAAACTTGATTGAGATTTTTGAAGAAGTAACAAAGAGGATTGATGAGGGCTGAGCAGTGGACATGATCTATATGGACTTCAGTAAAGCATTTGACAGGGTTCCCCATAGGAGACTGGTTAGCAATCTCATGGAATACAGGGAGAACCAGCCACTTAAATACAGATCTGGCTCAAAGGTAGAAGACAGAGGGTGATGGTGGAGGGTTGTTTTTCAGACTGAAGGCCTGTGACCAGTGGAGTGCCACAAGGTGCTGGGTCCACTACTTTTCGTCATTTAAAAAAACAATTTGAATGTGAGCATAAGAGGTATAGTTAGTAAGTTTGCAGAAGATACCAAAATTGGAGGTATAGTGGACAGCAAAGAAGGTTACCTCAGATTACAAGGGGATCTTGATCAGATGGGCCAATGGGCTGAGGAGTGGCAGATGGAGTTTAATTCAGATAAATGCGAGGTGCTGCATTTTGGGAAAGCAAATCTTAGCAGGTCTTATACATTTAATGGTAAGGTCCTAGGGAGTGTTACTGAACAAAGAGACCTTGGAGTGCAGGTTCATAGCTCCTTGAAAGTGGAGTCGCAGGTAGATAGAATAATGAAGACGGCATTTTGTATTCTTTCCTTTATTGGTCAGAGTATTGAGTACAGGAGTTCAGAGGTCAAGTTGCGGCTGTACAGGATATTGGTTAGGCCACTGGTGGAATATTGCGTGCAATTCTGGACTCCTTCCTATCGGAAGGATGTTGTGAAACGTGAAAGGGTTCAGAAAAAATTTACAAGGATGTTGCCAAGGTTGGAGGATTTGAGCTATAGGGAGAGGCTGAGCGTCGGAGGATGAGAGATGACCTTATACAGGTTTATAAAATCATGAGGGGGATGGATAGGATAAATAGACAAAGTCTCTTACCTGGGGTGGGGGGAGTCCAGAACTCGAGGGCATAGGTTTAGGGTGAGAGGAGAAAGATATAAAAGAGACCTACAGGGCAACTTTCTCATGCAGAAAGTGGTACGTGTATGGAATGAGCTGCCAGAGCGAAGTGGTGGAGGCTGGTACAATTGCAACATTTAAAAGGGACCTGGATGGATATATGAATAGGAAGGGTTTGGAGGGATATGGGCTGGGTGCTGGCAAGTGATACTGGTTTAGGTTGGGATATCTGGTCGGCATGGACGAGTTGGACCGAAGGTTCTGTTTCCATGCTGTACATCTCTATGACTCTCTGAGGTGTTCATTTGGGAGTGAGGAAAAACTCAAGCCAAAATATAAAACATTTTTATTAGCCTAGAGTGCATAAGAATGTGGTTGAATTTTGCTGGTCATGTCATATGCCAGGAAATTGGAAAAACCTCAGGTAGTGATAGAACTAGCACCCTTAATACCCATCCCCACATTGGAGGAACGTTTTACAAGAGGGTTAATTGATTGCATAGGACCTCTGCCTAGAAGAAAAAGTGGGAATCAGTATTTGTTGACCATAATGAAGGTATCTGAATTGGACATTCCTCAAATTAAATTGGACAGTGAGGAAGTTTTCAAACGTTGACAGAAATGATAAGTTATCTTCCAGAGGAAAATCTAAATGACCGGAAAGAGTTATTATAATCACATGACAAAATATGTGGAAATAAGTTAGGAAGTATTACTTTGATAACACATGATGTAGTTAATGGAAATGCTGTTCTAATTAGGCAACATCCTTGTCGACTTAGCCTTCTAAAGTTGGCACAAATTCAAAAACAGATTGAAAGCACGCTCAAAGACAATATAATCAAGTGAGTTGCATCAAATAGAGCTCACCTATAGTAATGGTGCCAAAACCAGATCATCCTTACACAGTTGTTTGGTACTATCGCAAAGTCAAAGCATGTATAAAGTATGATTCATATCCTATTCCACATTTGGAAGACTGTATTGAGAAGGTGGGATAAGCATCTTATATTTCTAGGTTGGACTTAAGGAATTCTGGCTGTTATCTTTATTGGAAAGAGTGAAGGAAATTTCAACCTTTGTACACTGAATGGACTGTACCAGTTTAAAATCATACCATTTGATGTGAAGAATGTGCCAACCACATTTGAAAGACTAACCAATAAAGTTATTCCAAGATTACCCAATGGTGCGATGTGCAATGACGACCTGATGATCTTTAGTTACACAGAAGGTACATTGGAGCATCTATCGGAATTATTGAATTGAATTGACTTCCAGAGCAGGCTTGGTGATAAATCTGGCTAAGAGTGAGTTCACAAAAGCCCAAGTCACGTACCTGGGCCACGTTATTGGACATGGACAGGTTGCCCCACAGGATGTGAAAACAAAGGTTATTGGGAGTTTCCCGTACCATTAACGAAGAGGGAAGTACTATGATTCCTGGAATTGCTTGGGTTTTATCGGAAGTTATGCTGAAGTTTAGCAGTGTGGTTGCTCCAACAACTGACCTGATGAAGAAGTAGTAGAGAAAATTTCAATGGAGTTTCAGAAGGTACTCAAGAACCTGAAAGCTGTGTAAACCTCTGCTCCAGTGTGAGCCATACTTAACTAATAAAAGTCAATCGAGGTGGCTATCAATGTGAGCGATGTGGGTGTCAGTACTGTACTCTTGCAAGACGACAATGAGCACAGACAAACACCAATTGGGTATTTTTCCAAAAAGCTCAACAGAAATATTCCACAGTTGAGAAGGAGACCTGGAGTTTGGTACTGGCATTGCAACATTCTAACACTTACATTGCCCATGATGTGTCTGAGACAATTGTATATACCAATGATAACTCCTTAAAGTTTTTAGAAAAATTTAAGGATAAAATTTCCAGACTATTGAGATGGAGCTTTTTATTGCAGCCATTCAATTTGCAATTTGTAAACGAGGCAGGGCAAGAAAACATAACTGTCGATGCGTTGTCATAACTTTGCTGAGTGAAGACAGAGGCATTTGGTGATGGAGAAACAGACTGGACGAGACTATAGTAGTGAATGTTTGCATGCTTAGAGTATATGTAATGTACATGCATTGTTCTGGACTAACAGTGTAAGACTAAACATTTTTAAAAATGAAATCATTTTTGTGGTTTGATTTTTTTTAAAGGTGGGAGGTGTGACGACACTATGGCTTTAAGAGGTATATTTTGTCCTGGTGTTGTTATGAAGAGATGTTGAGATAGAGGTGATGAGTGGTCTGTTCAAAGCCAATAAAGTAACCAGCTTGCAAAGCCTTGAGATTTTTTTTTAAAACAATAGAAGCAGCATGAAGGAATGGGGTCAAACTCCCACAGAACCAGAATTTAACTTTAATTTTCTGCAGCTGCTGAGTTTAGATGTGGATAGATCAAGATGAAGTGACCAGTTTGATAGATGAAGGAAGATGTCATATACATGGACTTTAGTAAGGCGTTTGATAAGGTTGCCCATGGTAAACTAATAGAGAAAGTGATGTCACATGGTGTTCTAGCTAGGTAGTTAAAGATCTGATTGAGCAACAGGAGACAGAGAGTAGTAGTTGAAGGGAGTTTCTCGAAACGGAGAAAGGTGACCAGTGGTGTTCCACAGGGATCAGTGCTGGGGCCACTGTTGTTTGTGATATACATAAATGATCTGGAAGAGGGCACTGTTGGTATGATCAGCAAGTTTGCAGCTGACACAAAGATTGGTGGAGTAGCAGAAAACCTAGGGGAATATCAAAGAATACAGGAGAATATAGATAGACTGGAGAGTTGGGCAGAGAAATGGAAGATGGAGTTCAACCCAGGCAAATGTGAGGTAATGCATTTTGGGAAGTCTAATTCTAGAGCAAATTATACAGTAAATGGACGAGCCTTGGGAAAAGTTGATGAGCAGAGAGATCTGGGAGTTCAGGTCCATTGTACCATGAAGGTTGCTGCACAGGTGGATAAAGTGGTCAAGAATACATATAGTATGCTTGCCTTCATCAGACGAGGTATCGAGTATAAGAGCTGGCAGGTCATATTAAAAGTGTACACAACATTGGTTCGGCCACAGTTAGAATGGTGTGTACAGTTCTGGTCGCCACATTACCAAAATGATGTGGATGCAGTGGAGAGGGGCAGAGAAGGTTTACGAGGATGTTGCCTGGTATAGAAAGTGCCAGCTATGAAGAGAGGTTGAGTAGGTTAGGTTTGTTTTCATTAGAAAAAGGAGATGGGGGGGACCTGATTGAGGTCTACAAAATCATGATGAGTATAGACAGGGTAGATAGAGATAAGCTTTTTCCCAGGGTGAAGGATTCAATAACGAGAGGTCAC
The DNA here is from genome assembly GCF_037043375.1 of Chiloscyllium plagiosum. Lineage (NCBI taxonomy): Eukaryota > Metazoa > Chordata > Chondrichthyes > Orectolobiformes > Hemiscylliidae > Chiloscyllium > Chiloscyllium plagiosum. The sequence continues at coordinate 23,783,133 of NW_028270169.1, read as the reverse complement.
GCTTTCAAGGTGAGAGATGAAAAGTTTAAAGGGGGATACACGCAGCAAGAGGGTGGTAGGTGCCTGGAATGCATTGCCAGCAGAGGTAGCAGAGGCAGGCACGGTGGATTCATTTAAGATGCGTCTGGACAGATGCATGAGTGGGTGGGGAGCAGAGGGATACAAATGCTTAGGAAATAGGCAACAGGTTTAGACAGTACATTTGGATCGGCTCAGGCTTGGAGAGGCTGTTCCTGGGCTGTAAATTTTCTTTGTTCTTTGTTCGTTTGTTCTTTGTGGAAGCTATTATTCCTCCTCTCTGTTACAGCTAAAGGATTCGATTCTCTTCCTGCTGAAAGAATTGCATGTGAGACCACCTATTTTACTTGAATTTGCCTTTGCCAAGTGCGTGTTTTTGGGATGTTACTATATTGGAACAGTTGTTGCTTAGTAGTTAAACAATCTATTTTTCTGCTACGTTTTCCCAATAGTTATTCTACTTCCTGTTCCTTTTGCTTGTACAATTGAAAGAATGTAGACCAACTGAATTGCATCTAAAGCACAATGCCTTACGCTTGCCTTAAAAATAAGTAAACATTAGGGTCTTGACTATCTTCTCAATATATTTGGAGGTGGTTTAGTCTGATCCATAACAATGTCTCAGCTGCTAAAGTCACCATTGTCTGTCCATTCAAAACTAAAAAGAAAGAAAGGCTGGCATTTCTATAGTGCCTTTCATGATCAAGGAATGTTCAAAGTATTATGCAGCTAATGTAGTACTACCAAAGCGTAATCACTGTTGTAATGTAGGAAACATGGCAGTTACTTTATGCACTGTAAACTCCCATAACAGCAATGCAATAATGACCAGGTATTGTGTTTTTGTGTGATATTGATCAAGGGATCCATATTAGCCAGCATCCTCAAACTAACTTACCTAAACGAAAATAATTTTTATCACTGTGTTGCAGTTTATGGGACCTCCTTGCACACAAATTGCCACTGCATTTCCAACTTTACAGCAAAGACAGCATTTCACAGAGTGCTTTTCAGCTGTGAATCACTGAGGCACATCTTGGGGCCATGAAAGATATCACATGAAACACTTTCATTCATAACGTTGTGCACAATAGACAAGCAATCCCAAAGGTTGAACTTCCCACCAGGAACATGGCCTCAGAATGTATTTCTCTTAATCTTTCAGTTTCTGGTAACTCATCAGTTCAAGCCATTATTTAAATATTTTCCATTTATACATTGTGAAGCATAGCTATGTGCTAGTATCTGACAGCAACCATTCATTCAGAGCGCAAACACAAGCTGCAAAATGAACTAGAAAGCTTAAAATATTGACAATATATTGGGCTTTAAAAATAAGATCCATAAAAATCTTGCATTTCTGGGAAACAGGTCATTGAACCATAGCTGAAGGTAGTCTTATTTTCAAAGTAAGCCTTCTAAAATAACTAATTAAAAACGACTGAGTGGCAGCAATATATCTTGCCGTTTTATTGCTGAATGACAGTAATTACTGCTTCTGCACTGTTGCAACAATGAACTCTTTAACTTAAAACTGCACAGTTCTGTTACTGAAGTATCGTCCAGTTTGCCATGTATGAGGAGGAAAGAGGATTTTCCTACTTGAAGAATCCGTCCAGCATGATGTATCAATATAGATTGAATCCACACTTGAGTAAAACCACATTAGTTAGTGTTATTTATTCACTGACATTCTTAGGGAACCATGATTACTAACATAAGAGACTATGAGTTGCACCACATTCACTATTTTGTTAAAAAGGACTCATTGAAACTTTAATGAGTGTGTCAAATCCCACTTATTTTACAGCTCGTCTGCCACATAAAGATGATGGATTTCTGCAATAATACAACTCCTGAGATTGGAAGGGGATTTGCTAAAGACTCCACGTTCAAACATCAGTGATGATGCATGAGCGTTCATTGGTTCAATAACGCAATGAACCTGAACCTCACTGCACAAATAAAAACAGATGGACGGGCCAGTAAGTAACCACAAAGGAATGATTTTCTGAGCGAACAAAGCATATAATCCTTTCCATTCTTCTCTAAATGAACAGAGCATACAAATTCTTTGCTGTACTTGCTGGCTGAATAAATCAATGCAACAATGCTTGGTGGAAAAGGAGTTGAAACTTTATTGCTGGAACAGCACAGCAGGTCAGGCAGCATCCAGGGAACAGGAGATTCGACGTTTCGGGCACAGGCCCTTCTTCAGGAATGAGCAGAGAGTGTTCAGCAGGAGAAGATAAAAGGTAGGGAGGAGGGACTTGGAGGAGGGGAGTTGGAAATGTGATAGGTGGAAAGAGGTCAAGGTGAGGGTGATAGGTCGGAGTAGGGTGGAGGCGGAGAGGTCAAGAAGAAGACTGCAGGTCAGGAAGGCGGTGCCGGGCTGGAAGGATCCGGCTGAGACAAGGTGGGGGGAGGGGGGATGAAGAAACTGGTGAAGTCCAAGTTCATCCCCTGCGGTTGGAGGGTTGGAGGAGTAGCTGAATAAAAATTCCATATAAGGTATGGAGTAACAAAACAAAGATGAACTCATGGGACAACCAGACAGACAAGAATGCTACATTTCTACATGTAAACTACATTTCCATGTTACCAAACATAATTAATCACACACATCAAATCCTGATCCGGACTGCTGCATGATGAGAGACAATTTATTAAAGAGATGGAGGTGGAAAGATTGCAATCCCTAAACATTTAAATTGCACCTTACAAGTAATAAAAGTGGTAATAACTAAAACACAAAATTTCTCCATAATTTTGGCACCAAGGTCTCAGCAATGAAATACTAACGTTATCAGCAGGAAATAAAGCAAAGATTCAGTCAGGTAACATTTCTCGTTCAGTTGGTTGAGGTACTCCATACTATTTTATTAATAATAGGCAGAAACCATAAAGTCTTTATTATTTATGGACTAAAAGCTGGAAAATGCAATTAGTTAGGGTGATTCATTTCTCAGCTTGTGCACACATGATGGGTAAATGTTTGTGCCATAGGTGTCCCATGGTTCTATTCTATAAGCACAATAATTTATCCAAACTGACGTCTTCACAGCTTATCATCTCCATCTTGAGCAATTTGTGTGTCAGCTCAATCCAAATTACATTTTCATCTTCAGCAGTTGATGTATGGAAAGCGAGTTCCTGCCTGAAATTTCTGAAATTGGAAGAAGTGTGGAAGACTGTAGATCAGAGCGCTCTTAAAGCTTTAAGTCCAGGTTTTGTTCAGAGTGTCATGATGTCACAGGTTGTCATATTATATGGAAATTCATCATTCCCATGCAGCTGAGAAGTTCAAACTTGAGGCAGGAGTAGTATACATCACCATAGGGATAACTTACTGATTTTATGCTCCAAGCAGGAAACCTCAGCTACCATGAGCAGAGTGAGGGTTTTTTTCCTCCAACTGCTTTAATAGTTAGACTATGACTGGAAATGTGTGGATTTGGAATTATATTTTCATAGACTCCAGTTAGAGCACCATTTTGGACAATTATCCCCTTGTTAACATTTGCAAAGGGTCAACGAGATGTGAGGAGATGACAACTATCAAAGAACCGGGAAGAAAGGTGACAGATGACTGCCCATAGGCTTCACTCAGGAGTCAGAGTCAGAGTCAGCCTACTATATTTTGAAGGAAGGTAATTATTTGGGGTAAGTGGTTAAATTACTGCCTGATGGAAGAGGTTGTATATTTTTTAAAATAGTAAATCACCCACCTGTAAAACAGAAAAATCACTAATGTTACCTGTGTATTTACTCCATGACTATACTATTTAATCTTCAAAACTAGTTAATTTTCTTACTCAAAAGTGAAACTGCTTACACTCAGACTTATTCAAAACCTAAAACCCACCTGCCTGGATGAGTGCAGCCCCAACAGCATTCAAGAAGCTTGACACCATCCAGGACAAAGCAGCTCGCTTGATTGGTACTACATCCACAAGCATCCACTCCCTCCAGCAGAGACACACACTAGCAGCAGTGCATGCATCTATAAGATGCATTGCAGACATTCAGCTATTATCCTCAGATCGCATCTTGCAAACTCACGACCACTTCTCTCTAGAGGGACAAGGGCAGCAAATGTATGGGAACACCACCAACTTCAAGTTCCCCTCCAAGCCACTCACCATCCTGAGCTGGAGGAATATTGCCGTTCTTTAATGTCACTCGGTCAGAATCCTGAACTCCTAACAGCATTATGGGTCAACCCACGGCAAGTGGACTGTAACAGTTCAAGAAGACAGCTCACCATCATCTTCTCAAGGGCAACTAGGGACAGGCAATAAACGTTGGCTGAGCCAACAATGCCCATATCCCACAAATGAATAAATAAATAATTATTCTATTTGTAACTATTTTAGTATCACTCATTCTACTATGTAAAATGTAACTAAACACAAATAGTTGTTGATATTACACTTAAATTGCAGCCTTTTCACTCCTCAGATCCTTAGAGTTGAATTAAGCTGATATGGCATTTGTCACTCAGTCCGTCTGGTGGTCTAGTTTATCACTTCATAAATTGAGTTGTGCAGGATGATTCAAAAACCTAAATTAGACATCACTAATAAAAGATCCAAAGGGATTTTAAAAAACTCAATTGCAATGTATTATCCTTGTACAATTGATCAAAGACTTGATACTAGACACAGTCATGAAGGCTCTCAGTAGACTTCCCTGCAGTCAGAAGGTCTCGTGTCAGTGGGAATTAAGTGGGTGGGAAAAGCAAAGTGATTGAACACTTCTTTGGAAAATAAATGGCAGAAAAGCAGGATAGCAAATAGGATATGAGTTATTGTCCTCATGTTGTCAGATGATTATTGTACTACAGGGCCACAGATTGGCAGCAGATTAGCATCAACGCTGAATCAGTTAATCTGCCCCGACTGCAACAACTGAACTGTTCCGAAAAGGATTTGCAGTGTGCATCTGCTGCAAACAAGTTACTCTGGCAGCAATTCGAGAAACAGCAGGTTCACCAATACAAAAACGTAAATGGAACTCTGTGCAGAAATAAAATTTCAATATTCATGAACATCAATTTCATAATAATACAGGAAGAGATATATAACAATATCAACATTGGCAATATGCCATTTTTGTTAAGCTGCCTCAGGGCAATGGTATATAGCTATGGTTTGCACTACGTTGAGTTTCTAATACTGTTTATGTGAAGTGTTCCATGTAATTTATTTAAGGATGCAATCATGTTTTGAGCTGAGAAAGCACGTCAAAAAGCTCAATTTCTTCTGTCAGATAATTGAGTTTCATGTTAACCAAGACATGAACCAAGCAAACTAATTAAATATGTGTCTCTGTTGAGTTTGTTTAGCTATTGTAGAACAAAAATGCGTCAGTAAGATATGCAACAATATATTTTCATTAAACTAATATTCTCGGTAAAATGCAGTGTTAGAGGAGGATTAAGACACAAATTTGAAATGCTGTGTACTATTGTTATGACTAGGTGACAAAGGGTAAATTGACTTCCCCTCTTTTTAAGCCAATTCAGCTGGCTGGAAGGATTTTTTAAAACTTTTCTTTAGTTTGCAGCTATTCCTCACTTCAGTTAAAACATATCTCATCAGATGGCTAAACAAAGGAGCCATTCACAAAGTTTGAGAGTCATACAGCACAGAAAAGGCCTTTCTGCCCATCAAGTCTGCACTCTCAACAATTACTCTAAATTTACAGTAATCCCACTTTCCAGCACTTGGCTCATAGCCAAGCTATGACATTTAACGTGCTCATCCATGCACTTTTTAAAGGTTGTGAGGTTCCTTCCTCTATTACCCAGCGAGGTAGAGTGTCCAGCACCCCCGGGTGAAAAATGTTTTCCTCAATTCCCCTCTAAACCTCCTGCCTTAATAAAATATCTACATAATTTTTTTTACTGTGGCCGTAATTTATTAACTTGGATTACTTAAAAGTCATTTTTTTTTTAAATTGTTCTTTCACAGAATGAGGGTTTCTCTGGCTAGGCTAGCATTTGTCACCCATCTCTAATGGTCCAGAGGGCAACCACACAATTGTGGGTCTGGAGTCACATGTAGGCCAGACCAGGTAAGGATGGCAGTTTCCTTCCCTAAACAACAGTGAACTAGATGGGTTTTTCCTAACAAATGACAATGGATTCATGATCATCAGTAGATGCTTAATTCTAGGTTTTTATTGAACTTACAATTAATCATCTGCCATGGCATGATTCAAACCCGGGTCCCCAGATCATTACTTGGGTCTCTGAATTCCTGAATGTCCATTCTCCTGCTCCTCGTATGCTGCCTGACCTGCTGTGCTTTTCCTGCCCCACACTCTCGCCTCCGGATTAATAATTCAGTGATAATACCACTAGACCATTCCCTGTCCTGTATATAAAAATGTAGTGATTGGACCAAGGTTGGCCAGGTGGATCTCATTGAGTATTAGTTCTCTGATTGGCCCAGGTTAACAGCCCACATCAGGGAGCCCTGGTTGACCGATATAAACAGGAGTGTCCTTCCGCTGTTAGGTTTGGGCCTGGGTGTTCCTGAAGATGTAGCACACATTGTCTACCAATACTCTTTAGGGAGAGGTGGGCACCGTGGGGAGTGGAATGCTTTACTTCCCCCCCCCTAATTCTATTTCAATTTAATCCCCACTCTCCCACTCACCGTTTTCATATAAGCATTGCTCGCTCTGGGCTTTGCTTATCACTGGTTCATTGGCCAACAGGTGTCTTTCCTGGTGGTGGAATGTTAATAAAGTTATTTTCACTTGGTGTTTTCACTGTATCTGTATCACGCACCTTCACATGCACAAACATGGGAAAAAACATTTTAAAAATAAACAAACAGGAGTCTCTGGGATTCTCTTCACTCTCGGGACTGGCTCTGACCTAGTGACTTGGCGATGGGATACAGATCTCTGTGCAGTTATTTGAAAAGCATTTTGTCTATTAAGCCAATCATGTACACATAAGACTTTCTCTGCCTTATCAAGTGCATGTTTTTCCAATCATTGAAGCTGTACTTTAATATTGTCATCATGGTGATAAGAATTTTCAAATTCCATCATCTGATTCTAATATCCAAGGTGTCTTAAATTGTCTCCCTAAGAAATTGAGTGAATGATGAAATTTATTACTTACTCACTCTGAGAAAAAAATAAACTGCAATAAACACAGATATAAAAGTTTTAAAATGATGAGTGTCCAGTACAAAAAAGGTCAACAAGAGGCAGTTTAAAAAAGTCTTTCAAGTGCTTAAGATGACAGGTTTTAATCTGACCTGACTTCCTCAGCAGCAGTTAAATTTAGGTAGCTTTGGAGTTCTCAGTGAATGAATAGCCCTTCAATTTGCTTCATCGAATAGACAGAACAGAAAAGAAGAGAGGGAGAGAGATTTCTCTCTTCCTACGTGAAATAGAGTTCACTAGTGCATTCCTATGTCAGGCTTCATTATATTTCAAGCTGGAATATCTGTAGGAAGCTTTCACCTTAACACATGAAACTTCCAGAAAGGTGCAAATCAAACAAGAGATACAGATTGCACTTTCAAAGCCTTTTAGTAACTGGAATAATTTTGCCTCAATCTCGATGGTCCTTATTGACAGTTTTATGAGCTTGGTTCAATCTAGTCAGGTGACCAATTCAGCCACCTTAATCAGTGTTTTCCTTTTGTTAAGCAAGACAGCCAAGGTATTAAAACCAGATGATGGAATTTGAAAATTGATAGTCCATTTTTACCACCAGCATGACAATAATTATTGTAAATTATATTAAAACATGCACTTGATGAGACAGAGAAAGACATGATGGACTTAATTGAAAAAATGTTTTATATATTGCCTTTTATAAAGTAATCCAAGTTAAAGAATCATGGCCACAGTAAAATGGTTCTGTAGATAGTGAAATTGACCTTCACAACGAATTAGCTAAGAACTGCAGATTCCGTATGAAACAGAAACAGAAAATGTTGAAAACGCAAAGATCAGTAAGCATGTGTGGAGAAAGAAAAACACCCTGTTAACATTTTAGCTCAATTATCCCTTGCTTCTATAAATTTTTCACTGATACTAGTTGAATGTGATGCTTAAGTAATTCATGGCTGCACTTGTACTACAACCACCAAAACGTGTTACATCCAATGCCAGACCTGTACTTTTTTAATCTGACATTTTGACTTAATTGTGGAATGGACTGCTGCTCTCTGCTCCAGAAATAGTCGCCAGTTCCAGCAATTTAGAATTTTAGTATAGTTAATCGGTTTGGACTGGTACTGCAATCAGAGCAGATTTAAGTTACTACTGTAAATGGCAAGACTACAATCATGTTTCTGAAAATTAAATGAATGTTTTACAAGAACAGGGAAGATCACAATTATGAGCAATAAAAACAACCTCTTTTCATGGTTAATGCACAGTTTATAGTCTAGCTACAATTCATATGACATATCAAGATCTATTCAAATATAACCAATTTCAAACATGAGTTATTTGGATTTCCTCTCAGTTTCTGTTGCATCATTGCCATCCATGTGACCACCATGCAAACTCCGGTACAGACATGATGGGTCAAATGGCCTCCCTCGGTACTGTCAAATTATATGATGCTATTTTATTTTTAACTCAAGTCTAACAGTTCCATAGAACATAGAAGAATACAGCGCAGTACAGGCCCGTTGGCCCTCGATGTTGCGCCGATCCAAGCCCACCTAACCTACACTAGCCCACTATCCTCCATATGCCTATCCAATGCCCGCTTAAATGCCCATAAAGAGGGAGAGTCCACCACTGCTACTGGCAGGGCATTCCATGAACTCACGACTCGCTGAGTAAAGAACGTACCCCTAACATCTGTCCTATACCTACCACCCCTTAATTTAAAGCTATGCCCCCTTGTAATAGCTGACTCCATACAAGGAAAAAGGTTCTCACGGTCAACCCTATCTAAACCCCTAATCATCTTGTACACCTCTATCAAGTCACCCCTAAACCTTCTTTTCTCCAATGAAAACAACCCCAAGTGCCTCAGCCTTTCCTCATACGATCTTCCTACCATACCAGGCAACATCCTGGTAAACCTCCTCTGCACCCATTCCAGTGCCTCCACATCCTTCCTATAGTATGGCGACCAAAACTGCACACAATACTCCAGGTGCGGCCGCACCAGAGTCTTATACAACTGCAACATGATCTCAGGACTCCGGAACTCAATTCCTCTACCAATAAAAGCCAGTACGCCATATGCCTTCTTCACCGCACTATACTTGGATGTATCCACTTTGGTGGATTCTTCTACTTGCCTATCACCATTTCAATCTGCAGCCTTTATACTTTACTGCACATCCCAAATAAACTTTGCCCAAGTTTTTGCTTCCAAAACCAGCTGCTCAGTTTGAATCTATTCCCCAAACTTCCCCACTCAAGAGTTTTATCTCCCTTTCAACTACAAAGATTCCTTCTGACAGATCAGTTGAATTTTTTGCTGCAGTCTCTGGTTTGCTGGATTTCAATCGGTTTCCTCTCCCACAGGCATACTATTTGGAAACCCAATGAGAAACACTTGCTTCTGTGGGGTTTCTGAATTTCCAGGGACCTCTCATAGGATGGTCCTTGTAGAAACCTGAAGTAAATTGCCCAGCATTTTCAGATGGAAAATTCCACAGCTTTCTGGAAACCTAGCTCTGGTGATAAAAAAGTTCCATTCATACAGTTAAGAGTTTCTTTTACATTGGAATATCACAAGAGGTCAAATAAAAGAGGATCATTTATTTTCTTAGGGTCACCATGTCCTGATGCTGTTTTTGGGGGGTATGCATTATTTAGTAGCCCTGAAAGTCAGTGAGAAATGAAATATCACCAGCTCCGTTATTGCCACATTCACCCTTATCAATTATGCTCAAAAAAGTGGAAAGAGAAGAAGTCGAGTCAAAATTAAAAGGAACCAGCTGTAGTATTCTTGATGTCTTCTATCAGTAGAAAAAAAGGACTAGAACTGAGAGAACACTTGGTTGCCTACTGCCCCTTATTCACCTGGACATAGTGTAATTATCAATAAAGAAAAATACAACACTTGCGATACAATAATCAAAGAAAAAGGGCTGCTCTTTTTTTAGGCACTGGAGGGTCCCTACATCTCAAGTGAGGGGAGATGTTGAGAAGGAGAATCCTTTATGGTAACCTCAGCCAGTGTGGGGATTGAACCCCATGCTGTTGGCAGCATTCTGCATTGCTAACTTGGCAACCCTAGTGAGCTCAGTCGGCTGGACGGCTGGTTTGTAATGCAGACTGGGTTCAATTCCTGCACCAGTTGAGGTTACCTCGAAGGACTCTTTTACTGCCGTGACTATGGTGACTTTACTTAATAACCAAGAAAATCAATCAATTGGCAAACCACATGCAGAGGGTATAGTAATCAATGTGCATTTATAATTCCAACATAGCTGCCTTTGTGACCAGAAAGAATTTGTAATGCTGAAGGCATTGAAGGAAGTAATCAAACTTTAATTGAGGAGGAATTTTACCATTTGCAATTTGTATTTTAATGAGTGTAATTTGTGAACTTTGTCTGCAATAGCTGAGTGATTTTATCCACTCTTCACCCAGGCTCTGGAGTTCCTTTCGCAGGAATCACACGGCAAAGGGTCCCTGTAGGGACCTTTTGGCTTTCATGTCACTGACTCCATGTTTAAGGCCTAACTGCAAGCCACTTCAGATGATGCAAGCCAGGAACTTCCACACATATTATGGTGTGTGTTATTATTATTAACAAAATCCATTATTAACAAAAACATGGCGTTAAGGAAAGGGAAGTTTGATCTCCACTTTCTGGACAATGGCCTGGTGGTTAGGATGCTAGAAAGGAGGACAGTCGCTTTAATTGTGGAGCTCCACAGGAGGTTGCACCACCAGACCAAGCCAGCCCAGGCATGAGTTGTAGCTCAAGTTAATGCTCAGTGGCTCAGTGGTTAGCACTGCTGCCTCGCAGTACCAGGGACCCGGGTTTGATTCCAGCTTCGGGTGACTGTGTGGAGCTTGCACATTTTCCCTGTGTCTGCATGGGTTTCCTCCAGGTGCTCCGGTTTCCTCCCACAGTCCAAAGATGTGCAGGTCAGGTGAATTGGCCATAGACAATAGACAATAGGTGCAGGAGTAGGCCATTCTTCCCTTTGAGCCTGCACCACCATTCAATATGATCCATAAGACCATAAGACATAGGAGTGGAAGTAAGGCCATTCGGCCCATCGAGTCCACTCCACCATTTAATTATGGCTGATGGGCATTTCAACTCCACTTACCCACATTCTCCCCGTAGCACTTAATTCCTTGTGACATCAAGAATTTATCAATCTCTGTCTTGAAGACATTTAGCGTCCCGGCCTCCACTGCACTCCGCAGCAATGAATTCCACAGGCCCACCACTCTCTGGATGAAGAAATGTCTCCGCATTTCTGTTCTGAATTGACCCCCTCTAATTTTAAGGCTGTGCCCACGGGTCCTAGTCTCCCCGCCTAACGGAAACAATTTCTTAGCGTCCACCCTTTCCAAGCCATGTATTATCTTGTAAGTTTCTATTAGATCTCCCCTTAATCTTCTAAACTCCAATGAGTACAATCCCAGGATCCTCAGCTGTTCCTCGTATGTTAGACCTACCATTCCAGTGATCATCCGTGTGAATCTCCGCTGGACATGCTCCAGTGGCAGTATGTCCCTTCTGAGGTGTGGGGACCAAAACTGGACACAGTACTCCAAATGGAGCCTAACCAGAGCTTTATAAAGTCTCAGTAGCACAACGGAGCTTTTATATTCCAACCCTCTTGAGATAAATGACAACATTGCATTCGCTTTCTTAATCACGGATTCAACCTGCATGTTTACCTTTAGAGAATCCTCAACTAGCACTCCCAGATCCCTTTGTACTTTGGCTTTATGAATTTTCTCACCGTTTCGAAAGTAGTCCATGCTTGTATTCTATTTTCCAAAGTGCAAGACCTCACATTTGCTCACATTGAACTTCATCAGCCATTTCCTGGACCACTCTTCCAAACTGTCTAGATCCTTCTGCAGCCTCCCCACTTCCTCAGTACTACCTGCCTGTCCACCTAACTTCGTATCATCGGCAAACTTCGCTAGAATGCCCCAGATCATTAATATATAACATGAACAGCTGCGGCCCCAACACTGAACCCTGCGGGACATCGCTTGTCACCGGCTGCCATTCCGAAAAAGAACCTTTTATCCCAACTCTCTGCCTTCTGTCCAACAGCCAATCCTCAATCCATGCCAGTAGCTCACCTCGAACACCATGGGCCCTCACCTTACTCAGCAGCCTCCCTTGTGGCACCTTATCAAAGGCCTTTTGGAAGTCTAGATAGACCACATCCACTGCGTTTCCCTGGTCTAACTTACTTGTCACCTCTTCAAAGAATTCTAACAGGTTTGTCAGTCATGACCCCCCCTTACTAAATCCATGTTGACTTGTTCTAATCCGACCCTGCTCTTCCAAGAATTTAGAAACTTCATTCTTAACGATGGATTCTAGAATTTTACCAACAACCGAGGTTAGGCTAATTGGCCTATAATTTTCCATCTTTTGTCTTGATCCTTTCTTGAACAATGGGGTTACAACAGCGGTCTTCCAATCATCCGGGACTTTCCCTGACTTCAGTGACTTTTGAAAGATCTCAACCAACGCCTCCGCTATTTCCTCAGCCACCTCCCTCAGAACTCTAGGATGTAGCCCATCGGGGCCAGGAGATTTGTCAATTTTAAGACCTTTTAGTTTTCCTAGCACTGTCTATGTTGTAATGGCAACCATACTCAACTCAGCCCCCTGACTCCCTTTAATTGTTGGGATATTACTCATGTCTTCCACTGTGAAGACTGACGCAAAGTACTTATTAAGTTCTCCAGCCATTTCCTTATCTCCCATCACTAGGCTTCCAGCATCAGTTTGAATGTCTACTTTTGCCTGTCGTTTGTTTCTTATGTATTGAAAGAAACTTTTACTATCATTTCTAATATTACTGGCTAGCCTACCATCATATTTGATCCTCTCCTTCCTTATTTCTCTCTTTGTTATCCTCTGTTTGTTTTTGTAGCCTTCCCAATCGTCTGATTTCCCAGTGCTCTTGGCCACTTTATAGGATCTCTCTTTTTCTTTGATAGATTTCCTGACTTCCTTCGTCAGCCATGGCTGTCTCATCCCTCCCCGGATAATCTTTCTTCTCTTGGGGATGAACCTCTGTACTGTGTCCTCAATTATACCCACAGACTCCAGCCATTTTTGCTCTACTGTCTTCCCTGCTAGGCTCTGCTTCCAGTCGATTTTCTTCAGTTCCTCTCTCATGCACTCGTAATTACCCTTGTTTAACTATAACACCATTACATCCGATTTTGCCTTCTCTCTTTCAAACTGCAGACTGAACTCTACCATATTATGATCGCTGCTTCCTAAGTGTTCCCTTACTTTAAGATCTTTTATAAAGTCTGGTTCATTACTTAGCACTAGGTCCAGAATAGCCTGCTCCCTTGTGGGCTCCATGATCATGGCTGATCATCCTTAATCAGTATCCTGTTCCTGACTTATCTCCATAACCCTTGATTCCACTATCCTTGAGAGCTCTATCCAACTCTTTCTTAAATGAATCCAGATACTGGGCCTCCACTGCCCTCTGGGGAAGAGCATTCCACACAGCCACCACTCTCTGGGTGAAGACGTTTCTCCTCATCTCTCTCCTAAATGGTCTACCCCTTATTTTTAAACTGTGTCCTCTGGTTCGGCACTCACCCATCTGCAGAAACATGTTTCCTGCCTCCAGATCGTCCAATCCTTTAATAATCTTATATGTCTCAGTCAGATCCCCTCTCAGTCTTCTAAACTCAAGGGTATACAAGCCCAGTCGCTCCAGTTTTTCAGCGTAAGGTAGTTCCACCATTCCAGGAATTGACCTCGTGAAGCTACGCTGCACTCCCTCAATAGCCAGAATGTCTTTCCTCAAATGTGGAGACCAGAACTGCACACAATACTCCAGGTGCGGTCTCACCAGGGCCCTGTACAGCTGTTAAATTGCCCATAGTGTTAGGTGCACTAACTAGGGATAGGTGAGTGGGTCTGGGTGGGTTACTCTTTGGAGGGTCAATGTGGACTTGTTGGGCCGCACTGTAGGGAATCCAATCATGCCGAATACCCATCCTTGCAGGAAGAAGGTCAATGATCTTGTGCACAATATAGTAGTAGTGTTACTACCTTCTTTTTCCTACTTTATACTCTCAGAGCCACCACTAACTCTTCCAGTGGTCACACCATTCATCGAGGACCGTGGACCATAATTTTCAGTATTAAATGCATCGTGTCTGCTCAGCAGCTCTCACTACCTCATCCTCAAACTGATCAAGCCCCTTGACTAATTGAGGTGATACCCATGACAGACCATAGTGTCCTTCACACCGTTAAGGTCTATATTGCCTCTTCAATTTTCACACATGGCTACTTGAATGAAGTGCATGCAGTGTGTTTGCTATGTAAACAGTTGGTACATCCAGATGTAACATTGACATAGTACGTGTCACACAGCAAGATGGTCATCCCTTTGACTATTCAATACTACCCACTGTGAAAAGTTTCCTGTCCCTCATGGTGCACTTAAAAGCAATGCAAGGCACAGAGCATGGTACCCTGCAACTTAGCACTGAAGACCCTGCGCCCTAAGAAAGCAATGTGACCCACCCAGAGGTTGGCAGCCAGCAAGTTAACAATGAAATCAGTGACTATATGCAAAAAAACATACGAGAAGAATTTAGACTTGTTGCCTCCAAGTAAGCACAAAGTGAGTGTGAGTGCTAACAAAGTAAGATGTGCAAGTGAATCAAGTGTAGTAACTGTGTATGTCCCTGTGTGTAAAGCAAACAAGTTGTAGGTAACCATCAGTTCCACAGTAAAATGTTGAAATCATTTCAGTGTTAGTCCAGAGGTTTGAGTCTGATAGCTTGCCACTGTTGAACTTAGAGTTGTTGTCGTAAAGCAGCAGTTGGATGATGATTGAGACAAGCATTTGGTGAGCTACAGCCACCAGCTCTGGTCTACATCAGTAACTTGTGTCGTCTCATCCCTCGCAAAAGGAGAGGAACTGGAATTAGTATATAACTGAGGTGAGTTACCGTAATGAGATGTAAACACATGAATAGCAAGATTCTCAAGTTGCCATTAAAGGTTTGAGGGGAAATATTGCATTTTTTTGATAGCGACTCTGGTTTTTTCATTTTATGTAAGAATGAACAGGTCCAAACAATTAAAAAATTGTTATACAAGATGATATTTCAAACAAGGTCCTTAAGTAAGTCTGTACTCAATAATATGTAGACCTAACCAAATCAACTAAAAACAAAAATCTTTTGTTCAAGGCTAATCATGCAGAGTACAGGGTAATTATGAAAATCAGTGAAAGACTTAAACAATGCTGAAACATACATTTGCATAACCCCTGCACCTTCCTCAACTTCCTCATTTTATTCTTGAAGTTCCTCAGTCCTAAACTTTAGTAGTCATGCTTCATGTATGAACAGAATGGGTCCTTGACAATTTCCAAGCAGGACATTCAACCAATATACAAGCTGGGAAAATTGCTGATGGGAAGGTGAACCCATTGGAGATCAAAACCTGTTGAGCTGTTGTAAAACAGCAAAACCAGACAGTACTATCAAGAAGCACAAAAAGACTTTGTGAAGCTGAAGAAGATATCAGTGTGAATGAGGACTTAACAAGATTACACAAAACACAATGGGCCTCTCTAATCAGAAAGTTTGCCAACAGGAGAATTGGGGAACACCTCAGCGGTCCAGGACATTTGACCTCGGACCTTTGGGTGACCATCCTCCAAGGCGGACTTCGGGACAGGCAGCAGCAAAATGTGGCCGAGCAGAGGCTGATAGCTAAGTTCCGTACCCATAGGGAGGGCCTCAACCGGGACCTTGGGTTCATGTCACACTACAGGTGACCATCATTGCACTATACACACACACACACACACACTCTCACACTCTCTCTCACTCTCATACACACATATACACAGAATTGCACCCAGACACACACACTCCCACACTCACACAGGCATCCTCTCAGAGACTTAGACCACTCTACACACACATACACTCTCTCTCACAGACACTCACAACCCCCACCCCAGACACACACACACACTCCCACACTCACACGTGCACCCCCTCACAGACTTAAGACACTCTACACTCACTACACACACATATACACTCTCTCTCACACTCACAACCCCCAATCCAGACAGACACACACACAGACAGAAAGATCCATATGCACACATACATTGTACTTTGCTCAAAAACTGCATGAATTCATGTAAAGCTCTGTTATCTCACTTTTTAAATTAGAATCAATCTAAACATCATGGCATAGACAGAGAACACAGGGGGCTAACACCTTCAACATATTGTCTAGCTAACACCAATTGTTACAGCTAACTGAGAATGCAACTTTTAAAAAAAGGTTTTGTGATTTACACATGAAAGAAGTGAAACTGTCATGGTATTCGAACAGATGAAAGACTTAACAGATAATCAAGGTATTTTTCAATGTATAATTTCAGTTACATTACACTGTAAATTTTTGCTATAAATTCTGTGCCTTACAATTGTGTCCTCCACAACCACCTGATGAAGGAGCAGCGCTCCGAAAGCTAGTGCTTCCAATTAAACCTGTTGGACTATAACCTGGTGTTGTGTGATTTTTAACTTTGTACACCCCAGTCCAACACCGGCATCTCCAAATCATAGGTATTTTTGATATTTGTTCAAGCTTTCCAAACAATCAATTATTTCTCTGGTCTTCACCAGATGAAATGTATTGAAAATTGGTAGTGTTCTGTGACCTTTAAGCTTAAGTTTTAAACAAAAATGTGTCATCAAGATTAAAGGCTGTCATGAATGGATCATTGAGGATGTGTAAAATCCAGTCCATCCAGAAAGGAGATATAAAAGAAGCTGTTAAAGTGACTTGATTACTGCAAACCAACTGTCCTGTCTTTCAGGGTTGTCACTTATTTTATCTATAAGTCTGTACCCAAAGGGAACATTTTGTCCCCATTTCTACGGCACCATGGGGTGTTCTGATTGCTGGCCATCCTCAACATCTTCCTATCACCATGCTCCTATTGGTCAACAGCAATCCCCCACCCAATGTCATGGCAGAAGTGTCCCTTATTTTCCTTCATAAGAGTTGTTCACTCTGACTGCAGACAAGAAAGGAACCTAACCAGGTCAGTCAGGAGAGCCATGGTTGAGATGCAAGAAAATGAAAGGAAACTCAGCCCGTAATCAAGAGAATATCTTTCTCTGCTCAGAATCAAAAACAAAGGGGCCTAACTTATTTTTGAAAACATATGGGCAATGAATTAACAGGGAATCACCATTCTGAGGTGATTGTGTGATAATTCGCTGAGAACATATTTGGGTTTTGCATTGCTACACCAACGGCACAGAGACAGGTACTTTATTAAAAAAGGCACTAAAAAAGATTTTGTACTCTGTATAAATGTGCAGTCTGTTGGTGGCTGCACGGACATCTGCGTAACTACTGGTGTGAGCTCTGTTTATTATCTGGATCAGCTTAAATCATTTATTCTAAGTCCTATATAGACAATAGTAGAATAGAATTTTGCATGGCATATGTCTGATCTCATAAAGCTTAATATTTAATTCAGATACTTGAGCTGCTCATTATTTCTCAATATTCTCATTTCTGAACTGTCAAGTAACCTATCAAATGTAGAAGAAGATTATGTCTTGTATAACCAAGGCAATAAGTGTCAGTGGTTGATTTAACACAGGGAACTGAAAACCAAGCTTATTCTTTTGCTCTTCACCATCTGCACAAGTACTTGACTGGGGACTGAGATCACCGTTTTATAATCAATGGAAAACCTGATCATTTTTTTCCTTCTCTGGGCAATTTTAACACTCCAGCAAAAACTCTGACTGACATCAGCCATCTTAGCAAAGATCAAGGATGGAGACTCAAGCATTAGAAGGCTCAAGTGTTGACTGACCATGCATTTTCCACCCTAACAAAACAAGCAAAATTACATGTGAAACTTTATTGCCTCATTTTCAAATACTGTGAATGAATTAAGATTGATGAAAAAAGGGAAACATTTACCAAATCTACGTTGTTGCAGTTAGTTTATTGTACTTTATAATGAAACAAAATTTAAAAGATTGGCCTAAAACTGCATCACATGTTTATAAGATTTTTATTGATTATTTTCATGTATGTAATCAACATTAACTTTAAACAATCTAAAAACAGCAAGCACAGTACTGTCAGATAAAATGGTTAAGGACCTCTGTACCCATCACAAATGAATAATATTAAACTTTGGGAGCTTAGGCATAATCAAATTCAGGAACCTTGCTTGAGGCTAAAATAATAGCTGGAATGAGATCTTTCTCAGTAACCACTAATGCAAGCAGCACACAGTGGGATATTAGATGAGTTTGACTGCATATCTTCAATGTCACCCATTCAATTTTCTGTCCAGTTACATTCAGTGGGCAGACCTTCCTGCCTGAAGTTCACACTGAATGGTGTTTCACTCCCATGGTCGAAAAAATAATCCGAGTCAGAAAAACAAGACCTTAGCATCTTATCAAAACCATCACGTTAGTATAAGATACACTAAGGACACCATTAGATTCATTAGCGTTATAACATAAAGTTGTAACTTTCAAAGATAACCTAAATAAAGGTAAAATAATACAGCAGAGGCAATGCAGCAGAAATCCACTGATGGTTAGCAACGACTTGGATAATATGGCTAGACTAGAAGTGATTAGGATTCATTTTACTGGCTGGCTCTGCCAATAGTACAGCTGCATTATCCTGTAGTCTAACCAAGGGCTCAGATGACATGATACTCAAGTCAGTATTGCTTTCTGGCCACTGGATGCCGATGTTACAGGCCATTACACTCAATGTCCACGCAACATTGTACCATTATTACTGTACGTTATTACAAACAGCCTGCAGCTGTTTACATGAAAATCCCACAGCAATATATTTTCAGCAAGTATTTAGTCTCAATAGTTTGGCAACATATGCAAACATAAGCATTCAGACTCAGGCAGAGAATCTTATAGGGGCCTATGCAATGTGGGCTATGGAGAGATATCTGCTAGAAATGGACAAATCCACCGGCACTTATTTCAATGTCAAAACAGCCTTGCACCATCTTTTAGGATTTTACAGAGCAGTGTGTTGCCAGTTGAAGGGGATTATGGTTTGTTAAAAGCCTCATTTCTGGCCCAGCTCAAATCAATAATATTTAGCTTCCTATCTTCCCAAACATGACTGAGTTAGACATGGAAAAATCTCAAAATCGAAATCAGAGCGGGCACCTGGTGACATCAGCTTGCTGCTTGCTCCAAAGGACCTCCAGGTTGCTTAGCACCAAACAGCATCTCGGGGCACAATCCACGGGCACCAGCTGCATGCAAGAGTCATTCACAGATATTGGCATCTGAGACATGTCCATCCCTCTCTCTGATCTGCTTGTAGGTCACTTAGGCAGCACACACTTGCAATGCAGGTACACAGGCAACTAGCATTGAAAAGCTGCAGCAAGGGACACAAATTCAGTCCATAGATTGAACCAGGCTGCTTCTCAGGGCAACTTGCATGCTCCCTTAGTGCTTACAGCATCCATGCAGGTCATGCCAGCTAGTGCAATAGCATTTCAGCACTTCCATATTGAAGAAATCTTTTCCACTTGACAGGCTGACATCATGCTCATTTGCAGCTTGCTGTTCACCTCAGAGACATTAGTTTAACACAGACAATATGTGCCAGCTGTCTGCATGACAAACATGTATTCCAACCAAAGGCCATGTTAGAAACTGGGAGGGGCTAGTCTTCAGCCCAGTCAAGCTGGGAGTTTGTGTGGGGGTGTTGGGCAGGCCAGCAGCTCTCAGTCTGGGCCAGGTGCTGGCAGGTGGGACCAGATTAGTTGCAATATCTGGTCAGCATGGATGGGTTGGACCAAAGGGTCTGTTTCCATGCTGTACATCTCTATGTCTCTATGTGGATGCTGTTACAGAGGGCTTTCAATTGTACAATTGTCTACACATTACAACGGTAAAGACAGATGACTACATTCTATAGCTAAAGAATCGTACCAACCTATTGGCTGTGATACAGTTTGAAAATGCCCTACTTCTGTATGAAATAGTTTGGTGATGACATTCACTGTGCACATGGAGAGACAGTAATAAAAGTCCCAGGGAAGGGAGAAGGGTACAGTACTGAATCACACTGGCATGAGCACCTTGGTTAAATGTCCAAGCAAAGCTTTCAGTTTGTCCCCTGAAGGTTTATCAGACAACACGACTGTTACTGTGAATAAACACAATCAGTAAACATAATGACAAAAACTGGATCTGCTAGAGCAGAACTTGGGTTGGATGAAGCAAGGACTTTCAAAAGAAGTTAGTTTCCTTTTGAGAAAGAGTATACTCAGCTGGCTATGCTGAGAGGCAGAGAGTGAGGCAATTTGAAATGGACAAACTCAATTAAATTGGAGCAGTTTCCAGATAACTAAACATTAACCAACCACCCCCACTTCTGTTCCAAATAAGTTCATACATCAGAAAATAGCTTTGAAATGTTGTTTTATTACATTAACTGCTGCACTGGAATTTCTTTCTCCACAGAAATACAGTGAACATGAATGCTACACAATCGCGGATATGCACCCAATTATGATTACTTTCGCTCCTACAATTCATCTCCTAACTTGGCAGTTTTCCTGAACATCACACCCAACCAAGAAACAGATCTATTAAGAGGTGTTCGTGGAGAGCTGATAATGTGACCTTGGTTGGGTGACAGCTGTAGACACATATGTAGAGACAGCTCGTTAAATTGTACTTTTGTTTCCATTTAAGTGTGACAAATTTCCTTTAGGTAGAACAAGTAGTTACTGTTGTAAATAGGACGTCCTTCTCTTTCTAGTTTGGAAACATCTACAGATTCAGATAGCGTCATTAGCTCTGCTGCCTTTGACAGCTTGTGTAGCTGTTTGTACTAAATGTGGTTTTGAATTCTTGATTTTATCAAGTTTCATAAGGGATTGACTGTTTTCTGCAGCATGTTTTTATGGATGCCAGGTATACACCAACCATTATCACAATTGGTACTATTAGTTATATTTAAATAACAGCTCATCATGT
Organism: Chiloscyllium plagiosum; assembly: GCF_037043375.1. Classification (NCBI taxonomy): domain Eukaryota; kingdom Metazoa; phylum Chordata; class Chondrichthyes; order Orectolobiformes; family Hemiscylliidae; genus Chiloscyllium; species Chiloscyllium plagiosum. Next base: position 23,761,866 of record NW_028270169.1, on the reverse strand, counting down.
TGGATCATAGAGGCACTTCATACACTGAATAAATTTTAAATACAGAGATTGCTATCACCAACATCCAACTGCAATGTAAATAATGACCAGTTAATTGTTTCACTGATGGCAAGTGATCAGGGAGGATACATAGAAAATTCCCGCTTTGGGGAATGAATTGTAATCAGGAGAAGAAGTTCCAAAGCTGACCTTCTTAGCGATGAAAGCAGAGAAGCAAAGGGATTTAGTGAAGGAAATCCAGAGCTTAAAGCCATGGCAGCTGCACATAGTGATGGAACTATGATAAAAGGTGAGAGTGCTCATGGCGTCAGAACTAGATAGGTTCGAGACATCTCTGATGGCTGTGGAGGAACTTACAAACATAGCAAAGCAATGAAGCAATTTGAAAACAAGGGTGAAAACTTGAATGTCAAGGAGATGCTTATCTAGGAGACAAGGTAAGTTAGCAATGATGGGGTGATGGGTGAATCGGACAAGATGCAAGCTAAGATTTAGGCAGCTTTGGTTTAAAAGACTTGAAGTTTACGGAGGGTAGATTAGATTAGATTAGATTAGATTAGATTACAGTGTGGAAACAGGCCCTTCGGCCCACACCGACCCGCCGAAGCGAAACCCACCCATACCCCTACATTTACCGCTTACCTAACACTATGGGCAATTTAGTATGGCCAATTCACCTGACCCTGCACACCTTTGGACTGTGGGAGGAAACCGGAGCACCCGGAGGAAACCCACGCAGACACGGGGAGAATGTGCAAACTCCACACAGTCAGTCGCCTGAGGCGGGAATTGAACCCGGGTCTCTGGCGCTGTGAGGCAGCAGTGCTAACCACTGGGCCACCATGCCACCCAATGAATGCAAGTGGGTGACCATTGGAAAAGTCAAGTTGAGAGATAACAAAGGCATGGATGACACATCCCCACATAGGTCATGAGCTACAAGAATGCTTAACAGAAACTTATCACTTCATTTCATTATTATTTATAGGCAGCAAAGAACTTGTTAGATATGTAAAGGCTTGTATAGCAAAAAAAAACTTGTTAAAATCCATTAGAATGGATGATGGAGTCTGAAGTATCTGGGCAATACTTTAGAAACATAAAGTTAATCTTGAAACCCAAACATTATGTTACATTGTGTTTTCATTTGTTATGGACTAAGCCAGACCACTCAAAACATTCTTAAGCAGGCAGCCCAGACCATAACTTTGCAATTTGTTTTGGTAAGTGTACAGTGAAAATTACCTAGAGTAAGTTAGCTAGGTTGACAACCAGGTTTTAAAACAGATAGAAATTTATTCACAAATTTACAGAATGAAACAAAAAGAACAGAATATAGAAAACCCACAGAACTCCATCTTTCCAAACCAGACCTAATTATGATGTTCTGAATATACACAACAGTCCCAATAAGCAAACCCCATAAACATACAGTAAAACTGAAACTGAGGCTTACAGGTTGAAGTTAGAAGAGCAGAAGGAGAGAGAGTCTAGCAGCCGGTTTCCACACAACTCCACAGCTGAACGGACTCAAACAAGACGTCAACTTTTAGGACTGACCACTCTCCTTTCATTATACAGGAGACTTCTAAAACATAAAGGCTTTGGCCTAAAGTCTCATCTGTTTATGTATAAACAAAAAGGCCTCTCAGTAATCCCTTACATCTCTGTACCAAACCAGTAGTTTCGGAGCCCTGGACTGTTTTATGATCTCTCTGAAAAAAAAGCAAGGACGCAGTATCCTTGAGAAAAGGAACAGCTTTTAGAAAAAAGGACCAACTTTATGACAGATTCCAGAATTTGCTGAAATGTACAAAAGGTACTGGCACTCCTTCACAGTGGCTATTCAATGCTGCTAAAGCTTTTGCTCCAGTAATGTTTAATGTATTTTACATTTGCATGAAAGCAAAGCAAAGTTAATTGCCAGGTAAACACTTATGACAACGTCCAACGTTTCATCAGGATGCATTTCAATGTTGTTCCTCAGAGTGAGAAGTTTTGCTCAAGGATGTAAAGATTTGCTCAACAGCAGCAAGGGAAGGTACAGATTAAACAGATGCTCAGGCACAGCATCACAGCTGGTTTAACAGTAGCAGCTTCAGGAGAATGCGCAATTCGGGGGAACAAATATGTAGAGAGAGAGACATCACAAGAAAGTTGAGGGTTGATTAGTTCAAGTAGTATTGCTTGTGAGCATCTTCTGTCAAGGACTGTATGTATTTGACAGATAGTGAAAAAGAGTAATTTTTAAAAATATATCCTTAATTACCTGCATCTGTGGGATGACAGTGTGTCACTGGCTGGGCCAGCTTTTATGGCCCATCCCTAATTGCCCTTGAGAAGGTGGTGGTGAGCTGCCTTCTTGAACAGCTGTAGTCCACTTGCTGTGGGTTGATCCACAATGTCTTTGGGGAGGAAATTCCAGGGTTTTGACTCAACGACAATGAAGGAACGGAGATATAGTTCCAACTCAGAATGGCGAAGGGAGTGGATGCTTGTGAATGTGGTGCCAATCAAGTGGGCTACTTAGTCCTGGATGCTGTCAAGCTTCTTCAGAGTTGTTGATATTGAAATGGCCTGGACACTCGATCAGGTTAAGGACAACCTGGCAATGTGTAACAAGTGATTATCTGTCCACATCCTATACAAGAGTGGGGAGAAAAGGGATCTAAGTATTCTAAACCATGAATCATCATAAAGTTAGTATACACATGCAGCAATTAATCAAGGCTAATGGGATGCTTTCTTTCCAGAATAAACATGCTATGCTTTAGTTATATAGGCATTGGTGAGACCATGCCTCAAATACTATGTGCAATTTTGGTCTCCTTATTTTAGGAAGGATGGAACAGCACGAGAGACAATTCAGTAAAGGTTTACCAGATTGATAGTTGGACTGAATGGCTTCACTGATGAAGATAGATTGGACACACTGGGTTTGATTTAACTGGATTAATAAGTGCGGGTGGTGACTTGATTGCTGTATACAAGATCCTGAATCAACTGGACATAGAAAATGTATGACTGATGTTTCCTCTAATGGGCAAGTCCAAACCTGGGAATCACTAAATTTGTGGAGTGCCCTTTTAAGATAGATATGAGGATTTGTTTTCTCTCTCAGAGATTGTGTAACGTTGGAATACTCTGCCTCAGAAGGTAAAAGAGATGTGGTCATTAAATACTTTTAAGACAGAGGTAAACATATTATTTTCAGACAAAGGAATAAAAAGATTGTCAGGAGTAGATGGGAGTATGGAATTCAAAATGCAATTAGATTAGCCATGATCTTACTAAATAGCAGAGCAGGATTGAAGGGCTACTCTGCTCCTAGTTTCTATGCCCATATGTTAAGTTTTGTTTATTCTTTTGTGGGATGACAGTGTGTCACTGGCTGGGCCAGCTTTTATGGCCCATCCCTAATTGCCCTTGAGAAGGTGGTGGTGAGCTGCCTTCTTGAACAGCTGTAGTCCACTTGCTGTGGGTTGATCCACAATGTCTTTGGGGAGGAAATTCCAGGGTTTTGACTCAACGACAATGAAGGAACGGAGATATAGTTCCAACTCAGAATGGTAAGTGCTTTGGAGGGGAACTAGAGGGTGGTGGTGTTCCAAAGTATCTGCTGCCCTTGCCCTTCCAGATGGAAGAGGTCATGGGTTTGGAAGGTGCAGTCTGAAGATGTTTGGCCAATTTCTGCAGTGCATCATATAGATAATACACACTACTGCTACTAAGCCTCGGTGGCGAAGGGAGTGGATGCTTGTGAATGTGGTGCCAATCAAGTGGGCTACTTAGTCCTGGGTGCTGTCAAGCTTCTTCAGAGTTGTTGGAACTGCACTCATTCAGACAAGTTTGGCCTCCAGGGGAAGGGACTGTCTCTGGCTTTGCATTAGCATTGGGATGTTTTGAGCAGTCACTATGGGGAGTAATTATTGAACACATTTGATGCCATTTCTTAAGACTCTTCCTCTGCGCCTAATGAGCAAAACACAGTTTAAGTAAATAAGACAAAAAAAAGCAGAAATTGCTCGGAAAGCTCCTCAGTTCTGGCAGCATTTGTGGAGAGAAGTCAGAGTTAATATTTTGGGGCAACAGAAGAAAAAATACAATTGGAAAAAGGAATGGGTGAAGGTCAGCCTTGGGTAATCAGTGGCTGCTAATGGGGACTATTACTGGCTGACAATGTGCTGTGTGTGGTAGCAGCACATGTTATAACAAGACCTGGTGTATGGGGGTTGGGATAGGACAATGGGAGAAGATGCTCAGGCCCAAAAATGATTGAACCTGAAATGGAGTCCTGAAGGTTGTAGGCCCTCAAACGGAAAATGAGATAGTGTTCTTCCAACTCACACTGAGCTTTGCTGGAACACTGTAGTAAGCCTGGGATAAAGATGCTGGCCAAGGAACATGGGTGGTGTGTTGAAGTGCTGGTCAATGGAAGCTCACGGCCATTTTGCAGACAAAACATAGGTGTTGAATATCTGTGGCCTTTTTATTATCTTGTAAGATGATGAATGGTACCATAATGGTCAACTCTTTGCCATAATGGTTTACTTTGTGCCACGGTTTTCAACCCTGTGTTAAACCTGGCCGAGCTTTTTACAGGTACCCCACTCTGGTATGGATGTATACACTTAATGGTAAGGTCCTGGGGAGTGTTGCTGAACAAAGAGACCTTGGAGTGCAGATTCATAGCTCCTTGAAAGTAGAGCCATAGGTAGATTGGATAGTGAAGAAGGCGTTTAATATGTTTTCTTTTATTGGTCAGTGCATTGAGTACAGGAGTTGGGAAGTCATGTTGCAGCTGTACAGGGCATTGGACACTGTTGGAATATTGCGTGCAATTCTGGTCTCTTTCCTATTGGAAGGATGTTGTGAAATTTGAAAGGGTTCAGAAAAGATTTACAAAGATGCGCCAGGGTTGGAGGATTTGAGGTATAGGGAGAGGCAGAGGCTGGAGCATCGGAGGCTGAGGGGTGAACTTAGAGGTTGATAAAATCCTGAGGTGGCGTGGATAGGATAAATAGACAAGGTCTTTTCCCTGGGGTGGTAGAGGGCATTAGTTTAGGATGAGAGGGGCAAGATATAAAAAGGAACCTAAGGGGCAACTTTTTCACGCAGAGGGTTGTACATGTATGGAATGAGCTGCCAGAGAAAGTGGTGGAGGCTGGTACAATTGCAACATTTAAAAGCCATCTGCATGGGTATATGAATAGCAAGGGTTTAGAGAGATATGAGCCAAGCGCTGGCAAATGAGACTAGAATTGGTTGGGATATCTGGTCAGCATGGACGAGTTGGACTGAAGGGTCTGTTTCCATGCTGTACATCTCAATGACTCCATGACTCTTAGCAGAGAGTGTTCTATCATGCTCCTGACTTGTGCCTTGTAGTTGGTCAAATTAAGCTGCAGGCCCCACTCCTTCCACCTATTCCCTTAAGTTCAACTTTGAAACCATACCCCCTCCCCTTTCCCCATGCCTGGAACCCAAGACTTCGGGTTCTCAGAAACTGCTTGGCAGGTCATGAGAGTAACGCCGTGAGTCGGCATCATTAATGGTCAGAACTATAACAGTACCTGACCACCTTTGAATATGCCACTACGACGGGAAAAAATTGTGCATGTTAGAGCTGCTCCTTTTTCTGAGATATTTCAGCTTTGGAACAGAGTTCCCCGAATTCTCAGTGCAGTAATTACTGTTTTATAAGCTGTTGTGTTGCTTTGGAACTTTGGGGAAAAAAAAAATCAAAACTTTAAAAAGATGGGATGGAGACAAAGGTAGTGATCACATGGGAAGTGATTCAAATGGAGCAGTAAACCTGCACAGCTGTCTGACCCAGAAGCGAGCTGCACAACTGCTGCATTTCTGTTTGGTTTCATGTATCCTTGGACATCAGAGTTTGTTATAAGAAAAATAAAGAAACAGCAAAATTCATAGCTGACCTTGGAGAAAAACCTGTGTAGGAGAGCTCACAGCAGGGGAGCAGATAAGTGGCTAGTTTTAAAATGTAACCTCACTGCATTTTTTTCTGTAAATCTACAATAGTGATTATGGTGGGTTTTTTTCTTTGATTATATGTTTTATTGAGATCTGTCTCTTGATTAAACTGAAATATATGTACATTAAGCCAGCCTGGAGCAATGTTTTTAGAGCAGTAAAACGGTGCTTTTTTAGGTCTGTCAATTGTTAAGGTACAAAGATGGCCTTCAGCAGAGTGGTATGCTCCTCTTGGTTAGGGAGAGATTTGAAGTTACTGATGATTATGTCTGCATAATCTGCTATAGGAATGATGTTGTTAAACATGGTAGTGTTCAGAAAAGATTTACAAGAACGTTGCCAGGGTGAGAGGGTTTGAGCTTTAAGGAGAAGCTGAATAGACTGGGGCTGTTTTCCTTGGAGCATCAGAGACTAAGGGGTGACCTTAAAAGATTTGAGGGGCATAAGATAAATAGACAAGGTCTTTTCCCCAGGGTAAGGGAGTCCAAAATTAGAGGGCATAAGTTTAAGGTGAGAGGGGAAAGATTTAAAAGGGTCCTCAGGGACAACTTTTTCATGCAGAGGGTAGTGCATGTATAGAATGAGCTGCCAGAGGAAAAAGTGGAGGCTGGTACTAGTACAACATTTAATCTGGATGAATACATGAACTGGAAGGGTTTAGAGAGATACAGGCTAAATGCTGGCAAATGGGACTAAATTAATTTAGGATATCTGGTCAGCATGGGCAAGTTGGACTAAGCTTTCTGTTTCTGTCCTGCATATCTCGATGACTCTATGGTGGAGTTTAGATCATAGTGGTGCTGAAAAAGCACAGCAGGTCAGGCAGCATCCAAGGAGCAGGAAAATTGATGTTTCAGGCAAAAGCCCATCATCAGGATGAAGGGCTTTTGCCCAAAATGTCGATTTTTCTGCCCCTCGGATGCTGCATTACCTGCTGTGCTTTTCCAGCACCACTATGATCTAAACTCTGGTTTCTAGCATCTGCAGTCCTCACTTTTCCCTACTCTATGGTGGAGTCAGGTGCTAAATTGCTGGCCGCAGTATTTTTAGCCTCTGACCTGCTCTTGTAGGCACTGTGTTTATGTGGTGAGTTCAGCTGAGTTTCTGATCAATGGTAACCCCCAGGATGTTGATAGTGGGCAATTCAGTGATGGTAATGCCATTGAGTGTTAAGGGGTGATGGTTACATTAGCTCTCATTGGTGATGATCACAGCCTGGCATTTGTGTGGCACAAATGTTACTTGCCACTTGTCAGCCCAAGTCTGGATATAATCTAAATCATGTTTCAGTTGAGCATGGACTGGTTCAGCATCTGAGAAGTTGCAAGTGGTGCTGAAAAGTGCGCAATCATCGGTAAACATCCCTACTTCTGACTTTATGATGGAGGGAAGGTCATTGATGAAGCAGTTGATGATTTTTTGGGCCTGAGGAACTCCTGTAGGGATGTCCTAAAGGTGAGATAACTGACCTCCAACAACCACGTCCAGCTTTCTGTGTGTCATTATGACCACCAGAGAGTTTGCCCCCTCATATCCATTGATTCCAATTTTGCTAGGGCTCCTTGATGCCACACACAGTTGAATGCAGCCTTGATGTCGAGAGTGGTCAATCTCACCTTTGCAATTCAGTTCTTTTGCCCATGTTTGGACCAAGGCTATAATGAGGTCTGGAGCTGAGTGGTCCTGGTGGAACCCAAACTGGGCGTCACTGAGCAGGTACTGCTTGATAGTACTATTGATGACACCTTCCATTACTTTACTGATGACCGAAAGTTGACTGATTGAGCAGTAATTGGACTTATTCTGTTTTTTATGTACAGGACATAACCAGGCAATTTTCTACATGATGAGGTGGATGCTAACATTGTAATTGTACTGGAACAGCTTGACAAGGGGAGCGGCAAGTTCTAGAGCACAAGTCTTCAGTACTATTGCCAGAATGTTGACAGGACCTGTAGTCTTTGCAGTATCCAGTGTCTCCAACTAGTTCTTGATATCATGGAGTGAAACAATTTGCCTGAAGACTGGTATCTGTAATGCTGGGGACCAAGTGGAGGAGGCAGTGATAGATCATCCACTCAGCAATTCTGGTTGAAGACTGCTGCAAAAGCTTCAGCCTTATAGTTTACACCAATGTGCAAGGCTCTATCATTGAGGATGGGGATATTTGTGGAGTCTCTTGCTCCAGTGAGTTGTTTAATTGTCCACCACCATTCACAACTGGATGTGGCAGGACTGCAGAACTTAGATTTGATCCATCAATTCTGGGATTGCTTAGCTCTATCACTTGCTGCTTTTGCAGTTTGCTATATAAGTAGCCCTGATGAAGGGTTACGCCTAAAATGTCGACTCTTTTGTTCCTCAGATGCTGCCTGATCTGCTGTGCCTTTTCCAGTGCCACACTTTACCGAAGCTGACTCTTTAGCACCTACAGTCCTCACTATCTCCTATATAAGTTGTCCTGACTGGTGGCTTCACCAGGTTGACACTTCATTTTCAGGTATGCCTGATGCTGCTCCTGACATGCCCTCCTGCACTCTCCATTGAACCAGGGTTGATCCCCTGGCTTGAAGTCACTTTCCAGTGATTAACTTTAAAAGCACTTGAGAAACTGCAAATGTTTTCTGCAACCTCAAATTACAGGTGATATTGATGCTGTTGTAGTCTTGGTTATATTTTACAAAATTCACAGCAGTAAATCAAATAGCCACTAAGTCAGTTACGTTTTTGAAATTGTCAATAAGAATACTATGGGATGGCAGGATTCACAGCTTTGTGTATGCATTCAGGTAGTATTGTAGTCCCGTCACTGGATTACTGATCCGGAGAATGAGTTTCAAACTCCCAGTGGCAGTCTGGATTCAGTTCCAGAATCAAGACCCTTCAAAAACTAGAATGGTATTAGTGGAAGTTACAAATAACCTATTAGATCATCATTACAAAAGTAAATTTACTAATATCCTTTCGGGGCACTTGCTATTCTTCATGTGACTACAGTCCCATTACAAAGTAGTTGACTCATAACCATCCTCTGAAGTGGCTTAACAAACCATTAGGTTGTACTTAATCTTCAAAGAGAACACCCACAACCACCTTCAAGGCCAATTAGTAAAAAGCAATCATCACCAGCAATGTTCAGGGACTGAAAATTAAAGAAAGCCGGTCCCAAATGAAACGTAAGTTTATAAACTGGATATTCAATTTTGCCAATTCCATTAGTGTCCTTGAATTAGTGTCCTGTAAAGAGCCCTAGTCCATAGCTTCATCATGGAATTGGTATGCCATTTGGAAACAGTGAGATTTTTGACAGTTTCCTTTCCAAATGCTCTCAGAACAGCAGAACAAGCTTGAGACCCATTTTTGCCTTAAGTGGTCAGAGAAAGGGAGAGAACATGAAACAACAACCCACAACATTTAACAGCTTGTCATCCACCATATGTTGGATGGTGAACACATTCTTGTTTAACACTCTGGATTAATCTAATCTAAAAGGAAGATTGGAAGAAAACAAAACTCCATGCATAGGAGAAGAATTTGGTGTGCATGAGTTCAGCAGCAAAACTCTACATCTGTTCAAGGTAGGTCAATGCTCCCACAAGTAAAATTCCCCAGTCGCAGAGCTATAAAAAGCCAGAAGTAAGACTTGGACATTTACACTGTTGTAGGTTGCTGTATAAAACGTCGAAGTATAATTTAAGATAGGAGCTTGTTTTCTTTGTAAAATCCCCATCATTTTACCTGAGCAAGTTGAGGAGCCTCCTTTGGAAGATCACCAATGCCTGAGGTGAAGTATCTTACATTCGCTCATTCTATACAGTTTTTTTTAATGTTAGGAATTAAGGAACTTTGTAAAAAGGCAGTTTGGAGGAAAAAAAGAACAACTCCATATCTTCCTACTTGTTTACTGACCAATTAAAATGCAACAACTTCATGGCAGGAGATATGCCGAACATTTCGCAACAACAGCAACCAATCACCTGATAATGAGCAAATTCCTAAAATAGATGAACAATTTTTTAAAAATTAAAACGTGAAGCAGAATTTGAGTTTCTTTTCAGGCACTCATTAAAATGAGTCTCTTGACATAGAAAAGAAAGTAATGTAGGAAATGCAGTTTTAATAATTTAACAGGGGCTGTGGAAGATGCAGTGACTCTAAAGAAGACTGCTAGTAGGCCACAAAATTAAGTTGAAAGCTTCTTCAGTTCATATTCAATGCTGGCAAATGTTCTTACAGTTCAATAGAGGTCTGAGTGTCAGGATAAGAGTTTTAAATAAAAATGTACTACCAATTCTGGAATTCATTCTATTATTGCTTCTTTCTTCAGGTCGAGATTAATAGACGTCACTGGAATATGTAGACAACCTATTGCATCACTGTATTTGGGTAATTGTGCCACAATATCTGTTGAATACTCTTCAATAAAGAGCATGAGTTAAGACACTGAAAATAGCACTAGATTATCCATTACCTTGCTGAATCAGGTGACTTTGACCCATAATTCAGAATCCTGACTAAAATATATTCAACTTCAGTGCTCTTAATCAGGTTGGTTAACAGAGATCTTGAATTTTTTAAAAAATATGCTTTGCATTTTTAGAAAAGAAGAGATAATTTAAAAAAACATTCAAAGAGTGTTCCACATGAAATCTGTCAGCTGATCACAGAGCAGATCTTGCTAGAGTCATGGGAAAAAAAAAAGCCTATCTCTAGATGAAAATGGTAAGTGTCCACAGTGACACACAATGTGACAAGTTGGGTAGGAGAGAACAATGAGTGGATAGCAGCAAAATTCCCCAAGTGAATGCAGTTAGTATCATATTAGATTTCTACTTGCAAGCTGCAGATGTTTCTTTCTAAATGCTAAACCATTAATATTAGTAAAGGCCAAGTAATTATTCACTTATGGGTCTATTTTTTCTGAAGTTATATTGCACCAAAATAGTAGAAATTAGAAGAGAGGGATATGGAACTTGCATTATTCATAATGCCCATTATCAAGATTTCAATGTCCAAAACAAAACTGCTTCAGAGTCAGTTAATTTCCTTAAAAATTCAATTGCTGTTGTTACGGAAGCAATATGCACTCAGCAAGGCTCCATAAGTAGCAAATTAGTTCATCACCTTTTGATGACTGAGGGGTGGATGCTGGCCAGAACACTGCAGAGTTCCTGGTTTCTCATCAAATAGACAATTCAATCCTTCAAGTTGAGCTGAACAGACCGATAGGACCATAGTTAAACATTTAGTCTAGAAGACTGGAAACACTCCCTTTTAGGAAAAGGCTCTGGAGATAGGTTTTTTCCATCAAAATGGAAAAAAAAAACATTTGCCACAGAGCATTCAATAAAGTGACTGTCAGAATGAGGGACCTCTTGGAGAAAAAGGAATGGTTCAAATCAAATCTTTTGGCTTTTATACCCAATGTTTGTCTGGTTTAACATCCAACTCCTTCTTCCTACTTCTTATTTATTTTGGACCTTCTGTGCTATGAATAATTAAGTTTTTTATTAAAAAGGTAACTATTAGCTTTCTGTTAAAAGAAACAGAAGAACGTGCTTAGATTTCACTATAGGAAGAGGAGGAGCAAGAGGAGAATGGGCAAGAGAGATGAGGTTGGGGAAGGGATGAGCTGGAGAGGAAATTGAAGGAGAGGGGAGAGAGTGGGAAGACTGTGGGGAAGAACAGGAAATAAGAGAATAAGAGAGGACTAGTACAGCAGGGGAGAAGAGGAGAGGTTGAAACCAAGGGAGAAGCACAATAACAATAACCTTATAATACGACTATATTACACCTTAATAACTAAATGGTGATGATCCTATATAATAACATTAACATATATAAGGATCATTAGAGTAAGTTATCTATGTCAAACAATCACACACACCATGTCATTACAGCTGGGACTTAGAAAAATGACTGAAATCCTTTGTGATCTCAAGCTTAAAGAGTTTATTCCATAATCGCTTTGAGGTGGAGAAGTTGTTTCCACATTTTTCTTCATTCCTTGCCAGTTCATTTTCTATGACTTCGGTTGGAAGTTGCTGATCATTTTAAAGCAAATAATGACTGCAACTGATGCAGTTTGAGCACTGTATGGTGTCACTTCATGGTTACTGATTTCAATAGATCACTATTAGTTCTTAAACAATAACCAAATTAACACTTTGGAACACATTGTCATGAATGAGTGCAAACATATCTGAAGAGTACGGAATGATGTCGACATTTGTTGGGGAATTATTGAAAGTGGAGTGTAAGTTTATTGGAATCTCTAAATCTGCACAAGATTCTAAGCTGGGGAGAATAGTGAGGAGGATGATGTTGAGTGACTTCAGAGGGCCATTGACAAGTTAGTCACCTGGCAGATGAAATTCGATGCAAAGAAATTTGAGGCAAACCATTTTGTAGAAGAAATACAGAGGGACAAGGCAGGCTCAATGGTACAATGTTAAGGGGAGTACAGGAGCAGAGGGACCTTGGTGTTTCCGTACATGATTCTCTGAAGGTGACCAAGTAAGTTGAAACAGCTGTTAAGGAACTTATAGGATCCTTGGGTTTTATAAACAGAGGCATTGAGTATAAAAGTAAGGAAGTGATACTGCACCTCCACCAACAAATCCAAGTCACCCAACGACTGGAGGAAGAAAGCCTCATCTTCCGCCTCGGAACCCTTGAACCACACAGCATTAACATCGACTTCACCAGCTTCCTTATCGCCCCTCACCTCCACCTCATCCCAGATCCAACCCTCCAACTCGGCACCACCCTCTTGACCTGTCCATCTCCTTCCCACCTATCTGCTCCACCCTCCCCACTGACCTATCACAATTACCCCGCCCACCTGCATTCAAATATCGCTTTCCAGCCTAGCTTCCATCCAGACCCAATCCCTATTTATTCCCCATCCCCCTTCCTCCCTCCACATTCACCATAAAGAGCTTATGCCCAAAATGTCGACTCACCTGCTCCTCCAATGCTGCCTGACCTGCTGAGCTATTCCAGCACCATCCTTTTCGATCCTGCACCTCAATAAATCATTGGTCAAACCACATTTGGAGTATTGCGTTCAGTCCTAGGCACCATATTTAAGGAAGTATGTTAAAAGTCCTGGAGACAGGTGAAAGGAGATTTACTAGAATGGATGCCAGGAATGAAGGATTTTAGATACAAGATTAGCCAGATTGGGCTTGTTCGCTTTGCAGCAGAAAAGATTACCAGGTGACCTTACTGAGGTGTTCAAATCTATGAACAGTTTTGATAGAGTTAAGAAGGATATTCTATTTCTGTGAGTTAGTAAGTCGGTGACTAGGGGTCACAATTTCAAGATTGTCAGCAAGAGCTGGGAGAGAGAGGAGGAGAACCGTCAGTGAATTGTTAGGATTTGGAATGTGCTGCCTGGGGAAGTGGCAGAGGTGAATTCCATAAGAGATTTCAAGAGAGTGTTCAATATATATTTGAAAGAGATGAAGTTAAAGGGCTACAGAGATAGAGCTGGAGAGTGGGACTAGCCAAATAGCTTTTTCGGGAGCTGGGTTTAGACACGATTGATCAAATGGCCTTCTTCTGTACTGTAAAATTCTATGATTCAATGATTCATGGGCTTCAAGGTTTGTTATGAATGTTATAACATGTTTGGGAAAATTGACAGAATAGAGATAGTTCAACCTATCAGAGCATCTAGGGCTCTTTTATATTTTGCACATTCGAGCCGAGCCGAGCCTCTCAAGAGTGAAACTAAGAAACACTTCTGCTACAGATTGAGAGAGAAGCTTGAAATATTTTTCCATAAATCTAAAATGATGCCATATCAATTGTTAATTTTAAAGTTGAGCATGATAGACTTCTATTAACCAAAAGGCATTTAGGAAGCAGGGCAACAGTTAGTATATGGACTGATGTCACATTGCAACTATGACTTCAATTCATGGCAGAGTAGGATTCTGTTCCCTTAGGCATCAATAGCAAGACAAGTATTTTTAACCCTCCATGTAAATTATGCCTATGCGAATTGGACATCCAGGGTTGCTAGGTAGCAATGTGTTGAAATTGAAGGAAACATTAAATGTTAAGAAACTTTCAATCATTCCTTGTGTATGCATTGATTTTGTTTAACCTGTTGGCTGTTATGCTTGTGCTGTTATGAATCTTTTAACTAATTGCCTTAAATAGTATTATTGTTCCAAGCTACATCACTGCCATCTGTCAAGGATTGGTATTGGATCAGTTTAATATTGGAACAAAAAGGTAGAGATGGACTCGCAAAGTAGCGTCAAGTAATTCAAGCTTATGGAAGTGGGGTTATACCAACCGCTGGCATCTGCAATTCTACTTCACTTTGAAAGTGTGCGTGAATCCACTGCCAATGTGAAAATTCCCTTTGGAAACAATGGCAAATCAAGTAAAAATTTATTTCAATAGAATATCAATAAGATCACATACAGTATTGAAATGTGGTGTGACAGCATTTTCTGTCCATCTAAAAGATAGACAGTGATTCCTGTAGGAAACTGGCAAAATTGATCACCGTCAGACTGTCCAGGCACATTATGCATATTTTTCAAGAGGAAAATTTGAACGGCTCTTCATTGTGTCATGGAAATTTAGTACTTTTTACTGTGAAGCACATTTTTTTTAAAGAAAGAGAGAGTATATAAAGCTCTAGTTCTTTAGTCAATTGCTGCTTGGGTCAATGACTTCTGTTGTTTCAAAATTGAACAAACAACAGTAATTTATTGTGAAAAAGTTGCATAGGAAATTCAATTAATGTTATTCAACAGTATAGAATTATTTCAATCAATGCTTTACTCTATAAAAGTGAAGAGCAAAAACAATTTGCAAAAATAAAGGTTTGTAACTACCAGTAACTAAAAGTTGCATCTGCAAAGGAAAAATCTACCATTCAATTAATTTCACAGGAGCAATTATTTGTGGACTTATTAGAGTCATTCCATATATGGAGAGAGAAAACAATTAGTTATCCACACCATCCATTTTTATAAAGGTATGGTGCATGAGATTATAGTGATTCAGTGAAGTAAAAATTCAAAATTTCTAGACTGTATTGATGCTACAAAACACATTAACCTGTAATTTGTGAAGATAATGATAGCAAGACTGTCAACATTCACCAGGAAACAAACTGTTGTTATGTGTACTTTGCTTTTCAGGGAGTTCACCTTTATGTACTCCATGTGCTGTGTGCATACAGTGTTGGGACTTTGCATGCCAATTAGTCCGCCAATCTGCACATACACAACAATCAGTTGCTTTGATGTACTGTCTACTTTGTGTTTTACTGTTATGAACTAAGATATGGAGTTAATCAGTAATGAATGACTGATTATTAGACTATTATCATTAGTATGACAACAGCAACTTTGGGAGTGTGTACACACATACAGAATAATGTGGAAATGCAGAAGTTGCTGCCAGTGATTTTGGGCTTTGAGAGAAGATGCACTGCCAAAGCACGCACAATGTAAATAATGGAAAAATTTATGAATTTATAACAACTTTCACTTCTGTACTTGCACTATTAGTGTTACTGCTGAAACCTTCATGCTGTACTAAATCATATTTGCTACTAATCAACCTCACTGGTCCTGATACGTCTGCTTTTTATTTGATACTTTAGATAGGAGAATTGCAAGCAAGGCCAGCATTTGTTGCCTATCCCTAATTGCCCTGGAGAAGGCAGTGGATCACCTTCCTGAAATGCTACAGTCGACGTGATGTATTAGTGAGTTTTGAGAAGATTTGTAGCTCAGGTTGAGATTCTGGATGTAGGTTTGCTCACTGAGCTGGAAGGTTTGGTTTCAGACATTTCGTTACCACACTAGGTAACATCGTCAGTGAGCCTCCGGCTGAAGAATTGGTGGTACAGTCTGCTTTTTATTTGTGTTTAGGTTTCCTTGGGTTGGTGATGTCATTTCCTGTTCTTTTTCTCAGGGAGTGGTAAATACGATCCAAATTAATGTGATTGTTGATAGAGTTCCGGTTGGAATGCCATGCTTCCAGAAAATCTCATGCACGTCTCTGTTTGGCTTGTCCTAGGATGGATGTGTTGTCCTAGTTAAAGCGGCATCCTTCCTCATCTGTATGTAAAGATACTAGCAAGAGTGGGTCATGTCTTTTTGTGGCTAGTTGATGTTAGTGTGTCCTGGTGGCTACTTTTCTGCCTGCTTGTCCAATGTAGTGTTTGTTACAGTTCTTGCGATGTATTCTGTATAGGGTCCTTTGAATGCATTAGCTGCTGTTTTAGTGTGTTGGTGTATATACAGCTACAGTGCTGTTGAGAAATGAGCTTCCAGATTTTTGATCCTAGTAACAGTGAAGGAATGGTGGTATAGCCCCAAGCCAGGTGGGTGTATGACTTGCAGTAGTATTTAGAAGTGATGTTCCAATAAGTGGCTTCCTTATTGTCTTATTCATCCAGGTGGTAGATACAGTGTGTAGACACAAATATAGCTTGGAAGGCAACTGGTGAGGGTGGCACAAAGAGTCTACAAAAGGATATGGACAGGTTGAACGAGTAGAGGGGAAAAAAACTTGATAGATGGAATATAGTGTGGGAAAAGATAAGGTTAGACACTTTGGCAGGAAGAATAGTGGAACTGAATATTATTTAAATGGAGAAAGACTGCAGAATTTGGGCGTCTTCATTCATGAAGCACACAAAGCTAGCACAGAAATGAAGAGGCTAATACGGAAGACAAATGGAATGTTTGGCTTTATTCCAAAGGGAATGGAATATGATATTAGGGAGGTTTGCTTAAACTATTTAAGGCACTAGTCAGGTCACAACTCAAATACTGTGAACAGTTTTGGGCCCCTTAACTAATGAAAGATATCCTGGCTTTACAGGCAGCACAGAGAAACTTCACTAGACTGATACTAGTTATATAAGGGACTGCTTATGAGGAAAGGTTGAGTAGGTTAGGCCTGCACTCAATGGAATTTGGAAGAGAGAGAGGCGACCTTACTGAATCATATAATGTTCTCAGGGGACTTGACAGAGTAGATACAGAAAGATCACTTTCCCTTGTAGGACAGTCTAGAACCAACCAGCATAATCCAGTTAAGGGGTCTCACACTTTAAACAGATGAGGAGGAATTTCATCTCTCAGAGAGTAGTGAATCTATGGAAATCTTTATTGCAGTGGGCTGTTTAGGCTGTGCCATTAAGTATATTCAAAGCTGCGATAGACAGATTTTTAATCATAAGGGAGTAAGTTTTATGAGGGAAAGTCAGAAAACTGGAGTTGGGGTTATCAGATCAGCTCATTGAATGGAGGAGGAATCTCAATGGGCTGAATGGCTTACTTGACCTCCTATGTCTGATGGTCTTGACAGGAATATTTTGCAGACTGCACCTAGTCTTATTTTCCATTCACTTCTATCCTTACTATTTACTCTGTCTCCCTGTCTCATAGCACATTGAATGCAAAACACTCAACGTGTTTCTAAAAAGCTGTCTGATTTACAAAACCCAACATCTGTATAAAGCATGTCACTGATACAACACAGATTAGGTGCATTTGACAGAGTAACATTTCCTTTACTCTGTCCAACAACTGAAGACCTGAATTGAATAGAATTCTCTCCTACTGCACTAGCATGGTCATTTTTCCAAATCCACATGTCAACGCCTGATATCTCTGAGTAAGATCTATAGCTTTGCATTGCAGGGTCATGCCCGTTAGTATTCATATGGGATTTACCCAAATAATTTTGCATGAGATGCTTTATATTAAAACAGTTGAAAAATAAATATTCAAAATGTTATGGTGAAAAGTGGGGGTATCAGAGTAAACAGGTAGCACACTCAGAACTGATATAGGCACCAAGTCAAGGAGCCATACAGTGTCCGAGAAAATTCTACACAATTACTGTGGACACCACTATGATTTCTTATATGCTGGTGGTGTGCTTAACTGGAACTAGTGTCTGGGTGGCATCACTCACGTGGGCAATGCAATTTAGAAAATAGGGTCAATGGAAATAAGCAGCTCAAGCTGTTTTGAAAAGACTGTTCAGTTGAGAAACTTTAACCCACCATTTACTTTCCACATATCCAAAGACAATACACACCCAATACTTAGTATTCTCATTTCATCCTTGGTAATAACGTTTTTGTATTCTATAATATGAATAGTTACTGTGTAATGTGTCTTCAAAGTATTGTACACTGATTCTGAAGGCCAGAAAGAAGTATTCAATTAATATTTTTAAAAATGACTTTATCGATGAGCATTGTTTTATCAATGAAAAGCATGGCTATTTAGACATATTTCCCAGTCTCTTTCGCAATAATAAGTCTGACTGAAAAATCCTTCTGCACATCAAAATTTAATATAAAAGACTAATGGGATTTTGTTTTGTCATTTTCAATAAAGCTTGCTTCCTGTCAGGGGGAATTTCTTCTCACTTTAGAAATATATTTGAGAAATGCTCAGAATAGAATTGTTAATTTGATGTATTGACATAGTTACGAGGGCTGAAGCCAGTCATCTGCTCAACCGATCCCTCCTCACCCCTTGTAAACTTTTGTTCACAATAAATCTCTCCCCATCATGCCATTGGCATGGGCCCCATTTTTGTTCACTCAAGTCTGAAAGCAAAGTTTCAACATTCATCGTCTGTTCAAGTCGAACAGCATCAAGTGCTATCAGTTCTCTCAATCCTCTTAAAAGTCCACACAATTCCTGGTGGTGTGCTTAAGTGGAGTTATTGCCTGGTAGAACTCAGTGGTAGAACAGGACTGAACATCTAACTCATTTCTTTCAAACTCACTTTATTTCCTAAATTGTGTATGTATGTTTCATGATTTCTTTCTGAAACAGTGTCCTCCACTTTGCATCTCACTGCAAGTGGCTTTCTCTAGGTAGCTTCAAAGTGAAATTGATTTTCCACTGGATAATTTAATTTTCCTTTCACCTTCTTTTTCATGACAACAACTTGCAAACACATCACATTCTGTAAGCATCAAGTGCTTGCAAGCAAAAAATGCTGAAGGAGAAAAATGGATGTACAGCTTTGTTTTTTTAAAAAAAAGCACCAATGCAGGAAAACATGGCAACATCTATAAAGAGGCTCATCATGAAATACCATCTCTGTAAACTGCATAGAAAAATGAAGGCGAGCTTTCTGTCAAAATTGTTGCCATTAATGAAAATTGTTCTCACTAGGAGGCCACAGTTCCAGGTTTTCATATCAAGATGTAAGCAAAGCAAGAATGCTTTTTAAAAGATGGAAGAAAACATAGAAATAAGTTCTAAAAACTAAATCATAAGTAGCTCAACTAAATGCTTGTTTCAAAGAATGCCATTTGTTTTATATCAGCAATTCCCCACTGAAGCAACTCTCAACTTCAATCCCTTCACTGAAGTATGTGCAAAAGCAAAAGTACTTGCTCCATGAATGATGATTCCTCCTCTGCTCACTTTAGTAGGATTGACTGAAAAGGTAACTTCAAAAATTAAGGGAGCAATACATTCATTTTTCTCTGCATTTCTTCAGCTGGTCTCATATAGCAATTAGAAGTATTTTAATTGCTTCCTTCTGAGTGGGCTTGGTTTTAACTTCAACACTCAAAAACTGTTGCTGCATTTTACA
The DNA here is from genome assembly GCF_037043375.1 of Chiloscyllium plagiosum. Lineage (NCBI taxonomy): Eukaryota > Metazoa > Chordata > Chondrichthyes > Orectolobiformes > Hemiscylliidae > Chiloscyllium > Chiloscyllium plagiosum. The sequence goes on along the minus strand of NW_028270169.1, from coordinate 23,742,255 downwards.
GGGGAGCAGATAAGGGCTTACTACCAGGAAATGAATCAGCTCTCAAATTTTATAACAGGGCTGCATTTTTAATTCCCAAATGCCATTCAGATGGGCTGAATTAATGCCCAGGTCTATTGGGATACATAGCACATGGTCTAACTTGCCACTTCATAGCAACATAAAAGGGCTGGTAGCCTCCCTACAGAATTCATTCCTGGTATACAAGTACAAAATTTCCCTTGTACTATTAACCAGACTGTTACAAAAACATCCAGCAAGCCTGTTGTAACTGCCGTAAGGGACCAATGTGTTTTCTTTGTTTAAACCTACTCTTCTCTGTATAGTGTTACTTCATCAGGTATCTGCCACAATTTGCATTTCTTAATGGGCCTTAGTTTCCAGCAACACACTGTTTTTGAGAACTAGTTGTGACACTATTAAGGCTTGAGACATTGACAAAACACTGTTGAGGTTTTTATATACAAAAGTTGTGATTAAACAAGTTGTAACGTTTTCATATGAAATGTAAAATATTCTCTTAAAAATACTACCGGGATTTTAAATCAGAGTTAAATGCATGCAATGTTATTCCTCAAATTTATAGGAACAAATTTACTAATAGATGAAAAACAGAAATGTGTTAAGCCAACAGCAAGGAAAATTGATTATGTTCATTAATTTTTTAATATTCAAGAAAATAATGATAGTCGAAACTTATAATGCATTCATGATTGCAAATACTCTGGACAACAAACAAGTCAAACATTTAAATTCTTAGGTCATTTCAATAAGAGGAGAAACTAGGGGATTCCAATTAGTGACAGATATAAATGCCAGACTTTTACAAGTGCAGGTATGGTACTACATGCAGTTTCCGAACACAAAAGTAGATACTGAAAGACAAGCATATATGTACTGTGAGAAGAGTATCAACCTCATTTTCAACTCTTAAAAAAATTACATTGTTGTTCTGATACTTGAAGTACCACGATATGCCTCAACAACAGCCAAAACCTGTACCTATCGGAAGCGTACCATTAAATATCAACTCATAATCACGTGTCCTGTCAAAACATTTCACATTTACCACAGAATACAATCCTGTAAAATCCTTCTCAACATTTTAGTATAATCCCACAGAGATTATGACACGTACCTCTCCAGACATCACACTACTCTGCCTTCACAGTCACTGCACCCATTACATATTGGCAATTATCTGAATCCTGCGCATATGTAAATTCATACTAACAGCTATTTGCTCTACAATTCAAAGAAGGGGCGAGCTAAATCATGGAGATCATGTTCAACCGGCAATCTGTTTTAAATGTTGATCTTAGTTGATTGCGAAATACTTCAATTTCTTGTGTTAGGCAGGAAAAAGATGTGTCCATGATTCTCACGCTTCTTCCTTCACACAAATTTATGTGCATAAATATCAAGTGAGGACAAACAGATAACAGCATATTTAATGGTCAAATTGCCTGCTGATACTTGACTTACATGAAGAATGGCCATGCAGTTGCATTTATTGATGAGGCTCATGCAGAATGCTCTGAGAGCTTCATCCAATGCCTGCATTAACTGAGGTGAGGGAAAACAGAGTAGTTACTACTCCAACTCACTTTTTCAATTCTCCCTGATCAAAGGAAAATCACCCCGACAGCATTCATATGACATTTACAAATAGCTTTGCAATCCATGTTTGTTGAAGCCCTCGATTCAGTTACTGCCTAATAATTTTCTGCTTACTTGAATTCTCTTTATCACAAAAGACTGCCTAATATATTAGAATAATTGATAACTTTTAATCAAATTATACATTCTAAAACTTCTAACACACAATTTTCATTCACATCTTTACATAAATCTAATGATGTAAAAAAAATGCTTTGCAGCAGAATTTTATTGCAGTCTTTTATCTGCCCTATGAGATATCTATTAATGCGTCTGTACCAGCATCTGCTATGGGGAAAGGCTTGCAAGATTAACGTACTATTTAGAATTCAATACATATAAAAATCATTCAAGATGAACAACAATCAGCCAGAGCATCTCCAGCTTGTGACATATAAACATAAAAGCTGGACCTTGAAATACAAAGCTATAATGGTATCCCAAGATTAAAAGAAAATGTTTTTTTAAATGCTCCAGTTGAGTCCTGCATCATTAAGACAACGATAAAACATTCATTAGCCTTCAGGATTAAAAGGCAATGTTTCTAATACATTCACAACTGTGCTGGGAGAGGGAGTCCAAACCTTTCAGAAGAGTTACACATCAGCAAACAACTATTTTCTTGTGGCATATTATTATAGATTTGTTGCCATAGAGATAAATTAACACATGCCTTATCATGAGCCATTGTATAGCAACAGTGCACAAACCACTAAAGAATCCAAAGCAAAGATCTAATAACATGCAAACTTGAGAAACAGATGGAGACATTTAGCAAGGAAAGAAAAAAATCAAACAGAAGAAAACAAAATCAAATAGGTTAGTTTTTCATTGATCTACCTCTATGCTTACTGTGCTTCATGTGTGTTTTCTCCACCTCTTACAATGTTCGGATCATTTTACTTTTAAGCAGAATACAAACATGCACATAGAAGTTTAATTTCAGTACTCAATAGGCCAGTAGATCATTTAATCCCTGACAGGGTTCTGCATGTAAGAATGCATCATGAGGAGGCACTGTTCTTCACCTTTTGTGCCAACCTGCTTTTAAACAGTGTGTGGTAAATGACTATCAGATGTTGCAAAAATTGGCACAAAGGACTATTGCCTCTGGTTGGAGTATCTCATTATTACATTATTCACATATATCCCAATCTCATGTGTACAACAAATTAACAATATTCTTCAAATTGCCATAAGTAATATCATTGGTGAAAACAAGTTCTACAGAAATAATTCAGATTCATCTCACAATTACATTGCTCCATTATGAAGTCCAGTTTTACATAGTGAGAACAAATCAGTAGCACAGAGTCACCACATAGATTCAAAGCTTCAACTTTGCTAGTGTGAACCTCATACTATCAATTTAGACATTTACAGGAGGATGGCTTGCAAGCTGATTACCTGATCAATTGTCCTCAAAGTCACACAATTCCAGGATTTTGACCCAAGTACAGAGATACAACAGTAATATATTTCCAATACAGAAAGGTGTGATAATTGGAGAGCAACATGCAGTGGCATGTGCCTCTTGCCCTCATTCTTCGAGCTGGTAAATGTCAGAAGTTTGGAGGATGCTAGCTAGCTGCTACTTTGTATTTAATGAATTCTATATAGTGCAGCCACAGTGCAATGAAGTCAGAGGGAGTTACTGTTTAAGGTGTAGATGGATTGTCAATCAAGCAGGCTACTTACCTGGCTAAGTTGTAACCTACTAGTGGTTGGAGATGCACTCACCCGGGGAAGTAAACAGTATCACATCACACTCCCAAGTCATGTCTTGTCAATGGTGAACAGGTTTTGGGGAGGCAGAAGGTGAGTTATTGTAGAATTCCCAGCCCCTACCTGCTCGGTTATGCTATATTATTTATACAGCCAGAACACTTAAGTTTCAATAGTATTGGTGGTCAGTAGTTCAGCTTATAGCTTCATAATTGAATGTCAAAGGCAAGTTGTTAGATTTCCTGTTAAATGGGACTTGTGTGGACCAAATGGTTTTGCCATTTACAGCCCATGCCTGAACACTTATCTTGAATTGCTTCATAATTTGAGGAGTGAGAATGGAACAGAATACTCTGCAATCGGTAAATAATCCTACTTCTGAAATGGATGAAGTAGCCTGTGCTGTATATGATCTGGAATGGTTTGTCTAGGGTCACAGCTGGTTCTGGAGCAGATGTTTTTTTTCAGTGCTACAGACATTGTCAGGGTCAACAGAATTTGCTGTACCTCAGCCATTTGCTTCCTATGACATGGACTAATTTGAGCAGCACGGTAACTCAACAGTTAGCACTGCTGCCTCACAGTGCCAGGGACCTGGGTTTGATTCTAGCCTTGGATGACTGTCTGTGTGGAATTTGCACCTTTTCCCAGTGTCTGCATGGGTTTCCTCCGGGTAGTCTGATTTCCTCCCACAGACCAAAAATGTGCAGGTTAGGAGGACTGGCCATACTAAATTGTTCTGTATAGTGTTCCGGTAGGTGCAGGCTATGTAGATTGGCCATTGTTAATGTGAGGTTACAGGAATATGGTGGGGGAAACTGGGTGATGTCACAAAGCTGGTCCTTTTTTTCTAAAAGCTGTTTTTTTTCATAAGAATACGGTGTCCTTGTTTTTTTCCAGAGGGGTCATAAACCAGCTCCCAGTTCCGATTAGACTGGTTTGGTACAGAGATTAAAAGGTATTGAGAGGCCTTTTTGTTTATATGTAAACAGATGAGACTTCAGGCCAAAGCAGTCATGTTTTAGAAGTGACCTGTACAATAAAAGGGGAGTGGTCAGCTCTCTAGCTGAGCAGTTCAGTTCAGTCCAGAACTAGTTAGGAGTTCAGCTGTGTGGAAACAGGCTCTCTCTCTCTTTCTGCCATTCTAACTTCAACCTGGAAGCATATGTTCCCTTTTTTTAAAATTGTTTTTAAAGGGAGTTTGTTGCGCGTATTCTAAACAGCATAATTAAATCTAGTTTGGATAGATTGAGTTCTGTAGGTGTTCTTTATTTTGTTCTTTGGGTTTCACTGTGTAATTTTGTGAATAAATTTCTATCTGTTTTAAAACCTGGTTGTCAACCTTGCTAACTTACTCCAGGTAATTTTCACTGTGCACTTACCGAGACAAATTGCAAAGTTATGGTCTGGGTTGCCTGCTCAAGAATGTTTTGAGTGGTTTGGCCTAGTCCGTAACAGTGAGCTGGCTCATCGGAGGGCTGGTGCAGACTCGATGGGCTGAGTGGCCTCTATCTGTTTGAGTGGGATTCTATGATTTTAATTTCAATTGTAAGAATCCTACCAGCTATGATATTGGGGGCCACAGAAAAAGCCCAAGACATATCACATACATGGTACTTTGCAAATATACATTAAGGGTGTCCTCAGCATGATAACATTACTCCATGTGGACAAGTATTTTGCAGTGGTCACTCTTGCCAAAATTATCAATGAAAGATGCATCTCTAACAGGTAGATTGTTAAGGATGATATGAAAGAGTTGTGTTTGCACTCGCTGTTTCTCTCACCCACTGCTGCACACCCTGTCAGTACATACAACCTTCAGGACTCAAAGTTCAAAGTTCAGTCAGTAGTGCTACTAGCAAGTCAATCTTTGATGAATATTGAAATTCACCATCCAGAATACATTCCATGTGCTGGCTGCTTTCAGTATCTCTTGCAAATACCGTGTTACATGGCGAAGTACAGATTCTTCAGTTGTGGGATGGCAGGAGGTAATAATCAGTAGCTTTCCCAATGCATGTTTAACCTAAGCTTATAAGACTTCAAGTCTAGTTGCGACTCCAGGCAAGTCCCTTCTAATTGGTATACCAGTATTCCACCTGTCACCTCTGTTGGGTCTGCCCTGGCAACAGGACAAGACATAGCCAGGGGTGGTGATGCTGATGTACGGGAGACTGACTGTAAGACATGATTGTGAGTGTATGACTGTCAATCACTTGCGTGACTAGACCATAAAACACTTTTGCCAAAATTGACACAAGTCCCCAGATATTAGTGAGGAAGGCTTTACAGGACTTAAATGGGCTAGTAGTGCCTTTGTCTTAGCCAAGATCTAGATCAATGCTATGTTTAAATTTATTTAATATTTTCCTAAGATTTGATATAATTGGATAGCTTGTTAGGTAATTTAAGATGACAGTTAAGAGTATAAGATGACAGTATAGTTAAGATGACAGTTAAGACTACTTTTCTGTGGGGCTGGGGACACACATGGACCAGTTTTAGTGTTGACTGGTGTTCTTTAGAACAGGAAATCTGCAATGAACAGAATGGGGTTTAATTTCTGGCTCATCAATACAGAGATTCAGATGTATTTGATTGAACTTAATTTCCCCTACTGCTAGAGTACGACATGGATTTATGCCTTAAGATCATCACTTGAAGACGTCCAGATTGCTGATCCAATCACATTTGTTACAATGATGGATTAAAAAAAAACAAAAAATATTACAGAGTTTTGGCCTTAATTTCAAAATATACTGTTTTCAAAAGTGTACTGACTCCAAGGATAAAATAACCTAATGCATCTGTTCAGAAGAATTCTGCATGGTGGGATGTAGGTGTCAAAGAATCTTCAAGCTGACTGGACTGCGGTGTCATGACTATAAAGAAAATTAGAGGCTGATGATCCCCTACATGTCATTATGTCTCAATCTGCAAACACATGTTGTACTCTTTCCTTTAAGAATACAAGGAAAGAGACTGAAATGCCAGATTCAACTCTACTGGAGTGGACTAATGGGATTGAACGCTGTCATGTATATAGCCTGGGCTTGAGTATTAGCATGCTTTGACAGTCATACTGAAAAGTACTATCACCTATTTAGCATCATTACAAGTAAAGGCACTTTCTTGCACCGAGTAGTACAAATCAATTAAAAAATCACATTGAACCACAAAACGATGATCTCTCACTCAAAATGCTGAATTTTACTCAATCAAAAGGAATCAATTACAGAATCTTAACTGATCTGCAAAACAAAGGATCGTGAAGCAGACAGTTCAACCATCAATAATCAATGCTGCATGTATTCTCTTTTGCCAATGGCCACAACGTTCATTACTTCACTCTCAAATGAACAATTCAGAAACTGATCTGTATGACCACTCTTTTTAAAACTTCCATATTTTTGGATTCACCCTAATTTCTAGCATGTGTGGTTTTAGTGTTTCTTCTTGCATGTAGTAATTAATAAACTCACTCTTTTGGTTAATTTATCTCCTTTTAAAATGCAAGTTCACTTGGTGTTGGAGAAAGGCATCTACAAAAGGTAAGGATCTGTTTTTAAATTAATCTTTAGCAACCATTGAAGGGGACGGGTGAATAAAGAATCAGATTGTCTCTGCTCATCCAGAATTCACCTGGGGTCCAGGGGTAACACATTTTCACTATGTCAGCATTTCTATTTTGATGGAGAACATTCCCTGTTTATACTCCAATAAACAATGACATTTTACCTCCAAAATATAGAGAATGTTAATGATACCAAGGTCAGCTATTGCTATAACTTCTTTACAAGGTTTTATTGAATAATCACCTAATTATATCATGGAAAAGAAACCATATCACACTGAAATAAGCCAAAAAAGAAAAGAAATTCTGAAAATTAAACCAGAAACAAAACATTGTGTATGCTGAAAAATTACAATTAACAGCTGCTAGTTTGAATCCCACCTATGGATAAGAGGGCGATCAGGTTAATGTCTCAGAGATTTTGCAATTCCATTTAATTTGGTTACTAATTGACTGACATGAAGATACACAGAATGTAATGGATCCATTCTCCCTCAAACTCTGATATGTGATTTTCTAACAAAATCAATAAGAAATTCTTGCAATACTTGAATAAAAGAGTGGAACATTTTTCACTTCTGATGGAGCAGGACTTATATTTACTCTCCATTATGGCAAGAATTTGTTATCGACTTACTGGATATGAAGTAGGTGTTCATTTTTAGCAATGAACTGTCACTTATTTATGACTTAACATCCAGTGACTAAAAGGCTAAGTTTAGAGACTGCCATCAAGGAATTATTAGAATCTGAAGTAGCATTTCCAGTTTGAAAAAAAGTGTAACATATTTAAGAAAATCAAAAGATTATACTGCCTTAAAAATCATACACAAATAATTTATATTATTTAAAGTTGATATTCAGTTACATTTACCATAATCTTGGAACAGCTTTAGAAGGGATACACAATAAAAACAAGACTGGCAATTGATAGATAATTTCCTTAAAACTGTTTTTGCTGTTGGTAAGGCCACAGGGACTATATCAACAGGAAAAAAAAACTAATATCTACAGCAGCAAAGAGTAATTAAAACTCTTTTTGATTATAATTTTAGCATGTATACAGCAAAGTTAAATAGTTGCAATATTATCATAACTTTTAAAAAAGTAATGCAAGTTAATAAAGAAAAATGTGAACAATAGAAAAAGATTGAGAAAGACATTGATAATTTAACAAAATAACTAACATGGCAGAAACACATGGTGACATGTCCAACTCAGCATGTCCACAATGTTGCGTACCAATTTTTATAGATGCACCATAGAAAGCATTCTATCCTGTTGCATCACAGCTTGATATGACAACTTCCCATGACTGCAAGAAACTACAGTGTGTCATGAACACAACCAGTCCATTCAGCAAACCAACCTTCCATCCATTGACTTAGCTCCCTCCTGAAAAACAACCAACATAATCAAAGGCCTCTCCTCACCCCGGTTATACTCTCTTCCACCCTCTTCCATTGGGCAGCAGATACAAACATTTGAAAACACATACCTATTAGATTCAATACCAGCTACTTCCACACTGTTATCAGATTTTTGAACAGACCTCCACATTAAAGTTGATCTTCCTCTGTGCGTTCTCTGCAGCTATAGCACTATATTCTGCATTCAGTCCTAATATCTTACATAAGTACATTAGGTATGATTTGCCTCGACAGCACACAAAGTGTTTCAATGTATCTTGGTACTTATGACAATAATAAATCAAAGGAAGCATAAGAGAGTGACAAAATCATCTGGAAATATGATAAGTTTGAACATAAATAGCCAAGATAAGATTTTTCATAACTCCAGACAATATGATTAAAAAGAAAGTGCTTTAATGCAACGTAATGTCATCCAACGATACATAAAATAAGTTGGGAGAAATATTTTCTATCTAAATAACAATGCATCAAACAATTGCTAATTGGTCCAGCACCTGTAAACAACTGAGGAATTGTTTAACATTTATAAATGTTGGTGGAACCAATGAATGTTCTGTACTTAGATTTTTAGAAGGCATTTGATAAGACGCCACACCAAAAGGTGTAGATGGTAGTATATTGACATGGATATTGTTTGCTAACAGGAAATAGAAGGTAAACATAGTTGGGCCTCTTACAGATGGACAAAATGTAATTAATAGTGCACCACAGGGATCAGTGCTAGAAGCTCAACTGTTCATAATTTAAATAACCTAAATGAAAACAAAGTTATCAAAATTTCTGGAGACACAAAAGAAAGGTAGCAAAATAAGTTGTGAAGACAAGATAAGGAGACTCCAAAAAGGTAGAGGCAGATTAAGAAGGTAGGCAGGTACCTGGCAAAATTTGGAAAAATGTGAAACTGTCCATTTTAGCAGGAGGAATCTAAAAAACAGCTATCTAAATGGTGAGAGATTGCAGAACTCTGAGATATAGAGAGTTCTGGGTGGCAATCATGAATGCAAGTACAGCCAGCTAGTGGGAAAGCTAATAGAATATTATCATTTATCACAAAGGAAAGTGAGTACACAAGTGGGAAGGTTATGCTTCAGTTATAGAGGACACTGGTGAGACTGCATCTGGAGTGCTATTAAATATTGGTCACCTTATTTAAGGAAGGATTTAAACATATTGTAAGCAGTTCAGAGAAGGTTTACTAAAGAAAAACCTGGTTGGGAGGGTTGTCTCATGAAGAAACACTGAACTTTAGAATCTGATAGACTTGTGAAGGACAAGAGGTGACTTGATAGAAACATGCAAGATCCTGAGCGTCTTGACAGTATTGATGTGGAAAGAATGGTTCATCTTAAAGCAAAGTCCAGAACTAAGGGATCATGGTTTAAAAATCAGAACATTACCAGTTTAAAAACAGGGTTGTGGCATTTGATTTTCTCACAGGGGTTCACGAGTCTTCGAAATGGATTTTGGAGGCAAAGACTTTAAATATTTTTTAGCAGACATTGATAGATTCCTATTAAAGTTAGGTGTTGAAAAGTTATTAGGATGGGGAGAAATTTAGATTTGAACTTAAAATCAGATTATCCTGAACTTACTGGGCTCAAGGAGTTCAATAGACTATTCCTGCTCTTAATCTATATAGCCTGAGTATATGTATTTGTCTAGTACAAACATATCAGAATTCACAGTTAATAAAACACACTGTCCCATGTAAAGATACGAATGTTACCTACAGTTACCAACATCTGCCTTTCTCACTCTGAATGTGACATTACCTATAAAGCAAGGGAAATATTGATGGTTACAACACAGGAAAGTGTCATTTAGCCCATGTGTTTGCGCTGGTTGTTTGAGAAATCCAACACAAACATCCCTCTACCCATATCCTTTATCTGTTTATTATTCAGGTAAGTATTGAAATCATCCATAAATGATATAATCATTCCTCCCTCAACCACCATATGGCATGCTTTCAAATGCCTTGACAGCCAAAAAACTTCCCACTTTCTGCAACATTTTTAAAATGGATAAACAGTAACTAACTGTTTCTCTCCACAAATGTTGCCTGACCCACTATGAATGTTCAATATTTTGTTTTTATTTCAGATTTCCAGCATTTTCAGTGGTTTGATGTTGTAGCAGTTCCCTGTGGATTTGTATGGGAAAATCAGCATTCTAATAAATCTCATATTCACAAAACAGTGCAACGGTTTCTTTTCTTTGAAACATAGTCCCCAGAATGAAATATCAATTTTACAGAGATTTGAAAAGTAATTTAAAGGAGCCTTCTGACACAAACCAATATCTGCAGGTTTTTGAGGTCTGACTGCAGACATTTTTGGTGGGTTAGCTTTATCTACAGTTCTCGAGGTTTAACTTTGAATATTGGTGACAGGCTCGGATTTAATTGTCCAAATATAAATTCAATTTATTTCATATTCACATACCCAAAGTTAGTTTGTCTTCAAAACATTGCTCTGTTTTATAGGGAAAGACATGCTGAAAGAAGAGTTTGGTTTCAGATTTGAGATTGACATGTTCTGGCAGCTTTACTAGACTCACTCCGTGCAAGAACTGTAACAAACACTACATTGGACAAACAGGTAGAAAACTAGCCACCAGGATACATGAACACAACTAGCCACAAAACGACATGACCCTCCCTCACCCGTATCCTTACGGGCAAATAAGGAAGGACACCACTTCGACTGGGACATCCATCCTAGGACAAGCCAAACAGAGACACGCATGAGAATTCCTAGAAGCATGGCATTCCAATTGGAACTCTATCAACAAACACATCGAGTTAGACCCAATCTACCACCCCTGAGAAAAAGAACAGGAAATGACATCGCCACAGGAGATGACATCACCAATCCAAAGAAACCCAAACATATAAACAGAAAGCAGGAATTATCAGCAGTGCTTCGCCTGGAGGCCCACTGAAGATGTTACCTAGTAGGGTGTCGAAACAACTGGAAATGAACCTTCCAGCTTAGCGAGCAAACGTATATCCAGAACCTCAAACTGAGCTACAAATCTTCTCAAAACTTGCTACTCGCTTGCCAAATTAGCTTTAGGCTACTAAATGCCTTTTCTGATTGAATAACTCACTTAAATAGAATGTCTTAAGAAAGAATGCGACTGATCATGCACAACTATATCCAGTTGAGTACACAATCAATATAAGAGATACACTTGTGTCAGCATTTCTTTCACCTGGAGATATAGATACTCAATCTGAAACCTGTTTTGCAAGCATTTGTTTAAAAGTATTCATTTAATACAGACAAATACAAAGTTGAGGTGAAATTACTTCGCCCAGAGAGCAGTGAGCATGTGAATTTCTCTGCCATAGGCTAAAATATTGAATGTTTCCAAGAAGGAGTTTAGACATAGTTCTTTGGTTTAGAGGGTTCAAAGTATATGGGGAGAAAGTGGGAACAGGGTCCCTGCTTGGGTGATCAGCCATCTTCATAGTGAATGGTGGAGCAGGCTCTTTCCCTCTCTTTCCCTTATATTCGAATTTCCTATGTAAATACAAGTAAATTATTTCTGCATTTGGAGAGATTAAAGTTGCACTTCAATTGACGTGTCCTATTTAAATTATATAGCTAAAGCAGAAACTCCACATAAATATTAAATGGTTTGCTGCATTGCAATTCTATGCTCGGGTCAGACATAAATTTATGTGGAGTCAGCTATATCAGCATTCAAATCACGGCTTCACTAACTCAAGTGTGATTAAACGGAACACCAATTTGTGTAACCTGTGTTATGCAAGGTTTTACTTTCTAGGTTCCACATTATGTTTGTTGCACAGTTTTAGCAGAAGGAAATACCAAAGAGATCGTTTGTGTTGGGTACCACACACAGCTTTTCATCGCTGCTAAAATAGTTTTGCACCAAGAGCTATGATCTGGAGCAGTGAGACCATGCAGTAACATTAGGATTTTTAGTTTGAAAGCTGAATACGTCCTCTTTACCAACAAAGTATCTAACAAAGCATTAAGAAACAAAGATTCTTTATTGAATATTTCTCATTTGACTGTTAACACTCATTACAAAAACGTTTACTTGGGGATTCAGAGTGAGGTTATTTTTAAAATATTCATGAATGAATAGTCATGGGGTACATGAATATTTTTCCTATTGCATGAGTGAGTTGCTCTTCATTATACGTTTGACTGGTGTGATGACCATTTGGTTGATTTTGACACATCAAGTCAATGGAGAAAGTTAAGCAACACTAATCATTGTCTTCGATCACCAGGTACATTTGTAGACAGTATTAGAGGCTGGTAACCTGATCTATGCCACCCTTTTATGTGAAAGCATGGCTGCACGTACATGGGGAAAGAAGATGCCTCAGACGGAAAGACCAAAATAATAATTGTTGTGCATGCCAATGTTTCCAATGCTATAATTGAAAACTCAAAGAAATATCTGGGCAGGTAAGTGGTTATTCAACATTTGCTTGAAGATTACCATGCTGGTTGTAAAGAAACGTTTGTCCCGTAATAGGCACAATATCAGTTTTGATGCAACCTTTTACAGCATGTGCGTGGAAAGGAGAGGAAGACAATTGAATAGAATTGTGAAGGAAAAACTATGATAAATGATCTTATAACCTCACCTGTTTTATAATACATGGCTCTGGACTGTTTGAAATCCTGACAAATTATCTTGCACAAATTTGACAGAGTGCAAAATCTTTAAATTACAGTCCATACGATGAAAGCAGTGTGATGTTATGAGCTAGTTAGGGACCATTAACAACTATCAAGAAATCCAAATATCTCTATGTAATAAGAGAATTATGTCATAAGATTTCACTTACTTTTAAACAAAACAAACTTTTATTGTATATAAGAGAATTAAACAAACCAAGTTCTTTTTGACTACAGCACAACATATGAATGGACTGGTCAGATGGGCAGAACTGTGGCAAACGGAGATAATCCTGAAAAATGTAAAGTGATACATTTTGGAAGAACTAAAAAGAAAAGAGAGTAGCTAATGAATGGTAGCATCTTGGGAAGTACTGAGAGTCAGAGGGGCTTGGGTGTGCTTGTTCGTAGATTGTTAAAAGAAACAGTGCAAGTAGTTATGGTGATTAACAAAAGGTATGGGATACTTGCTTTTATTAATCGAGGCATCGAATGCAAGAGCAAGGTGGTTATGATGAAGCCGTATATAATATTAATTGGGTCACAGCTGGAGTACTGAGTGCAGTTCTGCTTGGCACACTACTATAGGAAGAGTGTGATTGCATTAGAGAGGGTTCAGAGGAGAATCAACAGGATGTTGCTGTGACTAGGAAATTTCAGATAGGAGGAGAGACTGGATAAACTGGGACAACAACAGAGTGCTGGAGTAACAAAACAGGTCTGGCAGCATCTGCTGGCAGAAAATAAAATTAGGGTTGAGCCCAATGATCCTTCAGGAAAGACTGATGAAGTGTCACTGGATTAAAACATTTATGCTGTTTTTTCTGTATGGATGCTGCCAGACCTGTTTTGCTTCTCCAACACTATCTGGTTTTGTTTCAGGTTTTCAACAATCACAGTTCTTTGTGCTTATTCAAGATAGACTTCTTTAAAAGGAGGGAAGGTAGAGGGGAGATTTGATTGAGGTCTACAATATCATGAAGGCTGGGTGTAGGTTTGCTAGCTGAGCTGGAAGGTTTGTTTTCAGATGTTTCGACACCATGCTAAGTAATATCGTAAGTGAGGTTCAAGATGAAGCACTGGTGGTAGGGCCCACTTTCTATTTGGTAAAAACAATGACTGCAGATGCTGGAAACCAGATTCTGGATCAGTGGTGCTGGAAGAGCACAGCAATTCAGGCAGCATCCGAGGACAGGCAAAATCGACGTTTCGGGCAAAAGCCCTTCAATCAGGAATAAAGGCAGAGAGCCTGAAGCGTGGAGAGATAAGCTAGAGGAGGGTGGGGGTGGGAAGAGAGTGGCATAGAGTACAATAGGTCAGTGGGGAAGGAGATGAAGGTGATAGGTCAGGGAGGAGAGGGTGGAGTGGATAGGTGGAAAAGGAGCTGGGCAGGTCGGACAAGTCCGGACAGGTCAAGGGGACAGTGCGGAGCTGCAAGTTTGAAACTAGGATGAGGTGGGGGAAGGGGAAATGAGGAAACTGTTGAAGTCCACATTGATGCCCTGGGGTTGAAGTGTTCCGAGGCGGAAGATGAGGCGTTCTTCCTCCAGGCGTCTGGTGGTGAGGGAGCGGCGGTGGAGGAGGCCCAGCACCTCCATATCCTCGGCAGAGTGGGAGAGGGAGTTGAAATGTTGAGCCACTGGGCGATTTGGTTGATTGGTGCGGGTGTCTCGGAGATGTTCCCTAAAGCGCTCTGCTAGGAGGCACCCAGTCTCCCCAATGTAGAGGAGACCGCATCGGGAGCAACGGATACAATAGATGATATTAGGTTTCCTTGGGTTGGTGGTGTCATTTCCTGTGGTGATGTCATTTCCTGTTCTTTTTCTCACTGTGTGGTAAATGGGATTGAAGTCAATGTGTTTGTTGATAGAGTTCCAATTGGAATGCCATGCTTCTAGGAATTCTCATGTGTCTCTCTATTTGGCATGTCCTAGGATGGATGTGTTGCCCCAGTCAAAGTGGTGTCCTTCCTCATCTGAATGCAAGGATACTAGTGAGAGTGGGTCATGTCTTTTTGAGGTTAGTTGATGTTCATGTATCCTGGTGGCTAGTTTTCTGCCTGTTTGCCCAATGTAGTGTTTGTTACAGTTCTTGCAAGATATTGGTGGGTTTGTGGGCAACCATGCTGCCAAGAGGTCTGAGTAGTCTGGCAGTCTTTTCTGAGATGTCAGACCTCTTGGTATCATGGTAGCACATAAACCCACCAACATATTAAAACAGCAGCTCATGAACTTGAAAGACCCCATACAGACAACAAGCAAAACTAATGTCATTTACAAAATACCTTGCAAGAACTGCGACATATTTTAATAGTCTATGCTTTATTGTTGCAACAAACCAAGTTCCTGCAATGTGTTAACTCTTTTCTCCCCTCTTAATTTTACCCAACTCTTGCAATGATGATTCTTCACAAGAATACAAGATCAGCTTTGCCTTATAGGATGCATGAGCACAAGTAGTTTAATTTTTCTCTTCAGGAAAATAAAAAGGTGTAATGATGAGCCAAAAATAATGACAACATTCTCTAGAGTATCACTAGGAACTGTCCTAACCTAGGGTCAGACTCTGCAGCATTGTGACTGCAGTCACTCCAAGGCTTCGGTATTAATGCATAGAAATCTACTGAACCACGTGTGTACTGCTAATTTTAATGCAGAAGCAGCAGAGACAAATAAAAAGGAAAAAAATCCAAATTTCAAGAAGGGACAGGGCAAGACATCAAGAATGGCAATCACCTTAAATTTAAAAGGGACCTAGAAATGTGGTCACACACATGATCACAGGCTGCAAATGAGACTTCATTTTCATGCACTTCTTCCTCTGGCAAGGCTGCTGCCAACCTCTGCTGTCTAGTTAACCATTTATCAATAATTTACATTTTTAAATGCTTCAAGTAAGTCAATGTTGCAGCCAATTTCATAAGCCAAGCACCTGACCCTTGAAGCTACTCATTAAATTAAAATTAAACTGTAACTTCCTTTAAGTACATTTCCCTATTTGACAAAAAGCTGTTGGTTCAGATCCCAAGGTTTCATACATCTGAACTGACAACTTCAGTTGCTTTTGAGTTTCAAGTTGTGCTGTGCAAGTGAGCTCCTCAGAGACAATCTGAAATACAGAAGACAGCAGCCTGCGATACCTCACATTCTCAGTGGAATGAAGACATGAGCAGTGAAATGAGCGGTGATGAGAGAAAGGTGAGGATAAGAAAGAATTAAAGGATGTCATGATTTCAGAATTTAATACCAAACAGAAGCATCCCATTTGAATCAGGTAACATTAATGAAAAGTGAGGGAACTGCAGTCTCCATCCACATCCACAGGCCGACAGAAAAAGGAATATTTTTAAATGCTTGTGAACCACTGCACAGATATGTATTTGCCAGATGGAAATAAAACAAAATTAAAACCAGGTTTAGAAAAAAAAGACATTTTTTATCCTCCTCGTACACTTCCATTGTCACTTCAATTTTAATCAGTTATGTTAGCCCTTAATCACAGAGCCAGTCTAACACCATTGACCAGAACACTAAAAGGATAAAAAATCCCCTTTTTAACCACAAAACAAAAAATTCAATACAGCACAAAGCAATGAAACCACTTGATATTTCAAAGCTACAAGTTGAACAGTCTATTGCCATTCCTCTGGTGAGGTTATAAACACTTGATAAAAATAGCCTTGAATTGGTTCACATGTACTCTCTTCCATCGAAATCATTGGGGGAAAAGAGTTAAAGGGGGTTGCTTCTAAGGACCAATGACCCCTTGGAAAGAGACCAAACCATTTGAACCTTTGTTTCCAAAACCCTGTTGCCAAGAACTGATATTTTCCAACTAGCAAGGGGATTATGTTGCAGCTTTTAAATTATACATACAATCGTTCTCTTTGGAGAAGGCATGTTGCCATTTGATAAAAATGTCCTTGAAGAGGCATGGAAGAAAAAAATAAGTGTCAGGTAATCCAAGATGTAGCAAAACAAAGCTCAGCAAAAATGCACAAAAAGGCACTAAAAGATGTCACTTCTTGGAAGGTTAATTCTGAAAACTACTATTAGCTAAATAAATTGTATCTTCAGCAACAAATCTGCGTATTTATCAAAATTCTCCATCTACCATGTATTCCATTGCTGTGACAAAGAGGAAGCTGAATCGTTCAAATGCTCTCCAGGCAAATTATATCTTGCTATAAGGAAGGGAAAATTGCCATTCTCCAATACACAAAAATGTGAAACTACTCACGCATACAGCCAGCTGGTAAAAGGCTTTCACAGCAAATACACATGACCCTTGTTAACAGTCTAATGGTTTTGCAATTTAATTGATAAGGAATAGCAGACAGAAAATTGCTTTTAATCTTTTACACCAAGTAGTATTAGTGTGTTGCCTAACATCAAATAAATGTTGAAATACAGTACTTTTAATTAGTGACACTTGAGATACACAGCAGCCGATAAAAAGTGTAGAATCCCATCATGGCTCTGTCAGAAGAATTCATAAATCTGGCTCATCAAAAGGAATGTATCTTAACATGACCTACTTAGAAGCCTTTCTCCAACTGTATTAAAATAAGCTAGAGGCCAAGATTGCATGTCTGGAATATTTTGAACTTTACAGAAGCAATTGAAAGAGAATCTTACATTATAAAAACTACCAGTCATTTTGGAATTGCACCAATTAGCATAAAATGAATGTTTGAAAAGTACCTTAGAAACAACAGAAAATAGTCTGCGATGCTCTACTAAAAGGACATCATTCATGCATCTTTCTAAATGTTTGATAGATACAGCATGACGCAGAAAGAAATTAAAAATTGAAATAAGTTTTTCTGTGCCTCTGTAAAAAAGAGAGGGAGGAAGGCAAGGATTGCACGAAGAGTCCATAACACTATTTAATCAATCACATAAAGGCAAAATGCTGCAGTTATTAGAAATTGGACACAAACACAGAAAATGCTCAAAAACATTCAGCAGGTTATACAACAACTGCGGAGAGACAGAGTTCACATTTTGAGCCCAGTGTGACTCTGCATCAGAACTGGGGATATAGACAGGCAAAGTGAATGGACAAAGTCTTGGCAGGTGGACCAGAATGTAAGAAAATGTGAGGTTATACACTTTGGCAGAGAGATTAGAAAAGCTGAATATTATTTAAATAAAGAAATATTGCAGAAAGCTGCAGCACAGAGGGACTTGGACGTCCTCGTGCACAAATCACAAAAAATCTGCATCCGCATTCAGTGGGTAACAGGGAAAGCAAATGGAATGTTGGCATTTATTTCAGAGGAAATAGAGCATTTTAAGATGATTGAGTGCCACATGTATATAAAAATACAGTGAAAAGGGTTTTGTCATGTGTTATACACAATGCTCTGACACCATCTTGAAAACATTGAATATAATACAAGAGTTTACTTTGACAGCGTTTGTATTTCTCTCTTCTTCTTGCTTCTCCCTCACTGCGCTCTAGTCTGTGTTTGGCACCAGCCGTGGTCTCTGAAATGCCTCCTGCGAGTGGTCTCTAACAGGCCTCCACACAATCACAACTGCCATGTATGAGCTGGAGCCATGGGTCTGTAGATACATGTGTTCCGTACCTCCTGTCATCAGTCATCAGGGTCCTCCACCGTACTGTTTGCCAACGCTTCCACTCCTTCAGGTGCCCAGACGTAGCCACAGACCCTGGAGCCTCAGCTCTGCCTGAGTCCGAGCCTGGGGTTTCAGCCTGGGACCTGCTCCTCCCTTGCTGGGAGACCCCATTGCTGGCACTGCCATTACAGCTGGAGGCCTCCTTCTTCAACCGCTTTGAAAGAATAGAGTCAAAATAATGTGTGCTAACATCATCAGGGGGCACAGTGTCCAAGTTAGCCACAGAAGATCATTTTAATATTTGGTGACTATTAATTGGGCAACATCCAACTGGACCTTTATTATACAACTGCCAATTTCTCTTCTCCATTGAAGTTAATAAAACAAACAGGCAACTAATCATATATCACCCAAAAGGGTTTAAAAAAGATACACCGAACCCTTACTCACTCACTTCTCAAATACTCTATTTGGGTGCAGCACTGAGACTTATTTGTTCATCTATCAGCATTGAGCAGTCATTGGCTTGTGACACTTTTCCAATGAGGATGTTACAAGGAATGGAGAGCTTGAGTGATAGAGGAGAGGCTCATTAGAATGGGACTTTTACCATTAGAGCATAGGAGGTTAAGGGATGACTGCATAGAGGTTTATAAAATCATAAGGTGAATGGCAGGTGTCTTTTCCCTAGGGTAAGTGATTTCAAGACTAGGGGGTACACCTTTAAAGGGAGGAGAAAGATTTATAAAAGACACGAGGGGCAGTTTTTCTTCTTTTTTAAAACACAGAGGATTGTTCATGTGTGGAATGAACTTCCAGAAGTAGTAGTGGATGTAGGTACAGTTAAAACATTTAAAAAGATATTTGGATAAGTACATGAATAAGAAATGTTTGGAGGGATATGGGCCAAGCACAGGGATGAGGGACTAGTTTAATTTGGGAATAGGGTAGGCACAGACTGGTTGGACTAAAAAAGATTTGTTTCCCTGCTCTATGACTCTACGTCTATGACCATAAGTCCAAGGCAAGTTCAAGGAATTTTTGGTTTAGTGTTTTACAGTTTCCAGACTGAGTGACAAGTTCAGCCATGTCATAGCAGGATCACTGTTCCCATTTTTGTCTTTGTTTTAGACATTAGTGAATGGTGATTCAGCATTGTAAACTTATACTTCCTCTGGACAGTTTGCTTTAAACACTTGTCCCATTTATTTCTCTTTTGGTGGTGCACCATCATCCCTTCCACATTAACACAGATCTTCCAATTTGTTCTTCTCTCCCTTCAACACCACCCCATCACAGCTACCTTGTTTATGAACCATACATCTCTAAACACTCCTAGTTCTGATGAGAAATGTGTTCCTGGATCTATCAGCACTTATGACTTCTGCAATGTTTGGTAGCAGGGCAGGGCATTCACCTGTCATGTGGGAGCCCTGAATTGACAGAGTTGATGTTAATACTCCTAAACAGTGGATAAAGTTAGTTCAAGTGTCACAATCAGTGTTTAAGAAAAAATACCCACTCTTAAAAAAGGGCTTAAATGGTCAGTCACAGTTTAAAAAAAAGAACCGCGTGCTGGATTATTTTGATAAATAATCAATGTAGTCTTGTTTAAAAAAATAACACTACCATCTGATTATGCAGTTTCAAGAGAAGGTTTTGTTAACATTTCCTTTGAGGCAATTATTCTGTAGTAATGAATGCCTGGCTGAGTTTCAAACCATAAGGCACTGAGCTCATGGTTTTATTTATAGTTAAATGAACATGCTAAAGAATTAGGTGTCTTTGCTGTGGGGTAAGAATAGAAGTTTATTTTGAAGAGGGATAAATCAGAAGCAAATTTTAAAGCTTAGAATGGACTTCCTGAACCCAGTTTTTCACTATCAAATGCATGAGTGCGACAATATATTAGGATCGTTAGAAATGTTTTTCTATTTCCACATGGCTCATAAGGTCACTACTTGGTGAGTGACTAAGGAGACAACACAGAGAAGGTTATATAGGGACCAAATGATGTGGCTGAAGAGCCGAGAGGGGGCCTAATGAAATCTAAAGCAATTAATGAAATCCCAGTGAATCAAGACAGGCATTCTAACCAGCCATTTCACCAGTTCATGCAGCTACTCAGAATCTGCTTCCTTGATTGGTGTGGGATGTCCCACATTGGAGTTTTATGGGCCCACTTATACCCAAAACTGGTAGATCTGCGGCACATTTCCTGCATGCGCAATTTTTAATCCAGATTCCCCAGTGTCCTTGTTACTTTGTTTTTGTTTTAAAGCATTCATGTTGATTTGTGTTGTTATGAAAAGACATAAATACAAAGTGAAATGTTATAACTTTATTATTAGGGAAAGAAATCAAGCAATAAATGCAAAATCTTGGAATAAATTTCTGCAAATATGCTAGCTATCAAATAATTAGCAGGGGCATCTTAACTGCTTAATCATGGGATAAATATTGCACAAGGGAATTTTTCTTTTTTAATTAACTGGTATTGTAATTTATAGGAATTGCTTTAGCTTTGTTAGTTGGACAGCTGCTTTACAATGCATATTGTATTCAAATCCCACACCAGCTGAGGTCACCATGAAGGATTCTCCTTTTCAAATTCTTCCCTCACGTGAGGCATGATCACCCTTAGGTTAAACCACCATCAGTCATCTCTGTCTCCAATGAAAGAGCAGTCTTATGGTCTCTAAGATTATAGTGACTTCACCTTTATTGTAATTTATAGAAAGTACAAACGTACAGCACCTCTAATAAAGTCAGTAACACACCGTATCATGACAAGGCCAAAGGATTTACTTTTAAAAACAACTTCCATAAGTTCAGGATGCATTACAGTGCAGTAATGCACATTTTCAAAAATGTTTCAACAACTGCTGCAGACATCTACCTTTTAATATGTGGAATGATGGATCGCCAATGCAGATTAAAATGCTATTTGCATAATGAAGACATAAAACTGAAAATATTTTAGCAATAGTCTTACTCAAAAGAATATTAGAGAAATCTGAAGTACAAAATAGATTTGCAACACTGGTGCTGTATGAAATGTTGTGAAGATTGCATGTAATGGACACCATATAAAGAAAACTGTACAATGAAAGTGACTCATTAAATCAGACCTGAAACAACAGAAGGCAGATGGGATTTGCAAAACAAGGGGAGAAGGTTCTTTACACCAGCATAATATCAATCACTTTTCAGAAAAAGTGCTTTTGAATGCATTAAATATATGATCTATGAATAGGAATTTGAAAGCAAGAAGAACATTCTGTTCAAAAAGTATTCAATTAAGCTACATTAACGCCCCAACAATTACTGGGTTAAAATTATCATCTGTCCTTTGATTAACAGTTATTACACAATTAATTTGCTGCCTAGTTTTAAACTACACAAGTCGACTCATGAACATTGTATTTTTTAGCATGTACTGGTCAAATATTGGACGCAAACACACACACACTACTTTGCTGCACATATTATTCAGCCCATTATCTGCTGCGCTAGTGAACTGCAAATGAAGAGAACTTACTGCACCATTTTAGATGAACTACCTTCTAGATAAAATGTGGCATTACAAATGAAAAAGATAGGCATAGGCTTTGCTGCTACTTACAAAGCTTAATAGTAATGGATTTGCTATTTTTCTCTTTAGGAGAAAGTGAGGACTGCAGATGCTGGAGATCAGAGCTGAAAATGTGTTGCTGGAAAAGCGCAGCAGGTCAGGCAGCATCCAAGGAGCAGGAGAATCGACGTTTCGGGCAAGGGCTCATGCCCGAAACATTGATTCTCCTGCTCCTTGGATGCTGCCTGACTTGCTGCGCTTTTCCAGCAATACATTTTCAGCTATTTTTCTCTTTAGTCCAGCAAGCAGCTACAAACCTGGATGGAACTTTAGTTTGCAAATTATCAGAATAGAAAAGCAAAATAAACAATGCATTATCAACCACACATTAGTCTTTACAGGTCAGGCAAAGGACAACAACTGCTTACAAACTGTACTGTTACATATTTTACCAGCATAAATTGTATTTGATCATCAAAACTCAAAAGCATTTAGCTAGAATAAACAGGTCAGGTAATTAAGAACCATTTGCTTTCCCACTGATTGGAAAGAATTTCCACTCCCCCAACTCCTACAGAATAGTTATACTCCTGTATTAACAAGATGGTAGCATTCATGGCTTGTAGAGTTCTCAACTGAACATGATCAATATTGCTTCTTTAACTAGATATCAAGAGCAAAGCTTTAGAAATATGATAGAGAATCCTTTTCATCTCCATCTACTCAGCCTTCCACCTTCCAATAAAAGCAGCTTTTACATTCAGAAACTGACAATCTGGCTGGAGCCAAAGAAAATGCACAGAGGATAGAGTGTGTAATTCTCCAGAGACCCTCTCAAGCAACTAACACAGAGCTTTAATTGGGCAACATCCAACTGGGCATTTATTATACAAATGTCAATCTCTTCTTTCTATTGAAGTTAATGATGCAAACAACAGATCAGGCAACCAAATTATATCACCTAAAGAAAACCTCATCAACTCTCTGGTCCCATACAACTAATTCATAGAATTTGTATTTATATAAATCTATCCACACCCAACACCTTGGGAAACTTTGCATGATTAATTACCTTTTGAACTGGCATCAACAGGCATTGTTATAAATTGAGCAGATTTGCTGAAATACACCCAGGTAAACTTCTGCTCTATTACATTTCCTTAGTACTTTTCAAAACATTTCTCACCTATTACTGTTGTGAAAAATAACTTCCTGTATCATTCTAGAGCTGCAAAAATTATTCATCCCTCAAAGTATGTCTAAAATTGGTTTTGACACTCATTCCACTGACCAGATAATTTCTCAATAAGAAGAGTCCAATCAGTTGAAAATGACTGCATTGCTACAGACACCCTCCCCTCCTTCCCTGAACATATTCTTTCTTGAAACAATGCACTTTGTCTTCAGACCAATGACAGGCCAGTCTGTTGGCTACAAGATAAAGAAAGTATGCATTTTCTTTCAGAGTTTACTTAAATTACAGAAGCTAGAGTCAGCAACAATAAAGTTTTGAAATCAGAAACTTGAGATTACTGAGACAACAGACATAGACCATGAATAATGCAGCCAGCATAAACCAAGTTATCTACCAACGACCTTGAATAAAGCTGCCCAAAGATCTAGTGGTCTCTGTGGTTTGGTTTTCCTTTTTCCTAACAGTGGTTTAAAGCATGCTACTAAAGTAAAAAGTGTTAATCTAGACCCTAGTCAAAATGACAGAAACCAAACATCTTTCTTTGCATAGATTTATTATAATAGTTTCAATCTCAGACCTCCTTCCATACACAGCCTCTTGTGTCCCCCTTGTATCTATATAGATAATTAATCAATTAACCCCAATGACCTTCTTAACTACATGTTATTTAGACAAAGGAATCTCTTATGATGCAGCAACAGTTTTGTCAGTAAGCAGTCAATCACAATGAAGCATTCACACACAGCAAGTGGGTTTTTTTTTACATTTTGACGATTAATAGTTTAAGATAGAAACAAAAGAAAGAAATTTGACATTCAAATAAGATTAGGTTGTCAAGGCCAGCGCAATTATTGAGCAGCAATTACAAAGTTACAATGTCGTTTAAAATCACAGTTTCATCTCATTAAATGAAGCAATCTATTCAAGGGTTTTTACAGTGAAGCTAAGCATACAGTGGAGTCTCTCAAATTCCATTGATTTTCATCAATTGTGGGGAAACTCAAAACTCTCTGTAGAAGCACAGAATCATGAACACTAACATCTGGAATCCTGTATTATTCTGTGCATACACATAATTCAGAATTTTGCTGAGAATTTCAATGAAGTGACGATGGCAAATGTTTTGAAAAGTACTAAGGAAATGTAATAGAGCAGAAGTTTACCTGGGTGTATTTCAGCTTCTACTACCATTATGTTCAAAAAACCCAGATCATATTAATTTTCAGAAATGCACAGACTGCAATGTCTACGCTGCTGTTTTACATCAAATTACTGGTTTTGTAATACAAACTTCTTGGGAAAGACAATGACTTTGTTCTACTTTGCTATAATAATAATTCTGAGATCCAGGTAATGTTCTGGGGAACCAGGCTCAAATCTCGCCATGACGGATGGTGGAAACTGAGATCAATAAAAGTCTGGAACAAAATCTAGGATGAAACTGTCATTGGAAACATCTGTCTGATTTGCTAATGTCCTTTTTGAAGGAAATTACTGTCTTTGTCTAGTCTGGCCTCTACGTGACTCAAAATTCACAGTGACTCTTAGCTGGCCCTTGGCCATTTAGAGATACAAAATAAATGCTGACCTAACCAGCAGTGCCCACATACAGAATCATAATCATAGGGGTTTACAGCATGGAAACAGGCATTTTGCCCAAACTTGTCCATGCCACCATGTTTTCCAATTAATCTAGTTCCTGCATTTGATCCATATCCCTCAACCTACCTGACGAAATGTTTCTTAAATCACAACATTGTACTCGTCTCCACCACTACCTCTGGTAGCCATTCCAGATACTCACCACTGTGTGAATGAAAAGATTGCCCAAGCAGAACCTTTTGTATCTCTCCCCACTCACCTTCAATCTATGCCCTCTAGTTTTAGACTCCCAAACCATGGGGAAAAGCTGTTTGCTATCTACCTTAACATATGCTCTTCATGATTTTATGGACCTCTAGAAGGTCACCGCTCAATCTCCCACACTCCAGGGTAAAAAGTCCCAGCCTATCCAATCTCTCCTTATAACTTAAACCTTCCATTCCAGGTAGCAAATCTCTTCGTGCTCTTTCTGCCCTGTGAATGAATTATTAATAAAAGCAAAAATGTGAAAATACAGTTTTTCTAAAAACTTACATTACCAAATGTTCATAGGCTAACTTGATTTAGAAACAATGAAAGTTTTCATCTGCAGCTGAACCAGTAAGCTCAAAATAAAAAGGACCTATAAGGTTTTTCCATCAGGAGTGCAACTAGTGCTGAAAAAGGAAATACTAAAACCTGCTGTAGTGCTCATACAGCATTAAAAATCATATCCACCTAAGCAAGAATTCAATCAGCAATAGCTCTTAAAACCAATAGTCCCTTGTGATTTTTCTTGATTAGAAGAAATAAATTACATCAATTAAAGAACACCTTTACATTTAAAAATAATAAATCACAGGAATGTTATAAACTAAACTTTATACCAAACAACACAATGAAATGTCTGGGGAGATAACCAAAATGTTTGATCAAAGAAGTAGATCTTATAAGTCTAAAGGTTTATTTGGAAGCACTAGCTTTCAGAGTGCTGCTCCTTTATCAGGTGGTTGTGGAGTGTAAGATCATAGGACACACTTATGTCCTACAATCTTATAGTCCACAACCACCTGATGAAGGAGCAGCGCTCCGAAAGCTAGTGCATCCAATTAAACCTGTTGGACTATAATCTGGTGTTGTGTGATTTTTAACTTTGTACATCTCAGTCAAACACCGGTACCTACAAATCAATCAGTCTTAGAAGGAGTGTCTTAAAAAGAGGTAGAGAGTTTCAAAATGATAATTTCAAAGCTGAGAGCCAAGACAGCAGAAATTACAACCATCGACAGGGGTACAAACTGAAATCAGGAATCAAGCTCACTGTTTGAGCACTGGCTCAGCACTCATATGTCCATGTGATGAGGGTATTGGATTCAAGTCATATGCTAAATCCTGAGTGCAAAAATCAATTATTTATTTTTTTTAAATCAACCTGTTACAATATATAAAAACCGTAAAAAGTGCAAATCAATAGCAAAAACAGAAATTGCTGGGAAAGCTCAGCAGGTCTGGCAGCATCTGTGGAGAGAAATCAGAGTTAACATTTTGGGTTTTGAGCAAGTGTCACTGGATCTGAAACATTAACTCTGATTTCGCTCCACAGATGCTGCCAGATCTGTTGAACTTTTCCAGCACTTTCTGTTTTTGTTATATGTCTTGGAGTAAATAGGAATTGAATCTCACCTTCTGGTCCAAAGACACTACCATTGATACTATCACGCACTACAAGAACCCTTAGAACGGAGCTCTTTTTTCATGGAACACCTACAAAATCATCTGTTTCACAAATTAAATCATTTAGCGTGACTACGGTTAGGGGCTGTCTACAACAACCAAAAACTAGAGAGGATAGAAATAGAGTGAGGGGACTTTTGTTTTTTGCAATGAACATATCCATCACAACTCTAATGACCACACATTCCGAAATGAGATGCTAACAGGAGTGATCATAGGTGATCTGCTGGAAGAGTTCATGATGGTTAACAGGTGGAGGAGGAAATTAGATGGGATGGAAAGAGGTAAGATTAGATCCAAACAAGCACATTGATCATCCTGTGCAATGAGAAACTAAAATAGGGCAAGCTGGAGTTGCAATTTCTAAGGAGGGAGCATCAATGGCTCCTTCAGAAGATGCCAAGAGATGCAGAGGGATCCATATGCTTGGCTCTCTCATCTATGAAGATGACAGAAGTGTAAGACGAACAAGAAGTACAGCAATATTGGTTAGGCAGCCAAAAAATTAAAGGAACCATAATGTCTAAAGGGGAGTCCCAAAGGGTTAAGAAGTGAAAAATCGATTCAAACGTGAAAAAATAGGGGAAATAGAAATGATTAACTCTCTCCTACAAAGTAAAATTATGGGCATTCAGATGACAGGTTCCAAAAGGCAGTGAGGGGAGATTAATATCTGGGTGAAAGTGGTACACTTTAAGTGTTTAGAGCTTTTATATTTAAATAAAAGCTCCATAAATCTAAAGTGTCTGAAAATAATGTGAAACTGTTGGTGGTCAGCTTAAAAAGTGCCTGTATATTGATATATTTTTCACAGTACATCCCTCCCAGTCGCTCAAAAGCAACAGATCATTGTCGACAACAATATGAAAGTAAGGTGTGCTGTTATGAGTTAATGAAAAAATAAACTTAAATGGCCTTTACCAAACCAGCTGTGATTTGAAAAAGGTACAATCATAATGAAACTTTATTACAATAACAAGGTTAAAATGGTCAATTAAAGCAGATCAGGGCACTATAAATTCAGCTTGAGGCAAGAGAGAGGAGGAGTGTAGAAGAGGGAGATATTGGAAGAACCCGAGACTTTGAAGAAAACAGAAATAGAAGAGATATTGTGCCAGGTGTAGCTCAGTTGATGGCATTCTTGCCTCTCTATCAAGGTTCCACATTTAAATCCCCACTCAAGTTTTGGGTAAACACCAAGGCTGACAAAGAAGTACAATATGGAGGGAGTAACGCACAATAGAACTCATGACACCATTTTAAAAAAGAAAAGCAGGGGAGTTATCCTCAATGTCCTGGCCAATCTCTCAATTAACATCATGAGAGAAAAAAAAACTTTAGTTGGTCACTACTGTTGTTTGTGTTGAATGCAAATTAGTTACTGGGTTCTGATATTTCAACGCGGTTTATTCCTGATGAAGGGCTATTGCCTGAAACGTCGATTTCGCTGCTCCTTGAATGCTGCCTGAACTGCTGTGCTCTTCCAGCACCACTAATCCAGAATCTGATATTTCAACGCTGAATACACACCAAGAAATACTCAATTGGCTGTAAAGCATTTCAAGACATCCAATGATCATGAGAAGTACCACGTAAACACAAATCTTGAACTACGTTTCTCTCCCTTAAAAGGTCAAGGATATAAAAAAGGAACATTGCAAGTTTTCAGTGTATTAGCCCAGGTCCAATTTTTCAAAACTTGAAAAGGATCAGATTCTTAATTATATATTTTGACAGGGGAAAATGGCATCCTTTACTCACTTCCATTTGCATTTTAAAAAAAACTCCTACTCAATAAAATTATAAAGACTCTGATGACAAGTTCTGCAAGGCAGCATGAAGAGATTAATGCCTTAGCAGCAGTAAGGGCAGGCGATGCCCTAGTGGTGTTATTGCTGGACTGTTAATGCAGAGACACAGATAATGTTCTGCCCAGTGGGTTCAAATCCTACCACAGCAGAAGGTGGAATTTGAGTTCAATAAACACCTGGAATTATTAATGATGACCATGAATCCATTGTTGAGGAAAAAACCATCTGGTTCACTAATGTTCTTTAGGAAAGGAAACTGCCATCCTTACCTGGTCTGGCCTACATGTGACTCCCCACCAGCAGTGTGGTAGTCTCTTAACTGCCCTCAATTGCCTGAAAATACAATCACCTCAGCATTCAATCCCTCTGGGCAAATAATGCTGCCATCATCTCATCTCATGAATGAATTTTAAAAAAGGCAACAAGTTGCTTATGGTAATTTTGAGGTTTTTTTTAAAGATACCATACATCTAAAACATCTCTTAAGAATGTGAAATTGTCTGTGGTCATACATAAAAATATGCCTTTTAAATTTATCTATTATTTAAAAAAAAACCCATCTTATATCCTCACACGAAAGGGAAAGGATCATTGTAGACAACAGATGCCAATTGTTTGACAATGACAACTTTTGGCATCTATAAAAAGGAGTTTATAGGGTCCTTTCATGCAACTATATATCCCCCTTGATTGGGTAGCACTAACACAAATGATTTATAATAGATTCAATATAGCCTGCAACAAACACAATTCGAAGAATCAGCCAGCTTTGCTCTTTGGTAATAGGTTCTTCTAAAACATGGCTGCTGAAAATTTTGAAAATCAATATACCATGTCAAAAGAGTTACAAAAGGCTTGTAACAGATTTACTAAGCAAGCCACATGGTGCAATCTACACTTCAAGCTCCAATATAAAAATTTGCAAGAGAATGCTTTTAGACAAGCAGACAATTTATTACATTTGCTTGTCAGACACAAATGTAAATGTGCGTACACATGGGAGCACTTGTATTCATGTAGCCAAAATCAATCCTGATAAATAATGATTGACAACCTCTTTAATCTTGCTCACTTGCCCTCCGTGTTTAATTTTACTCCCCAGAGTAACTGTCTGAACCCATTTCATATACTCTTCAAAGACAACACATTGATATTTATGGCACATTGGGACAGATGAATAAGTCATATTATATGCACGAGTTCATGTTTCCTCCAAGGTATACAAATGAGAAAGTGATGCAACTAATTTTAAAAGTATTAATTAATATTAGCGGAGCATGGAATAAATGTAAGCCAACCAACAGGTAAATGCAGGTCAGAGATTTACTGCCCACTGCTGGAGAATGCCACCTCAGTGTTCTAAACCTGGCATGTCAATCAAGCAATAAATTATTATTTCTTTACTTCAGAATTATTTGATTGATGAAAGTGATCTATAACAATATTCATATTAATCATATTTCTGCTGCAATCACATGGAATGTCTCTGCCTTTAAACTAAATTAAAAGGGACATATATCTTTTCATATTAAAAAAGACTCAAGCTACAGAGGACACACAAGTAGATTACCATACTGTAGAGAGCATCATTGTATACAGAATAACAAATTATTGAAGGAACTTCAAGGTTGTAACATAATTAAAGAGATCTGATTACATTATAAAACTCTGACAGCACAGGTTATGTGGTTTATGAATGTATTGAAATCTCAAAATTGAATTAGAGTCTTTAACACTCTCTCTTTATTCCTCGTTCTGTACTGCATTATTTAAAGCATATGCAATTTGCCTTTTTGTAATCAGTTAAATGAAATCATTAAAATGCTACTGTAGTAAAACCTTACCTGACAATGAGAGTTACACAAAATGCCTCAGTCTTTAGCAGTTTCTACAAGGGAAATTTCACTTTAATACAGACAGGATGGATATCAGTTACACTGGAAAGATTTAGGGGGCCATGGATCCAAATCATTCCAACAGGTAAGTGGACAATTTAGGTTATCCTTAGAATATTTCAGCAGCTTTAGAAACTCAAGACCAAAGTATTCCTGAGATAGCAGGCAGGCATAAAATCTCAGAAATTGTTTTTTTTTTATCCAGCAAGAAGTTAACTTGCATCATTTCATTCCTGTTTTATGAGATTTTTGGCAAAGTGGGATAAGTCCATTGCTTAACAACTTAATTAGGTACTAACATCTAGGTACTCATGACAAGATTAGTTCAACTGAGGATGCTTCATGAATTCAAGGCATAAGGATGAATTGGGGAGAATTGTAGGGCTGGTGCTGGCACTGAAATTCAGATAAATGGCTCGGTCTTCATATCCTATGGAACTGAGCCATAGTCTCCCCTTGTGGCTCGCATATTCATCAATATTTCCCATCAGGAGGCAGATTAGACACTGATAATGATTTCAAAATATCTCTATTTGAATTATTATTAGAACTCTGCATTAACTTTTCATTAATTTTAGGATTTTTTTAAAGTCCCTGCTGGTGCCCAATAGATCGATTGTGTTTCCAAAGAGGATTGGACCAACAGGAGAAGTTACTCTTAAGTTTAACTGGAAATTGGATATGAACAAGAATGCCCAGTCATGTATCAGTTACAATGAGTGTTCAGCTTTGCCATTCCAATTAAATAGTAGCGCAAATGATGCACTACAACTTGGTGTTATCACTCTCTGATGAAAACAGCATTCTCTCCCTACATCCAAAGTGCTGGATGGTTTCTTTCAAATTAGATTAGATTAGATTAGAATACTTACAGTGTAGAAACAGGCCCTTCGGCCCAAGAAGTCCACACTGAGCAACCCACCCAGACCCATTCCCCTACATTTACCCCTTCACTGTGCCACCGTGCCACCCACAATGCCATACTTACAGAAGATGTTACAGCAGCAGTAGACTCTTTTGCAGACTGGTACAAGAAAATAGATTTGGCAACTTACAAGTTTTTTTATGAACAAACCAACAAATCTGATAAATATATTCAAAATCTCCACACACTTTCCATCTCTATCATTTCTTTAAGCAAAAATGTAAAAGAGGTTGAAAAGTCAAAGTTTGAAGTTGGCTGTGAAGTTTCTTTAAACCATTCCTTGGACACTACTAGAGCAATATCGTGTAAGTCAGCAAGCTGAGTATTTCAGATTATTACTGGTGGCAGGAGAGCTGTGATCAGTTCTCTTGGAGATCATTCTGTTTGCACTCATTATCCCAGACAATTTACAGGATTCTAAAACCAGGGTTTTAAAAAGTAACAGCCAGTAAGAATGAAATTAGACATGCAAACTATGCTTTAATGCCATATTTTATTTACATCTTATTGATTAACAAATAAAAGTATATATTGCTCAAACTTAATAAGGTTAAGTCTTGTGGTATGAGTAGTCTGAAACAGAATAGGCTACATTCTCATAGTCAGAAGACAGCTTTTATTATTAGCATTTCATGGTGTCCAGTTACTAATGAAATGAGTGTTAGAGCTTTTGCGCCTTACCTTTCTCAATGATCTAGGTGAGCATGTCTTGGACATGTCCACAGCCATCTGAATCATAAAATAAAACTTTATATGCATAGAACTTAGATGAAACAAAACAGATCAAAAATAGATTTAAATGAACAGATATACTGGGTGAACTGGGAGGCCGATTAAAGAATCTACCTTTATCTGGCAAATGTATTTTAAATAGATAACTGTTATGTTGGACACATGGGTAGCAGTAGTTCCAAGCATGTACACATTATGACGACTCTCACGTTCTGGGATATAGCGGTGGAAGGTGGAGTGGTTATTTATTAGTTCATAAAACAGTAAAAGCTTCATTAGGAGGATGACAAATTCACTAAATGAACATACAGACTAATTAGATACAATGGTAGGCTTAGCAAACAAGAACATTTTAGTGTTTCACACACTATTTGGTTAACCTTTTTAACATAGTGAAGGATTTATATTTAGTAGATATGGATAGACAAATTGAGCAAATAAATTAGGGAGATTGGGAGACAAAGTGTTAACTTAGCATAGAAATTTTATGTTAGATATTGACCTAAAACAAGATACTGGCATGTGTATAAAGTGTAGATTCACGGCTAAAAATCAAAAAGAAGAAGCAAGAGTCCTTAGGTATGATCAATAATGCGACAAGCAGAAAATAAGTGAGTATTAGAAAGATGCATGTCAAGCACTTGTCACCATGGTCCTCCCTTTTGTTTTCCTAAATTGGCCAAAGCTTTTTTATTTTTATTTTTTGCCTCTTTCTGGGCTGTGAAAGTTAGTGGAATGAGATAGATGTTGGAAAGAAGATCGGGCTGAATTTGAGCATTAATGGTGTTTGTCAGACCTTTCCATTACACTCTTAGATAGTTTTCTCGGACCGAGTGGTCTTTGTCTAGCCTTCACTTCATAAAATGAAATCTCCTGCAAGACTTTTAAGTTGCAAAGATCAGCTAGCTGGCAATAAATATGTAGTGAATGTAATTTATTTGCAACTTTAAACTTTATATTAATTATGAGTCTAATCAAAAAAATGCACCAGGCATAATTTGGAAAATAAAACTTCTGTTTGGGCCAATGATCTTGACATCTAAAGGTAATTGAACATAATTGGACTCAGATTTATACTATTTTTATCTTAATGACCTCATTTTCAGAAAATCCAGTCAGTTTAGAACACTTCAGAAGCTAAATATTTTTACTGGATTCTTGGCAGTACCAATAAGAGCATTAGCATTGCAAGCTATTCTTAATACTTAATTGTCCTTGGTCAGTGCAATAAATGCAATCATACATCTCAAGCAATAGTGAAAGAAATTTTGTAAAGGTCAAATATTAGGGAAAATCTGAGCTGGGAAAATCTCATGTTCCTTAAGTAATTGGGTACAAATCCCAGAATCATAGGATCACAGTACAGAAGACACCCTTGGGCCCATCAAGTCTGTACAACCAAAAATATACTATCATTTACACTAGTCCCACCTGTCCCCCAAGTGGCTGTGTATTGAATGCCTCAACACTTCAAATGCTCATCCAAGTTTGGTTATAAGGCTTCCTGCCTCAACCCCCCTCCCCTCCCCCAAGGAAGTTCATTCCTTTGTTACTTATTCTTTTATTCACACTCACAGATCTTTTAGCATTCAGATGCACAACCTGTGAAACAGCCTCGTTTACACAACAGAGTTTATACTAGAAGGCAATTTCAAAAACAGAAAGTAGAAATAGCTACTAGCAGTGACAGTGATAAAATGCTGCCATTGCCAGCCAGCCTCCCACTCCATCCCATTCACTTCCACTGCAGTTTTATTGCGCTCCTCTTGTTCAGACGTTTCTCCTCGCCTACCTACAGTCAATTCACAATAAAAAAAACTTAATTGAGCAACCGCCATTGCAATTGAACAAATGAATGAGAGCGTATTGAAACACTCTGGCTGGTTTTCAGAAAAAGTGCAGTTAGAAGGTTAAAATAAACTGGCTTAGTAGCTCAAATCGCAAAAGATAAATACCATCTCAATGATTATTACTGTTTATTCTTTTAATTAGACCACATGCACCGGTCAATTATAAAAAAAAGTATGTATAACATGGAGGAAATGCTGTATAATTGCTCAAATAAAGTTATATAAGGGATATGATTTTTGGTTGAGAAATGTTTTGGCAGCAAATGGGTTTCACAACCGAGACTCTGGGATCTAGTCCGAATACAGACACAAAACACTTCCCGAAGATCCGCTAACAGCAATCAACATTTTCAGTTCCACTTGTTCAAGGACAGAGGATATTTGTAACACGATCCAAAAACGACCTGAATAGAGCATGACCTAGAGTTAAATCGTTCGAAAGGATAGTGATCAGGAAATGGAAATCAAGCCACGTAGTTTAATTGGGTGTCCAATCATGGTAACTTCACCTTTACCAGTTTTGAGGACTTGACCTTCCCATTGACCAGTTATTTGAGAGGGTTACAAATGATCAACGATAGCTATTTAGGAACGCCACCACTAGTGAATCACTTGTATTTAACCGGTAATTATGGAAAGCTGCCCCGCGCTTAAGTTAACCGGGGGAATACTTAATCAGGTTCAGTTAAGGCAATAGTTCTGGTTCAGGAGTGACATTCAAACCAAAACCTCACCGACACAAACGTAGCACGAGCACTTTAAAAACGACTGCTACGGTTCACTTACTTTCCTAAATTTTGATTATGCTCAGGGACTGTTTGTGAGCACGTGATATTTGGCCGGCCTACAAAGTCGCTGTGACAAGGTTTGAGTCGAACAGAGAGAATGAATGGATAAGCTGATTTCCACAGAGGAGGGCGCACTACCAACCATGAAGTTGGAGCACAATCTGCCGACGAGAGCGAACCACGTCGATTACAGGCACACTAGTGTCTGTATCTCAAAATACAACGCATGTTAAACTTAACATCCATTATTTTATGAACATTGGTTTACTTGAAGGCGAGGGCGTACTGTTTACTTTTAGCGTCACTGCAAACTAAATTGTCTCACATTACTTGATTTTTGTCGATGTTTCTCACGATTTTAAAGGGGTTACTGTGCATTTTGGTGGTAACTACACAAAATTCCTCGTAGCTGGAAAAATAAAACTTGAACTCAGTACGAGTGTTAAATGTTGTACCGACCACAAATTATCAGTAATCCTGACAGTACGTGACAAGTGAAGATTAATTCACACACTAATTAACAATTCATCATTGGACCTATTGTCTGATGTCAGTTAGCTTAATCAGATTGATTCTGGATTAGTGGTGCTGGAAGAGCACAGCAGTTCAGGCAGCATGCTCCTCGGATACTGCCTGAACTGCTGTGCTCTTCCAGAACCACTAATCCCGAATCTGGTTTCCAGCATCTGCAGTCATTGTTTTTACTTAATCAGATTGATGAAAAAGGGATAAAGGCTTAGAAATACTTGATTGGAAATTCTTCAGAACTTGTTTGTAGATTATTTGTCTCACTCGTTACATAAACAATTACGTACACCGTCAAGCATTTTAAAACAGACCCGCGCGACAATTTAACAAAAGCTGAACAATTAAACCCAGAAAGAATACTGAGTTTACTGCACGCATTCATTGTTCAATTTTCAACACAATGTTACGATTAACCCTTCCACCGATGCTCCCTGCACAATGTAAGCGCCTCCGGAGCTCACTAATTAACAACCAGTCATTCAGCAAATGATATCGCCATTCGGACTTTCGACTGCGTTATACCGACATGTGCAACCAGAAGCGAATAACATACCAGCGTTTAGAGGGGGTCAGGGAGGAAATACTGCCGTAATAAGTATTCAGATACTGTGAATCCCATTGAGCCGAACGACCGAAGCCAGTCCTAACTGACTTTAAATACAATATTTATTTTCTCAGCCAACCCTACCGCCAAAGTCTTACCTTGACCGTAGACTGTCATCAGACAAGCTAGAAGTAAACATAGCGTGCTCATTTTTAACCGATACGGGGAGAAACCCTTCTTATTCATTCCAGAGGTTGCCAGCTCACATCGGAAAGGGTATCTCTCTCTGTTCTCTCCCAACCAACTACTTTCCGAGTCAATTCAGAGGGGCTCTCCGCGACAGGGAGAGGATTCGCCGCTCTGTGTCTGACCTGCCGGAGCACAAGTGGGGTGGGGGGAGCTGGCCCGAACCTTGAGGTTTATAGTTGTGTGAGCGAGTGCCGCGATTCCCGGCTGCCGTCAGCACCACGGACAGCTCCTACCGCGGGAGCCGACCACGTGCAACGTGACGTTCTGCTGCCGCTGAAAGTAACCCGCTCGATTGCAGGCTCTTCAAGTTAGACAGCACAGGGATCCATCCTGCCAGCAAGTGCATACTCGCCTCTCCGTCTTCTCATCTACAGTATATTTTTCCAACACGTCTCTCCCTTTATTGGCTGCATTTAACTTCATTTTCCAGAGTATTGCAACCCCGGGGTTCCGATTTGGAAGTACTCACACACTCGGCAACTCAAATCATTTTTGCAGCACCGAAAACAGCCTATTCGGCCCACCTGATATCAGTCAATATTTATACTCCTCCCCCACCCACCCTTACTTGATCTAACTTTCCACTCACAATCACAAAATACCACGGATGCTGGAAATATTTTATTTAAGACGTAGGGAATACTGAGAAAATTCAGCAGGGCTGGCAGATGCTGCGCAGAGAGAGGGGGTTTGAAGTTAGATAGATGATTGATCAGAAACGTGAACTCATTTTCTGATCTAATCATACAAGTATGCCTCACCTCCTTAATCAGTATGTACAGTTTGCTGTGGGAGATTTGATTATGGGCACTATTCTTTATGGAAACACGTTCACGTTGGAGATAAGCCTGGGAACTGCTGCTCTGGACTATTCATTATTTATCACGACTGTTTGCACTCGAGATCCGTAATAAGTATTCAGATCCGTAGTCCCGGGTTTCTGTGTCATGAGCCATTACTGTATCCCGTGAACCGTATGATCAAAGTTTGAAGTCAGTTACCGAAAAGAATATGTAGCTATTTTTAATCGACCTGTTTGGACAGGCTATGACCTCCAGAGCAAGACCCTCTGGCCTTGAGGGCGGGACACTACCATTGCATTACAAGAACTCTCCATAAGGAAGCTGTAAGTATAGGAGTGTGCAAGGTGCAGAGATGTCATTAGCTCAAGCAAAGATTTGCCCTTTATTAAAAGTCTCACCTCACCACACACCTCAACCCCCAAAACAAAACAGGCTGAGTAACAGAATTTAAATCTGGCTTCGAAAACTGATTTTTTGGCGCCCCGAAACTGAGTATCTCAACAAACTTTGATCTGAGATATGAACGAGTGGAGATGTTCCGGTTCCTAAACTGCATTTCATCATGTTATCCTTACAATGCAACTGGGAACCGCTACCCTTTAGAAAAATGTTTACTTTTATCAGGAATTTGTTACTGTTGAAAGCGAAGAACTAATGACGAACGGCCATTTCCCCACAGAGAGCCTATTTTAGATGCAGTACCTCGTGCAAATAAACGGCTACAGTAAAAATGATGCAGTAAAGAAGGTTTTAAAATATAAATGAAAATGACACGACACTTTTGAATGCAAAATGACAATGCTTTATAAATTACTGTTTAAACGACTCCTGAAAACGAGTACATTAAAATGAAAATGATATTCCAGTGGTCAGATAGTTGTTGCAACAGGGCAGATTGGAATTATACCTCCCAAACTGGATTCCCAGATGCAGCTGACTCAGTATCATAGAATTGTTGAGATGCAGAAGGCTGCCGTTCGGCCCATTGTTTCTGCACTGGCACTTTGAGCATTTTACTTTAGTGCCAATCTCCAGCCTTTTCCCAACAACCCTGGACATTGTTTCTACTGAAGTAATCATCCAATACCCTCCTGAATGCCTCAACTGAACCTTCCAGCAATGCGCTTCCAGGCTGTGCCTTCCAAACCACAACACGTGAAAGTGTTTTTAGTTGCTTGGCATTTGCAAGACATTTTAAAATCTTGCCCTCTAGTTCTCAATCCTTTTATGAGTAGAAACCATTTCTCTCTACCAACTCTCTCCAGACCCCTCAATTTTGAAAACTTCTTTTAGGTCTTCCCTCAGCCTATGCCTCTCCCAAGGAAAACAAACAACCCCAACTTCTCCAATCTTCTCATTCCAGAAGTGCCTTATTCTTGGAACCTCAAATCCTTGCAAACCCATTCACTCTTGTCATTAACAAATCTATGTGGACCCTCCCAATCAGTGCATATCTTTCTATGCGATGATGAACTTATCCCAAATAGCTGTTTTATTGACATTTGCTCACCACCAAAGTTAGACAGACTGGTTTGTAATTTTAGGGCTTATGTTTGGAACCTTCTTTCTAAACAAGGGTGTAATATTTGTAATTTTCCAATGCTCCAGCAACACTGAAATCCAAGGGAAAGTGAAAGATTATTCCAGTGCCTCTGCAGTTTCCACTCTGGTTTCATTCAATACCCTTGGAAAAATCTCATTGGGTCACAGTGCCTTCTTAACTTTGACTTTAGAAATTTACAGTTCCCAAAATCATTAGTCCAACAACCAAACACACAATTTTCCTGTCTGGCACTGAATTTTATTTTCTGTTCTCTTCGTACTGTAGTATCTGGCATCATCCCTGTCCCCCTCTCCTTGTTGTACTGTAGTATCTGGCATCATCCCCTGTCCCCCTCTCCCTGTTGGACTGTCTTATCTGGAGTCCTCGTTTCAATTTCTTCATCTCATGCTGTTTTGCATTGTTTTTGCTCTCTCTCACACATGCTATTTTAACAGGGTCCTTTCTATCTTTCTCCCTTTTAGTGCTGTTTTATACAGTGTTCTCTTTCCTCTCACTGATTTGTCTGTTGTCATTTGTGGCTCTCAAGCGGTTTTATTTGGTGTCCAGTTTCTCATGTTGTTTTGTGTGATGATCACTCTCATACATTTTTATCTGGTGTCCACTCTCCCTCCCTATCATGCTGTTTTATATCATATTCTCCCCTTCTCACACTATTTTATCTGGTTTTTGTTCTCGCTTACATTATTTTAATCCAGTGTCCAGTCTCTTTTTCAAGCGTCCTCTCTTGCTCTCCTCATGCTCTTTTATCCAGTGTTCCACCATGGGAATTTCCTGGGGAATTGAAGTTTAATGGGCCATTTCCAGACAGTATGCCCTCATCCACTTGCACCGACAACTCTTTGCCCACCAGGCTCAATATGTTTCTTGCCTGCTGACCCTAACTACTCACACCACTAGCTTAATGACCCTTATGACCACTACAGATCCTGACATTCCACACCCTTGCATCATCAGCTACTACAGAACTCCCACTCCCCAAACCTATCCTGAGTATTGTATCATTGACCTGGCACCAACCTAACTGTCACACTACCCTTCTGGAATCCTTAGCCAACCGTCTCCCTAGCTCACATTTACTATACATTGTAACTCTTTCACAGCACACCGACTGCAGCAATAAGAGGCACGGTTTGACTACTCCAAGAATCCTGCACTACTGCAATGATATCAGTTCTGCTTCACATTGAAGGAGCCAGCATTGGAATCCCAGCTAGAAATCCAGAGCTCAGTGCTAAACAATACTAAAGAATGGGAGCAGTGTTGCAATCTGGTTGTGAGTGGCAATCCTCAGAATGTTGTCATCGAGAATTGATGAATGTAAACAAAGTATATCTTCTTCTCGGTTTAAGTAGAATGATAGACAGATCTGATACAATTCCCCATTTATTCTGGCATAACAGATGAAAATCCTTTTCTCCCATTCATTTGGTTTTATTAATACAATATTGTCCAGCTTCTCATCACATCATCTCTTGAGCAGCCTGTTTTCTCTGCTAAATGTCATATTCCTTGATTTGTAAAAACACCTGAAAGCTGATTTTGAAATTGTTTCTCTTTCCTCTATCCTCATCAGGGTAGAGGAAACACATCGTCCCTGTACCTGGGTAGAAATGCCAGTTATCTATTTTTGACCCCAACTCCCTTTCATCTTACAAATAAATTGAACTTTTACAGCACAGACTGGAGGCCTGTGACCAGTGTGTGCAACAGGATCATTTTTGTAATTTATATAAATGATTTGGATGTGAACATAAGAGGCAAAGTTAGTAAATTTGCAGATGATACCAAAATTGGAGATATATTGGACAGTGAAGAAAGTTACCGCAGCATACAATGGGATCTTGATCGGATGGGCCAATGGGCTGAGGAATGGCAGATGGAATTCAATTTAGATAAATGTGAGTAGTTGCATTTCGGAAAGGCAAATCAGGGCAGGACTAATACACTTAATAGTAAGGTCCTGGGGAGTGTTGCTAAACGCAGAGACCTTGGAATGCAGGTTCATAGTTCCTTGAAAGTAGTCACAGGTAGATAGAATAGTGAAAAAGGTGTTTGGTATGCTTTCTTTTATTGGTCAGAGCATGGAGTGTAGGAGTTGGAAGGTCATGTTGTGGCTGTACAGGACATTGGTTAGGCCACTTTTGGAATATTGCGTGCAATTCTTGTCTCCCTCCTGTAGGAAACTTGAAAAGGTTCAGAAAAGATTTACAAGGAAGTTGGCAGTTTTGGAGGATTTGAGCTGTAGGGAGAGGCTGAACAGGCTGGGGCTGTTTTCCCTGGAGCATCAGAGGCTTAGGGGCAACGTTATAGAGGTTTATGAAATCATGAGGGGCATGGATAGGGTAAATAGACAAGGTCTTTTCCCTGGGTTGGGAGAGTCCAGTACTACAGGGCATGGGTTTAGGGTGAGAGGGGAAAGATTTAAAAGGGACCTAAAAGGCAACAGTTTCACACAAAGGGTGGTGTGTGTGTGGAATGAGCCAGAGAAAATTGTGGAGGCTGGTACAATTAAACATTTAATAGGCATCTGGATGTGTACATGAATAGGAAGAGTTTAGAGAGATTTTGGCCAAGTGCTAGCAAATGGGACTAGATTAATTTAGGATGTCTGGTTGGTGTGGACAAGTTGGACCGAAGGGTCCATTTCCATGCTCTATTACTCTATGAACTGTTTCCAACTGGTACCGTCACCTCTGGGACTTTCTTGAAGTCAGACCCCACTTATTGTGTTATAATTCTAGATAAGGCCAGCATGAGAATATAGGACAATCCAGATATTTATTATGATCTGGCTTGTAAACTATAATCATTTAAAAAGTAAACTGCTTTAACAAACCATCAGTAATAAGTGGTAGGATTCCTGTGTTGAATTTAAATGTAAACAAAAAATCTATTTGCCAAACATTAAAAAACATAAACATTACTAACTCATTGGTATACTCAACAGGCAAGATAATTCTAAAGCATACACACAATATAAACAATTTAGACTCCAACATTTAGGAATAATGAGATAATTATGAATTAACCAACAAACTGAATGAACAGCTCACAGGCTGCATTTTAAATTATCAATTCAATCAGAACAGTCCCCACCTAAATATTATTGAATGTGTGAATCATGAAATCTCAAATAAATTCTGTCTCTTTTACAAAGTGTTAGAAACGAAAATCGCTTCTCAATAATCGCTCTAGACAAATTCAGGAAAACAAAGTTTTATTAACAAGTCAAGTCTGCAGAGTCGGGCACCCTTAAAGAAAAGGCGCGCTGAGGCTTACAAAGTCTCCATTATTTATAGGACAAGTCCCTCCTCTCCTTGGCTCCAACAAGCCATGAGGTTCACATTCTTAAAAACATCATTATTTTTATCACAAAGTCTGCAACAAAAGGCTCCAGAGTCTCCAAAGTTTGTTGTTTTTCTCACCCTGTAGTCTTATCAGTCAAAAGCTTTAATCTTGAAACAGATGTCTCAAGTCGCACTCC
The DNA here is from genome assembly GCF_037043375.1 of Chiloscyllium plagiosum. Lineage (NCBI taxonomy): Eukaryota > Metazoa > Chordata > Chondrichthyes > Orectolobiformes > Hemiscylliidae > Chiloscyllium > Chiloscyllium plagiosum. Next base: position 23,700,352 of record NW_028270169.1, on the reverse strand, counting down.
CATCCTGGAGTCTTATCAGCGAAGGACTCATCCTTCTCTGCTGTGTGAATGGCTTCATTAATCAAGAGCCTGCTCGCTTTCACTATAGCTCACAAATTGTCAGCATTCTGCACAATTTAAACTACTCTACTTTTGAGTATATAAAATGGTTGTTAGAAAAGAAACAAAGGTTTTGTCTTTTATTATAGATCAGTCTGTGGTCCAGGCACATCTTAAAGTTTAAACCGAAATTACCTCTTACACAAAGGAATTCCAAATCTTCACTTTCAAAGATCAAGCCTAGAAAGTTGTCAAAGCTTCTCCTTCCAAGACCCCCAAGACTCCTGAACCTGCTCCACATGCCTAATTAGCCACACAGTTTCAACTTTTATCAATTAGTTTCATCAAGCTGCTGCTACATTTCCTTAATCACTAACTTTCATAACTGTATGATAGTGTTGCTTTGCACTTCCTTCACCTCATTTGCAGTTGCGCTAAACTATCAGTGGTTTCCAAGGACTTCTACCCGAATTGCCTGGAGTGTAACAGCAGCCTTTGTTGCCTGGAGCCAGTTATTCTGTGTCGGTATTATCTGAGTGCCAAATTATGACTAACATCTCAAACATATCTCCACTTAAATTGAAATCAGAGAAACTTCTTAAACTCCATCTATCTCCATGACAATGTAACCTGCTCTGGGCTGTCTTTGACTTAACCTTTTGCATTTCCTGAACATTTTTAAGCTACTTTTCCTACAATTGCCTCTGAACTACCAATACTACAGATATCATGTCTCCAACTAAGTAAGTCACCTGCTATTTTTATAGCTCCATTTCCTGTATTCTCACTTTGTGAAACAAGCATAGGTAATTCTCTAAACTGCCATTTATTTTAAGTGTTTGAACAATCATTAAAGCCAAGCATTTTAATTATCTTACCTTCTTAGCTCACTGTTAACCTCTTAAAACAACATGACCCCCTTTGATTGCACCAGACTTCAAGGTGCTTGAACTGCATTTAAGTCATTTTCCAGTGTTAAACTTTAATGCCTAGCACTGAAAATTAGATTCTAAAACATGAGCTATGAAGTAGATATTTATAACAATTGCAAACCCAATGTCTCCAAGCATAAATACCCACCACTTTTTCATTACAGCAATCTAATTTCCTTTGGCCTTTAATAATCAAACCACCCAGGCTTTCTATTAGGCAGACTGCAGAACAGATCATGTGATCCTCCCCCCAACCCCATAGTTCATCTTACATCTAAAGCTAACAAAAATGTAATAATTTTCTACTGTCAATTTTAATAATAGTCTTTCTAGTCAACACTGAACATGTTTTCTACTGAAAGTCAAGTTATACTGCCACTTTCACTTGGATGTGAAGTGATTCTATGCTAATGAAGCCAAAAATTGCAGTAAACACTCTAATGCCAGTCATGTTCATGAAGTGCTGCAGTAGGACTACTTATCAGTTTGCTGTAGGACACAAATAGAGCAAGCTATCCTCTGAATCAGGATCTGTTTTATATCTATTGGGGAATATTCACTGTTGGTATTGTATATCAAAAGAGAGGCAACCTCTGATTTCAGCATTGAAACCTTTCACCTTACAGGTTCTAAATTCACCCATAAACATAAACCCTCCTGAAAACAGGGTTTCCAGGAAGAGAAAACTGAAGTTTCTTCTGATATTTACAGGCTGTCAATGAAGTAAATAAACCAAAGATACCAACCTAAAAGAAAATTAGTGAGTTATGAGAAGAGTTGTAACTCAGGTTGAGATTCTGGATGTAAGTTTGCTTGCTGAGCTGGAAGGTTCTTTTTCAGATGTTTCATCACCATACTAGGTAACATCATCTGTGAGTCTCCAGTGAAGCACTGGTGTTAGTGACCCGCTTTTTATTTATATGTTTAGGTTTCCTTGGGTTGGTGATGTTATTTCCTGTGGTGATGTCAGTTCCTGTGATTATGTCATTTGCTGTGGTGAGGTTTGTCCAATGTAGTGTTTGTTACAGTTCTTGCAAGGTATTTTGTAAATGATAAAATGGACAAACAGGCAGAAAACTCGCCAACAGGACACATGAACATCGACTAGCCACAAAACGACATGACCCACTCTCACTAGTATCCTTACATACAGATGAGGAAGGACACCACTTCGACTGGGACAACACATCCATCCTAGGACAATCCAGAGACATGCATGAGAATTCCTGGAAGTATGGCATTCCAACTGGAACTCTACCAACAAACACATTGACTTGGACCCCATTTACCACCCTCTGAGAAAAAGAACAGGAAATGACATCACCACAGGAAATGACATCACCGACCCAGGGAAACCTGCACACATATATAGAAAGCGGGTCACTAATACCAGTGTGTCACCAGAGGCTCACTGATGATGTTACCTGGTATGGTGACGAAACACTTGCAAACAAACCTTCCAGCTCAGCAAGCAAACTTACATCCATAACATTAAAATGTTGTACCATACGGAGATAATCCTTGGAGTCATATTATCTTCTGTACAGTATTTGATCCTCTGACCCTATACTGAACTCAGTTCCATAATCCCTGTTAAAACCAGGTATTCAGAGAGGGTGTACAGCTCTTTTAGTAGTCACCTTGCTTCAAATAATACTTTCAGCACCCTTGGCAATAAGTATTTAATCTGCTTGGAACTTAAAACTGAGCTTCTCAAGTTAAGCAGTAACAAAATTGCATGTTTTTTTTAATGCACAATCTTTCAACATGTTGTTATGTGCTTGTCTGGATGTTCAGAAATCCTGGATAGTGATCTTGACTGGAAACAATGAGCTGTACAGGGTTTAGGTTTTCAAAGAAAGTTCTGACACACTTATTTTCCAGGCCAAAGAAGTAAACAAAACTATTATTGGATACCTTTTTAAGTTAGTAGATGTCTGTTCGTATCCATCCTCAGGCTTTGAAATACTTTGTTATTTATGTAACTGACATGGAATGAGAAAGGAAGTGCAAGTATAAATGATTAGCATCGTGAAATACATCATAAGTCTGATATTATAAATGTATTTAGAATAATGCAAACACGTTTTAATATACAACAGTGTATAATGTAACAGTTTATTCATTTCATATGAAGAAGTTTTCATCTTTCATTAAATTGTTACAATACCATCTCCATCACTTACCCCAGCAAAACCTTAAATGTCCTCAAAATAACGTGTGTGATAAGTCCTTGGTCATATTTTAAGGATGACAAAACAAGGACTAACCTTATCAGGCATCAATAATATATGGCATTGATAATATATGGCATTTTAATTCTGAATATAAAGTATTGATCCACTTACTGTATTTTAGCACATAATCTAGACTTATCTTTCAGTGAGTACTTGGCAGGTTATGCATTGCTGGAGTCTTTTAAATGAAATGTTAAAGCAAAACTCTTGTTTGCTTACTCAAGTGAATATAAGAAAAATACCCAGGGCACTTCTGAAAGAAGACCAGTGGATTTCTCTTCACCAACAACAGGATTTAAAGTATAAAGACGGATTAGTAAAACAAAACAAAGAACTGCAGGTATTGCAGATTTGAAACATAAACAGATATTTCTGGAGAAACGTAATGTGCCTCAAAGTTTGTGAGAAGATTTGTAGCTCGGGTGCTCGTTGCTGTGGTTCTGTTCGCCGAGCTGAAAGTTTTTGTTGCAAACGTTTCGTCCCCTGTCTAGGTGACATCCTCAGTGCTTGGGAGCCTCCTGTGAAGCGCTTCTGTGGTGTTTCCTCCGGCATTTATAGTGGCCAGTCCTTGCCGCTTCCGGTTGTCAGTTTCAGCTGTCCGCTGTAGTGGCCGGTATATTGGGTCCAGGTCTATGTGTTTGTTGATGGAGTTTGTGGATGAGTGCCAAGCTTCTAGGAATTCCCTGGCTGTTCTTTGTTTCGCTTGCCCTATAATGGTAGTGTTGTCCCAGTCAAATTCATGTTGCTTGTCGTCTGCGTGTGTGGCTACAAGCAGACGACAAGCAACATGAATTTGACTGGGACAACACTACCATTATAGGGCAAGCGAAACAAAGAACAGCCAGGGAATTCCTAGAAGCTTGGCACTCATCCACAAACTCCATCAACAAACACATAGACCTGGACCCAATATACCGGCCACTACAGCGGACAGCTGAAACTGACAACCGGAAGCGGCAAGGACTGGCCACTATAAATGCCGGAGGAAACACCACAGAAGCGCTTCACAGGAGGCTCCCAAGCACTGAGGATGTCACCTATTCAGGGGACGAAATGTTTGCAACAAAAACTTCCAGCTCTGCGAACAGAACCACAGTAATGTGCCTGGCAGCATATCTGCTGAGTTTCTCCAGCAATTTCTGTTCCTAGATAAAGATGGATTATTTTGTTATTTATTCCATTGCTGTTTGTAAGACATTGCTGTGCACATCAAATGGATGCTGCATTTCACTCCTGTAATAGTTTCTGCTTCGGAACTCAAGTCACTACATGAAAATTTTTCATGTCGGTTTTATTAGACAAGAAGTATTGGTTGAGTCCGTTTTCATTGAATCAAAATCTGTCCACCCATTTAATTTTCCAGTTTCATCAATATTTTAAAAATTTCAAATGTTCACTAGCATTAAAATTGGTCAGTGAAAGCCACAGTTTAATGTATCCTTAGGAGGGACTTAAACTTCCAGTCGTAAGTAGGTTTGGAAACAGATTAAACGGTCTGAAATTGACAGTGCAGCAGAAAGGCAGCGCCACCCTGCCAACTTCAACATTTCACTGCAGTACGTTAAGTTGAATGCAAAAATGAACCCATGTCAGAGGCAGGTTGCCAATTTAAATATGTTAAGAGCTCATTAGCAGTTCTTTTAATAAAGAATTTCAATTTCTAGTGTGGACGTGGATGTTTCATTGGCTTCCTGAAACTCAGGAGTCAAAGCAAGTGAATGGCAGCAATTGAGGAGGATGAAGAAGTGACAGCCTAAACATCTCATAAGCACTGACATCTCACACCTGCGCCCTTGTATAATTATGTAAAAGGATTTTGCACATAGTACTTGTTCGGAGAGCTTCTTTTCTCTACCTTGTAAGTGATGTCTGCTGCTTTGGAGGTGATATTAATTACTTGGGAGGTTTTTATATCTGGATTGCACTTGTAATAACACATGGGTCAGACCCCAAAATACTGGGGACAGTTTAAACTTGCAATTCTGAATTGTGTTTTTTCAAAGAGGACTGATACAACCTAAAATTAATTGGCTGTCTGGAGAGGGAGATTCACACAATATCATACCGACAGATGTAAAGGGAACTTCAGCAATAGTCTTTCAAAGGCAGGGGAGAAAGGCAAAGCAAAATAGACTGGGCACTGACCTCTTTTGACTACAAAAGTAGCGGGGGGCTGACAACCCACTGCTCAACAGTAAGCCGTTGCTTGTGCATTATGTCCAAAACTGCAGACACACCTTTTGTTTTCCCTTTCGGAGGTTATAAAAGCAGTTTCAACTCTACTAGAACATGCAAATGGGACTGAACGTTTTCATGTGTACCAGCACTGAACCACCATGGGGCAGCACAGTGGCTCACTAGTTAGCACTGCCGCCTCAAAGTACCAGGGACCTGGATTTGATTCCACCCCCAGGTGACTGCGTGGGTTTCCTCTGGGATCTCCGGCTTCCCCTCAGTCTGAAGATGCGCAGGTTAGGTAGGCTGGCCATGCTAAAATTGCGCATGCTGTGCAGGGATGCGCAGGTTAGGTGGGTTGCCATTGGGAATACAGGGTTACAGAGATTGAGATGGGATGCTGTGTGGAGGTCAGTGTGGACTGGACGGGCCAAATGGCCTGCTTCCACACTGTAGGGATTCTATGTTCCATGTTAGCCTGGATTCAAGCTTTGAAGCTTACAATCAATGAATTATCCACTCATCACCTCTGTGTTGCAGGTAAAGATGGTCTCTCAAGTTGCAGTAAACCAGTTAAAAGAATAAACAGGACAAAAAAACCACTCTGCCACCCTGAATGCTGGAATTCAGATATAGTAGAAAGACATCAGCACTACAGAACTACAATGAAGCTGCAAAGCTAAGGATTGTGAAATCAGCTGTTCATCTACAAACATCAATGCTGGCAGTAGCTTCCATTGTAGTGACCATAACTTTCAAATAATTCTTCTCTTGTTTAATTTAAAAAATTAACTCTTTTTATTAATTCAAGAAAGCCTGGCTAAATTGGCTGTTTCTTAAACCATAGGTTCATTTTGGTCGAGGAGAAAGATATCCACGGGGAAGGGATTCTCTTTGATTCACCTTGCTGCACACAACTGAGGGGGCAGGTGAATAACCACAGGGAGCCAGATCACCCCTCCTCTCCTCGGAGCTTAATCATTCTGAATATCCCTTCTGCTCCAATAGTAAATAGGGGAACTTGCCTGGGATATGATTGTATCTGATCAATACCACTTTTGCTGTTTTAGTTTTTACTCAGATCAGGACCGAGATCACTAGCAGCAACAGTAAAACCACACACTGTCGGAGTTGTTGTAGCAGCAGAGAGAGAACCACCAGCAAGGCTTGGTGCTCCATATGAAAAAGTAGATATTCACAGAAGTGTAGTTTGTTGGAGGCAAGATCAGCAATGTTCAGTGCACAGGCTAAGGATCAGTTTCTTGAATATGACTGAATACCAATGTCACAGGAGTTTCAGGATCTCACATCAGCTGGTGCCAAATGTATGCAATGCGTTGAAAGAAGACTCTCTATCGGTTACACTTTATGCGTGCCTATCAAAATGACCACTTCTTTGTGTCTGGTTCTGCTGGAGACATGTGCAGGATTTTGCAGCGGACTCCCCACAAATGCATCACACAGGTCATAGATGCCGTGTTTGCCAGAGTAGCCCAATGTGTACACTTTGTCATGGATGCCAATCAGAATCTGTGGCAATTTTCTTCATAACATTAGCAGGGTGTCACCTCTGGGGCCTAACAGAATTACACTTACTTCCAGGTTCCTTTATGGGCTACCAAACCTCCTCACTACTATTCCCAACCCCAGACTCCATTAGCTCTTTGTACTTTGCTAGGTTAAAATTCCACCCCACTCCCACCCCTCGTGTCTTTGCTAAAGAATAGTAACACTTTTCAAGGAATGCTGCTCATGGTTAAGTATAATGGTATGAGAACAGGACTGTTACATAATATGGTGCACAAGATGTTATTCTGCTAAGGCCACAAAATCTGAAGGTTGTTAGATAAACACATGTACATGCCAGTAGACATCAATTACTGTTTGATCAGGGAAAACTGCAAATTGTCATGTGCTTTTCAGTTTCAGGCTGCAGCTCAGAAATGATCAGCAATTTTAATATTGTTCTGTAGCTGTAGCAAAGGGTGATTTGTAACTAGAATGATATATACGCACACTTGACTTCCATTTCTAATACAAAATTTAGAAATGGATGTATAGAATGAAAATTGTGAGCTCTTTTGATATGGCACACGGCATTTGATTAGTGGTAATACAAGAAAGCTTCCTATAAAGAGTGGAGTCAGATCCAGCTAAGGTGATTAATGGCAAGTGAGTCCACATTTTAACTTAGCATTCGCTACTTACTTGCTTGGTATGGAGCCACAGAGGACACAAATAGAGTTTACATGATATTAATTTATATTAATCTAAAAATTCACCAATGTGGCAATTTAAATTTTATAAGCTTTTAGCTCCATAACTTTTAAGCACTGTAAACTAGCAATAAAAAAAAAAGTGTCAATAGGGATGAGTTGTCAGGGCTAAGGATCTTCTTTTATGGGCATCCATTCTGTATAAAATTAAATGAACTAATCTTCTTGAGTTGTCTGCTTATTCAGACAATTGCTACAAACTGTAGCTGTCTGTTTAGTTGGTTTTGTTAAATGTCAGCTGTAAAACACTCCTGTTTAACTCATAAGAATGTAAGTTCAAATCCCAATTCTAACTGCCATTTAAGTGCATTAGTCACAAAATTGGTTCTGTGCACTTTGGGAGAATCTAAATATGTGATTTCCTGCTATGTGGATGCAAGTTCTTTTCTTAAGCTGTCATATTAACCATTGTACTATTTTATCATAAGATGTTCTGGGGAAAAATGGTCTCAGATTCAGTCAAAAATGTAAATGCAGGTGATTTATTTTGTAGAACCTGCATCATAGTCATCTACTCATCACCGTGTCAAGAAGAGTCTTTTCATCCTAGTGGCATAAAGAGGTCTAACCATATTCATTAATCTTGTGAAAACAATGTGAATGCTTAATGAATTAAATTCATCACATTCCTAAATTACTTTCTATAGTCCTTTCATTGGAAGATAGCCACATGCCAAGATAAATGGAACTCATTTGATAGAGGCATCTGCTCTTCTCTTGTCTTATGGTCGGTGTTTACCTGTTAAATCAAATCTATAAATATTTGTGTGTAATGGGGAATTCTTAACAGAGTGATGTTAGGTTTGGAACATTTTTATTACAAGGGCCTGAATTTTCCTGAATGTCAGGGTTCCCAACAAAAGTGAAACATAATAGGACTTTAAATTACCTGCTTCATCCCATTGTGACCCTATACTAATTTCCTGGGGATGGAGTTAATTAAGTCTTCATGACAAATGCCCAGACAATGTGCATTTGTAATTAGTTAGATGCTATGCACAATGGTAGGATTGTGCGGAGACAGCTGCTTATAGACATTGTATAGAAATTAACTAAAGTGCAGACTGCAGCAACACCTCTTTAAATAAGCCTTATTAAGATGAAGTGGGGCAAAGCTGGAGACCACTAGCACCTGGTCGAGCTCTGTAATCATGCCTACTACCTCATCCCTGTAGTACTATAGCATAGATGGCAGGCCACACAGGCACTGTTCCTTTAACACAGTAACATGTCACCATATTTGATGTTCTGGAATAAAGGTGCCTGCCTGTACTTCACTCTCTCTCTGTGGCTCTCTCTGTCTTGCTCTCCTTCTCTTTCCCCTTCTCTCTTTGTGCCATGGAGGTACTGAGGCATTGTTAATAAACTTCATGATATGTGTCACAGCAGAATCCAACTCTCTGCAATATATATTATGCGAACTATCATAGAAAACTACAAAGTGCATCAACCACGAATGCCAGTCAACTTCAAATGCCTTCTTGATATAGACATTGATCCTAACAGTTGGGATCGGGCTGGGAAAGGAGGAAAATCTGTCACTTGAACAAGCCTTGCATATTTGGAAAATTTCAGTCGCCCTTTTTGGGAATGGGGTTTGAATAGAAAGCTTCCTGGCACAATATTTCTTTATTATCTTCATCAGGATCATTGTATTTAGAGCAGATAATAGAGCAATAAGTGATAAGACGTCTGCCTGCCAAATAACCAGGCCTAGCAAAACATCTACCAGTGTTCTGTCCATATACTGTAAATATTGGCAGACCCTAAAAGCTAATGAATCACAATTATTGTTTTCAGCTGATGCCAAACTATCTACAACCATGGCAGTTATTTTATCTCCTGTCCCTCCTAAACCCTGGGCACTGTTTTATGGCAAACTGAACTTTTTATGACCTCAGCATTTGTTTGACCCCAAATTGAGCTATCACAGAATCTTTATACCACAGAAGAAGGTAATTCAGATATTCCTATCTGTCTCAGCTCTCCCAAATGATTCTGTCAGTCAGTGCTGTTTTCCTTCCCTCTCTCCATAACCCTGTGTGCTGTTCCTTTCTAAATAGCCATTTAGGAATGCTTTAACTAAACCTGCCTTTTCCAGAATCTCAGTCAGTGCATTGTTTTTATCCCAGCTGATGTTATTACTGGCAAGTCAGATTCCAAAGTAAAATGTGGCTTGTTAGTTCTTTGTCAGTATTTTTTAACTCTGAATTTTACATTCAGAACACGTTCAGAAGAGGCGGCCAGTATACTTTTAAGACAACGAATAAAACGTCTATTAAACAGAAAAAACATGGACTGTGAGACATGTGACAAGATAAAAGATTTTGTTACAGACATCAGAAAAAGCTTCAAATTCACACTATTCCTTTTATCCCAGCAATATCCTTACAAAGATTAAAACTCCATTGAAAGGTTTCCATTTCCACACTAACGCTCTTTGCTCAGACAGTCAAGTACAGATGTTATTGATGCAATTTGTAATGCATTTCCTTTCGGTTTCTGTGAAGCCACTAGAATTGTTTGCTACCCTTCAGCTGGGAGACACCAGAACCAAACTGCAAAGGTTATTCGTTATCATTTTGTGGGATATAGGTGAATTGATGTTATTTCTGCAAATTATAAGTTCTGATACAGAGTAAATGAATTCACATTAGTCTGTGATTAGGAGCTGAGTTAGCAAAAACGGGAAGTACATAGAGGAAGGACTTAGCATGAGATGTGAATACAGAACAATGGTAGAAATACAGGCACTAGATAAAATGCTGTGAAAAGAGGCCTTTATAAACATCTGTTTCCCACTTGTACAGAGACACAGGAACAAACCCCAATTAAAAGGGCTTAGTGATAAGATGCTGTGAGGAGCAGCGCAGATGGAGGGAGCAGATAATGATAAGCAAAGGATGGGATGACGTCAAACAACTTTATGGGAAGCAGAGATAGACATTTGTCACTGACAAGGCCGGATAAATAGAAGTTGTGGGATCAGTCTTAAGGAAATGAGTGACGTAAGCAGATGGAGGGAGCAAACAATGGAATAAGAAAAAAAATGGGGATTCAAACTGTATAAATTTCAAGAGTTTGTTGGATTTGATGTGCACTTGTCATTGTCTTACCTGGCTTTAGACATTGCACCCACTTGCAAGTGTACAAATAAAGCAGCACTACTAGTTCAGATTTTTGGTCTCAGACTGAAATTATTGAAGTGAGTGAGCTTTTGTTTCTCACAATTTTAACTTTGGAGCTCCATGAATTCCCTGAATCTGTGTCCAACAAGCACTTCACACTCTAGCGCACCGTCCACACAGACTGTAACGTTCAGGAATATTCTGGTGACTAAGACCTACTCCAACCTCATCTCTAAGTGACTTTAGCAACATTCTTAAAACATATTTTTGAGAAGGTTTTATTCACCATTTATAATGTAACCCTCTTTGTCTTTGTTCAAGTCCTGCTTCCTCTCTATTCAGGTAAGTTTACTAACATAAAAGAGGAGTTTTCAGATGTGACAACTGCTGTACTAAATAAAGATGACTGAATATGTTAAGCCAGCACACAGTAAACAATCTGTAAGATTCCAGCTGAATCTACTATAAACATAATTTACCATAAGCAGAAAATGCTGGAAATATTTAGAAGGTTGGACAGCATCTGGAGAGATTGAAATAGCATTAGATTATCAAGTTGATGCCCTTTCATCAGAACACGGATTTGATATCTGTTTCTTCCTACTTACTGAAACCACAATGAGCCTGATTCACAACTACATTAGTGCCTGAGAATCCCATGAAGGGGAGCATACAGTGTCCTCTGGTGGGTTTGAGGCCTTCCCTAACAGTGGAATTCAGGGTATTGAACAGCATCATTTCCCCCAAAATATTGCCTTCAATTGTTTAGCTGGGTTCCTTTAAAGTTTTATTTTGTTACAGTATCTTATTACAAGATCTTAACATGACACATGGGCATAATATTCCCCACAGACTTCAGGGCCCCAGTGCCAATGCAGATCAGAAGCTTGCACTTTGGAGAAAATGATCACAGGGCAGTGACTTTCCCCAAATTGGCTGATTAGGGGCTGGACAGTGGGCTCACCAACTAATTAAAGATGGCAGGTGGAAGGGCACTCGAAGCTGGAGAGCCAACAGGAAAGTTTGCAGCATGAATAAAGCAGCAGGCTGTCACCATTGTGGAAGGGGAGCCCCTCCACAGGAATTTCTGAAACTTCAACTGAAGCTTGTCTGGCAGGAAGAGCCTGAAAGTCTGCCTGGACCATTAGCATTCTAATTTGCTGCTGGGAGATCACCACAAGATGTTTCATTGTGCAATACTGAGGTATTTGGCCCATCCATCAAACCTACTCGACAACTGAATAATATCACCACTAATTTGACTGTGTCCTTAAACCTGTTTCCCTGCCTGCTACTAACAACGCTTGTAAATCAAAAATCTCTCTAAATCAGCTTTAAATGTATTCAATAGCCCAGCCTCCATTTCTCTGAAGAGAAGATAATTCCAAAAACTAACAGCTCTCTGAGCAAAGAAATTCTTCCATATGTCTGTCTCAAATGGGAGACTCCTTATTTTGAAATTGTATCCATAATTCTAGATACCCCCCCCCCCCCCCAGAAATCCTCATCGTCTTTACCCTGTCAAGTCTCCACTGAATCTTATGGTTAAATGCCATCAATTTTCATTCTTCTAAATTTCAATGAGTTTAGGCTAAGCGTGCTCAACATTTCCTTATCAAATAACCCTTTCATCCCAAGAACTGCACTAATGCATCTTTTTGGAACTTGAGTTCCAATTCCAAGTACATCTCTCTTTTAATAAGTCTTCCAAAACTATACACTGTACTCCAGTCGTAGTCTCACCTCTGCCCTGCACAGTTATAACAAGACTCTCCATGCCCTTTACTATGATGGTCAACGCTCATTTGCATTCTTAATTACTTGCTGTTCCTGTGTGCTAACATTTTTAATTCATGTACAAGGACACGCATTGCAGCATTCTCCAGTTTCTCTGTGTTAAATAATATTCTACTTCTGGATTAGTGGTGCTGGAAGAGCACAGCAGTTCAGGCAGCATCCAAGGAGTTTCAAAATCGACGTTTCGGGCAAAAGCCCTTCATCAGGAATGATATTCTACTTGTCTATTCTTCCCAAAGTAGACAACACCACATATTGACATATTACATTCCATCTGTCAAACTTTTGCTCACTCACTTAACCTTTCTGTATCCCTTAGCAGACTCTTTTTATCTTAATCTGCAATCTGTTATCCTCATCTGTCATTTGCAAATTTGGCTATATTACAACGATCCATTAATCTAAATTATTAATATAGATTTTAAATAGTGGAGCCACAACACTGTCCTCTGTGGCAGTCCACTTGTTAGTGTTTGCCAATCTGAAAATGAACCATTAATGCCAAGTCTGTTTCCTGTCAGTTGCCTCGACCTCTATCCATGTTAATGGTTAGTATGAGCTCTTTTTGCAGCAACACTTACTGGGGCACTGTGAAATTTTGAGGTTCATTTTAATTGTAAAATCCACATCAAATATAATTATAGGCTGAGTTTGAGATAGCAAGTCTGAAAGTTTACTAATGCTGATTAGTTGCGAAACCCATTCCAGTATAAATATGTTTTCAGAAGTTTTACAGAATTTATTACATTTATTATCATAAGTATAAAAAAAAACTTAATAAATGCAGTGGCTTTCAATCAATCTGCTTTGGGATGCCTGTTTACACAATTGGTTGACTGGGCACAGGTCTCCTGTTCTGTTGACCAAAACTCCCCCCTGCCTTCAGTTTTCCTTTCTGAAGCACTGAACTCCTAAGAACGATGACTTATGAGCTGTTGGAAGCCATTACGCCTTTTGCATGATCAGAGACATCCTGAACCCTGAAATCTAACTGGCTTATTAATGTATAGACAGTGCGTGAACAATTCACAGTCAGGGTGACTCAGTGGTTTGCACTGATGCCTCACAGTGCCATTGACCTGAGTTCGATTCCAGCCTCGGGCGACTGTCTCTGTGGAGTTTGCATATTCTCCCTGTGTCTGCGTGGGTTTGCTCTGGGTGCTCTGATTTCCTCCCACAATCTAAAGATGTGCAGATAAGGTGGATTGGCCATGCAAAATTGTCCGTAGTGTTCAGGAATGAGTAGGTTGGGAGCATTACTCAAGGGTTAAATGTAGGGGAATGGATCCGGTTGGTTTACTCTTCCGAGGATCAATGTGGACTTGTTGGGCCGAAGGGCCTGTTTCCACACTGTAGTGATTCAATGACAATCCTGGATTAGCTAAACAATACACGCCTAATTCTTGATTGTCTTTTTCAAAGTAATGGTTATTTTAATACTATCATTCCCTACTGTCTCCTATTTCATTTTTAGATGCGCAAATGACTTTGTAAATTGATCCTGTTGTAACTCTTTGTCCCTCATAGACCTTTACTAAGATAAGTTGGCGTCCATGAGATCATTTATGCGTCTAGATAGGGGTATGTAGTGTCGCCTCTCAGTGATCACATATTATCCCAGATGTTCTAGTTGATATATTTAAAGAGATCAAACTCACCACAGAAATGAATTTCAAAGTAATATGCAATACCGAGATATATACACACATACACTCACATGTGTGTATATAATGTATATATAAGCAAACATTAAAGTTCAAAACTAAACCATTTTAAAACACAACTGTGCCCTTGATTAAATGTATTTTAACTCTAAGCTTTCTCACTTGTATTAGCCTGGTTTACATGCGTCTGAGCCATTTAAAAGAAATAAAACCATAAACTCATGACCTCATTTTTGACCTGGGTCATCTGCAGAAAATGTTTCATAATTAAACAAAATATAATTTAATTCCTCATTTGTTTAATCAAGCCAACCTAATACCCATTGAAAAAAATGTCACAACCCTTTATTAAATACCTTTTGGAAGTCAAAACACATTACATTTTCTGATCCCCTTTATCTTCCCTACTTATTACAGCCTCAAGGAACTCTCATAGATTTGTCAATCACTATTTATTTTTCATAATACTCCATTGACTTTGCCTAATTTTATTATGATTTTTAAGCATCCTGCTTTCAACTCCATGATAATGGAATCCAGTATTTTTCTGACAACAAATGTAAGGCTAACTGGCCCATAGTTCCTTGCTTGGAAATGTGTTGCTGGAATCCTGTGTTGCAGGATTCCTGAAGAAGGGCTAATGCCCGAAACGTCGATTCTCCTGTTCCCTAGATGCTGCCTGACCTGCTGCGCTTTTCCAGCAACACATTTCCATCTCTGATCTCCAGCATCTGCAGACCTCACTTTCTCCTCATAGTTCCTTGCTTGTCTGTCCCTCCTTGATGAACAGGAATGCTACCCTTACAGTTTACTAATCTGCTGGGACATTTCCAGAATGTATGGAACTTTGGTCGATTACAAGCAATGCATCTGCTATCTCTGCAGACATTCTTTTTGAAACCATATGTTTCTGGCCTGCAGGTCCAAGGACTTGTCGCTCTTTAGTCCCATTTATTTGTTTTCTGAGCTGTTCCCCAGCTCCTCCAGAGATCCAGAGACAGCTATAAAATTCCAGTCAGCCTCTGAGAACAAGCCATTAACTGACTGAGCTGGTTAACCAGTGGTTGTGGATTGGCAATCCTGTTGCTCCATCCTGCCTCTGTGAAAATGGCCTGGAGGTGGGATGATGTGGGAAATTGGCAAGCCAGAATGTTTTTTTTCTTGCCCCTATGCCTCTGTGTTCACCCTGAATTGAGTCTTCTCATTAATTCTGAGTATAGAGTGCTCAGGGCCTGACATTAAGTGAGATAAGTTTGGAAATCTCAATTAAATTCAATTAAATGTGTTTGAATGAAGCATTGAACTGGTAATGATGTATAAATGGATAGATGTAAATGATAGGTGGAAGCCTGTGTCTCTCAGTCTCCTATGGAAGGAACAACGTCTAAAACAATTATTAGCAAAATTAAGGGAGACTCCACGTTAGCCCTGATGAATGTGACACCTGAACTGTCTGCAGAATATAATCACAACAACACCAAAATTTTGAAAACATGTTGTTAAAAATTAAAGCTTGATTCTTTGATATTTTTCCATATGATCATTGACAGACTAATGTATTAATATGCTAAATTTTGAGGCAAAGATTTCAGTTTACAAAGATTTCTAAATTCAATACATGAACACATCATGATTTCAACTATTCAGTTCTGCTTTGTCACAGAAAGAAAGAACCTCAAGGAGAAGGGGAATGGATACACTGAATAGACAAGGTCTTTTCCCCAAGGTAGGGGAGTCCAAAACTAGATGGGCATAAGGTTAAGGTGAGAGGGGCAAAGATTTAAAAGAGGCTTGAGTGGTAACCTTTTCACAGAGAGGAAGTTGCGTGTATGGAGGTGGTGAAGTTGGGTACAATTACAACATTTAAAAGACATCTGGATGGGTGTATGAATAGGATGGGTTTATAGAAATAAGGAGAAAGTGAGGTCTGCAGATGCTGGAGATCAGAGATGGAAATGTGTTGCTGGAAAAGCGCAGCAGGTCAGGCAGCATCTAGGGAACAGGAGAATCGACGTTTCGGGCATTAGCCCTTCTTCAGGAATGAGGAAAGTTGGTCCAGCAGGCTAAGATAAAAGATAGGGAGGAGGGACTTGGGGGAGGGGCGTCGGAAATGTGATAGGTGGAAAGAGGTCAAGGTGAGGGTGATAGGTCAGACTGGGGTGGGGGCGGAGAGGTCGGGAAGAAGATTGCAGGTTAGGAAGGCGGTGCTGAATTTGATGGATTTGACTGAGACAGGCTGGGGGGAGGGGAAATGAGGAAACTGGTGAAATCCGAGTTCATCCCTTGTGGTTGGAGGGTTCCTAGCCGGAAGATGAGGCGTTCTTCCTCCAACCGTCGTTTCGCTGTGGTCTGACGATGGAGGAGTCCAAAGACCTGCATATCCTTGGTGGAGTGGGAGGGGGAATTGAAATGTTGAGCTACAGGGTGGTTGGGTTGGTTGGTCCGGGTGTCCCAGAGGTGTTCCCTGAAACGCTCCGCAAGCAGGCGGCCCGTCTCCCCAATATAGAGGAGGCCACATCGGGTGCAAAGGATGCAATAGATGATATGTGTGGAGGTACAGGTGAATCTGTGGCGGATATGGAAGTTTCCTTTGGGGCCTTGGAGGGAGGTGAGGGGGGAGGTGTGGGCGCAAGTCTTGCACCTCCTGCGGTTGCAGGGGAAGGTGCCGGGAGTGGAGGTTGGGTTGGTGGGGGGTGTGGATCTGACGAGGGAGTCACGGAGGGAGTGGTCTTTACGGAATGCTGATAGGGGAGGGGAGGGAAATATATCCTTGGTGGTGGGGTCCGTTTGGAGGTGGCGGAAATGACGGCGGATGATGCGCTGTACATGGAGGTTAGTGGGGTGGTAGGTGAGGACCAGTGGGGTTCTGTCCTGGTGGCGGTTGGAGGGGCGGGGTTCAAGGGCGGAGGATCGGGAAGTGGAAGAGATGCGGTGGAGGGCATCGTCGACCACGTCGGGGGGGAAATTGCGGTCCTTGAAGAAGGAGGCCATCTGGGATGTGCGTTTTTGGAACTCGTCCTCCTGGGAGCAGATGCGGCGGAGTCGAAGGAATTGGGAGAATGGGATGGCGTTTTTACAGGGGGCAGGATGGGAGGAGGTGTAGTCCAGGTAGCTGTGGGAGTCGGTTGGTTTGTAGTAGATGTCCGTGTTGATTCGGTTGCCTGAGATAGAAATAGAAAGGTCGAGGAAGGGGAGGGAGGAATCTGAGACTGTCCAGGTGAATTTGAGGTCGGGGTGGAAGGTGTTGGTGAAGTGTATGAACTGTTCAACCTCCTCGTGGGAGCACGAGGCGGCGCCGATACAGTCATCGATGTAGCGGAGGAAAAGGTGGGGGGTGGGGCCAGTGTAGTTGCGGAAGATGGATTGTTCCACATATCCTACGAAGAGGCAGGCATAGCTGGGGCCCATGCGGGTGCCCATGGCTACTCCTTTCGTTTGGAGGAAGTGGGAGGATTGGAAAGAGAAGTTGTTCAGGGTGAGGACCAGTTCAGTCAGTCGAAGGAGGGTGTCTGTGGAAGGGTACTGGTCGGTACGGCGGGAAAGAAAGAAGCGGAGGGCTTTGAGTCCTTCGTGATGGGGGATGGAGGTGTACAGGGACTGGATGTCCATGGTGAAAATAAGGCGTTGGGGACCGGGGAAGCGAAAATCATGGAGCAGGTGGAGGGCATGGGTGGTGTCCCGAACGTAGGTGGGGAGTTCTTGGACTAAGGGGGACAGGACGGTGTCAAGGTATGCGGAGATGAGTTCGGTGGGGCAGGAGCAGGCGGAGACAATGGGTCGGCCGGGGCAGTCAGGTTTGTGGATTTTGGGCAGGAGGTAGAAGCGGGAGGTGCGGGGTTGTGGGACTATGAGGTTGGAGGCGGTGGATGGGAGATCCCCCGAGGTGATGAGGTTATGGACGGTCTGGGACCTCCACCGCATCTCTTCCACTTCCCGATCCTCCGCCCTTGAACCCCGCCCCTCCAACCGCCACCAGTTCAGAACCCCACTGGTCCTCACCTACCACCCCACTAACCTCCATGTACAGCGCATCATCCGCCGCCATTTCCGCCACCTCCAAACGGACCCCACCACCAAGGATATATTTCCCTCCCCTCCCCTATCAGCATTCCGTAAAGACCACTCCCTCCGTGACTCCCTCGTCAGATCCACACCCCCCACCAACCCAACCTCCACTCCCGGCACCTTCCCCTGCAACCGCAGGAGGTGCAAGACTTGCGCCCACACCTCCCCCCTCACCTCCCTCCAAGGCCCCAAAGGAAACTTCCATATCCGCCACAGATTCACCTGTACCTCCACACATATCATCTATTGCATCCTTTGCACCCGATGTGGCCTCCTCTATATTGGGGAGACGGGCCGCCTGCTTGCGGAGCGTTTCAGGGAACACCTCTGGGACACCCGGACCAACCAACCCAACCACCCTGTAGCTCAACATTTCAATTCCCCCTCCCACTCCACCAAGGATATGCAGGTCTTTGGACTCCTCCATCGTCAGACCACAGCGAAACGACGGTTGGAGGAAGAACGCCTCATCTTCCGGCTAGGAACCCTCCAACCACAAGGGATGAACTCGGATTTCACCAGTTTCCTCATTTCCCCTCCCCCCAGCCTGTCTCAGTCAAATCCATCAAATTCAGCACCGCCTTCCTAACCTGCAATCTTCTTCCCGACCTCTCCGCCCCCACCCCAGTCTGACCTATCACCCTCACCTTGACCTCTTTCCACCTATCACATTTCCGACGCCCCTCCCCCAAGTCCCTCCTCCCTATCTTTTATCTTAGCCTGCTGGACCAACTTTCCTCATTCCTGAAGAAGGGCTAATGCCCGAAACGTCGATTCTCCTGTTCCCTAGATGCTGCCTGACCTGCTGCGCTTTTCCAGCAACACATTTCCATTATAGAAATAAGGGCCAAATACTGGCAAATGGGACTAGATCAGTTTAAGATATCTGATCAGCATGGACATGTTAGATCCAAGGGCCTGCTTTCATATTGTGTAGCTCTATGAGTCTATGACTTATGCTTGGAGATTTTCACAATAATAATAAAATATAGGAATATTTATGCTCATATTTATCAATTGTGTTCACTGGGAAAGCATTGATGTTACAGCTAGAAATTCAGTAACATCTAAATAGGCTAAATCACAGCGCAAGGTAACAGTCAGTTAATATGTAATACAGAAATATGGTAGGCATAAGTGTGTTAAGAGCAAAGAATAAAGAGCAGAAGGAGCAAAGAACAGTACAGCATATGAACAGGACCTTTAGCCCAATAACACTGTGCCAAAACAGGACACCTTTCTAAACTAAAAACCTTTTGCCTCTACATTGTCCATATCCTGCTATTCCCTGCCTATTCATATGTCTGTAAAGATTTCTCTTACATGCTAGTATTGTAACATCCTCCATCAAAATCATCTGTCATCTTCCAGGCACTTATCAACCTCTGAATAAAATCAATGTCTCTCACATCTGCTTTAAACTTACCCTTTTTACTTTAAACCTATGTCATAGAACATAGAACATTACAGCGCAGTACAGGCCCTTCGGCCCTCGATGTTGTGCCACCCTGTCATACTAATCTGAAGCCCATCCCACCTATACTATTCCATGTACGTCCATATGCCTGTCCAATGATGACTTAAATGCACTTAAACTTGGCGAATCTACTACCGTTGCAGGCAAAGCATTCCATACCCTTACTACTCTCCCCTAGTAATTGACATTTCTACCCTGGGAAAAAGACTGTGAGTATCTATTCTACCCATGCCTCTCATAATTTGTAAACTTATTCAGGTCACCTCTCATCCTTTAATGTTCAAGTGAAAACAAACCAAATGTGTCCAATTTTGCTTTATAGCTAATACCCTCCAAGCCAGGCAACACCCTGGAAAAATATTTCTTAACCCTCTGCAAAGCCTCAACATCCTCCTGGTGGTGTGGTGATCAGAACTGTGCACAATATTCCAAATGTGGCCCAATTAAAGTTCAATAAAGCTGCAACATGATTTATCAGTTTCTATACTGTAAGCCCAACCGATGAAGGCAAGATAGGCATTTGTATTTTTGACCACTGTATCCACTTGCATTGCCACTTTCAGGGAAGTATGGACCTGTACACCAGAACACTCTGTATGTTGATGCAACTAAGGGTTCTACTATTTACTGTATACTTTTTTTCTGCATGAGATCTCCCAAAATGCATCACCTTGCATTTGTCCGAATTAAATTCCACCTGGAATTTCCCTGCCCAAGTCTTCAGCTTGCCTGTATCCTCTGGCAATCCTCCTCACTTTCCACAGCTTCCCCAGTCTTTGTGTCATCTGCAAAATTACCATTAAGTCACCAATGTTCTCCTCCAAATAATTTGAATTATTGACAAACAACAGGAGTCCCACCACTGATCCCTATAGAACACCACTGGTCACAGATCTCCAATCTAAAACACACCTTTCCACTGCTACCCAGTTTTCTATGACTAAGTTAGCTCTGTATCCATCTTACCAGCTCATCGCGGATCCAATGTGACTTCACCTGCCAAGAGGGACCTTGTGAAAGACCTTGTATAAGTCCATATAGGCAACATCTACCAATCTGCCCTCATTTGCCATCTTTGTCACCTCCCCAAAAAACCCAGTCACGTTTGTGAGACACAACCTTCTCTGCACAAAGCCATGTTGGCTATTGCAAGTAAATCAATATTTTTCCAAATATGAATAAATCCTATCCCTAAGAAGCTTCTCCAATAAATTCCGTACAACTGATGTAAGGCTCACTAGCCTGTAACTTCCTAATTATCCCTGTTGCCCTTCTTAAACAAAAGGGCAACATTGGCTATTCTCCAGTCCTATGATACCTCTCCTGTAAGTAAAGAGGAGACAAAGATTTTGTGCAAGGCCCCAACAATTTCTTCACCTGTCTCCGTCAACATTTCTGGGATAGATTCTAACAGAACCTGGAGACTTGTTTACTTAATGCTTTTTAAAGCACCCAACACTTCCTCATTTTTCGTATTGATACGCCCTAGCATATCAACATGCCCTAGCATATCAACATGCCCTAGCATATCAACATGCCCTAGCATATCAACATACCTCTCCACAGACTCACCATCCAACGTGTCCTGTTCCTTTGTGAATACCAATGCAAAATATTTGTGAAGAACCTCACCCACTTTGTCTGGCTCAATGACTGGATCTACTCTTTTCCAAGCTACCTTCTTACTTGTTGTATAAGTATAAAACGTCGTGGGAATTTCCTTAATTCTGTTTGCCAAAGACATTTCATGGCCCCTTTTAGTCATCCTTCTTACTTGTTTGAGTTCTTTCCTGCTGTCTTTGTTTTTTTTTAACCATGTTAGTATAGAATAGATTTTTATATAGAAATAAGAATCATAGCAATAGCCTTTTACCTGTATTGATTGTATACCTTATACCAATTAAGTATGTGCTGACTTCATCTTGATTTCATTAAATGTTATATGTTAATTGTGAATTTTGATATTTCTTAATACTGTAACAGTATAATCCTTGTGAAATATGTCTGCAAATTCACTCATAACTGCACATCAAAATGTCAGATATGAACAAATGCAAACATACTTGAACATATGACAAAAACAATGTGAACATGGATGCTGTGAGGTTAATTAATGTTATCTTTCAATTAAAATTAATAATTGCCTTATTCATTGGGTTGTCTTTAATGAGTCCTGAGATTACTGAGGGAGTCAGTCATTTTAATTTACTTATAGTGAGATATGCACTGGTGTCTACATAATTATGTTGTAGCTAATAAAACACTAGTATAGAATACATAGTTAAGTGTGTTACATCACGCTAAATAAAAGCATTGTTTTTTTTAGATGAACTGTGTAATACCTCAAAAGATGAATATCTCCACGTAAAATTGTCTTGTAATACCAACTGTATTCTAACAGCTGAGTGAGTAATGACTCGTAGTCTCATTGCAAGAATCTGATTTTGGTCATGCTTAATATTTAACTGATATTTACTGTTTAAAATTCTAAATTTTACAGTCTGATGCTGCATTTTATATAGTCTCCACTAGAAAATCAACTGAAGTCACTTATAGAATCATAGAGTCATAGAGATGTACAACATTGAAACAGACCCTTCAGTCCAACCCGTCCATGCTGAACAGATATCCCAACCCAATCTAGTCCCACTTGCCAGCACCTGGCCCATATCCCTCCAAACCCTTCCTATTCATATACCCATCCAGATGCCTTTTAAATGTTGCAATTGTACCAGCCTCCACTACTTCCTCTGGCAGCTCATTCCATACACGTACCACCCTCTCTGTGAAAAAGTTGCCCCGTGGGTCTCTTTTATATCTTTCTCCTCTCTCCCTAAAGCTATGCCCTCTAGTTCTGGAATTTTGGAAAAGACTTTAAGTTGTTTTATTTTGTCTATGGCTGGTGTGAGCTCATTCTATAGTTTCAGATAAAAACAGACATCTTAAAGTGACTGAGCATTGAATGTAACTTCAAACAGAGTGCTGGCAGTTAAGGGGTGGTGTTGGGACAGTAACAATGTTACTGGACTAATGATCCGCAATCCCCAACTAATGCATAGGAGAGATGTATTTGAATCTTTCCATGGCAGATGGTGAAATTTGAATTCCATAAAATTCCAGAATTTTAAAAGAAGCTTGTCTAATGATATCCATGCAATCACTATCAATTGTAAAAATTTGTCTGGTTCAGTATTGTCCTTTAGGGAAGGAAACTGCTGTCTTTATCCTGGTTTGATGGACACATGAATTCCAGACCCACAGCAATGTTGTAGCCCTTTGTTTCCACTTTCACTGGTCCATTGGGTTTACTCTGGACACCAAAAACCTAAGACAGTTTTAACAATGGAATATACCCAACATTCTCTATTAAAGCAAAGTGCACTACATAAAATACTGCAAAAAATATGACCCATACAATGCTCGCAGTCACAAGTAAACCACTTTACGTGGACTTTTCAGAGATCAGGCCAGTACAGGAGATTAGCTCACTCTGTCTCAACTGCTAATTGTTAATCAATTGACTTCACTGAGCTATCTGCATTATACTGTGAAGTAAGCTGTTTTATACACTTTCCATATAAAGAAGCTACAATTCCAAAGTCTTGACACTATCCAGTCTCCAGAAAACAAACAGTGTCATGTATTCATATTCCACATCAGTTAGATCAATAAGACATTCTTGTGTTTCCTTGGAAAGATGCTTATTCCTTGCTTTTAATTAACTTTGACATAAAATTTACCTTCACTCGAAATTCAACACTTCTATGTCATCTAATTAACTGTATGATATTTTCATAGCACAATTCCATAACAATCACAAATTCATTTGATAAATTATTAAAGTTATGAAAGTTGGGGGTGGCATGATGGCTTAGTGGTTAGCACTTCTGCCTCACAGCGCCAGAGTCCCAGGTTCGATTCCAGCCTTGGGTGACTGTCTGTGTGGAGCTTGCACATTCTCCTCGTGTCTGCGTGGGTTTCCTCCGGGTGCTCTGGTTTCCTCCCACAGTTCAGAGATGTGCAGGTCAGGTAAATTGGCCATGTTAAATTGCCCATGGTGTTAGGTACATTAGTCAGAGGGAAACAGGTCCGGGTGGGTTACTCTTCGGAGGGTCGGTGTGGACTGTTTGAGCCGAAGGGCCTGTTTCCACACTGTAGGGAATCTAACCTAATCGAAAAGCAATCATGACCATCACATATTGCAGACTAATTGCCTCCACGTCACAGCAGCAAAGCAACTGCATTGGGAACAAAGTTCCATTTCACAAATACATTCCATATTGAGCCCCAAAACACAATGATTGCCAGCTGCTATATTTCACATGCTGAGTTGTTAGTATGCAAGGACAAGATGTAGCATCTTTGGTGATGGGGATTATCATTCTGAATGTAGGTTTGCTCGCTGTGCTGGAAGGTTCATTTCCAGACATTTCATCACCCTACTAGGTGGGCCTCCGAGCGAAGCACTATTGATGATTCCTGATTTTTGTTTATATGTTTGGGTTTCTTTGGGTTGGTGATAACATTTCCTGTGGTGATGTCATTTCCTGTTCTTTTGAGGTAGAGTTAGACCCAATCTACCGCCCCTGAGAAAAAGAACAGAAAATGACATCACCACAGGAAATGACATCTCCCACCCAAAGAAATCCAAACATATAAATAGAAAGCAAAAATCATCAACCTTTACAAAACTCTCAGACTTACACAGAAATAAGATAACTCACGGCCCATGCTTCCAACAGAGCCATAATGGAAAATAACACACAGTTTCTTAAGGTGATGTCTCAACCCTTGGATCACTTCAACAAAGCCTGACAGTTTAGCCCAGAAAAGGTATCCTGACTCATTGTGTCACACTATTCCCTTCACAACTAGATGTGACAAAGGACGGGATGTCCAGTATGTAGACAAAATGGGGAAATTACAACAATCCTTTGAGGATGAAGATGCAAGTGGGAATCAAGGCATTGACCATCCAAGAGGGAACAGAAGTTGACCATTCTCCCCATCTAGTTCAGTCTGACATGCAGTAAGATTATGGCTGACCTGATAATGTTCAATTCTGCTTTTCTGCCTTCTCCCCATAACCCTTGATTCCTTTACTGATCAAATATTTGTCTAACTCAGCCTTGAATATACTCTTTGTCCCAGCCTCAACACTCCTCTGCCATAAAGAATTCCACAGGTTTGCTGAGAGAAAAAGAAATCTTCCTCATTTCTACTCTATCATATTAGGGTGGAGTGGAGTCTCTCAGGAAAGTCAGCAGGTTAACAGGCATCTACCCTGTCAGTACGTCAGATAAGGCAAGAAGTTACCAAACTAACAAAAGGACAGAACTAAAAGTTCAATATCTGAATGCACATCACATTCAAAACAGAACAGATGAACTAAGAGCAAGAAGAGAAGTAAGTAAGTGTGAATCAATAGCTATTAGGAAGATATTGATTGAGTACTGAATATTAAAGGGTTCATGAGTTTTAGGAAGGATAAGAGCTAGGAAAAGGTGACGGAGTGGCTTTGTTAATTAAGGATGATTAATTGATGATTAATGATTATTAGCACAATACAGTCGGCTGACCTAAATTCAGGAAACCAGGATGGGAAACGAACATGACAAGAAATCACTGGTGGGAGAAGTGTGCAGATCCCCTAACAGTAACCACACTGTAGGGAAAAGCGTAAAGAAAGCAAAAATAGGGTCATGTCAGAAAGGTGTGATGATAATCATGAGACATTTTAATTATATGGGCAAAGCTGGCCCACATTAAAAGTTCACAGAATCTTTTCAGGATAGATTCATAGAACACCACATTCTGGAGTCAGCAGGCTCTCCAGGATCTGATATTGTGCAATGTAATAGGATTAATTAATTATATTGTAGCAATCATAATATGATTGAATTTTTCATTCAGATTAGGGCGCAAAGAGTAGATCCAGGATTATTGCGTTAACCTCAA
Organism: Chiloscyllium plagiosum; assembly: GCF_037043375.1. Taxonomy (NCBI): domain Eukaryota; kingdom Metazoa; phylum Chordata; class Chondrichthyes; order Orectolobiformes; family Hemiscylliidae; genus Chiloscyllium; species Chiloscyllium plagiosum. The sequence goes on along the minus strand of NW_028270169.1, from coordinate 23,674,604 downwards.
ACAAGGACAATTATAAGGCATGACAGCAAAGTTAAATAAAGAGAACTTGCACATTAGGTTATGGGAAATGTCAATAGAATGCAGTGGCAGACATTTAAGCAGATATTTTAAATCAAACAGAATAGACACATTCTAACAAGAAAGAAAATTTCCAAGTGGAACATGTACCATCAGCAATTAACTTAAGGAGTTAAATATAGTCCCACACATAGAGAAAAATGCATATGTTTGTGCACAGACAGAGGGCAGGTCAGAAGTTTGGACAGATTATAAAAAAAGCAAAGAGTAATGAAAATACTGAGGAGAGAAAATATTAGAATGCAAGAGAAAGCTAACTAGAAACAAAAAAAACAAATGTTAGCAGTTTATGTTAATTGAGCATTGTTCCTATAGAAGCATTGTTCCTATAGAAAGTGAGTCTCGAAAATTAATAATGGTAAGAAAGGACATGACATATGAATTGAGCATGTGGAGGATAAAAGTAATATTCGAGAGGAACTCAGGAAATTTAGCAGGTAGGTGGTGCTGAGCAAACCATCAGAGCTGTGAACTGACAAGCTCCTAGGTTCTGATAGATTTCATTATAGGGTCGAGAAAGAAGTGGCTAGTGAGATGCTTGATGCATTGGTTTTAATTTTCCAAACTATCCTAGATTTGGGAAACATTCCATGAGATTGGAAAAAAGCAAATATTAGTCCTTTATTCAAAAAGGAAGAGAGACATAGAGCGGGAAATTACAAGCCAGGTAGCTTAATATCTGTCAGAGGGAAAATGTTAGAAGCAATTATAAAATAAATTATTGCAGAACACTTAGAAAAGTTCAAAGTAATTGGGCAAAGTCAAACATGGTTTTGTGAAAGGGGAGTCATGTTCAACCAATTTGGTTATTCTTTGGAGAAGTAAAGTTACGGTGGCTAAAGGGGAACCAGTAGTTGTACTGTTCATAGATTTCCAAAAAGCATTTGATAAGGTGCCACATCAAAGGGTATTGCAAAAAATAAACATTCATGGTATAATGAGTAATATATTGGCAGTGATGGAAGATTGGCCAATTAACAGGAAATAGAATAGGGATTATATGAGTCTCTTTCCCGTAAGCAAGATATACTGAGTAGCGTGCCACAGGGATCAGTGCTGGGCCCTCAACATTTTGTCATTTATATCAATGACTTGGATGAAAGGACTGAAGGTATGGTCACTAAATTTTCTGATGATGCACTAAGTTGTGAAGAGGACATTAGAATGCTACAAAAGGATGTAAATAGTCTAAGTGAATGAGCAAAGATCTAGAGAAAAGCAGTCAAATATAGAAAAATGAGAAACTGTCCACTTTGGCAAAAAGAATGAAAAAAAAAGCATTTATCTAAATATCAAGAGATTGAAGAGCTTAGAGATGCAGGGGGATCTGAGTGCCCTAATATATGTTTGCAAAAGACTAGTATATAGGTACAGGGAGTAATTAGAAAAGTTGACAAAATGTTCCCTGTTGAAATCCTGTAGAGGCCTGAACAATGACAAGAAATGTGGCAGAATTGCATGAGAGGTCGATGTTGGGAACAACTAGTTGCATTTTCCAACTGTTCAGTGCATTGAGGACAGATTCTGACTAGACAGCAGAGAAATGCCTGTTAATCGGGATTATTGCTTGGCAGAATCGGGATAGCATCAAATGGCAGCAATGCTATAGGGACAGGGTAGATAGTTAATGACGTTGATATAATGAGAAATCTCACTAGGCCTCATGAAGAGAGCCCTCTGTGATACATGATGAAATTGACATTTAGTCAAAATATGACAAAATTCAGTTCATTATTTATTACAAGGAAATTGAATAGAAATGTAGGGAGGTAACTCTTACAGGGTAAGACCATGTCTGGAGTAATGTACAGACAGCATTTGTTTCCTTCTTCAGGAATGTATTTGTTCATTCATTCTTGAAGTAAATATGTTGGAAGTAGCTCAATGAGGGTTGTAAAGGCTAGGATTGTATCTGCTGGAGTTAGGATGAGGCAACCTGATTGAAACATACAAAATTGTGAGGTATTTGAAAAGCATGGATATGGGGAAGATGCATTCTGTTCTGGGAGAATGAAGAACTAGTGAATTTTTTTTACAGGAAGAGGTCACCTATTGAAGACAGAATTGAGCCAAGATCTTTTCTTTCAGATTGTCACGTGTCTTTGAGCACCCTTCCTCAAACAGAGGTAGAAGCAGAGCATTGAGTACTTGGGATAGATTCATGATAAGCAAGGAATGAAAGATTATTGAGGGTGAATTTATAATCAAATCAGCATGATTTTTTTGAATAGTAAAGCAGGGGGATCAAGTGACCTGTTCCTAACTCGTATGTTCATGTGTAACTTTGCAGATAAAATTGCAGATCACTGCTAGTTAAAGACAATGCACCCTGTTAATAATAATCTCTTTTTTTTGTGGAACAGTGTTAAGGATCCATTCAAATTTCATTTTGAGAATGTGTGAAGCATTCCTGAAGATGATACTCAGGTCATCTGATTGTGTACTCTCAATAAGAACATTACACCTAACAGACCAAAAAACCTTGGAAACCGTTATGAACAATTATTGATGCACAATTCCTAAAAGGCTTGAATCTAATTCAATATATTTTCTAACGGTAATATATAATGAGATTTTATCTAACTTCTATTTAATGGATAATACTGATGTATTCCTAATACAGAAAATTGTATTACAGACAAACTTTTTTTCTAAACCTGTCCTTGTCCTTTCTGAATATGGCTTAACAAATCAATCCATAAAACTGTTGATAAATCCAAATTTTCTGCTTAATTTTTCAGTATCTATTTATTTTTTCTTTATTCACAGCATCTTCGTTTTTATTTCCTTTCAGTCCTCAGCAGTGAAGTGCGCCAAAGATATTACTTCTTCAACCTTCATTTCTCAGTGAAAGACCACTGTGATTTAAATCTAGGTTCCAACAATTGCAGTGTTTCGTATTTGATCTGTGCTAATGACTGAACATTATCTTCCAGTTGAATAGATTGCAGTGTTTGGGCTGATGGGGAAACAGAACAGCCTGTGACTGCATTTAATAAATTGTTAATCCCAATAAATTTCATTTCCCTTGACTTTGCATTGATAATCATTAACAAATAGTATCAGCTTTTCCTTTTAAAGAGAGACCAATCATTCTGTGGGCCATGCCGACTTGTAAATTTAACTGGAAGACATCTACTCAATACATTGTTTCCTCACAAAACAGAACACATTGCCTTCCCATCAGTTTAAACATTTAACACAACCAAGCAGAATTTTTTCTGCAACAGTGCCATCCTTTTTTAAGACAAGAAAACCAATACAGATTTTTTTAAAAGTGAATCGGAGACAATTTACTCACTTTGAGCGAAGTAAGAAATTATTCTGATTCTTCTCCTTCCTTAATTAAAAGCAAAATAATTGCTGATTGCTGGAAATCTGAAATACAAACAGGAAGTTCTGGAGAAATTCAGTAGGTATTACAGCAAATTTGGACAGAAGAGTAGATTTACCTTTCAAGTTCAATGTGAATGTTCTTCGGCGATTAACTTAAAAGGATGTTGCCATGTGTTTTGTTAGATGGAATAACTTCTGGCAGAAAAAGGAACAAAGTGGTGTTAACTGTAACTCACAGACAGCATTTAGTTTTCAATTGTGCTGAGTTCAATCAAGAAACAAGTCACTGTCTAAAATTTCACACGCTTCTCTACTTTAATTAATCGTGTATAGTCCTAGATCAAATGAAGCACACAACTTCACAATTTATTTTAATTTAAGTTGATGCATATTTTAAGTTAAAAGCATCAGCACCCAGGCATGACTGCATTGCTATCTCTGCCTCATTTTTGTTATATCATGTCCTTGTCCAACCTACTATCTGAGAGTCACTGTAAAACTGTAAACAATTCTAATAAACTTTAATGCACACAATTTCAGCTTGCAATCATATTTGTTGAGCTGCCTCTGGATTAAAAAGCGGTTGCAAATTTAGATAATAAAGTCAAACTTTATTTTACTGTTGCATTAAGAGAATGCTTCTGGTGTTTTATAAGGATTTATCTTTCAAAGCATTTACATTATTGTAGCATCCCATGTATTAGTCATACCAGGAGAAATGCTAATGATGCTGTAATTCATATTTAAAAGCCACATTTCTGCATTCTGAATACTTATATTTGCCAGAATCAAAATATATTAAAGAACAATTATACTAAGCATGTTAATGCCTAATACTGTGTAGTCATGTGTAGTATTTACACTACCAATTACACTTTGTTAATGTGAATTGCATATAAAAAAAATTAAAATTCAAAAAATTGTTTGAGACATACAGCAACACTTGCATGAAATGTCAGCAATTACAGCAGGAATTAAATTATTCATACCTAATAGGCAAAAAAGTATCCTGTCAGCACAATATTTTATTTTTTTTCAAAATATGTAATCACCTAAAGGATCAAAGTTCAACAGTTGCAAGTGTAGCTGTAATTCATTCAACATCTGGCCTCTGGTAGGTAAGGGAAGCATTAGGTTTCCAGGCACTCATTAAATTTTAGATTTGTGACACAGGGCCAATGCATTTATAGAACAAAAAATTGATTGGAAAATAAATCACACTACACATGGACAACTTAAACAACTCACTTAGCAAAAAGCTTGGCATTGCAGTGTGTCAAAACCATCCCTGCACTTCGGTATAATTCTTAAGCCAACTTCTGGAGCCAAAATTCAATAGTTTTAATTTTTTTAGCCACTGCAGAAGTTGGAAATATTGAATTTTTTTAATAAGACCAATTTTTGTCAGAATAAATCAATATTGGGACAAGTAGTCCTTCGGGCCTTCCTTGCAAGTTTCAAACCCCGACTCACAACATACAACTAATCTAAGATACACGATCCCCATTAGGAATTTTTCAATTACTTCATCTCAGACTCAATACATAAAGAGAGTTAAATCAAGAAGTAGAATATATTAAAAAGCAACTTGACAAGTAATGAAACAATAGTCGACCTAATTAAAATGAGTAACTAATCTCAGAAAGGAATAAACCCTACATAAATTTTCTTTAAGGATCAAGGTGCGTAGTTCAGTTTGGTTTGGAATAAAGCATCCAACAATTTGGACTTAAAATTGTTACACAGTAAAACAGATTAATACGTTTCTGACATATTTGGTAAGACTATTCCTATGGGCCCCAGTGCTTTGATTGTCTTAATTCATTACCTACTTTGGAATTACAATAATCGCATTTGAAAATGCTTAGGATACAGCACGGACATTTGACTTACATTTACATTTTGCTGGATTCCAGTTTTATTTCTAAAATTATCATTCTTATGTTGTGTTGAATCATAATTTCAATATTTATAATTTGCCATAAGAACATTAAATCAAAGTATGCCTTTCCTTACCTTATCCATTCTTTTATTGGCCCACACACATACTTACAGGCCAGAGGAGTTAGAAGACATGAAGCCAGGACAAAAAAATGTTGAGATCATAAATTATATCTCTTGTTCATCTCAGGTTTGAAGAGTCAATTTGAAGTATTTTCAGTCATTAATTTATGTATCTACATGAGAAAGGAAAGTAAGGGTTGCATTTATAAGAATATCCATTAGATAAGGAAACTGCTGAACTATCGAAGGGCTGTCGCTTAAATAGATTAATGAAAAACAATAATCTAAAACTTAGTCATGCAAGTAAGTGCTTTGCTTCATTCTTTAACTGAATTTTACTTGATGTGAGGCACAACAGCAGTTATCATAAAGTAGAAAGAAAATAAAAGTAGGGTACTAATGCTCAAGTTATCATTACATTTTGGCATACTTTATGACAAAGGATGCATAGAACAGTTAGGACCTCATTTACCTAATATTAAAGTATGAGCAGACTTCTGAATTCTTAACAATGATTAACATTAAGACCTTAGAATCAGACAGCACTTGCTGTAAGCGGTTCAGAGCAAATCAGTTAGCCCCACTCCCACACTTCTTTCTGAAAACCCTAAAACCTTCCACAGGTTGACTCTGCTTGATGGGATTGTGTAGTCTCTATTCCTGATGAAGGGCTTTTGCCCTAAACGTCGATTTTCCTGCTCCTCGGATGCTGCCAGAACTGCTGTGCTTTTCCAGCACTACTGTAATCTAGAATCTTGTGTAGAATCCCTACATGTGGACCAGAAGGCCTGGGTTCAAGTCCCACCTGCTCCAGAAGTGTGTCTGAATAGGTCGATTATACAAATATAGGTGATATAAATTGCCTGTGGTTAACTACATCCTTAGGAAGATAAAAAAAGCAATCCACCTTTGGGCGCAGTATGTGATTAAAATAGTTTTTTTGTATAGTTTATGCATCAAACAAAAAGCAATTTCAGTCTTTTAAACATGAAATTATAAAAATGACCAAATAAGAACTGGAGTGTACAGTCTATAGAATGAAGCTGAATTGTGAAAAGATATATTAATGGATCAAGAAACTTGTTTTTAACCTAAGGACAGGAAACTGACAGGCTGTGACTGTTTCCCCATATTGCACCTCACCTGATTGACTTCAATGGAAAGTAAAAGTTGGCAAAGTGGATCAATCCAGTGCAATCAATTGCTTGTCTGGTGGGTTGTGTTAATATTAGCTTTAAGGATTTCGGGTTTAATTCATTGGAGATAGGTCTTTGAGATTGGAGAGAAGGAGAATGCAACTTAACATAGAATAGCCATGCAAGTGACAGGATCTGGAGAAAATTGTGGTGTAGTGTGGAGCAGACAGGTATAGGGAAGCCTACCGGAAGCAGTCCTAGAGCTAATAAAAACCATGGATCAGGGTTTTAGCTGCTAGTGCAGGTGATGTTGAAGCAGCTGATCTAAGTAATGTAAGAATAAGAGGTTTTGGTGTTCAGGCCAAGATTGCACCTTTAATAGTGAAAGCTGCAGGTGAAGGAACACTGACCACTACTGCTCATGAACTCACACTGACAAAACTGTTCATTGCTGGCCATGTGCAGGTAGGCATCAGAATTCCAACCCAATGCCATCCAGCTCAACATTGTGCTCCCTGCTTCATTCCACCTCCACTAGCATCCATTTCAAAGAGGTAAAATCCTGGCCAAAGGTCAACACAGATGCAAAGATTGATTTTTCTTAGGGAATGTGAAGCAAGGTATTTACTGCCATTTCCTAATTATTCTTTGTGATGGTAAACCACCTTCTTGAACAGCTGCATCTCTTTTGGTGTACACACACCCACAATGTTGTTAGAGAGGAATACCAGGATTTTGTTCAAGCAGCGATGAAGGAATGGTGCTGTTGTTCCAAGTAAAGATAGTGTGCAGCTTGCTGGAGAACATATAGGTGGTGGAAGTTCTATGTATCTGCTATCATTGTCTTTCCAGACGTAAAGGTTTCAGGTTCAGAGAGTGTTGTCAAAGATGGATTTGTGCGTTAATCAGTGCATACTGCACCGAGTATGCATTGCTAGTATTGTGTGTCAGGGTGGAAGGAATAAATGTTTAAGATTATGCATGGGGTGCCAAGCAAGCAAATTATTTTCTACAGAATACGATCAAACTTCTTGCATGTTCTTGGAGTTGCCTTTGTAAAAGTAAGTGTAAAGAATTCCATCACACTCTATACTTGCTCCATATGGATGGTGACAGGTTTTGGAATTCAGCAGGTGGGTTTCTTGCCATAGAGTTCTCTGAGAACATCATTTATGTGGCTTGTCCAGTTTAGTGCATGGCAATTATGATCCCAGTCTGTTGATATTGGGGTGCTCACCAATAGCAATGTAATTGAATATTAGAAAGAGATGGTTATATTCTCTCTTGTTGTAAATGTGTCAGAATTCTACATTTCGCAGGGCTTTGATAAAATAAATGGGAGGCTGGGAAACACTTCCTTGCTAGCTTTTGAGTTGATAATGAGAGGGTGTCAATTTATGATCATCATCAGAAAAATGGAGAGGGACCCTTTTTTAATCAAAGGTTTGTAAGGGCATGGAATTCCACACCAACATTCATAACTGAACTCATAATAGCTTTTGAAAATTAAGAGGACAATTATTTGACAAAGACACATTTAACATATGCAGGACTAAAGCAGTGAATGAATTAGTTGAAGAACTTGAAGAACTCTTCGAGAAAACTGTCTCAGGAATAATGGGCTTGATGTCCTCTTTCTGCATTGTACAATCCTGTGATAATCTTTGGAACTTTGCTTGTAAATATATTGTTGTTCCTTCATCATTGTTCTCCCAGCAACATTGTGAGTGTACCTTCACCACACAGACTGCAGTGTTTTAAGAAGACAGTTAAACACAGCCTTCTGAAGGGCATTCAGGGGTGTAGAATACATGCTGGTCTTGCCACTGATGCTCACATCCCATGAATGAATAAAAAGAAGCCTTCAAACTGAAATCTGAATGAAGGATTTATGCTGTTTAAAATAAATGGCTTAAAGCTCCAATAAACAGAGGACAAAGGATATCCACATAAACACATAAGCTCATTTGTTACTGAAATTATATCATGCAATCTCAACTCACAAATGTCTAATGATGTGATTAACGCCTTAATTTAATGTCTAGGTTCTGTTGATGACCATGTTCTGTCATAGTTAATGAGCTCATTAGAACCTCTTCATTAAACTTCTTTCCTGATAGCTCACCTCCAGCCATTTATTATTCTAGTTTTAAAAGTCACTGCCCTTTGAGACCCTGTCGCGAATATAAGCCAGTCACTTTTGTAACATGTTATACAGAGGCAATCTTGCTAACTTGTCCTTGGTGTATGGTTTAATCAAGTTTAATCTTGATCAATATAAATAACCCTTTACATAAGGAAGTTGTATATTTGAGAGAAAAGAAAGACTACAGCATTAATCAGTGACTTTAATGGATTAGGTCGCTGATTCTGTAGCCCTAATGTATCACGGAACAGCTTCAAACAGCCAGATATTGCATTTCCCTTGTCTTCTCAACTTCTGAATAAGCCATTTAATATATCAAATAACAGCTGCCATCTTATCTTTGTATAAATAAACATTGAAACCTACTGGTTCTCTGCTTGCCTTGAACCATTTGAAATCAGAATGAAAACCAACCTACAATCTGGACACTGATGGCAAGAGGTTGGATCAGTGCTATTTGTTTTTGAGCAGTATGACTGCCCTCAGAGCTTCAAAATGATATCCACAAAGCATGCACATATATCTAGAACAAATCACAATAGACACCTTTGAAAAAAAAATTCACTTGTGCAATGTGCATATCACTGGCTGAGACAACATGTATTGCCCATTACTAGTTGAGAATGTGTTGGTAGTGGTGAGCTGCCTTCTTGAACCACTGCTGTCCTATATTTGTACATGTATTAACACATGTGCAGTAGCAAACATTGGAAGTATGCATAGCAAGCTGAATATGATGTCAGTCAGGGAGCAATGCTGATTTGAGACCAATGGTGCCATTTTGCAGCTTAATGCCTCCGCTAATACCCACGTCTAACTTTGTAAAGCTCGAACACATGTTCAGCAGCAGGAAGGACACTCCCACTCATTTAGAAGGATCAGCATTACATACAGCTTTTTCCACTATTCCACAAATCTTTAATGTTTGCCATAACTGTTTCAATACCAACTTATATTTGCATAGCATCTTTAGTGTAATAGCATTTTGCAAATGAGTTATACATTAACCCAAGCCAGATAAAAGTGTTGGTTTTAGGGGTTTCATGGTCACAGTTATCTAATATAAGCAGTTGACAAAATATACCATTTCTGATTGTTTATTAAGTTTGCTAAGAAGCAGCAGTTTAGATATAAAACATTAGTTAATTAGATAAAGAGAGTAACTGTGACAATTGGGGAAGATTCAATAACACCAGATGACAAACAGACGTCTGCCACAGAATGTGTTAGTTAAAGTATTGGGGATAGCATCCTACTCTGGAGCCAAGCTGTTAGGGAACTCTTCCCTGAGTCTCCTTCCTCTTCATCCAGTGCTTCTTCCATCTGCCCAATGAGGACTGCTTGATGAAGACTGCTGTCTGAGGACCACCCAATGATCATGTCTGCCTACAAGGTCCGATTGATAAGGACTGACCAAAAAAGATCTCCCCTCTGCCCCTGAGCATTTGTTGTTATATCATAATTCCAGGGACACATTATTTTCTCTGTCAATCAATTGTCTAAACCCTTTTGGCTCATAGCAATGGGACTATTACTGATGATGTTGGATTATCCTCTTGCCCAGCTCCATTTGAAGATTAATTTACATTCCTTCTAAGAACAAAACCGTCTTATTCTCAAAACTAATACTCTGATAATAGTTTACATTTGGCACCAGAAAAACTGTTGGCACTACATCAATGTGCATTGTGACCTCTTAGTTTCTAATAATAATGCTATTTTTCCATGTTATAATTTTGGAAAGTTAATTACTGCTGTAATAACTGTTAAATGAAGTCTTATGCTACACAGTACGTACTAGGGAAATTTTAAGAGACCCCAATATTCAACTGAAATAATTAGGTCAGATTACTAAACATTTGATCAAAGAAGTAAGTTTTAATGAGTGACTTAAAAGACAAAAGTAAGGTACAGTAGCAAAGAGATATTGGGAAGGAATTACAGAGCTTAGGCCTGAGGCAACTGAAGGCTTTGCCACTGATGATGGCCAATTAAAGTGAGTGATAATCAAGAGGGCCAGAATAAAGCAAGCTTGAAAGCTCCAACAAAAGTAGAATACCGCAGATGCTGAAAATCTGTCATAAAAACAGAACCTCCTGGAGAAACTCAGCAGGTTTAGCTGCACTTATGAATAGAGAAACCAAATTAATGTTTTTAGTCCAATATTATTCTTTTTCAACTTGGAAGATTAAAAGGATGAGAATTTTAAAATCAAGATATTGTTTGACCAGGAGTCAGTGTAGATCAGTGAACGCAGTGATGGAAGAGGAGTGAGACTTGGGGCAACAGAGGTTTGAATGATCTCAACAATACAAACATTAAGGGCGGCATGGTGGATCAGTGGCTCAGTGGTTAGCACTGCTGCCTCACAGCGCCAGAGATCCAGGCTTGATTCCAGCCTCAGGTGAAGGTCTGTGTGGTGTTTGCACATTCTCTCTGTGTCTGCATGGGTTTCCTCCAGGTGCTCTGGTTTCGTCCCACAATCCAAACATGTGCAGGTTAGGTGAATTGGCCATTCTGAGTTGCCCATAGCATGTTCAGGGGTGTGTAGGTTAGGTGCATTAGTCAGGGGAAATATAGGGTGGTAGGGGAATGAACCTGGGTGGGTTACTCTTCGGAGGGTCGATGTGGTCTTGTTGTGCCAAAGGGCCTGTTTCCACACTGTGGGGATACTGTACTAATCCATTAATTAAATGTCGGTGATCAACCTGCAGTGCATTGGAATAGTCAGGTTCAGATGTAGCAAAGTTGCAAACATCCACAGAGCTCCATGACATGTGCTGAAGGAATCTTTGCTGACATTGAGATTTCTGCTTTCAATGTTGTAAAATATCTTTGTGCAGTTTTTTAAGATGATGTTATTTAAATATTCAATGTAGTTTTATTGAAATACAACAGTAAGCTGCCTTGTTCATTTGTTCACATAAGCTTAGTGACACTGGCTCTTCACATTTATTATTTCCTGAGTTACTCACTTACATCAACGAGGTGTCTGGCTCATTTGTTATGTTGGAATTCTGTGGTTGTTACTAATATTGCTTATAGATGTTTAAATCCCAGCAGAATTTTGCAGGTTGAAAACCTCTACTGTTTGATTTCTGAGTAATCAGTTGTAATTTGTGTAGATTGCCTGGTGACAGAAACAATTTTCTATTCGGGACTTCAGAAGTAATATGTTCATAAGGGAGATTAGGGATCTGTGGAACATGGGAAAATCCGGAAATTTATCATGATGTTATTTGGATTTTAAATTTAAATGGCTAAGTCATCATCTCCAGTCAGATCAGCAATGCATTATAGTCAGTCTGGGGACAATTTCGACTATTAGGTCAATAATCGTGCTATGCAGAAATTTTTTATTGATACTTATGTACTCTTGTTTCCACAGAATCTCTATAAAGAAAACCATTACCAAATGCATATCAAGTTCAAAATACTCATGAAAAATTCTGAGCAATGTAATTCGAATCATAGTTGCCTATTTTGGGGGTCTAAACATCAATCTAAGGCCTTTGAAGCACATTATAATTGAGCATAGCTGAATTGCATGGGACACTTGTGTATTTCAGCTTTACAGCAGGTGTGTGATATATTTTGAAGGGACACGCTGACAATGCCATAACCCATATCGTGGTATGTGATCTCATGATAGAAAGGTCTCAGTTTCCATCTTACAAAGTTTTAGTGTGACAACCTGAGGGAAACATGGTAGAGTACATCCCAGTTACTAAGCCTGAGCTCAGATAGGCCTGTGCCTGTGAATGTAGGGCTGAATTTAACCAGAAATCAGCTCGGTGTCAATTTTAGTTAATCTTAGAGTCACAGAGTCATACAGCACAGAAATGACTCTTCGGTCCAACTTGTCCATGTTGACCAGATATCTGAACCTAATCAAGTCCCATTTTCCAGGATTTGGCCCACATCCCTCTAAACATTTCCTATTCATATCCCCATCCAGACATCTTTAAAATGCTGAAATTGTACAGCCTCTACCACTTCCTCAGGCAGCTCATTCTGTACATGTACCACCCTCTGTGTGAAAAAGTTGCCCATTAGGTCCCTTTTCACCCTAAACCTATGCCTCTAGTTCTGGACTCCCCCACCCCAGGGAAAAGACCTTGTCTATTTACTCTATCCATGCCCCTCATGATTTGTAAACCTCTATAAGGTCACCCCTCAGCCTCCGACACTGCAAGGAAAATAGACCAGTCCATGCCAACCCAGATTAATCCCAAATTAAACTAGTCCCATCTGCCTGTGCTTGGCCCATATTATTTCAAACATTTCTTATTCATGTACTTACCTACATGTCTTTTAAACATTATATCTATATCAGCGTCCATCACTTCTTCTGAAAGTTAATTCCAAACACAAAGCACTCTCTGAGTAAAAAAGGTTGCCTCTTATGTCTTTTTAAAATCTTTCTCCTCTCATCTTAAAAAATATGAAATCTCCCACCCTATGGAAAAGACACCTGCCATTCACCTTATCCAAACCCCTCATTATTTTATAAACCTTTATACAGTCATCTCTCAACTCCTACCCTCCAATGAAAAAAATCCCAACCTATCCAACCTCTCCTTATAACTCAAACCCTCCATTCCTGGCAACATCCTGATAAATCTCTTCTGAACCCTGTCTAGCTTAATAATATTCTTCCATAACAGGGTGATGAGAACTAGACGCAGTTCCACAGAAGAAGCCTCACCATTGTCCTGTACAACCTCAACATAATATCCCAACTCCTATTCTCAAAGGTCTGAGCAATTAAGGCAAGTGTGCTAAATGCCTTCCTAACAATCCTTAATTTCATGTAATGCAAGTTTCAAACAATTATGTACCTGAACTCCAAGGTCTCTCTGTTCTACAACACTACCCAATACTCTACTTTTAATTGTATAAATCTTGCCTTTGTTTGTTTTACCAAAATGCAATACCTTGCATTTGTCCAAATTAAACTCTATCTGCCACTCTTCAGTGGAGTCTTGTAGAGAGTTTCTCTCCTTGCGCCCTGGTTTTTCTCAAGCTATTCTCCCACCACATTAGCTATTCACCACACCTCCCTGGCAACTGACTTGTGCTTTCTTTTCTTGCACCAGAGCTGGAAATACACACCACTGCTGGGGTTCTGAGTGCCACAGTATTCTTAAAGCCCAGCACTGCCAGCCAGAACCTGCTCTATATTTTACACAGAGTGGGGGGGGACAACAAACAAATGCTTCTGAGAGCACATAGGTGGCACAGCTGACACTTCACTGTCAATACAAGTACACACTTGTCAATGAGTTGCTATTTAAGAACCAAGTTGCTCAGGTAGCTGTCCTTGGCTTCATCCAATCCAATCTTAGATCCTATCTATTCTAACCCCAATAGCCAGCATAAATAACATTCTCTCATGTTCAATGTAGGAAAGACTTGTCAGTTTGTTTCAGCAATACCAAAAGTGAAGAAAAAGCGAAGTAGGAAAAGCTGCATTTGCTTCTGGGAAGTGATGGGACTGTTTGCCTTTCAAGTAACAGCATGTATACAAAGGGTGATGCCTGCACCTAACTCACATCTATTGGATCTGGCTTGCATTTAAAATCTGTCTGGCCTGTTGCACTTGATGCTACAATGTTTGATCATGGTGAAAGCATTGTTACTCATGCTCAATGTCTTCATTCCTCCTCAGAAGATTACCATCACTCTCCCAACTCTTCTGTATCCATAACAAGAGTCTTTTTCTGCTCAAGTTCTGCAGAACACAGCAAGCCAGGACTATGGGGCACACTATGTCTGAACTATATTGCAAGGACCATTTAAATTGATCCAAGCATCAGACTTTCATCTTCAGACATGACGCACTCATCCCAGTCACCCCATGGAATTGACTATCCAAGCAGCTGACTGACCATGTCCATGCTTGAGTGTGATATCAAATGATGCCCACAACTTACCGTGCTGGCACCCTCTGACTAAAGCCTGTCTCCCTTGGCCTGACTAAGGCCTACTCCCCATAAACTTTAAGATGTGGCCATTTGGTTGAAGCACGCAGAGTGTTTACTGCATATACTGCTGGCATATGACATGATTGGTGGGAGATTGATGTAGCAATGTGCTATATAGCAACACGTCCATCCCTTGACTGATCACTGCTGAAAACCATGACATAGCCATCTGGCTTTATGTCTGTGCTAACCAGCAAAAGGAAGATGTAATGATTGTAACAGGTCAGCCATTGGACATTATAGAATATGAGTTCCCTGATTGGGGCTGTCAATCTGATCCAATTAGGGACCCCTGACTATAGATATAACAGAAGTATCAGACATCCTGTTCACTCTGAATGCTGGCTCTGAGGGAGCTGGATCAGTGTCAAGGACCTTCCATGTGTAAATAGAGGGTGACTTGCTGACAGGATACCAGCCTCTGTGGAGTTATTTCACAAGTCAGAATACTGTGAGCCTTTGAGCTTTAGCTGAGGGGACAATATGCCTCTCCCCTTGTCTTTTTGCACTAAGTGAGTGAACGCTGAGAGAACCCTCAAAGAGCCTTGGGGAGCACTCTGGTTCTGCCCATGAGTAGAGTGTCTGTCCCTGTGTGCAAAGTGTTCTGGCAACAGCATTGCAGTGAAGGTGCTGGTGCATTCCAAAATGAATCATTGGAGTGGAGAACTGCATTGTAAATGAGTCAGGGATGTGCCACAAGGGTGTAGTGAGGCTCTACAGCTGAATATTGCAGGATATCATTGCCCATGTTGTGAAACGTCAGGACAGCTATCCAAGATGGAGATCTGGAGGAGCAAGTGCCAACTGGGAGTTGCTAGGTACCTGCTCCAATGTTCACATCTGGAATTGGAGCTGCCGATTTTTGCTCAGCAGGTTGGAGAATGAGAAACTGCATATCAGTGAAGTGAAATGAGGTAATAATGGTATGCCAATAGCTCCAAATTGGTGCAAATAGACGTCTCACTACTCACTAGCCAGATTCTCATCTTACCAATTAAATCTTGGATGCATAATCAGACTCTATATTTCTATTGACATCAAGAATCTAAATTCAGCCATTCTCTCTGGATTTACCCATATGACTCATAAATGCTCAAGTTTTTCAGGGTTTGGGAAAATTCTACCCATTGCATACATATGTAAAGACCAAGTGCTTCAATAAAAGTAAATTGAATTCTTCAGTACTATGTGACCCACGTCTTAGTAATTTATTACAGCAGTTAACATAAGTATCACATGACGATAGTTGAAGATCATCAGCAATCGCACCCTATTATATCAGTTATTTTATTGGCTTGGCCACCTGTTTGTCATCAGGTAGTTAATCTCCGCTACACCAGTTGTAAAACTCTGAATGAAAAATTGAGGTATAAATGGGCAGAGATTGCAAGTCTGAATATTGTGGAAGCTAAAAGTCAGAAAAACTGTTCATACAATCCATTAGAGTGAGTTTAAAACGTAACATCTGTTTGGCCACCACCAAGTTTCCTACAATGAAATCTTCACTTTGTCTGTACAAACAGTCACAGTTTTGACTTCTACATTATTTCAACAGAGTTAAAAATCACACAACACCAGGTTATAGTCCAAAGGTTTAATTGGAAGCACACTAGCTTTCGGAGCAACGCTCCTTCATTTGCAGAGTCAGTTTTGTGGATTGTGGTCGGTCCTGTTAATCTTTGATCTACAGAAGAGAGGGGATATCACCAACTTTTCTCATCTTGATTGCTATTCAGTTCCTATTGCTGATAGTGCACCAATGTTGGTATTAGTTGAGAAATATATTGAACTAATAGGTGGCACCCCACAACTGTTCTACAAGATTTAATATGTTACATACTATTTAGGAGATATATGAGGGTCATTTTTGTCCATAGGATCATTTCTCATTAGATTTTCAGGATTAGATTAGATTAGATTAGATTACTTACAGTGTGGAAACAAGCCCTTCGGCCCAACAAGTCCACACCGACCCGCCGAAGCGCAACCCACCCATACCCCTAAATGTATCTCTTTTTACCTAACACTATGGGCAATTTAGCATAGCCAATTCACCTGACCAGCACATGGTTAATTTCTTTTATTCTAAGAAGAATAACTTAATCCATGGATGCAGCTGCATCTGAAATTAACATAAAACAACTGCGGGTTTATAAACAGTGCCTAATCCTGTGTTATTAATTATTGGTTCCCAATATTTACATTGCTGATGAAGGGCTTATGCCTGAAATGTTGACTCTCCTGCTTCTCGGATGCTGCCTGACCTGTTGTGCTTTTCCAGTACCACACTTTTCGACGTTGATCTCCAGCATCTGCAGTCCTCACTTTCTCCATATTTACAAGATGGCAGGTTGGGGTACAGAGAACCAAGGTAGGGTGGAGAAAACCCAGGAAGATATCCTTGAGGCATGCTAATGGTTTTTCTGCAGCCTGAGCAATTCTCATCTCTTTTAGTGGAGCTTCCATCTTTCTAGAGCTACAGGCCCTCTCATTGGTCCCATCTTCTCCAAAGGGTTGTGGAAGTGCCTTCATTACAATGCTGGAGAGACCTACTGATGGTCGGCAACTAGATCCACATTTTATCCTGGTTGAAGGGTAGTTCTTCAGGCACTAAGATCCTATCCAGCCATCCTGGCTTTGCAGACAAAAAAAAAGCCAGCAGTTCCAGCTCCATTTTACTGCCTGGTTTTTCACGCACTGAGAATCCTGGAGGATAGTTCTTAATATTTCCCAACACTACTGATTTAAATAAATAAACAAAGTGGCCCATCTCTAAGGGTGGGATACTTGCACAATACAGACACTGCTATAGTACATGTATGGGATTTATTCGCCATTCTAAATTTGTTAAATAGTGCTGACTTTCTGTAATCAGAATCAGGTATTGCCAGCGAGGGCTAATATCAAGGTCCTAATGTTAGCGTGTAGATTATATTGGATAAGGGTGACAGTGAATAATTTTGATTTTACAACACTTGTGCAGCTGTTATGGTTATTTGGTTTTCTTGGCAACAATCTGTAAGTTATCAGTTTGATTGAATGTGATTTCCCAGCTCTAACCTAGAATACACAATTCAAATAAATCAAACACAAATGATTTCATTAGGTAGGTACTACATATGTAAAGTATGAGAAACATTTGTAATATTGTTATTTTGCTGTTTACTGAAAATGAAAGGATTTATAAACTCCATTGTTGGCAGCCATAATCATTTTAAAGTTTAACCCCAAGGTATAACATCTTAACATGCACAATAATTGATCTTTTTCCTTGCATTTCAGGATTGTAGTCATAAAGACATTACTGAACAGAAAGTGATTGTTTGACCCATCCAGTCCATGTCATCTCTTTGTGGAACAATTCCAACCCTCTTTATTCTGATTATTGCAACTTGTTTCCCTCAAGCACCTTTCCAGTTTCTTTTTGCAATCATTGATCGTGTCTGTTTCCCTCACCATTGTAGACAGCAGGTTCCAGGTCATTACCACTTGTTAAGTAAAAAAAACACCTCATCAAATCCTGATTTATCTTTTGCCAGAAACCTGGGACCTTTAGTTCTCTTATGATCAACTAATAGGAACTGCTATTCTTTGTTAACCTTATCTGTCATAATCTTGTACACCTCTCTCAGTCACCTTTGCCTGACTTCGTAGCTAAACACCGATTCCCACAGCTACCTGGATTACACCTCTTCCCACCCTACGTCCTACAAAAATGCTATCCCGTATTCCCAATTCCTCCGTCTCCGCCATATCTGCTCCCAGGAGGACCTGTTCCACCACAGAACACACCAGATGGCCTTCTTCTTTAAAGTTCGCAATTTCCCTTCCCACGTGGTTAAAGATGCCCTCCAATGCACCTCATCTACATCCCGCACCTCCGCCCTCAAACCCCACCCCTCCAACTGTAACTAGGGCAGAACCCGCCCCCTCCCTGGTCCTCATCTTCCACCCTACCAACCTCCACATAAACCGCATCATCCGCAGACATTTCTGCCACTGCCAAATGGACCCCACCACCAGGGATATATTTCCCTCCGTACCCCTTTCCACTTTCTGCAAAAACCGTTCCCTCCGTGACTACCTGGTCAGGTCCATGCACCCCAACAATCCACCCTCCCCTCCTAGCACCTTCCCCTGCAACAGCAGGAATTGCAAAACCTGTGCCCACACCTCCTCCCTCACCTCCATCCAAGGTCCCAAAGGAGCCTTCCACATCCATCAAAGTTTCACCTGCACATCCACCAATGTCATTTATTGTATCTGTTGCTCCCGTTGTGGTCTCCTCTACATTGGGGAGACTGGACGCCTCCTAGCAGAGCGCTTTAGGGAACATCTCTGGGACACCCACACCAATCAACCCCACTGCCCTGTGGCCCAACATTTCAACTCCCCCTCCCACTCTTGACGAGGATATACAGGTCCTGGGCCTCCTCCATCGCCGCTCCCTCACCACCCGACGCCTGGAGAAAGAAAGCCTCATCTTCTGCCTTGAAACACTTCAACTCCAGGGCATCAATCTGGACTTCACCAGTTTCCTCATTTCCCCTCCCCCCCCACCTTTCCCCAGTTCCAACCTTCTAGGTCAGCATCATCCTCATGACCTGTCCTACCTGCCTATCTTCCTTCCCACCTATCCACTCCACCCTCCTCTCTGACCTTTCACCTTCCTCCCCACCTCCATCCACCTATTGTACTCTTTGCTACCTTCTCCCCAGCCCCACCCCCTCCCATTTATCTCTCCACCCCGGAGGCTCCCTGCCTTCATTCCTGATGAAGGGCCTTTGTCCGAAACATCGATTTTCCTGCTCCTCAGATGCTGCCTGACCTGCTGTGCTTTTCCAACACCACTCTAATCTAGCCTCGTAGCGAAACTCCCTCATCTCCATAGCTATTCAGGTCAATCTTCTCTGTACCCTGTCAAGGACCCTAATATTCTTTCTAGAATGGCATCCAAAATCAAATGTAATGAGTGGAATCTTTCCAAAACAATGTGAGAAATTTGTGAGGGTCGTGTGAGAAGTCAAGTGAGTCTCTTCTGTGGATCAAGGATTAACAGAACCTACATCAATCCACAAACTCACTTTCTTAGCAGGCTGGGATATTGGGACCAAAAAGCTGCATTTTCCGAAGAAGTTCCGGAGATATGGAGATGAGATTCTCACCAGTGAGTGGCAAGGAGCCGATTAATACTGACTATTGGGCATTATCAACCTCATTAACACTCAATGTCACCTGATTAATGTGCACTCTCCCAGTGTACCACTCAACAGATAGAAACTAGATATCGAGAGAATTCCTGATCAGAAAGTTAACAAGATTACTCAGGTCACTGCTTGCTCCTCCTACCCCAGCTACCAACGATTAAGGGCATACTCCACAGACAGCTGGCATATGCACCTCAGATATTGGCAAACAACACGTGCCAGCCTCTCCACATTATCATGGCACATCTCCAAACAGGAGAAAGTGAGGACTGCAGATGCTGGGGATCAGAGCTTAAAAATGTGTTGCTGGAAAAATGCAGCAGGTCAGGCAGAATCAAAATAGAAGGAGAATCGATGTTTCGGGCATAAGCCCTTCTTGAGGAATCCCTTCCTGAAAAAGGGCTTATGCCCAAAACGTCGATTCTCCTTCTCCTTTGATGCTGCCTGACCTGTTGCGCTTTTCCAGCAACACATTTTTAAGCACATCTCCAAACAGTACACTTCGATATTTTAATGCAGCGCCTTGGACCTTATTAGCCCCTGTTGTCAGAATATTGCCAATTGGATACTTTGTTTGAAGGGACAGGCATCTAGCTCATTTGGTAAGTGATGACTGATCACAATGCATTCAAACTTCAGAGAAACGTAAGGATAATAAGGCAGTGTTAGTCAGTGATTTTAACTACCCAAAAATTAACTGGGATAGTTTTAATGTGCAAGGAAGGGAGTGATTAATTTTCTTAACTTACACCCAGGAGATATATTTTTAGCCAGTGCATAGAAAGCCCAAAAAAAGGGTAGGGGCAGTTATCGATCTAACATTCGGAAATGAGCCTGGACAGTCGCATGTGGAGAGGAACTGCTTCAGTACCTGAGGTGAGAAAGTGAAGAAAAGCTTTGCAAGACCTGTAATGAAGGAGGCAGGCTATTGAAGAGCTATATGTCCATCAGAGTTACCAGGAAGAGTTCCATCCCAGCAAGAGGACGCTTGTACATATTTCTGGGTTGTGAAAATTTTTTTTCTCACTTTCCATCAACACGATTGTGATTGTAATTGTACTGAGGTGGGGTTTAAGGAGCATTAATTGCTTGCATATGAATGCAACCTGACCAATACCATTGAAACTTTCAGTTATTATAATGCCAAACTTTAACTAACCCTTGGGAGTCTGAGTATTGGCCTCCTGCCCAATTAAATTGCTCCTTTTGCCTTTTCACCCAATCCAGGTTTGCCCAGCAATGTTTTCTACCCTTAAGCCATTTTTTTTATTGTCCAAGTTGACACTGAGCCTCCTAATCCATGAGTCTCAATTTCGTTGCCCAACTTTTCATGTAGTACCTTGTCAAATATTTCCTTAAAATCCTTACGGACACTATCCACCATCCTCCCTCATCAATCTTCCCTGTAACAAAAGAAGAATAATCAAGGTTATTTCTCAGAACAGCTGGCACTCACTCCCAGTACATAACCAGAGCACTACCACATTCAGTTTCATCCTTTCTCCTGCAGCAAATTGTCTGTGTCTTAGCTTCTATTAAGAAGCTCCTAGTTACCATCGGAAACATTTACTTTTGAATATGTACATTGTTACCTTCAGTCTTTCACAGATAGTCTCACTAAATGAAAATTATTAATTGCAATGCTATCCTGTGTGGTATAAAACTCCAACTACTTTGTCTCTCTAATGACGATTAAAAGCCATAGCAACAGAAAAATAATTTAATATGTTCACTAAAAGAAAACACAGCCAAGGTTAACATTTTCTTCTTAATAATATTTTCATAGTATAAATTAGATATATCAACATCTAGTGGGAAATAATGACTAAAATATTGACATTCTATAACACAGGGATTAACGGAACAGCATATTACTTCTTAAATGATAATTGCATCAAAAAAATAATATTGTGGTATCTCCATGTGCGACAGTTTGGAATCAATGCCTGCAGGGGCCTAGGATGGTATATTCTGTCACTTCAGTTTTTATTAATGCATGTGTTCAGCTTATGTATGGCAACCCAGAGCAAACCTCACCTTTAATGAATGGGAGTATGCACGGATCAAAAGGATCGCACAATGGAATAACAAATTAGCTGTGCACTTCTACATAATGCTGGCTCATGTGTAAATACATTTTTTTTTAAAATACGAAACCCACAGCCATGTTTCAGCTGAGATTATTTTTCTTTATTACTGTCTGCTCCAACAGGTCTTGTCCTTGAGATTCAATCACAGTCATTAAATGTCAATCATGCAGGATGCCCAGGGAATTTTTAAAAAATTAGCTTGTCAGTCAGTTTCTTGACAGTCAGGTGTCGTCAGACAATGGTACACCAATGAATTGAAACTCAGCATGGGCTAATGCTGCAGTGCATTACTTTTGAATCTCAGTCATAGGAAGTGATTTTTGACAAACCACCTTGCCTTTAGATTTTGTACCCAAGTGAAGCACTGCTCTGCAGCTCTGGCCACACAACAGCTTTTTAAACATGTGTGGCATGGAAATAGGGCCTAAATGCTTTTGTATAACAAAAATTACAACAGAGGTTGCAAACACCTTTCAATAGGTGAGTAATTAGTATTGGAAACATTTGATCTGTATTCAGTTAAACGCTAGCTTTATTCATAGCATCCAACAAATGTAGATGTTAGATGTATTATGTAACATTGATATAATGGAGTGTTTAATATGTGCAGGAGAAAAAGGTATACATGCAGTATTTTTTTGCATTGTTCTGATAAAGTCATCTACCCTGTCAGAATAAAGATTGATGCAATGGGAAATCAGCTGGTCTGTGAGAAAGGATTCATCAATCAACATTTTCTTCTCAACATTCTACAGCCTAAATTAAATCTGCGAGCTAAAAAGCCTTTTTAAAATGTCATTGTTTCTCCCAACAGGCACAACAAAAAGAAATAAAGAACAATTGTCATCGCCCTCTGTCGTTGCATCAAAACCCTGAACTTCTTAACAGCACTGTGTACCCAAACCACATATTCTGCAGAGGTTCAAAAAGATGGTTCATCATCATCAAACCAAGGGCCATTAAGGATGGATAATGCATGCTGACCTAGCTAGCGATGAGCCAAGTCCCATGAATTGATGAATGGGACATTTTGCATATCTAATTAGAATGGACTTCTTTGTCTCAAAAGGCATAATTCTGTTGCACAATTGGTATTTTAAAAACTATTCTCCCCTCAATGAACAATAAGAGACTGTATTAAAAAATGTGTTATTTACTCAGTACCCTTTTTTGCCAAATGTAGGGGTTCTTTTGGGATAAAGGCTAAGGTCCATTCATCTCTCTGGGATATATCCAAACTAAACTTTCACCATGGAGAAGATGGCTCCTGAACCTATGCATTAAGTTGTTAACAACTTTAAACAATACAGAATATGAATGTTTCTATGAGCTTTGTCTTTTTATGCGCTATCAACTAATATTTTTTACAAAGTCCCTTCTGGTCGAGGCAGGTAGATCAAATCAACAATTCCATCAGCCTAAAATTGCCTGTTGGTGACATTAGTAGCAAAATCATCACTTCTTGCTCTGTCTGCTATTTTAGAATAGAGCATTAATGTATTTAACACTCTGCTAACATAGGGGATTAAGAACACTGTCTCAATGCATTAGATAATATCTGCTATTTCAGTCAGAAAACTGTTTTTATCAAAACCATGTTACCATTTACTGTAACAGTTAAAGTTGTAGGGTGGTTTTCATGAGTGTGTCCATGTGCTGTGTTGTTTGATTATTTATAGATTTTGGTTTGCAAGATCCATGAGAAAACCAACCCAGAAGATGCTTATGTTTCTGAAAGCAAGGTGTACATTGCAAAAAAAAGGCAATTCTGGTATTCCTCTATGATGGTGTGTGAAGAGATAAAATGGATAAATCGTAAGAAGAATTAGCACATGATAAATGAAGAGGTAAATGGAAGTCAGTTAGCTTGGGAAGAGCAAGATTCCTGCAGCGTGGTGAATCCTGTCCAGAAGAGTAATGTTACCAGCAGTGAGCCATTGTCTGTGGTCCTGAAATTTACTGAACTTGCATCATTCTGCTTTAATCCACATTTATTTTCTAAGGTGCAGTTTTAGATATCATTAGTTCTAATTGTAATGAAGTTGATGTCAGTTCTGTAAAATACTGACATTAGTCTACTACACAAAAAACAAACCAGAAATGAAGTTCACTTACCACATGGTGTCTGACAATTGCAATCTTGCCTATTGCATTCTAAAGACAACACAAGGATGCTTTAGAAAACAATGACAAAAGAAATGGCAGGTATTTGTTAACAAAATAACATAATAAAAAGATTAATACATGATGAAGCAATCACGTAACAGAAATATCAGTCAAATTAGTTTCATTTTCACTGTGAAACAAGCATTGAGATTCCAGTCTCAATTTCAAGACTATGTGGTTAGAAAGTTCAGAGTCATGAAAGTGAAATGAACCAAAAAGAAATATTTCCTTTTCTTTCATGACTGAGGTTTGTCAGTTGAATGAATGTGAGGTTATCTCACAATGGTGATGGGAATATAAAATATAATAGTTTAAATTCTCGACAATAACTAATTCATTATAAAATGAAACAAAGAACTGTGGATGCTGAAGATCTGAAACAAAAACAGAAATTGTTGAAGAAACTCAGCATCTGGAAGAACTTCTGAAGGATGGACACTGGACTCGAAACATTGACTTGGCTACCTCTCCACAGAAGCTCCTAGACCAATTCAATTTCTCCAGAAATTTCTAAAAGAGATGGTATTTGCGTGTGAATTGGTATCAATCTTGAGGTATAATACACATATACCATTCCTGGGATGGTGATAAAGCTTCGGCTTTTCTGACAGTGTCCTTTTGTGAATGAAGTTTATGCATGTACTGTCTGACTGAGGTCTGCCAGCTGTGACACTGCTGTTACCTCTTGAACTTTGTTGACCTGCTCATAAGCCACAGACAGAACTTTGCAAATTTCTCAGACATTGTTCATTTCTTGCCCTTTCTTCACATCCTGCTGTGGAGCATTGTGCTGTACTTTGGGTTTCTTTGAGCATTCGGACTTCCCACACATTTTAGCCGATAAACCTGTTGTGAAACTAATATTGTACATGTTTCAGAATGTTGAACACTGTCTTGTTGGGTGAGGTAAGCCATACCTCAAACAAGATGCATCACTGAATCTGTTGATGGCTGCAATAGTTGTTGCAAAGTCAAGTATTTGCAGATGCTGCTGTCCTGCTACAGTTGCTTCAAACTTGATCTATTCTTTAGCAGAGCATTGAAGATTGTTCTTTGGGCTAGTCTAGGGTGCTTTTCTGAAGAAATTAATGAGTCTAGTAGCAATGACCAGTTCCATTAGCCTTTCAGCTTTGGTGAAATTGTATTTTGTATTGTTGAGTCGACACCTGAATATGAATGGGTTAATCGTTTCACCTGCCTGTTGTCATTATTCCATGAACTTCAGCCTGTGCATCCTAAATTTGCCTCAAAATTCAACTGATGTTCTAAAATTTGAAAGATGTTGTCATTCTCAGAAATACTGGAGGAATTTATTTTTCTTCACCCTCAGTGCCCAAAGCGAATACGAGTTTTACAGCTTTTTGCTGTTGTCAGTCTTCTGCTGATCTGGAAAATTGAGATTGATTCTTTCTTTTAATAACTGAAGTTCTGATACAATGTCATTGGATTACCAGTTAATGTTGAGATGTTTTGTCTTTTATTTTTCTCGTGTAGCTTTGTGCTGTCTAAAATATCAGCATAAAAATCCATATTGCAATGTGGTGCTTCTTCTATTTTTTAACATTGTCATTGGCTTTACAAGTGCTACTGTTTCTTTCCTTGTTGCGATAGCTTTATAAATAACAGTTGCCTTGTTTTTTTCTTTCCTTTCAGTACCTTTAGAAGTAACAAGCTTGTTGTAGTAGCAAGCTTGTGCCTGTGGGTGGTGCACATGCACACCTTTCATTTATCTTCACAACTATTCTGAGAGGCAAGAGAATGGAATCAACTGACAGATAGACACAAGTGAGCCACTTTATTGTAGAAACCACCTTCTGCAGCATTCTTTCTCCCCCTTTTGCTTGCAGGAGCTTTTTTTTTCTAACTAGGAGCTATGATATCCATCAGCTCACAGTATCTTTGCTGCAACATTAAAATGATAGTTGCCCGTGCAACATTAAAATGCAGAAGCGTATCACAGATGGATTGACAATGTGCCACGAAGGCTCTTAGAGGCTGACACACATCTGATGCCAATGTCCATGAATGTGTATGGCCAGTGACCATGCATCATGTCCTGAGATGCTGTTGTCCAGTGTCCAACATGGAAAATTCCTTTTGGAGCACGTGGCAAGCTGGTCACCAGGGGTCCACTGTGATTTCAAAGTTGAGATTTCTCAATGTCTCACTTGTTTGGATGTTCGATAAGATAGGAAGTTGAATATTAATGAGACGCATTGTGGCATTAGTAGCACTTTTTGCAAACTATAATTCTCTTCAATTGGCAACTCACTGCTGCCTAGTGAGAAACTTGCCTCACCGCTTAGCAGAAGTATAAAAGATGGAGTGAGTTGCTCTCAATGTCTAGATAGGCCTTGTCAGACATCTCGTCCAATTCTGCCTCAAAGCTCACATAGCCCATGTTGCTGAGACTCCAATGAGATTCCATCTATTGTGAACTTCCAACATATTCTGTGAATCACTGCAGTCCATGTGCTGTAGGTAGACCCACCATGCCATTAGACAGGGAGTTCCAATGGCTCTGAAGAATGACAATAGATCCAAACCAGAATGGCTTGAAGGGGGAGCTTATTATTAATAATATTGGCATAGGAATTCATAATAGAAAAGGTAGATATTATTTCACACTGAGGTTGCAAGTGACTTGACACAAAAGGGTAGTGCATCATTGATTGGAATATATCATCATGAAGTAATTGAGTGATTCATCATTGATGATAAGAGAAATATTTGCTCATTTTGCTTCATTTCACCAAGTAGCAAACCTGGCTTATCATACAATCAGGGGAGGATAGAGGTGTAATGGTAATGTCACCGGACGAGTTATCCAAAAACCCAGGTGGAACCTTAAAGAGGTCTGAACAACATGTGCTATGGTGAGATTTGTTGCAGAATTGGATACAAACTTAATTGAGTTTTTTGAAGAAGTAACAAAGAGGATTGATGAGGGCAGAGTGGTAGATGTGATCTATATGGACGTCAGTAAGGCGTTCGACAAGGTTCCTCATGGTAGACTGGTCAGCAAGGTTAGATCTCATGCAATACAGGGAGAACTAGCCATTTGGATACAGAACTGGCTCAAAGGCAGAAGACAGAGGGTGGTGATGGAGCATTGTTTTTCAGACTGGAGGCCTGTGACCAGTGGAGTGCCACAAGGAACGGTGCTGGGTCCTCTACTTTTGATCATTTATATAAATGATTTGGATGCAAGCATAAGGGGTATAAGTTTGCAATTTATGTCAAAATAGGAGGTGTGGTGGACAGCGAAGAAGGTTACCTCAGATTACAACATGATCTTGATCAGATGGGCCAATGGGCTGAGAAGTGCAGATGGAGTTTAATTCAGATAAATGCGAGGTGCTGCATTTTGGGAAAGCAAATCTTAGCAGGACTTATACACTTAATGATAAGGTCCGAAGGAATTTTTCTGAACAAAGAGATCTTGGAGTAAAGGTTCATAGCTCCTTGAAAGTGAAGTTGCAAGTAGATAGGATAGTGAAGAAGGCATTTTGGTATGCTTTCCTTTATTGGTCAGAGTATTAAGTACAGGAGTTGGGAGGTCATGTTGCGGCTGTACAGGACATTGGTTAGGCCACTGTTGGAATATTGCATGCAATTCTGGTCTCCTTCCTATCAAAAGATGGTGTGAAACTTGAAAGGGTTCAGAAAAGATTTACAAGGATGTTGCCAGGGTTGGAGGATTTGAGTTATAGAGAGAGGCTGAATAGGCTGTGGCTGTTTTCCCTGGAGCATCGGAGGCTGAGGGGTGACCTTATAGGGGTTTACAAATTTATGAGGGGCATGGATAGGATAAATAGATAAAGTCTTTTCCCTGGGGTGGGGGAGTCCAGAACTAGAGGGCATAGGTTTAGGGTGAGAGGGGAAAGATATAAAAGAGACCTAAAGGGCAACTTTTTCACGCAGAGTGTAGTACATGTATGGAATGAGCTGCCAGAGGAAGTGGTGGAGGCTGGTACAATTGCAAAATTTAAAAGGCATTTGGATGGGAATATGAATAGGAAGGGTTTGGAGGGATATGGGCTGGGTGCTGGCAGGTGGGACTAGATTGGGTTGGGATATCTGGTCAGCATGGATGAGTTGGACCGAAGGGTCTGATTCCATGCTGTACATCTCTATGACTCTTTGACTCTATGTCAGCTGGTGAAATTTGAATTTAAAAAAATCAGGAATTTAACAAAAAAGCTAGTCTAATTGGGACCACATAACCACTATTGATTGTCATAAAACCTCATCTGGTTCATTTGTGTCTTTTAGGGAAGGAAATCTGCTGTCCTTGTCTGGTCTGGCCTTCATGTGATTCCAGACTTACAGTGATGCAGCTTACTCTTGACTGTCCTTGGAAATGACCTTGAGAGCCAATCCATTTAAGGGCAGCTCGATATAGACAATAAATACCTGCCTTGTCAGCCACACCCATATCCCACACAAGAAATTAAAAATTCCATTGCCAATGATAACTGAAAAGTCCATTGTCTATGAAAAATCTCAACGGGAGTAGCTCATTTGCTGACCATAACATGAAAAGGAAAATAGAAACAACTACAAATTCTATTCAAAGGCATTAGTATTAATTGAAATTGGTTTTAGGGTGAGTTAGAGAGGCCTGTGTTTGGCATTCATAACGGTAATATATAAAATATTGTACATACTCCAGAACTTGCTGTGGAAGCACAATTTAACTGGTGATATTGTGGATCTCGCATATGTCTGGTGTATTTTTACACCGCTTGTTGCTGGTGAAAAATACTGTGAAGTGCCTATTTCAGAAAATCAATAACAGCATTTGTCCCGTGTCACATGACATTGCTTTAATCTTTAAACAGCAATGGAAATGATTCACTGTAAAGGTTAAAAAGAGTATTTGCAGCTTGTACAAGTAATAAAGGATCACTCTCAATGAATCTAAGACAATAATCTAATCCTTGGATTTTGATGACTAACATGAACCACTCTAGCTTTATTTACTGCTTA
Source organism: Chiloscyllium plagiosum (assembly GCF_037043375.1). Classification (NCBI taxonomy): domain Eukaryota; kingdom Metazoa; phylum Chordata; class Chondrichthyes; order Orectolobiformes; family Hemiscylliidae; genus Chiloscyllium; species Chiloscyllium plagiosum. Next base: position 23,645,462 of record NW_028270169.1, on the reverse strand, counting down.
TGAAGTCATCTGATCTACTTGAGTACAATATTGATTGCAACTTACTGTCAGGACTCATTGTTCTCTATATTACCAAAAAACTTACTTGATTTGAATTCCAGCAATAAGATACACACAAATACTTGCTGCATCATCAGAATTCTCTCTTGTTTAATTTTGCAAAGAAAATATTGTATGAGGTTGGTTTGGTTAATTGATTTCAGTCAAATTTTAGGATTAATGTTTTTTAAACCTTACCCATTGGCTATGCATATAGGCTTGTGATATAGCCTGTATAACCCATGTGCAAGTATGAAAGGCAATTGTTAATACAGACCCCTCTGACAAAATACTTTTCTGGGTCGATGGCCTCTACTTTGGGATTTAGTCATTGCTATTAGGTTATAATTGTTAGTGTTATTGTCTGTGAAATTGCTGCTTATTTTGTTTGTTTTAATCTTTGTATTTTCATTCTCCATGTGGGTATAAAGTTAAATATCAGTGTTTTGTTTTATAAAGTTAGAAAGTTTGGTTTCAATTTAACTATTTTCAGTCAGTATAGCAATGGAGATGTGACATTTGACCTCAAAATACCCTGTGTAGGGAAGAGAAAGTGGGGAACTATTGACTGGATTCTGCTGTGCATATGTAGATCTTGGGAAAGACACAGATGCCTTTGGTGTGCTCCCAGTCAAATTAGCCTTCCACACTTATTCCCCAAGTTCATACAGAAAATCATAGATCAAGCTGCAAAGTGCAATTCAATGCAGGATAAGTTACTGACTTAGTAGGTTTAGCAGAGGTAAAGAGCAAAACTTAAAAAAACGAGAACATTTAACAAATTAAATAATTACAAGTTCCAAATCCTTCATTTTGAGAAGCACAATGTTAATTTTCTTAAAAGGCCATATATTTTATTTTTCTACTTTATAAGGACTGAAATGTCAAACCTTTAACTTGATTTCTTTTTTCTACATTGTACCTAAGATTTTGAACCTGGATACCTTTGTACCTAAGGTGACACCGGGAATGGTGACATTGTACACTTTTCACTGTACTCTTGAGTCTATATACTTCAGTAGATGTGACAATAATACATAATTCTAATTCTAAATGTATTTTGGATGATTCCTAGGCACATCAAATTCAAACTCTTTTTTTTGCATTCAGCAGCAACAAGTTAACTGGATTAATTTAGTTTCAACATTTCATGCAGCTCTGATTATTAAAATATTACAAATAATTTACAAAACAGTTAGCTGTTAGTCGATCTAACAATTTTTAACCAAATATGAATGATGTTGCTTAAACAATTTTGTTTGCTGCATTCTGTTAATATGAAACTTTCAAATAAATAGTAAATTAAGAGAACAATCGATTAATTTTGTATCCTTTTGATCAAAGATTTATCCTTGTTTATGTTGCACAATATAATAGAATCCTGATGAAAATGCAAATATAAAATGTCCCTGATGACTAGAAAAATTTCTCCTTGTTTCAACAGTTACTGAATTCTAAACAGAAAGGAAGACCTGATCAAAGCAATAAATTAAAAAGGAACAAGGGTTTGTATCTCAAACACTACTGGTGATGAATGCTTCCTGAAAAATGCTGCAGACCTCAATAGGAGAGTAAAACTGAGTAGGAGCAAGTAAACTCAGACACAGTACAGATATTATTCATATGGGCATTGCCTGAAATAACAGATCAGGTTGCACTATAAAAAGGAAAAATAGTTTAAACAGAAAAGATAATACTGATTAGCCTTTGTTAAAGGGGTCACACCTGAAGACCCTCTCAGAATCTATCATTTCCTCTGGATGAGTAAACACAATGTTGTTGTAGACTGAGGATATCCTGGGACACTGTCACAGGACAGTGCCAGTTGATGGAGTGGACCTATGACAGGAAGGGATGGTGTAGTCATTGTAATGAGATCAGTCAGGTAGACCTCATAGAATATGAGGGCTGTTAATTGAGTCCAATCAGGGGAGCTCTGGCTAACAGATATAAACAGAAGTGTCAGAGGTTCTGTTCACTGAGAGCTGGCTCTGAGGGAGCTGGATCAGTGTCAGTGAGTTTCCACATGTAAATAAAAGGTAACTTGGTGATGGGATATTGGCTTCTGTGGAACCATTTCAGAGGGGTGCCCATTCTATCCTGGTAGCTGTCATGTTGAACCTTTACGCAACTGACTCCTTCCAAGGAGTCCCAAGCATCCTGTCCGGGATCTCTCCATCCCCAACCCACAGATTTATCAAGGCTTTGACTGATGCCACTTGTGCCAATTCACACCATTGCATCTCGGTTCTGCCTGAGGTGATCAGTGTTGCAGCCCGTCAGTCAGCTTTTGCAACAACATTACTGGCTCCTCCCAGCTGCAGAGTGTAACAGACTGTACACACCACTATAAATGCCAGAGGAAAGATCACAGAAGCACTTCACAGGAGGCTCCCAAGCACTGAGGATGTCACCTAGACAGGGGATGAAATGTCTGCAACACAAATTCCCAGCTCGGCGAACAGAACCACAACATACTGTACACACGTTGTGTTCAGAAAGCCATTATCAAAATACAGCTGACTTCATCAGTAGACTATCATCAATATCAAGCCATGATACCTATATCTTTGAAAACTCTTATGTTCTTGCTGCATTGAAGAGTCCAGATGCCTTATAAGGATGGTTACTAGGACACAATGTCTACCCTCTGTGACCATGGCTAATTGGTTCCATTACACAACCCCTGGCTGAGAATGAGCACAGATACAACGCAGCCCATTCTTTAGCCAGTGCCATCATGGAGCAGCTGATGTGCCTGCTGAAGATGAAGTTCTGATGCTTTGATCAGTCTGGGGGGTCTTTGCTGTGCAGGCTGGTCAGAGTGTGCCACATAATCCTAGCATGTAGTGCTGTGCTGAACTGGAGCAGGGAAAGATGGATGTGATTAAGACTGACAAGCTACGACAGTGGGAGTGGGCTGCTGAGGAACCTTAAACTTCCTAAGTTGTCCAGAAAAGCTGGTGCTTAGAAAAGCAGAGACTTTGGAGTGGATCTGTAAAAGGCATATAAAATGGACTCTAGGTGGGTGGAAAAGAGATGATTGGCAATGGTTAATTAGAAGTTATAGTGAGTAGAAATGATCAGTAAGCACAAAGGTTCAAAAAGGCAGTTCACCAGCCTTTCAAGAACAATCAGTAAATGCTGCCCCACCCAGTGATGTCCACATTCCCATGAGTAGAAAGTGAGCTCTGGACCAGAACATACCTTATAAAAATGCAACATCATGTAATACATGGTCCACGTGGTCTCCAGAACTAATTTCAATAACTTAAAGGAACTGAGCAGAATTTCCTCTCAATTATTCCACCCGAGCAGCCTTGAAATTATTTTCCCTTTTTCTCATGTTTCTGAGGAGATAGCATGACTGATGGTAGGTAAGGATGAGTGCCTAAACACAATGTTCCAGGCATGATGGTTGTGTTTAGGCATGATGAATTAGTTGGCCTTTTCTTGTCCACTGATGATGTGTGCTAACTGCAGATCACAAACCTTAATAAACACATTGATGAGAAGGAGCATAACTGTTTAACATTTAACTATGCATAGCCAATAATTTTTCACCATAATCCACCTAGATTTCATGCATACAATTCTGTATGCCTCTAACAAGTAACATCAAAGTCCATGCTATTCTGAAGGGAATAAATTTGGCTTTCCAAACAGTCAAGGACATTTAAGCTGGACCTCATCGTCCTCCTTTTAATCTTACTGAACTTTGAAATAAAGATAGTACCCATATTTACTCAGTCATAATTCCTTGTGTTCAACAATGGCTGTGAACTAGGAGGCTGCTTCTCTAGGTGGCAGATACTGAGCTCATGCCCATGATGCTCTCAGATGGGACTATCTCCCCAAGCCAAACATCCTTATGTAAGCATAATTTCTGATTCCCCCAGTAAAGAGTAGTGAATAAGAGGTGCTTGTGAAATATGAAGCTGGCAGAATATTACTACGAACAAAACAATAAATCATCAAAATCTCATTCAACATGATCTCTTTCATGTGCCAATTGTTTTACAATGCCAATGATTTATCTTCCAAAAAGTGCAATTAGGCTTTTTGCCTGGAGTTACTTGAAAAATCTTCTAGTCTTGTAAAGTTTGTTTAACTTAATCTGTTTTCTAACACCAGTATTAACAATTTAAAGCAGCAAAGTCAACTTTCCTTAACCTGAAGGTAAACACATGATCTAACAAGGTATCAATGGTGGTCATGTTCTTTCAGTACTGATTCCGACTCTATGCAAATAGCAATAGTATCTTTAAATTTTGTTCTACAGATTCCCACTGGAGCACCTTACAAGGATAGCAAGCTTATGTTTCATTCAGTATAAATGAACCAAATGTAGGGCGATCTCTGGTAAGAAACGACTTCAAACATACAAATAGACTATACTCATGTTTCTTTGGAAAGCTAAGATTTTGCATATTAGTTGTAAACATGTTCCTCTCTGATAAGAGGAAACAGTGATATTGTGATATTAGAATATGGCTGATACTCCAGAACCCCAGGCTAATATTCTGGGGATATGGGTTCAAATCTCACTAAAATAGATGAAAAAACTTTCAATTTTTTAAAATATCTGGAGTTAGTAAGGTGACCTAATGGTGACCATGTAACCAGTGTCAATTATTGTAAAAACCCATCTGGTTAACTTCAGAGAAAGAAATCTGGCAACCTCTCCTGGTCTAGTCTACATGTGACTTCAGTCGCACAGCAGTACTGTTGACTCTGAACTGCCCTCTGGATAACTATAGATAGGTAACAAATGATGGCTAGCCAGTAATGCCCACATTCCATGAATAAATAGAAAAATTAATCTCCAGCACCCATTTCCCTTGGGGGAATCAGAAATCTAACACAATGTATTACCAATGACTGACTTTCGAAGTTTATTACCAGCTTCAAGATTATTTTGAGTCAACAAAGCAACAATAAGAATGCAACAATTTTATCATTTTGTTTTGACAAATTCTCTCATTGCAATATTTGAAAATTGACAATATTTGTTTGAATTTCTTTTCTGGCCACAGCATGTGTTAGCTCTGAAGTCTTGAGTGATATTTGTTCATTCCTTTCAGGGGAACAGGCACATCAAAAAAAGTCAGTAACTGTGAAAATTAAAAAAAAAACTCTACTGCTGTTTGAGCGTGAAAATATAATGTCCTAAAAGAAAAATAAAATTGTTAGTGGTTCCAACTAGCTTTGAACAGAAAATTTCAACATTTAAAGCTTGCCTGATATTACCTTGTTATTATTGAGGTATATTCAATATCCTCCTTATTTAATCTTAGGTAATCCTTTTCTCATTACATTACAGCCTCCATGATAAAACAGGAGTTTGCTTTAGGATATACCAATTCTGATTTTTTTTTAAATTCTGAAGGAGTACATTAAACACAGAAAATTGCCGATCCACATGAGTGAATACAGCACTGCAAAGTACTTCATAATGTATATTTAATAGTGAGATGCATTTCATACTTGTACAATGAAGTAAAATTAAATTAATCCATACTAAATGCCTATCAGATTCAATTAGGTAATGGTCTAAATAATTAGTTGTAATTGAACATCCTTTCTCATGAATTGCTCGCAAAAGAAGAGCAGTTGTTATTGTTCTTCATTTGATTGAATCAGTGAAGGGCATTATGATGACATCTGCTTTGTAACTGTTTCCCAAATCACAGCAGTGGATGGGATCTTTACACATTCTTTTCTAGCAACTGACAGAGAGACAATGCAGTTGGAATGCATTGGAATGAAATGAAAGTGAAGAAACAAAGAAAAAAGGCAGCAGACTCATTGAGTTCTCAGACCTGACTTTCCATCTTCTGTGCCTTTAAGGTCTTTGTATTCTTTTGCTACACCTTGTTTATAATTTTGTTTGTAGCTCTGAAAAGAAATGCAGTATTCATTTTGAATGAATTCTGAGTTTGTGCTCCGGTAGGTTCCTGGAGGTGCTCCTGAGGGACTCAATAAAAGAATGGAAATAGAATCAAGGCTTGTGTGGATGTGTGCACATGTGCCTCATCAGCAGCATTTTATACCAAATTACAACTCCATTTTTGATCACTGTTCATGCACATTTGAATGTTAAGAGTTTAATTATTTTGCCAGCATAGTTTTTAAAAAATGAGATGGACATATTAATAAGCAAAGAGGCATTGTAAACATAAACTAACAAAAAGTCAACCTTGCCACAGGCAATAAAAATATTGATATAAATTATTTGTAACTGTGATTGTCAGGAGATCATCTAAAGATAATAAGATTGTGTTAAGATTTGTATTGCTGTTGTTAGTTATTACTGATTTCGTCAATGAACATACGTGTATATGAAAATAGGTTTTCACCACAGGAATTGGTCCTATTTAAAAAATAGCTGTGCTCAAAACTAACTCTGGGTAGGTTGCCACTCATAGTTGGATATCTGCCAATGCTTTTATCCCAGTGGGTACGAAGGTCACCCATTTTAGTTTTGTGAGAATTTGCCCCAAGCCAAAATGAGGTTTTGCAGCATGGAGGATTTTGTGCAGATACTTTCTGAATTTTGTGCTTATTAACTCTTGAGTGTTCTGTATATACCTGCGTTTTATTCCTCAATGCTGCTAAGGTTGCAGTTTCAGATCCTTCATCATACACGGAGGCCAGACACGTGCCCAAAGAGATGAAAAACTGGCAGCAGGTGATTGCCTTTGTGATTGCTGGGCACAACTAGCAGTGGGTTCAGGGTTTCCAAGGCAAAGATTTGTAAGCAGGATAATAAATACTTTCTCTTAATTACTAATGATGGATGGTGGTTAGAAACATGAAAAGAAATGTGGATATAGTTCAACCTGAAAGGAAACAAATCAGTGTTGTTTAATGTGGCTACTTACACTTGGAATCGTTCAGCTATGGACAAAACGTATCAGAAATAACTGAGGACAATTGGAACAATAAATGTTCAAAGCCAATATTATTAAAAACATGTTGCCAGCCTTGGAGGCTTTGAGCTATTGGGAGTGGCTGAATAGACTGGGGCTGTTTTCCCTGGAATATTGCAGGCAGAGGGGTGCTCTTATGGAGGTTTATAAAATCATGAGGAGCATGGATAGGATAAATAGACAAGGTCTTTTCACTGAGAAAATGTCAGCATTGGTCACCGTTGATGGAGATGGAGAGGTCAAGGAAGGGGAGGGAGGTGTCCGAGATGGTCCAGGTGAACTTAAGGTTGGGATGGAATGTCTTGGTGAAGTAGATGAACTGTTCAACCTCCTCGTGGGAGCACGAGGTGACACCGATGCAGTCATCCATGTAGCAGAGGAAAAGGTGTGGAATTGTGGAAGATGGACTGTTTCATATAGCCGACAATGAGATAGGCATAGCTGGGACCTATGTAGGTGTCCATGGCCACCCATTTCGTCTGGAGGAAGTGGGAAGTTTTGAAGGAGAAATTATTGAGGGTGAGGACCAGGCAATGGAGGAGGCCAAGGATAGTCATGTCGGAAAAGAAGTAGGAAGTGGAATTAAAATGGGCGGTGACTGGGAAGTCCAGTCCACCCCTGCAGGCCCAGCTGAGATGCTTGGCAAACCATTCCCTAAGTTTATGTTTGGTCTCCTCGATGTAGAGAAGACCACATCGGGAGCACCTGATGCAGTAACCTAGGTTGGAGGAGAAATAGATGAACTTCTGTCTCACTTAGAAGGGAGTCCTTGGTTTGCGCCACTCTCCCCACCAACCTACCCGAGCCTCCGGGTACTTCCCCTGCAACTGGAAAAGATATTAAACCAGTCGGTACCTCACCCCCCTCACCTCCATCCACCTCAACCAAACAGTCCTTCCAAGTGAGTCAGAGGTTCTCCGTGTTCATCATCTTATGACAAATTTCAGTCATGTGCAGTCTGGCTGTAGTAAAGTTGCAGTATTGCAGTATTTGGACTGAAGCCTAACTGGACCAGCAAGTCTAGCCAAAGCAAGGCAGCCACACTGGCTATCAGAAAACCTGCTGGAGACACGAAAGGTAGAGGAAGAGATGGTCTGAACTGAAAAAGAGGGCTCAACTCAAAAGACCATTTCTTGTGTTCGCGCCCTTGCTCTATGCAAGGCTTTGGTGAAAAGCTATTGGATGTGTTCTTTTGCCTAGCTGTGATGACAGGTCAGTGAATGAATAGTGTGTGAGCTGCTGAGTGTCTGAGCTCATTTTCTGTTGTAATTATGAACTCTGACAGATGTGTGAGAGGCCGTGACACTGTGGTGCCATGAACATTTTTTTTTTACATTTTACATTACATTACAGTGTGGAAACAGGTCCTTTGGCCCAACAAGTCCACACCAACCCGCCGAAGCACAACCCACCCATACCCCTACATTTACCCCTTACCTAACACTACAGGCAATTTAGCATGGCCAATTCACCTAACCTGCACATCTTTGGACTGTGGGAGGAAACCGGAGCACCCGGAGGAAACCCACGCAGACACGGGGAGAACGTGCAAACTCCACACAGTCAGTCGCCTGAGGCGGGAATTGAACCTGGGTCTCAGGCGCTGTGAGGCAGCAGTGCTAACCACTGGGCCACCGTGCCGCCCACAACATTGCATTCATTAATTCATGCAGCGCAGAAAAAGCCCATGAGCCAATTGAGTCAATTGGTAGCTGCAATGGTGTAACAGACATTGATTGATATGAAGCATTTGATGGAAATGCCTGGCACCCACCTCCTGTGTGAAAGTCCTCTACAGCAGCAACAGTACAATGCTAGCTCACACTCATAGCAGCAGAAAGTATTGTGCAGACAGTTTTATCCCACACAGTCCATTATTCAACCTCTTGCAGCAGTGGAACTAGCTTGTCTTGAATTACCCACTGGCATCAACCTCTGCAGCCATCACTGTCCAGGCTGCCTACAACAACTGGAATGGCCTCTTGTGGTCACCTCGAGTAAAAATACCACACTTTCTCTCCTGAACAGCCTTCAGGAGAAACTCTAGGGAGGAACCACTCAAATGTAATGCTGCTTATGCCTAGTCTCTGACATCTCCAAAGGGGTCTGGGAGAGATGAGCAGAGACTGAATTAAGCACACAGATTGGAAAACGTGATGTGTTATCCAGGTGCCTTTTAAATACAGCACCCAGATGTTGGAATCCGGAGCGAACCGACAGGACTTTAAAACTTCCTGCCCAAATGATTTGGCAATTTAGCTCAGCATGAACATGTAATGAACTGAAGGATGTAATCACATGGTCAACCTCCACTGCTCAAGTGGAAGTCCATCTGGTGTTACACTTATCCCATACTTAGTCTCACATAATGAAACTTGCATCCTTGAGCCATTCTTATGCATTATACCCACTGGTGGACAGAGTAATTATATCACGACAAGTTTACCCAGCCAGTTTCCATTTTAAGTGAAGATATAGGAAGTTATAATGGAAAAGAACTTGACAAATGCTACTCTGAGACATACATTTTTAATGGGCTTTATGTATAAATTTTGTATCAAGCATATACCTAAAAGTTTGTATCAAGCATATAAACAATGGAGAAAGAAAGCTGACCATTTCTTGCTTGTTTTTCATGAATTGGCTACTCCTCAACTGCATGAAGTCGGCTTTTACAAATAGATGTCAGCTTACATAAATTAATAATACCTATCTGACCTTGGGATTTGCCTACTTAGACATGTTTTACATGAAGAAACTGAATGTTGTCTTTTAAAGAAATAGCTTTACACATCTCTATTTCAACAGTAAAACATCACAGAAACAATTGAGAGGAAATTTGAATCGAGGTATTCAAGACCATGAGGGGTGTAAACAGAATAGACAGAGAGAAACTGCTCCCATTGGTGGAAGGGTCAAGAACCTGAGAAGACAGATTGAAAGTAACTGACAGAAGAATCAAAGGCAGTGAGTGGTTATAACCTGGAATGCATTTCCTGAAATGATGATGGAGACAGGTTCAGTTTTCATTTTCAAAAGGGAGTTAGCTAAAGACCTGAACAGTGTGAAAAGGTGCAGGGCTATGGAGAAAGGGTGAAGAAATGAGTTTATTGAAATTGCCATTGCAAAGTATCAGCATAGGTTTAATGGGCCAAATGTGCTGTTTCCATTCTATGATTCTAAATCATATTCCAGATCCCAGGCTATCTGTCAGCAATGCCACAGGCAATCTGCCAGGTACATAGTATTAGCATGTGTACTCTGTACTCCCATTGTCTAATTCCTGAGAAAATGTCAGAGAAGAACAGAGAGAGATGCGGATCATTGTGTTAAAATGATCAAATGATCGACCCCCCGCCACCCCCACCCCGCCCCTTGAATGAATGAGCATCATTGAAGAGAAATTAAACTAAACAAATTTGAATTTGGCAATAGTTGGATAAAAAAATCCAAAGTTTATTAATAATTCCACTCATTCCCCTTTCTGTTGTTGGATTTATAATAGTAATTTGCATATTGCAAATGAACTGTAGATTGCAATAACTTGTGGATCCAGGAGGAAGAAGCCAAAATTGTTAAAATTCCTCGCTGTATCTCTTTAGATTTTCTTGAGCAACATCAGCTTGTTGTTCAGCTAATTTGCTGCTACCATCCTCTTTTATTGACTGGGTTTGAGCACCTACTAGGTTTATAGTGATAGAGGAAAGTAGTGAGTCAGTCTTAATGAGAAAAGGCTCTTCTCTTAAACAAGTTGTATTTTAATGCATGATGGCAATCAGGTACAAGTCACATTATTAATGTGTACATTAAAACTAAGAATATTGGAAGACATGGATATGGGTCTTCAATCTTCAGGATTATAGTTTAGGGGAAGCTACATTATCATGAGGAGGAAGGTCAGCTCAGTTGGCTAGCAAGCACTTCAAAATAATACCAACAATGCATGTGTGATTCCTGTTCCTGCTGAGGTAGTCTTGAAACCTGGCTCCTCCCACTGCCCTGAGGTTTGAATGGCAATGACAAAGCGACACTGAAAAAAAACTACAAGGGAAAACACATTAGGGTGAAAAATCAGCCATCATCCAAGAAACTGTGTTGTGATTAGGCAGAAAATTCTTTGATAAAAATGTCTCATAATTATTATAGGTTTTCCCACTGAACTGATATTCTTGTGAAATGTTCTGATGAGTGGAAGATGTTCAGCTTTGACAAAATTTATCATTTTACAGTCATACTCAAGTTCTGTGTGACCAAATGATTATTTATATTACATATTATTATCATTTAGGATTAAGACTTTAAAACAGAGTTAGATGGATGTTAGTCACTTCTATGAAGGTAATTCTTATTTAAACAGTCAGGAACATAATTGGAAAAGTGATTTAAGTGCATTTTTCCAAGATAGCATGTGTTCTAGTCAAATGCCTGGCAGGATTCCTGTGGCATTACTGGATTGAGCAGTCATTTTGAGAGGCGAGAATGCAAGAGCAGACATATACCCTGAGGCTGTATAAGGCTCTGCATTTGGAACATTGTGAGCAGTTTTGAGCACAATGTCTAAGGAAGAATGTATTGGCATGGGAGGGTCCAGAGGAAGTTCACAAGAATAATTCCGAGGATGAAGAGTTTGTCATATGAGGAGTGCTTGAGAAGTCTGGGTCTGTACTTGATGGAGTTTAGAAGGATGAAGAGGGATCTCATTGAAACTTACAGAATAGAATGGATGTGGAGAAGATGTTTCCACATATAGGAGAGACTAGCACTCAAGGGCATAGCGTCAGAATGAAGGGATGGCCCTTTAGAACTGAGATGAACAGGAATGTCTTCAGTCAGAGGGTGGCGAATCTGTGGAAGGCTGTGTGTGGGACATATCAGTGTCTTTAAGATAGAGATGGATATGTTTTGATTAATAAGGGAAAAGTGGGTTGTGGGGAGAAAGCAGGAGAATTGAGTTGAGAAACATATCAGGAATATCGTGGGCGGCACGGTGGCACAGTGGTTAGCACTGCTGCCTCACAGCGCCTGAGACACGGGTTCAATTCCCGCCTCAGGCGACTGACTGTGTGGAGTTTGCACGTTCTCCCCGTGTCTGCGTGGGTTTCCTCCGGGTGCTCCGGTTTCCTCCCACAGTCCAAAAAGATGTGCAGGGTCAGGTGAATTGGCCATGCTAAATTGCCCGTAGTGTTAGGTAAGGGGTAAATGTAGGGGTATGGGTGGGTTTCGCTTCGGCGGGTCGGTGTGGACTTGTTGGGCCGAAGGGCCTGTTTCTATAATGTAATGTAAAATGTAATGTAATGTAATGTAATGTAATGAATGGCAGAGCAGAATTGCTGGGTCAAATGGCTTAATTCTACTCCTATAACTTATGATCTCATGGAATGTTTATACTGCTGAGTTTATGATAGATTACAGACTATTGGGTTAGCTTTTCAGTTCAGCTTGGAAGAATCAGGAGTTCAGCTCAGAAGGGGCAATTGTTTTTTCCTAGCAGGGAACCAAGTTTTCAGTCGATGGGAAACAGTCACTCCAATTGAAGTACCTTTTTTGAAGCTTGCAAGCTGAGAGAGTCAGTAGATGGTTTCCGTGTTGTTAGAACTTAAAAGGTTTAGGCTTTCGTACTCAGAAAGGAATCATAAAATTGTCTCAACAGCCCAAGGCAAAGAAACTGGGAAGAGACGGTTAATAAAGAAATTAAAGCATTGAGAGGAACGTTATTTCCCTGGTATTGAGTATCTGAAAAAAGGGTAGTGTTGGGTTGGAATATTGTTTTGCTGCTTGTACTAAGATCTATGCAATTGTCTTTGCTTAGCGTTATGTTGTGTGGTTAATGACATTCACAGCCTTGTGTGACTATGTTGCTATGACAAACCATCACCATAATCAACTGAAAAAATTAAACATATGATCAATCCAGTTTCATTCTGGGATACACATTGTGCAGCATGACCATCATCAGGGATCCCAACAACTCAAGTATTGGAAAATGGAAGATAAGCACATGAGAGAGAAGAACAATTGGGTTATTCTATTAGTTCTAAACACAGGAGGTATGTTTAGTAAGTTTACAGATTACACCAAAATTGGAAGTGTAGTGTATAGCCAAGAGGGTTACCTTAGAGTACAACGGGACCTTGATCAGATGGGCCAATGAGCCGAGGCATGGCAGATGGAGTTTAATTTAGATAAATGTGAAGTGCTGCATTATGGAAAGGCAAATCAGGGCAGGACTTACACAATTAATGGTAAGGTCCTGAGCAGTGTTGCTGAACAAGGAGACCTCAGTGTGCAGGTTCATAGTTACTTGAAAGGGGAGTCCCGGGTAGACTGGATAGTGAAGAAGGTGCTTGGTATGCTTGCCTTCATTGGTCAATGCATTGAGTATAGGAATAGTCATGCTGCGGCTGTACAGGACATTGATAAGGCCACTTTTGGACTTTTGCATTCAATTCTACTCTCCCTGCTGTAGGAAGGATGTTGTGAAACTTGAAAGGGTTCAGAAAAGAATGTTGCCAGCGTTGGAAGATTTGAGCTGTAAGGATAGACTGAATAGACTGGAGCTATTTTCCCTGAAACACAGAGACTGAGGGGTGACCTTATAGAGATTTATAAAATCATGAGGGGCATGATAAGGTAAATAGACAAGATCTTTTCTTGTGGTGGGGAGCCCAATACTAGAGAGCACAGGTTTAGGGTGAGATGGGAAAGATTTAAAAGGGACCTAAGGGGCAACGTTTTCACACAGAGGGTGGTGTGTGTATGGACTGAGCTGCCAGAGGAAATGATGGAGATTGGTACAATTACAACATTTAAAAAGCATCTGGATGGGTACATGAATAGGAAGGGTTTAAAGGGATATGGGCCAAATGATGGCAAATGGAACTAGATTAATTTAGGATATCTGGTCGGCATGGATGAGTTGGACCAAAGGTTTTGTTTCTGTACTGTACAACTCTTTAACTCTATTTATCACAAAAAGGATGGCAGGAAACTTGAGTTGGATAATATTAGTTGGGCTGAATGGTCTGTTTCTATGCTTTATATTCTACGTAATTATATTCCTTTAGTCAGTTGGTTGGTTGGCTGGTTTACAAAACAGAGTGATGCCAACAGCATGGATTCAATTCCCTGTCTGGCTGAAGGACTCTCCTTCTCAGCCTCTCCCCTTGGTGACTTTTAGGTTAAAGCGTCACCAATTGTCTCTCTCTGATGAGGGAGCAGCCTTGTGGACTGGTATGACTATAGTGACTCTACCTTTTATTTATATTCCATTTCTAACATTATATAATTATAATTTCTGAATGACGTATTTTCTTCATCAAATTCTGATCAGAATGATCTCTAAATCTCGAATATAGGCAGGCAGTCAGACTCTATTATCAACTCCACAAGAGAAGGAATAACAGGCAGGACCATGAACAAAATGGTCCCTCCTTACCTTTCCCAATTTCACCCAGGAATGAATGGAAAGTATCTGGTAGCTGCAGCCCTATGTTTCAAAATGTAGAGATTTTAAACTTTTTTCACAGAGTGTATAACCTTAAAGGAATTACAGTGTACAAGGAATACCAAGTCTTAGTTCTTTCAGAAACCTTGCTCGAGTCCATATGAATACCAATAGAGGAAATGAGAGCAAATTAGAAATGTGAGTCATGTCACTATAACAGCCCAGTTCTTGCCCTCATATGCTGAGGATATGTGACCCAGCAGTGAACAGTGGCATACTGATACGTTACCTGGTTTAAACATGTATAAAATTATAGAATCACTTTTCTGAAGTCCGTTAAGATGAAATGGTGAAAGCCTGTTAACAAAAATTCTGTATTTAAACTGTCAATCTGGTGAGCAATGATTTACAGTTTAAAATGAAAAATACTCATTAAACATTTTTTGTGTAACATCTATAATGTTAAAATGCAGAACACTCCACTTGGATGCATAACCTGTCAAGAATACAGTTTAACAGCTCAGGTTTTCTCGTTTCATGTCTATAGAAAAATGACTCAACTCAATTAAGTATAAAATAGAATGGTAATTTGTATATATGTGCAGACCTAAGAATGTTTAAGCAGCAAGTGTTGCCAGACTGTCAGATTACTCTCTATATTTTCTAGAAGAAGGATCCTTTATCAGTAGCTTTATTTATTTCAATTTAAAAATGTACCATTGGTTATCAGTGAAGGAACTGTTTGGAGTCTGTATTCTAAAATATAAGGGCTAGTATCAGAGAGAAGTTTTTTAAAAAGAACTATTTCGACACATCATTCTCAAACACAGGCTAATCATAAGAGATTTTAATCCACATAAGAATAGAAAAAAAAATATTTTGATTGACAAGGTAACCTGGATTAAGAGTTCATAGAATGTGTTTGATTGTTTCTTAGAGTAGTATACTCTGGAAACAGCTCGAGAGCAGATTGGTTTTGTATAATACAACAGGACTAATTAATCATAGAATCCCTACAGTGTGGAAACAGGCCCATTGGCCCAACAAACCCACACCGACCCTGCGAAGAGTAACCCACCCAGACCTAGTCTCCTACCCTATTATGCTATATTTACCCCTGACTAATGTACCTAGCCTACACATCCTTGAACACTATGGGTGATTTAGCATGGGGAATTCACCTGGCCTGAACATCTTTGTATTGTAGGAGGAAACTGGAGCACCCAGAGGAAAGTCATGCAGACACAGGGAGAATGTGCAAACGCCACACAGACAGTTGTCCGAGGCTGGAATTGAACCCGGGTTCCTGCTGCTGTGAGGTAGCAGTGCTAATCACTGAACCACCATGACACTCATCAGAATAAAGGCATTGCTAGATAACAGCGATCACAATCTTAAATTTTACACCCAGTTTGATCTGGAGAAAAGTGGGTCTAAGACTACCATTTTAAACTAAGATAAAGGCAATTATTTGGGCTTTCAATTTAAGCAAGTTGCAGTGATCTGCCAGTGAACGAGACTAGGGGACAGATCAATACAGGAGCAGGGGCAAACACTTAAGGACATGGTTCAGAATACACTGCATACATATATTCCTACTAGAAAGAAAAACTCTAAACAGAAGGCTCATTTTTTATGGTTAACTAAAGAATTTAAGGAAAGCATCAAGTTTAGGGGAAAAGCATATAATTATGCTAAGTTCAGTAGCAGGTCAGATCATTGGCACAATATAAAGAAAAGAAGTGAATGACTAAAAGATTAATCAGGAGAATGAAATTAGAGTAGAAAGAAAGCTAGCTAGAAATGTTAGGCCGATAGCAAGAATTTCAGATATTTTAATAGCAGATATTTTAAAATGGAAACAGTAAATAAAGGAGTGATGGTCTGGAGAGTAAGAATGGATATTTAATAGTAATTAATAAAGAAGTAGTGGATAAAAATAACAGTTTTTTTCCAGTTTTCTCTACAAAATAATATGAAAACATTCCAGTAATAGCTGTAAGTCAGGGGATATAAGGGAGACAGCTTAGTGAAATTGCAATCATTGGGGAAGCAATCCTGCATAAACTGATATGACAATGGTCTGACAAGTCCTAAGTCCTGATAGACTTTATCCAAGGGTCTTAAACGAGGTGGCTAATAAGATTGCAAATGTGTTTGCGTCAAATCTCCAAAATGTACTTGATTCTGGAAAAGTTACACTGGAAAAGGAAAATATAAATTCATTATTCAAGAAAGGACAAACGTAGAAAACAGGAAAGCTATAGGCTAGTCAGCCTAATAGCTGTTTTGGAGAAGGTGCTTGAATCTATCATTACAGAGATTAGAGATGGGCACTAAGAAAAACTCAAGATAATTGGGCAAAGTCAGCATGGTTTCGTGAAAGAGAAATGATCTTTAACAAATTTATTGGAGTTCTTTAAAGAAGTAACATGTGCTGTGAATAAAAAGAAGTCTGTGGACATCCAGATTTTAAGACTTTGATGTCCTTGACCTGAATTCATTTAAGTCAGAGATGCGGACAAATTTCTTTTCTCTCAGCGAGTTGTGACACTTTGAAATTCTCTTCCCCAGAGAGGGTAGAGGTGGATCATTGAATATTTTAAAGGCAGAAATAGATACGTTGTCAACTAACAAGGGTGTTTCTGGTTATCATGAGTAGGTTGGAATCTGGAGTCGAGGTCATAACAGATCAACCACCATCTTGTTGAATGGTAGAGCAGGCTAAAGGGGCGGAATGGCAATTTCCTAATGCTGGAGGAGAAAGTGAGGTCTGCAGATGCTGGAGATCAGAGCTGAAAATGTATTGCTGGAAAAGCGCAGCAGGTCAGGCAGCATCCAAGGAACAGGAGAATCGACGTTTCGGGCATAAGCCCTTCTTCAGGAATCCTGAAGAAGGGCTTATGCCCGAAACGTCGATTCTCCTGTTCCCTGGATGCTGCCTGACCTGCTGCGCTTTTCCAGCAACACATTTTCAGCTCCAATTTCCGAATGCTGCCCTGAAAACATGTACCTGTAAGTTTATTCAGTAATTTGACTAGACTTAATATAATAAAGGTTGAAATCCATCTGGAAACATAATTATATGCGCAAGTTTTAGAATAAAATAAGTGGCATGATTTTCCCTGTCCACAAATGTACTGATTACAGTGGTATCTGTCCACTGATGGCAATACTTACTGTACAATAATTGCATCAAACCTGATTCTCCACATTTAATTCTACCTTATCTTTGCTGCTTAATGCAAAAAGTTCTGTTTGGTGTGAAATAACAATTGACAGGAACATAAGTATGATCAAGCGAACGTAATCTAACTTCCTGCATGAGAAAGCATGTGATTAAAGTATACTTTAAATCATGATTGACATATATTTAAATAGGAGAAAGTGAGGACTGCAGATGCTGGAGTACCAGAGTTCAAAAATGTGGTGCTGGAAAAACACAGCAGGCCAGGCAGCATCCGAGGAGCAGAAGAATCGACGTTTCAGGCATAAGCAATTGACCTATGCAGCCGAATGTTGAATGCCTTAAATGAGAAGTGTTCTCTCTTTAGCCTCACTTCTTTATCACAGCAGAAAGCAAGCAACTGAAGGCAGATGGAGAGATATATCTGACAGCAAACTCTATATATTAGTTAGTAAACAGTTAGTAAACCATCAACATTTTCAGCATTATACTATTTGTGTGCCTTCCATCTCAGTAAAAACATAATCTGATTGATTTCTGCTATGTGCTAAAGTGCTGACCTGGAACCACCTTTCTAATAGCTTCTGTTTTAGCTAAAGCTGCAGGACTAACTGCAGTTCTGAGTTTTATGCTGCAGATTCTTTCAAGGCACCAGAGAGTGATTACATTGGCATCTCGTTTTTCATTAAACTGAACAGTATGCAGGTGCACTGATTATGAGGACTTCCAGATTTATTCATTTTCCAGAATCTGAAGAGTAGCTTGCAGCCACTTTGCGTTGCTCCATAGGCTGCCATGGACTGTACACAATTAGGGATCAGTATTCTATTGCATGTACCTCCCATGCCAAGGCTATTACATTCTAATCTTCTTCTCCATTCAGAGCATGTTATTTTGAGTTGCTTTATTCCATACTGTGGCTGTGAGCAATGACAGACTTGGAACATTTGCTTCATATGAAATCCTAGCTCATAGCATGACTGCTTTATCAGCAAACACCTGCACAGTGCCATACTGACAAGGCACAATGCAGCTAACAGATCAACAACAAAACAGCCGCTGATAGACTGAAGTTATTATTCTGAACTTGGAAAGATCAGGAGATTCCCTACTGAATCCAAAGAGTTGATACAATAAGTTTGCTGTATTTAAAATTACATAAAGTAGCAATCGAAAAATTCACATCAGCTTGTGTAATTTAAACAGCAGGTATATACAATCAGTACAAACAAGAAAGTGTTTCAGCCGTTATGCATGAGGGTGCAAACTATTTTCATTAAGGAGTATTACATTCAATGAGAAACAGAGCTAGTGTTGAAATCTGAGAACTAGTATAATGATAATGTGACTGGATTAGCATTCCAGAACCCTGGCCAAAGTTCTGAGGTTGAATCCCATTCATGCAAGTGGTGAAATTTGAATTCAATAAAATTGGGAATAAAGAGCTGGCGCAATGCTGGCCAAGTAATCACCATCAATTGCTGTAAAAACCCATCCGATTCACTTATGTCCTTCAGGGAAGGAAATCGGCCATCCTTACCTGGTCTTGTCTATATGTATCTCTAGGTGCATGGCAATGTGGTTGATTTTTAACTACCCTTTGGATAGTTAGGAATGGGTAATAATCTTGACCTAGCCTATTATGCTTGAATGAACTTTTAAAAATTGTGAATGTGGATGAGTAGATTGAATCTCTACCGGGGACTTCCATGATTGCTCTCTTACAGTGGGGAAGATCGCAGGAAGGCTTTCTTTGTTTGTTTTCTTTGTTTTCTTCCAACCACAGGCTATTCTATGGCTAGAGCTTTGAACAGCTTGCAAGTGGACTCCCCTCACCCACCCCAAACAATCTCCTTCTATACTTGCTGATCTCTGTTCCTTCAGGTCTAACCTTGACTTTGTTATGAGACTTGCTGATGAAGGTGGTGCTGTTGTCATCAGACAAGCCAATCTCTAATTTACAGAGGCTGAGTGTCATGGGTAATGGGCTATTTGCCAATGGGCTATGTTATCCTATATATTGTTCCCAGAACTGTCACTGACCTCTCTCCTGTTGGAGATCTTCCCTGCACATCTTCCCTATATCTTCTTAATTAAAAACAGTTGGTTCTGCTACAACATGTCTTTCTTAAATTGGCTTTAATGCAATTGAAGAATTTAGACTGTTATTTGTAAAATGTGAACTTTCCCTACCTATATTGGCTATAATGCAATTCTGGCCCCATTTGTTTAAATGGCACAGCTATTGCATGATTTTCTTATAATGCGAGATCGCATGGGAATTGAACTATCGCACTATATCAGAACCAGCTGTAGGACGGTCTTGGCAAACCCATCATTTCAGCCTGTTCCCACACCACTTATTTTAATTCTTCCTGATTTCACATTATTTTCTCTCCCCTTGACCCATCTCTTCCTTACCTACATTTATGGTTCTTCGGACAGCTTTTCAACAATTTCCCATTTCCTGGCCTTAACCACATCCACTTCACTCTGGACACCCTCTGTATCATCTATCATGATAGTCTGAGGGCTCTCCACATCTTCCTTGAGTGAACAGCCTCCATCTACCATAACCCTTCTCTGTCTGACTGAGCTTCTTCTCTCATTTAACAATTTCTCCTTTAGCACAATGCAATGTTCTCACTGTCAAATCTGATGATGTCCTCCAGTACATTCTGTTTTTATCTCCGGAATCTACTTTTGGTAGGGAGTCTGGGGCATCAGGTGAAACCCATGATTCTGTCAGTATTATTGTGTCGGGCTGTGGCGTGCTCAGCCTGCTGGTCAGCTTTTACAATGTTGGTGCAGGTCCCCATATCTTTTCGTGGAGTTCTTCACAGGGATGCCGAGGCTGAACATACATTTTTCACATCCAGTGCCTAGGTCGATGCTGGGTAGACTGATTTTACTCTTCTTTCATTTTGAAGAAGTTTGATACAATTGAATGGCTTTCTCAGCAAAAGGCATTTAAATCTCAATTATATTGCTATGGACCACAAGTTGGCCACAAAGTGTAAATCCAACATATTTATTTCCCTAAAGGACATTAGTGAACCAGATGGGTTTTGTGACAATTGAGTAGTTTAATTGACCCTACTAACAATTTCAGATTTTACTTTTTATTTATTTAATCAACTATATTTCAATTCCACCAGATGTGGAATGAGGTTTGGATATTAACTCATGTCTCAAGATAATGTGTCCAGGTTTTTACTACGCATATAAGAATGGAAAGTCATAACAATACGCTGCAGTTCTGCCAGCAGCTATGAAAAAAGAAACAGTGTTAAAGCTTCAATTCAATCACCCTTTAATTTTGATTTTATGGATGATTATTCCATGTACATAGCCATTACCCTACCATACTTGTGATAAGAAATAAATGTTGATCATAGCAAGGGCATAGACCGTACTCTGGAGGAAGGACTTCATCATCCATCATCATGAGTGGTTCATCAATATGATTACTGAGTAAAGTGGTTGAGTCCTGAAGGACAAAGTTTATAGATTGTGCTGTAGAAGGTGGTGAGACAAGTTTTACCAAGGAAAAGCCTACCTGAGCTCATTTTCATCAACCTACCTCTTACAGGTCCATATGTTCATGACATTATTATAGGAATAATCACCATCCAGTTAATGTCTTCATACTGAAGATATCCTCACCTGACATTACATTGTCCTGGATGAGGTAGCTTCAGATTAGGCTCAGCAGCCTTGTGAACCATCAGCAGCAGAAATGTATTTCTTCACAGTCTTTTATCTCTTGGTCCAAGATATCCCTCACTGTATGGTTACCATGAAAATTGGAACAATGAGGAGTGGAGGAGAATGCACTGGGAACAATATAAGGTATACTGAAACATTATATGCCAACCCGGAGGGTTAACTAAGCAGGATCACATACATTTTTAACCATGGACACAGTATGATATGAATAAAGCTAAGTGATCACACAACCAACGGATCAAAGCAGAACTCTACTACACCCAGCTTTGGTGAACAAGTGATCAGAGAAGGAGGCTCCTAAATGTTTCCATCCTCAATCTACAATGATAGCACAGTTCAGCACCTGAGTCCAAGAGACAAGATGGAAGTGTTTACAGCATTTTAGTCAGGAATCCCAACTGGACAATTCTTTCCTCAGGTACCCATCATCCCAGCTATCAGTCTTCAGCCAATTTGATTCACTCAATAGGATATCATGAAGCAGCCTTGTGCAATGGATAAAACTGAGGTTAAACACTAGTGTCAAACATCAGCAAGGTGAACAAAGAGGTAATTGATACTGCTATCAAATGGCAATTACTCAAAAATAAGCTGCTCACTGATGGTCAGTTTGGGTTCCATCAGGACCACTTGGCTCATTACACTTCTTGTTCCAAGGTTGAACAAATAGCTGAATTCCAGATTTCCATCGAGGCCACTAAAGCTAACTAAATGTGACATCAAGGAGTCCCAATGAAATTGACTCATCGTGAATCTCTACTAACTGGATGGAACTAGCATGGGAAGATGGTTATAGCTGTTCAAGCTCGTGGATACCATTGACAGTGCTGTTCAGGATCACATCCAAGACCAAACCATTTTCAGTAGCTTCATCAATGTCCACCTTCCACCATAGGATCTAAACTTGGGATGCTTCTTAATGTTTATGCAATGTTTAAGCCTATTTATGCATTCTCAAATAATGATGCGTTTCATGCATGTACAAAGTAAGTCCTGGACAACATGTTGGCTTCAGCTGTTAAAAGTAAAATAGTTTTGATGCAACACGGGTACCAAGCAATGGCCATCTCCAATAAGAAAATATATAATCACACTCCTTGACATTCAACAGCATACCCCATCTCCAAATCTCCCATAATAACCATTCAATGGTTCACTATTGACCAATCTAACAGGATCAGCAACATATATATTATCAGAGGCTGGATATTCTGCACTAAGTGATTCCACAAAGTCTTCCTTATCATCCACAAGGCATAAGTCAGATAAGTCAGAGAAATATCAGCTTCTCCAATTGCTTCTATGTATTGAAGAAGTGTTCTTCAAGAGGCATTCCCAACACAGACGATTTATATCCAAGCCAGTCAATAAGATAAAAAAGAAACAGACAACTTTCTTTGTGCAGAATGTCAGCTGATGTTCCCAAAATGGTCTCAGTACACATATGTAGAACCTCTGTCAATACTGCCAGTGATGTAATTCTGTCCTGTTTGCTAATATCCATTGTGTTTATTTGGGTGCTGTCATATTTTTACTGACAGGGAATTTTACAACAAGTGCATGCACTGAACATTCTGCAGACACAATGTGGACATTTCAGGGGTGACAGGAGACACCATTTTCTCTGTGGATAGTGTTTATTAACTCCTCAGTCTTACAGCTCCAGTCACACAGCAATCCCAAGTATTTCCCTTTTATACCCCCTCAGTCAATTAATGAATCAATTAGTTCTGTTCATCTGCTCAGCTACTTGCTAAACATCACCTTCCCAAGGGCAGTTAGTAATGGGCAATAAATGCTGGTCTTACCAGCAAAGCCCACATGCCATGTCTGAAGAAAAAGCATAAAATAAAATGACATGGTATAATGTTGCTACTAATTTATTAATTATCCAACGTGGCTATGTGCAATAAATCTAATGTTGTATTTAGTCTTTCCATGCCACAATGTGATTTTCCAGTTGGTTTGCTTTAATAAGTTTTCACTAACACATAGTTCCACTTCAGAATCTGTTCAACCACCAAAGACTTCTTACTCACCAAAATTTTATTTGTAATGGCATTCCTAATGTGATACCAGTGATCAAATTAGTTGGCACATTCAATTCTTTTTGAGCAGGTTAAGTCAATGAACCCAACTGTTGAATCCATCCATCTCAAGGTAACTTCTGTGTTGTTGCAACCAATTGCTATGCAAAGTTACTGCTGTTACATAAATCAGAAATCCTTATTCCTATCTTGAAGGCATTCCATGAATTTTGGAGCTTCAAGTGCACTCAGCAAGAATGTGGTCCCAGAGGTGACAAGGAAGAATAGATATTATACGATATGTATACGATAACTTTCATGACCTCATTGTGCCTCAGAACACGTCACAGTAATTTCAGTACTTCTAAAATGTTATCTTTCAGTTGTAGGTAAAAGTGGCAACCAATTTTCTGCATAGCACAGTTTTACAAACAGAAATTTAAAAAGGTATTCAGGAACCTGAAATAACTCCATAAAGGTCCATATTGCATCACCAAGTCACCTTTTATTTATGCGTGGGGAGTCCTTGACAATCCAGCTCCTTCAGAGCCAGCTCTCAGAGGGAACAGGATGTCTGACACTTCTGTTTATATCTGTCAGCCAGGGCTCCCTGATTGAGAGAAAGTGAGGGCTGCAGATGCTTGAGATCAGAGCTGAAAATGTGTTGCTGGAAAAGCGCAGCAGGTCAGGCAGCATCCAAGGAACAGGAGAATCGACGTTTCGGGCATAAGCCCTTCTTCAGGAATGAGGAAAGTGTGTCCAGCAGGCTAAGATAAAAGGTAGGGAGGAGGGACTTGGGGGAGGGGCATTGGGAATGCGATAGGTGGAAGGAGGTTAAGGTGAGGGTGATAGGCCGGAGTGGGGTGGGGGCGGAGAGGTCAGGAAGATGATTGAAGGTTAGGAAGGCGGTGCTGAGTTCCAGGGATTTGAATAAGACAAGGTGGGGGGAGGGGAAATGCGGAAACTGGAGAAATCTGAGTTCATCCCTTGTGGTTGGAGGGTTCCCAGGCAGAAGATGAGGCGCTCTTCCTCCAACTGTCGTGTTGCCATGGTCTGGCGATGGAGGAGTCCAAGGACCTGCATGTCCTTGGCGGAGTGGGAGGGGGAGTTAAAGTGTTGGGCTACAGGGTGGTTGGGTTGGTTGGTCCGGGTGTCCCAGAGGTGTTCTCTGAAACATTCCGCAAGTAGGCGGCCTGTCTCCTCAATATAGAGGAGGCCACAACGGGTGCAGCGGATGCAATAGATGATGTGTGCGGAAGTGCAGGTGAATTTGTGGCGGATATGGAAGTGTCCCTTGGGACGTAGGAGGGAAGTAAGGGGGGAGGTGTGGGCACAAGTTTTGCATTTCTTGCGGTTGCAGGGGAAGGTGCCGGGAGTGGAGGTTGGGTTGGTAGGGGGTTGTGGACCTGACGAGGGAGTCACGGAGGGAGTGGTCTTTTCGGAACGCTGATAGGGGAGGGGAGGGAAATATATCACTGGTGGTGGGGTCTGTTTGGAGGTGGCGGAAATGATGGCGGATGATACATTGTACATGGAGGTTGGTGGGGTGGTAGGTGAGGACCAGTGGGGTTCTGTCCTGGTGGCGGTTGGAGGGGCGGGGCTCAAGGGCGGAGGAGCGGGAAGTGGAAGAGATGCGGTGGAGGGCATCGTCGACCACGTCTGGGGGGAAATTGCGGTCCTTGAAGAAGGAGGCCATCTGGTTTGTACGGTTTTGGAACTGGTCCTCCTGGGAGCAGATGCAGCGGAGACGAAGGAATTGGGAATATGGGATGGCGTTTTTACAGAGGGCGGGGTGGGAGGAGGTATAGTCTAAGTAGCTGTGGGAGTGGTCGGTTTATAGTAGATGTCCGTGTCGATTCGGTCACCTGAGATAGAAATGGAAAGGTCTTCCTTTCCCGCCGTACCAACCAGTACCCTTCTACTGACACCCTCCTTCGACTAACTGAACTGGTCCTCACCCTGAACAACTTCTCTTTCCAATCCTCCCACTTCCTCCAAACCAAAGGAGTAGCCATGGGCACCTGCATGGGCCCCAGCTATGCCTGCCTCTTTGTAGGATATGTGGAACAGTCCATCTTCCGCAGCTACACTGGCACCACCCCCCACCTTTTCCTCCGCTACATCGATGACTGTATCGGCGCTGCCTCGTGCTCCCACGAGGAGGTTGAACAGTTCATCCACTTTACCAACATCTTCCACCCGACCTCAAATTTACCTGGACCGTCTCAGACTCCTCCCTCCCCTTCCCACACCTTTCCATTTCTATCCCGGGTGACCGAATCGACACGGACATCTACTATAAACTGACCGACTCCCACAGCTACCT
Organism: Chiloscyllium plagiosum; assembly: GCF_037043375.1. Taxonomy (NCBI): domain Eukaryota; kingdom Metazoa; phylum Chordata; class Chondrichthyes; order Orectolobiformes; family Hemiscylliidae; genus Chiloscyllium; species Chiloscyllium plagiosum. The sequence continues at coordinate 23,619,778 of NW_028270169.1, read as the reverse complement.
GGACTACACCTCCTCCCACCCTGCCCCCTGTAAAAACGCCATCCAATATTCCCAATTCCTTCGTCTCCGCCGCATCTGCTCCCAGGAGGACCAGTTCCAAATCCGTACAACCCAGATGGCCTCCTTCTTCAAGGACCGCGATTTCCCGCCAGACGTAGTCGACGATGCCCTCCACCGCATCTCTTCCACTTCCCGCTCCTCTGCCCTTGAGCCCCGCCCCTCCAACCGCCACCAGGACAGAACCCCACTGGTCCTCACCTACCACCCCACCAACCTCCATGTACAACGTATCATCTGCCGTCATTTCCGCCACTTCCAAATGGACCCCACCACAAGTGATATATTTCCCTCCCCTCCCCTATCAGCGTTCCAAAAAGACCACTCCCTCCGTGACTCCCTCGTCAGGTCCACACCCCCCACCAACCCAACCTCCACTCCCGGCACCTTCCCCTGCAACCGCAAGAAATGCAAAACGTGCGCCCACACCTCCCCCCTTACTTCCCTCCAACGCCCCAAGGGACACTTCCATATCCGCCACAAATTCACCTGCACCTCCACACACATCATCTATTGCATCCGCTGCATCCGATGTGGCCTCCTCTATATTGGGGAGACAGGCCGCCTACTTGCGGAACGTTTCAGAAAACACCTCTGGGACACCCGGACCAACCAACCCAACCACCCCGTAGCCCAACACTTTAACTCCCCCTCCCACTCCACCAAGGACATGCAGGTCCTTGGACTCCTCCATCGCCAGACCATGGCAACACGACGGTTGGAGGAAGAGCGCCTCATCTTCTGCCTGGGAACCCTCCAACCACAAGGGATGAACTCAGATTTCTCCAGTTTCCTCATTTCCCCTCCCCCCACCTTGTCTCAGTCAAATCCCTCGAACTCAGCACCGCCTTCCTAACCTGCAATCATCTTCCTGACCTCTCCGCCCCCACTCCGGCCTATCACCCTTACCTTGACCTCCCTCCACCTATCGCATTTCCAAAGCCCCTCCCCAAAGTCCCTCCTCCCTACCTTTTATGTTAGCCTGCTGGGCACACTTTCCTCATTCCTGAAGAAGGGCTTATGCCCGAAACGTCGATTCTCCTGTTCCTTGGATGCTGCCTGACCTGCTGCGCTTTTCCAGCAACACATTTTCAGCTCCCTGATTGAACCTGGTTAACAGCCCCAATCAGGGGACTCATATTCTATGAGATCCACCTGGCTGACCTCATTACAATCACTACAGAAACTCAATTAAGGAATGTTAGCCAAGAGAATAAATGTAGATAAGGCTTAGGAGAAATATCAGCTTTTCTTCAAATAATTCCATAGACTTTTCTCGGTTTATCAGAGGGGGAAAATTAGGCCACAGTTTCACTGTTCATCTGAAGGACACCACTAAAGCAATCCTTAGCAACACAGCATGCAGTGAAATGTTCACCTGTAATACGTCCTTATAAGACCCACAACTTTCTGACTCAGAGACCTGTATACTGCTACCCAACCAAGGCTGGTGAACTGCAAGCTGGCCATCCTGCAGTTTAGTTTTTAGAGTAAATTGGAATCAAGCTGCCTCATCAGTTAAGCTACAAAGCAAAGCAGATTCTAAAACAATAGTTGTGTACCAAATTTAATCTGCAGAAAATTTAGCTTTCCTGAAATTTAAAGAAACAGTGTGAGAAGAGTGTAATCATACGGTTGTTATTGCAGTCTGGTTGGAATACGTCATGGAACACACTTATACAAATGGAAAGTTTTACACTATACTTTTTACATTAATAATCGCTTGTATATGGTGAGTCACATTGTATTCTGAAACAAAAAAAACTCAGAACACCAAAGAAGTGTCAGTGCACCTGGAATTTTGATTCTGCGTTTTCTCCACAGATCCAGCCAAATGTGCATAATTTCTCCAGCAATTTCTGTTTTTGTTTCAGATTTCCAGCATCTGCAGTTCTTTGTTTTTTTTTATGTTGTATTCTGGTTTGGACAGTTTGCTGCATGTTTCTCCATGTTGAATCTAGGGCCTATTTAAGCTGTAGTATAGGATAGATTACTGGTGAGGCTAAATACGTCTTGCATAACAATTGCATGATAGTAATAGGCATAATCACTTAGGAGCTGCGCAGCACTCACCTGCTCCTGTCAGGAACACATAGAGACATTCATTGCCTCCACTCAGAGGAGGAGGATCATTACCAGATTGGGTGGAGCTTAATGCAACATCAACACTAACACCTTCAAAACCATTAACTTATATTCCATCTCTCCCCAAACTTCTTCACCAACGTTAACCATGATAAATTTACGTATATCACTACTTTTATGTTACCACTACCCATCTCTGACACACTGACACTGACTCTTAGCATCTGTTGCTTGGCTTGCTTACTCTTTGCGTTGGCTTGACTCATGTCTCTTTAGAGTGTCCATACCTTAGAAAGTGAATAGACCCTGGTGCTCTAGATTTGTTCCTCTCCTCTCCGATCTGTCTGTGAGACTTTCAGGTTTCTGCTTCCAACAAAGTTACATTTTTCTTGGACTGTAAAAGGTCTGGCAAAATTTCATCAAGAATTCCAACAACAGTTCTGTTCCTGATGAATTCTTATTTCAAAGTTTTATAATTTCAGTTTTCCATTCACCTGCAGAGATCATTAATGAAGTCGTCTACGGATTTCCTTGGAAGCTGAACTCTCCTTGTTAAATCTTGCTTGTTGAAAAATTGTTCTCTTTCAGATTGAAGTAATCATCAAAAGCTTTTGGATATCAACAAAAGTGTCTGCACTCTCTATAATGTCTTGGCAATCAATAACAGTTTTGCTGTGGGAATACTGAAAACTTGTACAGCCTTAGCTTTAAGGCAGAGCCTTACCAAAAATGTACATAGGGTGGGGGAGGTCAAAACTAGAAGGCGTAGTTTAGGGTGAGAGGGGAAAGATTTAAAAAGGACCTGAGGGCTAACCTTTTCAAGCAGAGGGTGGTTTATGTATGGAACAAGCTGACAGAGGAAGTGATGGAGGTGGGTACAATTACAACATTTAAAAGAAATCTGGATGCATATGAATAGGAAGGGTTTAGAAGGTTATGGCCAAAAGCTGGCAAATGGGACTAGGTCAGATTGGGATGTTTGGTCAGTGTAGATGAGTTGAAGCAAAGGTTCTATTTCTATGCCATATGACTCTATGATTGTAAATTGGCTAAGTGCTATTTTTTGTGAATTTCATTAAGGATTTCTCTCCATAAGATGTAGCACATTTTCTTACACTATTGCCTGGAACTTTTTAACTATGCTCCACCCCAATGGTTCCAGCTTTATCATATTTTTTCCATCCATTGCAGGCAGAAGGATTGCCCATTGCTGGGACCTCCTGGGTTTTCTGGCACTTGCCATCTTTAAAGCTAAGCTGTGCACCCATTGGCTGCTCTGCACAGTTCATTTTATTTCCTCCAAACATGTTGGACAGAGGGCAATTGGCACGCTGCTTGATCAACAGGAACCTGAATATCCTAGTGGTTAGAGGAGTGGTGGTGGTGGTGGTGGTGGGTGGGTGGGGGGTCACATATGGTCATTGATCATGAGCATTTCCTGAGATATTGATGATTGATGGAGTCCTGAGCAGAAAGCAATGAACTGGACTCAACAGGTTACCCCTCTAACATTCATGTCAGGAATTGTCACCATTATGTTCCTACCCAGTAATTGGGAGAATAGAAAACTGTATATCAATGAGGTGAGACAATCATAATAATGCTATTAATGGATGGTACTGCATGGAAATAGGCCGTTTGTCGCTTACTGGTGAGAATCAACACTTGATTGGAAATGGGTACAGTTTGCTCTGGTGTGGCAAAGGCCTCACTTCCAACCTCACACAATTCTCCCAACATTTTCACCAATGCCCATGTTATTTTGGCCCTGGGAGGAGTCAAACCTTAGTGTTTAATTATGAAGCAATTTTTAATATTAAGATCTACCTCCTCCAGAATGCCTAGTCTTGTGTTCTGCACGGTCCACCTCTGACATTATATCTTTGTGAAAGTTGTATTTCTCCTTCTGTTTCTTTGCAGTGTACCAATTCATTCTTATTACTGTAAAGCTGTTATAAATCTTTAGCACTTCAATACTGCTTGTAATCTGCTGTCCTTTAAACTTATATTCTTGGATTAATCAATACTGTTTTCAATTCTTTTCCTTTGAAGTTTCCTGAACTCTACTACAACAACACTATAGTAATGTCTTTGATTCTTTCTGTATTGCAGTAATACTGTATGATATTATTCAGTAAAGCTTTAAATTACATTATCTGGTGATTCTATCACATCTTATTGCTTGTAAATTCTGTTTCCATCCAAACTGTTTCTCTGTTTGGCTTATTGGGTTTTCACACCTACTTAATGATCAAAACATTGGTTTCCCCAAACTTTTACAGGGCTTTCTCACCTCATGTTAGTAAAATGGAATTTACCAGCTAATTCTTCAATCAAATGGAGGTTTTTCCACCTTAACATGATGCAAACATGATACATTTCCTTTTGCACAAATGTTTAAATCAGGTTCTCTAGCTGTGATCGTTATAAGTCTTCCCATTGAAATCCCAATTGAATTATTGAGTCCTGGTCCTATAAAATCTTATGTTTTTAACATTTCTTTTTTTCCTAGACTCTTTCCCTAAATTTTCTCTTTTCCATCTGAAATAAATTTGAATTGCCTTCCCAATATTGCAGCCCTCGGATAAATCACCTTTCTGGTCCTTTCTCTATCCGTTGTAAGTGAACCTGATGAAGCCTATGCAGATATTGGTAATGCTTATTTTTGAGAGGTAAGTTTTTTTTTACTTGTTTACCTTCGACCCTTATCTGCCTGGTCAGTGCACAATTTTCCCCTTTCCCTCAGGGATACCTAACTTTACTCCTGAAGCCTTCATTTGCTCCTTACAGAATCTCCTTCATTAAGACCTCTGTATGTTCTCAAAGTATGTGTTTTCTTTATTCTTTCCTTAGCCCGCAATGTTCTCCTTGCACCTCTTACCAGCTTCTTGATGAAAGTTTGTCTTTGGAGAGCTGAACTTTCTCTGTTGCTGCTGTCACATCTGCTGCTGACTACTTCTCCATTTATATATTACAGATGCTAATTGACCTTGTCGCCTTAAAGCAGTAAACTCTTAAAGTGGTAAATTCACTTTTCTTCAAAAATGTTTTTCTTCATTCTTTAGGAAGAAATGGGTTCTGCCTGCCCATTACTGATCACATACTGTATCTTGTTTTGGGTAGTTTGTCGCCACCAGTCCTCCTTTCTCTATGCTGAGTCTTCAGCCTGTCTAATTAACAATGGTTGAGATTAGATCATTGATGAGGCGAAACAGAAGAGGTACTTCTCTTACATTACAGAGCAATCTATTGCATGATAAAAATAATGTATAATTTACATTAACTTGCTAAGTATAATTACTTATATTATCAGGAGCATACAGAACACATCTGCTCACATCTCAGAACTCATACAAATTTCATTTCCTTCCACCCAAAGACTGTGTGACATCTTCATCTTGAATGAAGGTTAATGTAATATCAATATTATTTCTTCAGAGCCATTACTTATACAACATCACAATCATTATCTTATATAATATCTTACACTTAATATTATCCAATTCTAACACCTTCTTCCACATCCTACTAATGGAACAGAATTATTTTGGCAAAAGTGTAAGAGTGCTTGCTGGTACATAAAAAGGAACAGAAGCTGAACGTGAATGTGAAATCAGGAAACAGTATGTCATATTTTCTGAATTAACTATAATTGTGTGAATTCCATACCAGTTAAAAAAAAACTTTGTTACTGAAACGAGGTGTTAACATCAAGATAAATAAAATAAATTTAAATAGGGAAAGAATGGATAGATGCTAGCACAGAAATAGTGTTCATTATTTAAATATTGCATGCCCTCAAGTTAAACCAGTAAATCTTTGTGCTAATGCAATAAATTCTCATGTGTTTTCAGTGTCAAGATCTCCATTAATAAAAAGATTTTGTGCACAAGATATTGCAAATGTTTTGGGGCAGACATTTGTTAAAGGTTTGAGTTATAAAGAAAGGCTGGACAGCCTGAGGCTTTTTTCACTGGAGCATAAGAGGTTGAGAGGTGACCTGATAGAAGTTTATAAAATAATGAAAGGTATAGATAGAGTTAATGGTGGTTGCCTTTTCCATAGCATAGGGGATTTCAAGACTAGGGGCACATTTTTAAGGTGAGAGGCAAGAGATTTAAAAAAGACAGAAGGGGCAATTTTTCTACACAGGGGGTGGTTCTAGGGTGGATGAACTTCATGAGGAGGTGGTGGATGTGGGTACAATTACAACGTTTAAAAGACATTTGGATGGAAATACGAACAGGAAAGATCTGAAGGGGTGCAGGCCAGGAGCAGGCAGGTGGAACTAGTTTAGTTTGGGGTTATGTTCGGCATGCACTGATTGGACCAAAGGGTGTGTTTCCATGCTGTATGACTCTATGACTGTATGACAGGCATGAAATGGGTGAAACACTTAGAAGCTGAAAGCTCGGGCAATGTTTCAAACCGGATTCATTCAATGTATTTCCTGTGAACTACAGCCACTAATTTGTATTAGTGGCATAATTACTATTATTTTTCCTTTGTTGCAATCACTTTATTTTCAAAGAAGAGTCTGGCACAGTCTTGAGGGTCTGTGAAGAATCAATCTATGTTATGAATTTCAGAATCTACCTCACAGGTTAATCAATCTCTGAAAAGAATAAAACACCCTAATGTCTAACCTCATCCCTTTATCTTCTCTATGTGACTGGCTATCAGTTCTATTCCAATTTGCCCCACACACTCGATTTGCAAGTGGTTGATGCCCTTAATAATTTTTAATAGTAGACTGGCTGCTAGTAGATCATATTTCCAATAAATCTGTACACTTCTAAAATTTTGGTCAATTAATTCTGGTAAATTGTTTTGATAAGAGATTAAAAATCTTGAGAAAAATACAGAAATCCAAACAAAGACCATTGCAAGTGAAATCTTGGGATAATGCAAATGGATAAAAGAGAAACTGTTATTCATATTTCATATTATTTTTAGATTATAAAATTTGTTTAACTTCCTCCCCCATTAATTCATTCCTTTCAACAGGACTGGTATAACGGTCAAACAATTGACATTTAAATAAATGTGATATTCTATTTGATATATTTGATGTAAATGTGCTATTTTGCCATAAATAGTATTGCTGACGGATTTCTTTCAACTCTCTGCTGGCAAGAAGTGAATCACTGTTCCAATTCCAATTCTACTTTATGGCTTTTGCTCCATTTGTTCCAGGAGTCCATCCATTTTAAGATGAACTGCCAATCACTGTATACACACAGCCTTCAATTTTCAGTGCTATGTGCAAAGTAATTTCCTAATAATCTTACCAAACCTGCACAAACCTGCACAAGGGGACATGTTTATATGAAGAACTAACACCTGACTAGACATGCAATTTTGTGGTCCTCTCAATCACTAAACTCTATGCTGCTGGCATTCATTTGACATGCACTTAGTTCCAATGTGGATCTAAAAATATGTGCTCAGAATAATATTTAGCAGAGGCTCTCATCGATTCTAACTTTTCAATTGTTAACCTATATACAAGGTCTTGAACAAATGCTTCCTGTACACCACAAATCTGTCCGTGGATCCACACTTAAGAGTTCCTTCTGTTTTCACCATAAATTAACTTCTGACTTCTGGCTAGGTCATGAATTGAATACAAAACAGATGTAGTTCAATAAGCATTTTGAATATAAACATCTATTGATGAAAATAAAAAAACGTGGATTGATGAGATATATCTCGCTAAGTACACAATGCACTGCATGCAATTTCAAATTAGAAAAGGACTCATTCCTGCATTTAGTCTTAGAAATTACTAATGATCATATTTCCTGAAAAAATACACATAATGCATGCATGACATTTTATGGAAATGTTACCATGGGTATGAGTGAACCCTTGTTTTCATAATGTCATAATGTCTCCGTTAGAACAATGAGTAAACAAAAGAGATACATTTCTCTGCTAACATAAGTATTTTTCATTACCAAATTATAGTTCTACCTGTTATTCCTGTTCATTTTGGTAGATGACTATTTAGATAATATGCTTTTCTTTTAATTTTTCCTGCCAAACTGGACAATTTCACAATTCCCACATTATACTCCATTTGCCACGTCTTGGTCTACTCCCTTACACTGCCTTCTTCTAGGCTCCTTATGTCCTCCTCTTAACCCAATTTCCTACCTACCCTTGTGTCATCAGCAAATTTGGCTATTCCATTATCTATGTCATTTATAAACATTACAGATCCCTGCATGTTTCCTATGCAATATCACTTGTTGCATCTTTCCAATGTTTTTCCTGTTAGCCAGAAGATCTTCTATCCATGCCAATATACTGCCAATACCCTTGAGTTTTTAATTTCCTTGTGACACCTTATCAAATACCACCTGGAAATCTAAGTACAACATTTTTCTCTATCCACAACACATGTTACCTCCACAAAGAGCTCCAACTGCTTGATAAAAGATTATTTCTCTTTCACAAAACCATGTTGAATCTCCCTGATTACCTTAAATTTATCCAAGTGCCCCGCTATAACTTCTTCAGTGATAGCTTCTGACATTTCCTCTTTGACAGATGTTAAGCTAACTGACTGTTGCTCCCTTGCGTCTGCCTTCTGCGTTTATGAATAAAGGAATTAAATTTGCTATGTTCCAATCTAATAGGATGGACCCTAAATCAAGGGAATTTTTAAAAAATTAAAACCAATGCAGTTCCTAAATGACCTTCAATGATGTTCAAGAGGGCCAGGGCACTTGTCAGCCTACAGCTCCAACCATTTACTAAGTACAACTTCTCTGGTGAGATTGAGAATTTCTTGAGTTCTTCTCTCTTGTCTATTTCCTAATTTATTGCTGCTTCTATGATGTTACTTGTATTCTCAATATTGAATACAGTTGCAAAATACCTGTTCCATTGTCCCTTATCTCTCAAAACTAATCACTGTTAAGCTCCACTTCTACATCTTATTCCAAAACATGTACAAATCAATTGATTTTACCGACCCTATCAGACCTTATACTCAAAGTTTGGGTGAAGATTTGTAGCTTGTTGTTGTGGTTCTGTTCGCCGAGCTGGAAATTTTTGTTGCAAACGTTTCGTCCCCTGTCTAGGTGACATCCTCAGTGCTTGGGAGCGTCCTGTGAAGCGCTTCTGTGGTGTTTCCTCCGGCATTTATAGTGACCTGTCCCTGCCGCTTCCGGTTGTCAGTTTCAGCTGTCCGCTGTAGTGGCCGGTATATTGGGTCCAGGTCAATGTGTTTGTTGATGGAGTTTGTGGATGAGTGCCATGCTTCTAGGAATTCCCTGGCTGTTCTTTGTTTGGCTTGCCCTATAATGGTAGTGTTGTCCCAGTCGAATTCATGTTGCTTGTCGTCTGCGTGTGTGCTCAGGTGATAAGGAGCGTCGCTCCGAAAGCTAGTGTGCTTCCAATTAAACCTGTTGGACTGTAACCTGGTGTTGTGTGATTTTTAACTTCATTTTGTTAGTGTCAACTAAAATTAGAGTGGGAGAATTTGCAGATATTGTGCTGGTTGCAAGCAATTTGATAATTTCACATCAGAAATTTTCATGAGTAGGTACTGATTTTCCACCACTCAGTGTGTCTAATGTTAATACGCATTTTGCACAGTTGTTAGACTTATTAGGCCCCAGAGCATATGTAGTACTGCTTTTACTTATTCAGGGCTGTCTGGAAGAAGCAGGCCATCAAGAGGTCATATGTGGTACTACATACCTACTGACCAGATTATATTTTATTACTCAAATGAAAGTCTACACTAATTTATAAACATAAACTTCATTTGCTGTTTCTTTCTGATTCCCATATTCTTAAGAGAAAAGTGGATGGATGTGATGAGTGCATGTGATGAGAAGTGAATAATTCACCTCTTCCTGCAATTATCAGTCTTCATGCTGGGGAATCACTGGTTAGTGTTGAAATTAGACTAGGTCAATACTCTAGACAACATTCCTCTTTTGCCAAAGAGGAAATGAATGTTTTGTAAATGAAGTAAATGGAATGTTTGCCACTGAAACTCCAAAGACACAATTTTATCAACAAAACTAAAATCCGTCACACTTTCAGCGAGCTTTTAACTTTTCTAATGTGACCAAGGAGTCACGTAACTGATCTAAACCCTCCAAGATAAAGTTAATAAAAACAACAAATACAAGGTGGAAAGTGCAATTGGTAACTAAGCCACAAGTTTCTACGATAAGGAAGCTACCACACAAGCGCTTGAAATAATTAAAGTTGTAACAAGAAGATTGAAGCATTTATCATATGCAATGTGCATAGAAAAAATAGAATCCCTACAGTGTGGAAACAGGCCCTTCGGCCCAACAAGTCCACATCATCCCTCAGAGGAGTAACCCACTCAGACCCATTCCCCTACCCTATTATTTGATATTTACCCCTAACTAATGCACCTAACCTGCACATCCCTGAACACTATGGGCAATTTAGCACGGCCAATTCACCTAACCTGCACATCTTTGGACTGTAGGAGGAAACCGGAGCACCCAGAGGAAACCCACGCAAACACAGAAAGAATGTGCAAACTCAACACAGACAGTCGCCCGAGGCTGGAATTGATGGTCCCTGTGAGGCAGCAGTGCTACTCAGATAGCCTATAACTTGCACATTCTGAGCCATGAGTTTATTGTACACAGTGACTGTAGCCAACTACATAACATAGCAGAGCACACAATGCTAATTCTTTTTATTCAATCATCATGTACCATATTCTCTCCTTTCAAATCAAAAATAATGCAATCTACCTTCAGTAGATTAGAAGATTGACTTGCAGGAGAACATTGTCAAACATCCTCTATACTTGATTCCAATGCATGGACCTAAAGACAGTAGATAGTGATGTTCACCAGCACTTCTGAGTTGGTGCTAATGTAAGAATGGCAGCTGTGAATATAAGGTGCCCATCAGTAATATTCAATTCATCCTTTGTCTGAACTGAATTCACAAGACTATTCATTATAAAACAAAACATACCATGTAGTCCTTACTGGTTAGACTAAAATCGAGTTAGATCCCAATTAGAACATTCCATATTGCGTGATATTGAAGCCTTAGAAAATGTTCAGAGGAAAGTCATAGGGATGATTCCCACCTAAAATACTTTAGCTATCTAGCTTTAGAGACATGTTTATTTAGGACAAATTAATTGAGGTCAGAAATATAGCTGGATACTTATAAGAAAGCGCCAAATAGGTTTCTGTCTGGAGTGAGAAAGACATGTATTATAGGGAATATTTACTAATAACATAAAAACGTGTTAATATGGTTTTCCTGGACTCATTTTGATTGTATATAGGAACAGAGAGAAAATACCCAGATTTGCTTTATCTGTTTGATTTTTTTAAAAATCTGATTTTATTCCTTCCATAACCATATAGGGACAAGTGAGAACATGCACTTTCCTCACCTTTCAATAAAGGGAAGGTGAGATTCCATAAAAATGATAAAAATTAAAAAACAATTGATCAAAATAATTGTTTTTAGAATACCACTTCAGAATTGTCTTGGAGAATTAATTGTGTTTTCAATACTTATATTCTCTTCAAAGAAATCGATACCTACCACTGCCAGGCAGTTGTTCTTCAAGTTGGAAAAACTGGACAGCAATGTACTAACTGTCTAAATTCAATCAGTTTGCCCTTTCTGTTTCCTAATTCCCAAAGTGATACCATTTCTGTCCAGTCACAATGATCCATGTTGATATTTCAATGTTTTCCTATTGAGTTAACATTAGGTTTGCAAAGAAGCAAAACATCTCATTTGAATTTCAATTACAATCTTCACAAGCAAAAAGCAACTTTTTCTAAATCAAGCTTCTCAGTAATGTTTATCCTCTATTGTTGGAGAGGTAGGAATGATCACAGTAATATTAAAACTCCTTTTTTGCAACTAGTGTCAACTTTATTGTCATAATGAATAAAATCTGTAATTCTGACAAATTATGGCCAAATGCATGAGGGATTAAAGATCAACAATTATTAGGAGTACCTGGAGTACTGTATGGTCTCCTTATTTAAGGAAGCATGTTCTGGCTATGGAGGGAGTGCAGCAAAGGTTTAGCAAACTGATTCCTGGGATGGCTGGATTGATGTATGAAGAAAGATTGGGTTGGTTAGGACCATACTTCCTAGAGTTTTGAAGAATGAGGGGAAATCTCATTATGAAATTCTAACAGGATTAGGGCAAACTCAGGAAGGATCTTCCTGATGACCATGCAGTTCAGAACCAGGGGTCACAATCTAAAGTATACAGGGTAAGCCATTTAGAATTGAGATGAGGAGAAATGTTTTCACCCAGAGAATGGTGAGCCTGTGTAGTTCTCTGGTTGAGGCCAAATCTTTGAATATTTGCAAGAAGGAATTAGACACAGTTCTTAGAGCTAATGAGATCAAAGGGTATAGGGCGAGAGCAGGAATAGAGTATTAAGTTAGATTATTGGCCGTGTTTATATTGAAGGGTGGAGCGAGCTCAAAGGGTCATAAGGCCTACTCCTGCTCCTATTGTTTTTGTTTCTATATTTTCAATGTTCCTGTTATTTTCCTATGACAAGAGATAATGTAAATCTTGAACATGTTCTTGCATTGTTTCTTTAGCAATGGATTGGGGTATTGTTTCTTTAACAATGGATTGGGGTATTGTTTCTACATGTTACCAGATCTTCACTTCATTAGGAGAAAAGCCTGTCCCTGGTGAGAGCGGTCAATAATTGAATCAGATAAGTGGATAAGGTTCAATACTGGAAACATACTTTGTTATGTTGTTGAAATGTTCTGGCCAAACAGATGCTCTAGAAGGTATTGCAAGGGCTCACTAATTGAAAGGAAAATTGTTCAGGGTAGTAGTAAGCAGAATTTAACAGTAAAAGCAGTGCAGCCTTCTTCCAGTTAGACCTTATTTGCATTAAAAGTTAAATTTCTAACTCAATAATGATTTAACCCAAATGTTGATTAATGATAGTTTTGATTTATGAAATGAGCAGAAATAATAATCCTTAAATCGAATATTTTCGCTGTGAGGTTATGAATATAATTTGAGAAATGCATGACAAATCACCATTAGTCTTTGGGTGTCAGCCTACTCAGGACAAATTTAATTACAGACCTATCCATCCACAACCAAATGAAGTTAGCATTCAGCATTTTCCAATATAAAGCTTGTGTCAGCATCTACTAAGCACTCAGAAAACCTGACAGTTGGAGTGAGCACAAGATTATACAAAACAAAAGCAATCTAAAAGGATGAAGACACTTCACATTTGCTAAAGTAAACAAACAGACAATAAAGAAGAAAGGAACGAAAGGCAAACAGCAATAATCACAGCCATTGTATCAAATCACTTCCAGTTGAGCACAGATTAGACTATATTTTTTGAGCAAATAGACTCTGGACTTTTAACTCATTGTTGTCAAAGCTCCATTGTGCATACCCTGTGTTCGATTCTGGAGCCAGCCTATTTTGAATGTCTTGTGGATGCTTTACATAATTTTAACTCGCTCAGTGTGAGAGCTTACACATTAGTGAGGGCTAGGATCCCTGCAAATTGCTGCAGAAGCAGCACCTTAAAAGAGCAGGCAATGAGCTCAGAATAATTTCTGAAAGAAACACCAACAATGCTCAGAGTTTGTCGGATCTCCTACAGTAACTTTGATGGAAGATCAACCGAAGCTCAGGGGAAATGATTCACACTGAATTACTGCCAGATTTATTGTAAGCAATCAGGAAAGCTGTACAGAAATGGCAGATAGGAACGTAGGAATAGGAGGAGATCATTCAACCCACCAAGCCTGCCCCACCATTATATTCAAGAACATTAGATACAATAAGGAGTCTTCTGGAAAGTATGGTTTTATCTTATCTGCCATGGGAGTGCTCTGTTATGAACATGTCTTGGACTGCTGCAGCTACACTTATGGATTATACTTCATCCACAGACATAAGCCAAAATGTTTGTCTTGTCCTGGCTTCTAAACTCCCCGGGTTCCCTAGCCCATCAGATTTCTAAATGACACTCTTAGAGGCTGCATTAACTTCCATTTTCCTTTCCTTTACATCTTTGGCTTGTCGTTTCAGGGTAATTCTCTCTCAACATACAATGATTTAAGGTATACATTGCACTGAATTCAGCTCCCTTCTGCAGTGTTTCTCTTTTCCTCTTTGACTCTCAATTGTTTCTCCATGCTCCGCATTAGTGTCATCTTTTGCCTCATCATCTTTAACATATTCGTTTCCCATTACACTACGTCAGCCAAAGTGCCTCAGTTCATCATTGTTCTCGAATAAACAAAAAAACAGAAGAGTGTTCTTCTATTGGTGGCAGGTGGGACTGGTACAGGCTAACACATTTTTGCAGCAAATATTTAACTTATTATTTAAGTTAGAAGGTTTTGATTGCAAAAGAGCTAGCGTTATTACAAAATAAACAGAAACTGCTGGAAAAAACTCAGCAGGTCTGACTTTTTTTCTCACTCCATAGATGCTGACAGACCTGGAAGTTCCTCCAGCAATTTCTATTTTGGTTTCTTTCAGTTAGAGTCATAGAGTCATTGAGTCATAGAGATGTACAGCATGGAAACAGACCCTTTGGTCCAACTCATCCATGCTGACCAGATATCCTAAATAAATCTAGTCCCATTTGCCAGCATTTGATCCATATCACTTCAATCCCTTTCTATTCATATACCCATCCAGACACCTTTTTAAATGTTATAATTGTACCAGCCTCCACCACTTCCTCTGGCAGCTCATTCCATATACACACCAGCCACTCCATGAAAATGTTGCCCCTTAATTCCCTTTTAAACCTTTTCCTGCTGATCTTAAACCTTTGCCTCCTAGTTTTGGACTCCCCTACCCTGGGGAAAAGACCTTGGCTATTCACCCTATCCATGCCCCTCAGGATTCCATAAATCTGTGTAAGGTCACCCCTCAGTCTCTCTCCAGTATCCGCAGGCCTTGGTGTTAGTACCTTAGGTTTTGGGGAGGGGAATCAGGTTAGGCAAACGTATATTTGAAACATATAAGGTTTATTTTTAAATCAAAAAAAAATTCCACCCTAGGCCCTGAACCCCGTGGTCACTCGGATTTTCCTCCCAAGCGGCTCCCATACCCATTTCTCCGGCACCTTTTGGGAGACATTGCCTCTCAGAATTTTGTTTTGAAGAACAAGCTCATTCGGAATAGTTTGAGGACTTTGTGCTTTACGGTAAATAAACTTGAAAGTGGGCGGGAAAGTACTTTGACATAACGAGAAACTTGCAGGTGTTTGTTTAAACAAGAAGTGACCGTAAGAACACACAACTGTAACTTCTAATTTCTATTTTCATTTCCATTGAGGGGGGAAATGAAGAGATTACCACAGAGTCTCGCCATAATGATAACAAAAACGTCTATCTCCAACAATGATAAAGCGGAAAACATGAATGGTTGGAACCGAACGGAACCTACTATACTGTCTCACTTCAAACAGCAAGCGGGACTATACCCAGGGTTTCAAATGCTGCCACCCCCTCTACATTTTAAAAGCCCTCCTTGAACCACAGGTGAAATAATACTTTGAAACTAAAGTTCCCAATCAGAGTGATCCGTGGAATCCTTCCCCTTTATTAAAAAGTGTATTTAAAGACTGTGCTGTGTAGAAGTTACGTATATGAGCAAAATAATATTCATTGTGGCTCTCGCTTTCCAGAAAGGGTGTGTGTTTAAGCCGGTTCCCAAATGAAAGAAGCCAGCCTACTTGAAAAGGAGTTGAATCTAAAGCCAAAAAGAAGGGTAAATAATTGCAAACGCTTGGAATCTGAAAGGCAGAGAATGCCAACTCGCCTGACTGTAGACACGAAGAAATATTAACTTCTCTCTTTCCCACTGCTGTCAATGAATAGCCTCCGAACTACTACAGAAATTGTGTGTGTTTTAAGTTATCTTGCTCAGAACAAGCCCCCTTTGGAAAAGATGGGCTTGTGTTTGGGAGGAATTCGAAAGGAATTCTAGCCCAGCAAGCGAACCACCCCATCATACTGCTGATTCTACACAGGTATCACCCTTACTCAGTGGCAAGATCACTTGCTGGGTAATGCAGTTAGTAATTTACAGGGAAATGTATGCCCAGGGACTGCCAGCAGAGCACGCACTGTTGCCTTTCCATAAATTCTGTATTCTGTAAATAACTCCGTCACGTGTTATTTTTAGGCAGACATTGTAATTGTATCTGTCCTTTAATCAGTAACGACCATTTTAATAAGGTGACCTTTGAGAAGACACGTGACTCCATAAACATTTGTCAAACTTTCGGGAAGATGGCTGCTCAGAGAAATGGTATGGACAACAACTTTGATACGATAGTCATTGGAGCAGGAGTCCAGGGATCTTACACTGCTTATCATCTCGCTAGAAATAACAAGACGCTGTTAATAGATCAGGTATGAATGTTCAAGTGAAGTCATTCGCTGAGGTCTGAAATTTCATCCACATGACATTCAGCAACTTAAAGCAGTTGTTGGCCAATTACCAATGCAGGGGTTTATAAGTAACAGAGAAACCTATTGTTACTTCAATTTAAGCTGCGAATTCAAATGTTCACTTTTTTTTTCAACAGCAGCTGTCAGAAAGAGAATTGAACTTTTTTGTACTTCCTTATCTTCACTCTGAATAGAGAGTGAGAGGAGTTATTTTAACAAGGTTAGAAATCACACAACACCAGGTTATAGTCCAACAGGTTTAATTGGAAGCACACTAGCTTTCGGAGCGACGCTCCTTCATCAGGTGATTGAAAGCCCTTCATCAGGAAAGGGCTTTTGCCCAAAATGTCAATTTTCCTGCTCCTCTGATGCTGCCTGACCCGCTGTGCTTTTCCAGCACTACTCTAATCTCCAGCATCTGCAGTACCCACTTTTGCCTGTATTTTGTTGGTGGAATTCCATCAAGGTCACCATTGCTTTGGGAGTAGTAAATGTTATTTTCATTTTTAATGGACCTGTTCAGATGTCTTGCAACACACCTCTGGAACAGGCAGATTTTGAACTTCTGTTGGCCTGCTGACCCACAGAGGAAGGGACATGGGGGGGGGGGGGGGGAGCTGTACAATGATTGGGGGGAGCTGTATAATAGGAAGGGGTCAGATTCAGCTTCTATAATGTGGGGATGGAAGGTTCGTTAGATTTGTTCTGGTGGTTGTATCCTGTAATTCTGTTCACCATTCTCAAATGGTTAACCAGTGACTTCAGACTGTCACTTAATTGTCTTCGCTGTAAGGGTTTTTGTCATCACCAATAATATTTCTAGTTCTGATGACTGACCATCAAACGTACCACACGCCAACTCTCTGAAAGACCTGCTTATTCATAGTCCGTGTCTTTACTTGACATACATTTAAATTTGTCTTTTTCAAAGGCCAACTTTGGCTCACTGGTTCCTCACTTAGCTATTGTGAAAGAGGTTATGGATTTGGAGGGCCAGGTCTAATGTAGATTTTAGGGCCATGTACCATAGTAACGGTTTGTAAAGTCCAAAAGCACAAGATATTCACATTCACAAACAACAAGGGTTCAAAGGATAGATAGCAGTCACGCTGATATGGAAAAGGCAGTAAGGCAAAATCTGAACATTTGAAATCTCATCTGAATATACCAGAATTACTTAGAAGGGCAAGCCGTGAAAGGCGTCAAGTAAACATTTCAAAACAGTTTATCTTTACTTTGATTTTCACAGAAGACCATTTACCTGAAACATTTAGTCAAACACAAGTTGATAATTATTAATGTCAGCCCACAGTCAGTTATTGAATCAGTGCTCCTTCATGTCGGATATAACTGGGAAGAATCACTCAGGGTGACAAAGGCACATAATTTACACTGAATGGAGGACTTTGATGTTCAGGATCAATGGTTGATCAGTAACACTATTGTTGACTGAACTGGCTGAGTCCTAAAGGACAAATGTGCCCAACTGGGCTGGTAGGCAGTGGTAAAGAAATCCAACATGAGGGAAAATCTAATTGACCTTGTCCTTACCAAATTCCCTGTTACAGTATTGGTGGGAGTGATCACTACAATATTCTTATGGGGACAAACGGTTGAACATTGCCAGAAATTGGCTAATTGTTGTATTTGTCCAGTTCCCTTTTTTTTGGGAAGGGAAGGCGCTACCCTCTGTGAGACCACAGAGCTTTCTCAAGCTATCCTCAGAACTCAGCTCATTAACTATGGTGCCCCACTCGTCAAATGCTAACTTGACAAACGTTTCCGCTGGTTATACCAGGCAGATCGGACAAATTTAATTCATCATGAATTTGATATTTTCATTGCAAGCATGGGCCCCAGCTCAGGGACACCACTGGTTCCTAATGGCCTCAATGCTGCTGCTTCTATCTGTCATCAGATATGCCACTGCTAGAGTCTTTTAAGCTGACACCGCTGGCAGCTTCCTCTCTGTCTGTCTGTGCAAAACCACACAGCTAAACCCAGTACAAAAATATACCTCCTTGGCAACCTAACCCCACATCAATGTGGCACCACTAGGGTTTTCCAAATAGAGATTCCAACCAATTATGCACAATCTACAAACCTGTCTTTAAAAATACATGGATAGTTTAAGGACTTGCTTATGTTTGGCTTTTCAAATCCTTCTTTCAGCTGGGATTGACATCAATATTTTAAACCCTTTGTGGAAATAACTCAGCTCTACCAAGAAATTCAGGAAGGCGTCACCCATTGCTTATGTTTACTCACTTCCACCTTGAGCATCTTGATGTAAACAAGTACCTTTGAATGGTAATTATCTTAGGGATGTTTTCCACTTCCTCAAGATCAGGATTTTCATTTTAAATGTAAAAATGTAATTTTCAAAAACTGCAAGTTATATTTCTGAAACAAATATTCATAACAGACTCCACTTAAGTACTTAAGTGTATTTCCCATCTTCATAAGAAGGATTGCGTTGTCTGCTGCTTCTGCCTTGTTAGAGGGGACTTCAGACACCCCCCCGTGTAAATCTGCTGTAAATAGGTACAGAGGGTTTGTAGCCATTTATTTTTATTTCTCCCGTTTTACAGAACACTTTCAATAGTAGTTTCTGTTAAGTTTCTTTGTCATTTCTCTGAAAGCTTAGTTTCATCTATTAAAATTTAATGTATATCTAACTCAAAATAGTCAAATGTTGTGTGCTAATTCACCAGAAACTGACAGACATTGATGTGTTACAAAGCTCAGGTCAGGCAGAAACATTCGTAAGAGGAGAAGAATGTAAAAAGAATTGCCCATCGAAATGTTCGAGAAAACATCAAGGCATCTAAGTAAAATTTGATTGGGTTTTGTGATTGTCAGTGAGTTAAGTTTAAACTTATTGATCAGAGTTTTTTTTAGGCAGTATTTGCACATTTGCAATATTGCAAGGCACAAATTGAAGAAGCCTGATCAGGAGGTCAGCATTCATCAGATCCAGACGACCTGACAATGACTGAAGGAAATTGTTTTATGGGCTCTGGGCCAATATGGTCTCAGTTACAGGGCTGCATGGTGTCTGTGAAACCTGTACCTTAGGGCCAGCACCGCCGGTGGTAATGAAGGGTCACCTCTGCCTCAATGCTTCATTTTATGCTGCATTCCAGATTTGGAACTAACTGCAGTGCTGAAAATGTGTTGCTGGAAAAGCGCAACAGGTCAGGCAGCATCCAAGGAGCAGGAGAATCGATGTTTCGGGCATGAGCCCTTTTTCAGGAATCAAGGCATCTAAATAAAATTTGATTGGGTTTTGTGATTGTCAGCGAGGTAAGTTTAAACTTATTGATCTGAGTTTTTTTTTAGGCAGTATTTGATTCCTGAAGAAGGGCTTATGCCCGAAACGTTGATTCTCCTGTTCCCTGGATGCTGCCTGACCTGCTGCGCTTTTCCAGCAACACATTTTCAGCTCTGATCTCCAGCATCTGCAGTCCTCACTTTCTCCTCGAAGAACTAACTGCAGTGTCAACCTGTGTGCTAATTGCACATTTATCAGTAATCATTTATCAGCATAGGTCAGCATAGCTATCCCTTTAATCTTCTTTAACATTGAACAGTCATAATACAATTCTATGTGACTGCATTGTTGCCTTCCCCAAAATTAAGGCCAATTATTCAGATGATAATTTATCGGGAGGTAAATGACAGAGGGTAGGTCGTGTTAAAGGGAACATTCCCTTTTTGGTGGGATGTGACAAGTGCTGCTCCCTTAATGCAGCTGTACTGAGGCCAGGGTGGTATTAAAGCATTGAGAGGTGTATACCCATATGGCATTTACAAATGACAGTACATTCATAGGCACAGTAGATTGTGTAGATGGGAACAGTGTGTTAGAAAGGGGCATACAGTCCAAGATTTTGGAGGTCAGTGTGAGAAGTGCAAGGTCATAGAATAATAGAATCTCCAGAACAGAAAATGTCCTTCAGCCTATTAAGCCTGTACCGTCAGTAATATACCACTATTTAAACCAGTCTCAATTTCCTGCAGTAGGTCCATAGCCTTGAATGTTCTAACATTTCAGGCGCTCATCCAAGTACTTTTAAAGGTTGTGAGGCTTCCTGTGTACCCCCTGCCCCACCCAGCGTTGCATTCCAGACCCCCATCACCCTCTAGGAGAAAAAGCTTTTTCTCCAATCCCCTCTGAACCTCTTGCCTTTCCCTTGAAAATAGTGCCCCCTCGTTATTGACCTTTCAGCAAAGGGGAGCAGCTGCTTTCCTTGCTGCCTGTCCATACCCCTCATTGTCATATATACCTCAATTTGTTCTCCCATCAGCCATCTCTACTGCAAAGAAAAGAACTCAAACTTAACCAGCCTCTCTTCATAGCTGAAATACTCTATCTCAGATAAGATCCTGGTGCATCTCCTGTGCACAACATCCTTCCTATAGTGTGGTGACTGGCAATACCTGTACACAGCTGCAAAGTTCTGCACAGTCCCAGCAATGACCTCCCTGCTCTTAGAATGCATACAGTTTGGAAGTAGGTAATTCGGCCCATCAAGTCCATACTGACCCTCCAAAGAGCATCCAATGCCAGACCCACTGATCCCTCTACCCCTGCATTTCCCATGGCCAGCCCACCCAGCCAGTACATCCCTGGACACTACGGGCAATCTAGCATTGCGAATCCACCTAACCTGCACATCTTGGAGTGTGGGAGGAAACCGGAGCACCCGGAAGAAACCCATGCAGACACAGAGAGATTGTGCAAGCTCCACACAGTCACCTGAGAGTGGGCTAGAACCCATATCCCTGGGACTGGGAGGCTAACTACTGAGCCACATGCCACTCCTATGATCCACTTTGGATTCAAATCAGGTCAATCAAAACATTTTCTTCATGGAAAGAGATAGCAAGTAGCTGTAACTTGCACTCCTTTTGAGTGAAGGATAAAGTGACAGGTTTCTCTTCCTGGCCCACAGTTCCAAAAGAAGGAATGTATGTAGATTATGGCTCCAAGGCACACCTTTGAATATAGTAGATAATTGACAATGCTGTTGAGCTGATCTTTGGAAGACAGGGAAATGTAATGAAACAATGTGTATGGGCTGTAGTCAGATTAAAAAGTAAAAGAAATACTGGTTTTCTGTCCGATTTAATTTTCAAGTGGGTTTCAATTTTGACAGCCTTTGCTTCTACCTGGGTAAAATGCTGCAAGATTCAATGAGACATTTGCTTCTGTAACTTTCTGGCTTTCAGCTAGACTCTCTCCAAAATATTTGTAGTGCCTGCTGAAGATTCTGTACTGACACCTGGTAACAGAATATTTTTTGTCTATCAGCAAGTCTGTTCTGGCAACAAGTTGAGATAGAGCCTCAGATGCAGCAGGTACAAGAGGGAGAGGGAAAGAAGTGAGGTGCTCTCACTCGTCCAGAATGACATTGTCCCCATTCTTCCCATGAGGGTGCATATGGAGACTGGTCTTCGCTAGTGAGGGTGATTAGACAGTTGTGTCACCACTTCAGAATTAACAACCTTACATCACCCACAGTGAATTGCTGCTGTGAGAACAGCACCATATACTGCAATAAAGGTCACGACAGCCTTCAGCCTTTATATCTCTGGCTCATTCCAGATTATCACAGGGGATTAAGTATTAACTCATGTCTGTATTGAATAGCTGCTGTCGGGTTTGCAAAAGCTACTTTCCCCATAAGCTCACCAAAGGTGCATGAACGTTTTAAACTCTTATCACTTTTAAAGAGAGGTTGATTAGAGTGCAGAACATACATGTCCCTGTGAAAATGAGGGATAGAAATGGCAAGATTAGGGAACCATGGATGACAGGTGAAATTGTGAAATGAGCGAAGAGAAAAAAGGAAGCATATGCAAGGTCCAGGTGACTGAAAACAGACAAAGCTTTGGAAGAAGATCTGGAAAGTAGGACCAATCCGAAACAAGGAATTAAGAGGACTAAAAGGGGTCATGAAATATCTTTAGCCAACAGGGTTAAGGAAAATCCCAAAGCCTTTATTCGTATCTAAGGAGCAAGAGGGTAACTAGAGAAAGGATTGGCCCACTCAAGGACAAAGGAGGAAAGTTATGTGTGGAGTTAGAGAAAATGGGTGACATTCTTAATGAGTACATTGCGTCGATATTCAGCGAGGAGAGGGACATGACGAATGTTGAGGTTGGGTAAAGATGTTTGATTACTCTAAGTCAAGTCGGCATAAGGAGGGAGGGTGGGCATTCTAACAGCCATTAAAGTGGACAAGTCCCCAGGACCAGATGGGATCTATCCCAGGTTACTGAGGGAAGCGAGGGAGGAAATAGCTGGGGCCTTAACAGATATCTTTGCAGCATCTTTGAACACATGTGAGGTCCCGGAGGATTGCTAATGTTATCCCCTTGTCTAAGAAGGGTAGCAAGGATAATCCAGATAATTATTGACCTGTGAACCTGACATCAATGGTAGGGAAGCTCCTGGAGAAGATACTAAGGGATAAGATCTATTTGCATTTGGAAGAAAATGGGCTTATCAGTGATAGCATTTTGTTTTGCAAGGAAGGTCATGTCTTACCAAGTTAATAGAATTCTTTGAGGAAGTGATAAAGTTGATTGATGAGGGAAGGGCTGTAGATGTCATGTGCATGGGCTTCATTAAGGCACTTGATAAGGTTCCCCATGGTAGGCTAATGAAGAAATTGAAGTCACATGGGGTCCAGGGTGTGCTAGCTAGATGGATAGAGAACTAGCTGGGTAGCAGGAGACAGAGAGTAGTAATGGGAGTTTCTCAAATTGGAGACCTGTGACCAGTGGTGTTCCACAGAGATCCATGCTGGGACCACTGTTGTTTGTGATATACATAAATGATCTGGAGAAAGGTATAGATGGTCTGATTAGCAAGTTTGCAGATGACAGTAAGATGGTGGAGTAGCAGATAGTGAAGGGGACTGTCAGGGAATACAGCACAATGTAGATAGATTGGAGAGTTGGGCAGAGAAATGGCAGATAGAGTTCAATCCAGCAAATGCAAGGTGATGCATTTTGGAAGATCCAATTCAAGAGCGAACTATATGGTAAATGGAAAAGCCATGGGGAAAATGGCTTTTTTTTTTTAGAGAGATCTGGATATTTAGGTCCATTGTACCCTGAAGGTGACAACACAGGTCAGCTGAGTGGTCCAGAAGGCATACGGCATGCTTCAGTTCATTGGACGGGGTATTGAGTACAAGAGTTGGCAGGTCATGTTACAATTGTATAAGACTTTGGTTCGGCCACATTTGGAATACTGCGTACAGTTCTGGTTGCCACAATACCAGAAGGATGGGAATGCTTTGGAGAGGGTGCAGAGGAGGTTGCCTAGTATGAATGGTGCTAGCTATGAGGAGAGGCTGAGCAGATTAGGATTATTTTCATTAGAAAGACAGAGGTTGAGGGGGGACCTGATTGAGGTCTACAAAATCATAAGAGGTATCGACAGGGTGGCTAGCAAGACACTTTTTCCCAGAGTGGGAAACTCAGTTACTAGGGGTCATGAGTTCAAAGTGAGAGGGGAAAGGTTTAAGGGAAATATGCATCAATAGTTCTTTAAGCAGAGGGTGGTGAAAAATGTGGTGCTGGAAAAGTGCAGCAGGCCAGGCAGCATCCGAGGAGCAGGAGAATCAACGTTTCCTGAAGAAACAGAAATTACTGGAGAAATTCTGCACACCTGGCTGGATCTGTGGATCCTGAAGAAGGGCTTATGCCCGAAACGTCGATTCTCCTGCTCCTCGGATGCTGCTTGGCCTGCTGTGCTTTTCTAGCACCACACTTTTCAACTCTGGTCTCCAGCATCTGCAGTCCTCACTTTCTCCTAGTTGATCTGGAGTGTGTTGCCAGCAGAGGTGATAGAGGCATGCACGATAGCATCATTTAAGATGTATCTAGACAGATACATGAATGGGCAGGGAGCAGAAGGATACAGATCCTTGGAAAATAGGCGACAGGTTTAGATAGAGAATATGGATCAGCACAGGCTTGGAGGGCCCAAGGGCCTGTTCCTGTGCTATAATTTTCTTTGTTCTTTATTCTTTGTTCTAACTCTCCCAAGTCTAGGAAGCCATGTCCTGAATCAATGCCCCCCTCTCCAGGCTTTTTTCGATTTGTCATGTCAGTTGGCACAGCCACCAATGGCAGGTGAAGGGAGGGAGTTTGCAGCAAAGGCCATTGTAAAGAGGATAGAATATTTTGCACTGGAAGTATATGGAGTTTGAGGGATGAAGGCGTAAAACCGTGAAGGGAGTTAAGCATAAGGAAGAGACATTTAAACCTGAGGCACTGGGAGAGTGGGGGTGGGGGTCAATGAGGATAGGAGAGTTGGGTGAATGAGATCTGTGCTGAGATTTTGAAGCTGTAGGGAACTTGCTGAGAGGAGTAGAGCGAAGGAGTGAACATCAAATTGGGTGGGTTGGTGGAGAGAGGTATGCCTTCCACCTTTCCACCACTACTGACTGTCAGCAGCGGGCATGGTGGTGGACACCCTCCCATCCTTAGGCCAGTTGAGGACCTCATGGTCACTAAGGGTTGGGGAGTGGCAGATGATCACAATGTGGGAAGACCAATGGGTCTGCCCTTTCAGGCTCCATATGGATCTCTCCTGATCAGCTATGCTGTGGCTTAAGGAGGGCAATTGTAGCTGCAAGATATACCCATCACCAATCCTGCCAGCAGGACTGCTCCTCATCCCAACTTCCTGAGACATATTTGACTGTTGCAGGGAATCCCACAAATGTAGCTGTAGTTATTACTGGGCAAGTCAGACCCCTGACTGAAATCTGTCTTGATAGATCATATTTTATTTTGTTTTTATTTAACATTGTGATCTTTCACAGAAACACAAGCATGCAATGATGCAGATTTATTTTGAACAATTAAGCAGAAGTTTATTCCTAAACATTTATTAAAAGCAATGAAAAAAAAAGAAAAAAGTTAAACTATTTACATATTACACAAGTTGAAAGATTTTTAAGCATAAAGGAAAATACAATCCCATCTATCCCAACACCATCACATTACAGTACTTAAAGACCAGAGAGAGTTCCCTTCTCTGTCATATTTAGTTTTGACTTATTGGTTTCTTCAGTTCCAGTCTTGTGACTTTGATAGCCTTTTTCTTAATTAGCCCCACAGTGATCCTGAATCTTCTCAGCAACAAGTAATACCTTCAGGATTCTAACCAAACATGTCTGGTCTAGAAAAAAGTGAGGACTACAGATGCTGGAGATCAGAGTCGAGAGTGTGGTGCTGGCAAAGCACAGCAGGTCAGGCAGCATCTGAGAATCAGGAGAATTGATATTTCAGGCATAAGCCCTTCATCAGGAATGGATCTAAAATTTTGACTCTGCTTTTTCTCCACAGATCCAGCCAGATGTGCAGAATTTCTCCAATAATTTTAGTTTTCATATCAGATTTCCAGCATCTGCAGTTCTTTTTTTCATGTTGTATTCTGGTTTGGGCAGTTTGCTTCATCAATTCTCCTTTCTCCATGCTGTATCTAGGGCCTGTTTAAGCTGTGGTAATAGGATAGATTACTGGTGAGGTGAAATATGTCTTGCATAACAATTGCATGATAGTAATAGGAACCGTTTACATTTCCTTGCTAGGCATAATCACCTAGGAGCTGTTAAACACTCATCTGCTCCTGTCAGGAACACATAGAGCTGTTCACTGCCTCCACTCAGAGGAGGAGGGTCATTACCAGATTGGGTGGAGCTTAATGCAACATTAACACCTTCAAAACCACTAACCTATATCCCATCTCTTCCTAAATTTCTTCTCCAAAGGTAACCATGATAAATTTACGTATATCACTACTTTTTTTTAATTTCAAAAATATACTTTATTCATAAAATTATTTGGATCTCTATACAATTGGTCATGCCATCCTTGTGCATACATTACATTGCTTTACCTCCAGGCATCGGAATTTATTTTTCCTATATACAAGTCTGTACGTTTATGATCCAGCTCTTCTGCTGAGGCGTCAGTGGAGCCCAAATGACTGCATGCGCCCCCTGTTCTTCGTTAGGCAGGCAGATGTTACACAGTGGTCTTTCCCCACCGCGCCTTGGCGGCAGCTGCCCCAAGCTTCAGCGCGTCCCTCATCACGTAGTCCTGGACCTTGGAATGTGCCAGTCTGCAACACTCAGTCGGGGTCAACTCCTTCAGCTGGAAGATCAACAGAGACCGTCCTTCACCGAGTTGATGATCCTCCAGGCACAGTTGATGTTCGTCTCGGTGTGCGTCCCGGGGAACAGACCGTAGATACTTTTATGTTACCACTACCCATCTCTGACACACTGACACTAACTCTTAGCATCTGTTGTCTTTGGCTTGCTTACTCTTTGCATTAGCTCGACTCATGTCTCTTTAGGAGTAAGTGAGGACTGAAGATGCTGGAGATCAGAGTCGAGAGTGTGGTGCTGGAAAAGCACAGCAGATCAGGCAGCATCTGAAGAGCAGGAGAATCGACGTTTCAGGCATAAGCCCTTCATTCCTGATGAAGGGCTTATGCCTGAAACGTTGATTCTCCTGTCAAAACTCTGGCCGACAAGCAGATCCAATGACCAGCTAGAATTCTCCCTGAGAAAACCAGGGAGATGATTGCACTGCTGGACCAGACCTGCTGGGTCACTGAGAGATATTCAAATGACAATGACTCTCCGAGTACTGCACAGCTTTGCTCTGCAGAACAGAACCACAATTTGGCAAGAACATGTAGCATGACAAGGGAGTAAACACTGATGTCAGAGGATGGCTAGAAACAAGAGGGCTCCAGCAGTTGCCTGCAGTCAAAATGTTTTGCAGTGTCTTAATGATCATTAATGCTACAATCTCCATGGCCCTACGTTAGCTGTCACTTCCCCAAGACAATTCACAAATCGACTGTGTCTTCCCAGAGGTAGCATTACAACTCCTGACATTATGGCCACCAGCTCCTTCTGCACACAAACATTCAAAAAGATTCATACTATTCCCCTTCTCCAGGTCTGCTGCTGCTGGTTTCAGTACAGGAGCTAGAAAAGATAATTTCATATTCAAATTGATCTAAAATGCTGTCGATCAAACAATCCCATAGCAACATTCTCATTGAAAATCATACAAATTTCAGAGTATTGATTTGATATTAATTTGCTGCTGCGTCTTGTGGTTACAAAATGCAAAGTGTTTCTCCACAGTGAAAAGGGGGAAAGCAAGAGGTGGCCTGTTGGGCAGTTCAAAAGAAATATTTGATCTTGGGAGCGGACCTTTTGTGTAGACTTACACCACGTGTGCTCTGCCTGAAGGCAGGTCCTTGCCTCACCGTTTGCTGATGCTTCGTCCTGAACTGGTTTCTTGGCCACTTTGTTGCCAATAGTGATTTCCCATTGCTGCCTCTTCTCAGTGACCAGCAGGAGGAGGCAGGTCTCAAGTCTACTACCGCTGGAATAGTGTTTGAATCAACATTGTTATTCTGAACCATCTCACCACCTAACCAATTGAGCTGTCTCCCGTTGTGCAGAGTATGTGGTGAAGAAAATAATGATGGTCAATATTGTATTTCACAGTGACTTACATGTCAGATTGGTGGCTTCAGAATGAATTGCAATATACATCCAGCCAGCTATTTTAATTTGCTTTGTGCTTGTCTCTATTTTTCTACAAATATCCAGAAACATTCACACACATGGGAAATGGCAGCAGTTTATGAATACCATTTTTAATCTGTTACCTTTTGTTTTAAGGAAGGGTCCATAGCGTTTATCCTTTTTTGTTATTTTCTCTACCCACCATGAACAATTCAAAACCAATGTCAGTGCTGGGAGGTAGTTACCCATTTCCTGGCATCTGTCAGTGCCAATCCATTGTCAATTGTTAGAGTTCAATGGGTCTGTCTCAAAGTTGCTCATTATCCCTTTTGGCAGATGTCTCCCAACAGCACAGCTAAAACTCAAACCCATCATTTGCAAATTATTAGCTCTACTCCATGTTCTTGCCAAATGCAAACATGTGAGTTTTGTGAATTCATTGTAACCTACTGATTACCTAAAACAAAACTAAACAACACCTGTCATCTTACATTATATATTATAATATTATTTTAAATATAATATGATTATAATATGATTTTAAAAATTGTAACAATAAGTAATTATAAAATTTCCCCTCAAAAGTTATTAACGTTATCAATGTTTGTCATACTAAATAGTGGCAGTCATGTTTTTGTTTTATTTTACATGAAGACACCAGCATTTGTTTAAACCTAATTTGATCACTCTAAACACCCTGTGATTCTAGCAACCTCTGTGGGAACAAAACAGAGTTAACATTTCAAATCATCAGAAGTTTTCATCAGAAGCATATTAACTTTGTTTTCTTTCTACAGATACTGACAGACCTGCTGAGTTTCTCCTGCAAGTTTTGTTTTTCTTGCAGACTCCAACATCTGCAGTTCTTTGTTTTATGTGCGCATCATGAGTTTTGCTTCAGTTCCTCAATACAGCTCAATGGTATGTGCTACAATTCCTCATTTAGACAGCCTATAGGAGCAGGAATTTAAGCACAATTCCAGAATCATCTCATATGATTTGAGGGTGGTTAATTCCATGAAAAGTTTCATTTGTTTAGAACAGTAAGAGTGAAATTGGACCATGCATGCAGTAGTGAAGCAATGGTAGAATTTTCATCGCTTCAGTTTCTCTTTTCCATCAACTTGGGAAAATATTGCCAAACATTTATATTTAACACAAGTAAATAGACCCAATTTCACCCCATCACTTCAGGGAATATTACTATCAATGCTTCTGACAAACCCTCTATCTAGATATCTGATTTAAAAGTAATTCTTAGATGTATTTCAGTGAATTTTCAGAAGCCATTATGTCCTTTAGAGATTTGTCAGAAAGCACAAGCCAATAACAATGTTTCATCGTAGCTCTATGTGTCAGGGGTGTCAAGCCTAAATCATTTTATGTCTCTGGATCATTTTGATCCAGTCACATGGGGACCAGTACAAACTTCAATCAATGCCTACATTTTTATGGTGGCTAGCAGAGAGCAGCACTCTGTTTATTGATGTTGGTGTTTCACCACTTTTCAAAAAAAAGTTTAAGATGAATGATGTATTTCCTAAGGTTCATTTACTTTTAACATCTTTAATCACCCACAAAAGCTACCTTTATGAATTGCTGAACATTTAACAGCTCACGTTCGCACAGTTAAAGGTTGTGAAAATATAACATTCCTGAAATGTGCCGGCAATGTTTAAAAGCTGGATGGATAAAACACCTAAGAAATGAAGAAGCATATTTTGAAAAGATTGTTAGTTTTTGGAAGATGATTTGCACCAGATGTATGTTAGTATTTAAATTGTTGCAATAGTTTTAAGGTTTTACAATATTCTGTAAGAGAAAGTTGACAAACTTATTTACTTTTTAAAGCCTGCATTATTTACCACTCCTATCCCTATTGCAAATTATTCACACCACACAATCTTCACACATCTTGTAACAGTGCAGTATATAATTCAATTTGCCATATTCCAAGCTTAGCTGGACATCACTATGATGACTGACAAAGCTGTAAGAAAATTAAAAATTATCAAGGATTTAGTGCTCACAGGAGTCCAGTGGGATCCCTGGATGACTGTAGACCAGAATTCTGTAAGTATGTTGTGCCGACCTGAACTGGATATAATCTGTCCAGGGGTCAACAGAATGGGTTGATGTGGGAAGTACAAGGTTACCAGAGCTCAGTGTTAAAATTAAAATTGTTTTAACATTATATAAGAAAGAGGAGCAGGAGTAAACTATCCAGCCCTTTAAACCTGTTCAAGATAGATCTTTTAGGTCAACACAATTTTCCTGCACTATCCCCAAATTCGTTGATTTTTTTAATATGTAGTATTCTAACAATCTCTGTTTTGAACATGTTCAGTGACTGAACCTCCTCAGGAACTGGGTCAGAGATTTCTGAAGATTCACAACCCTCTGAATGATTAAATTTCTCCTCATCTCAGTCCTAAATGCTCCTTATTTTCTCTGTGGATGTGTACAAGACAAAAATCATGACACAGGGACATAAATGTGCTGAAACAGAAGGCCAATTCCTCCTTAAACTATTGTATAAATGAAACAGCTGTAATTTCAGGAGACTTTTGTTTATTGAGAACTCTTCACTGCATGATGCTTGTCCGAAAGGCTTTCTCGTGTCAGCTTGTTCCATAACCCCGGTGGCTGTTGACTCTCAACAGTTACTACTTCCATCCTTATTGGAGAATATGAAAACATTCCGACCGCATAATGAATTATTGTAGAAGTGCAGCATTTGTAAATTTTACATGCCAACAAGAACGATCATATAATGTAAACATGTTTGTTCTACTCTGCTCTACTTTAAAAAATGTCAACATGCTTTCATGCTTGATGTGGTAACGCACAACTATTCTCTAAACTGTGTTGTGGTATTGTACTCTGAGGAATAGATTTAAATGATCAATTGATTTAACTTATAGCCTGCGGTCATCCCAAATTTAGTTAGAAGTATCTATTTTCCATTTTGATCTGCTAACTATATGTTTTTAAAAAAACAACTCTTTATTCTTGTGTGGATTTATCTCTCTGCTTCCAGTTTATCCTGCCACATTCCCGTGGAAGTTCTCATGGGCAAACTCGGATTATCCGGAATAGCTACTCCAAACCTTATTACACAGAGATGATGACTGAATGCTTCCAACTCTGGAAGCAACTGGAAGCTGAAGCTAATGTTGAACTATTCAGGTAAATAAGCACCAAATATTCCCAGATTGGGGCATTTCAGAAATAAAACAAAATGTTTGAAATTATACAGCAGATTTTTTAAAATAAGAAAATGAGCTTTTCAGGGTATAATAGGGGAAAAGGCATTGCAAGGGTTAAATGGCGCTAAACTTTTCTATTACGGTACTTTTCTGGCAAATCTCACTGCACAGTATGGCCTGTTGATATCTGGCAGATTCAGTATCACATTATTTCTTGCAAGAACTGTCTATAGCCTTAATTTTTGACTTGTTCTGTGTCTGTGGGATTTGTGACTTTGTTCATTTTTAAAGTATTAAATACAAATTCCCCCTTTTACTGTTTATCACGTGAAGCTTTGCAGGATTGCACCCCAGGGTTGCTGATCTACAGGTTAATGACTTCAGTTTGTAGTTTTCTTTAGTTGGAATGAGGAAAATGTTACAACCTAAATTTACTTTGCAGTTAGAACTCCTTGTCTCCTTAAAGTCCACAGTTCTGTCCTCAGCCATAAAAACAGTAAACCAGCATAGAAATTGCTTGTGTCAGGTCTAAAAATGGAGCAATCCTGTACTTGACCGTAGCAGTTGCTGTGCACATGGCTAGATGGATTTATTTGCAGTTCTAGTTTTTGAAATGTATCCTGGTATGTTTTGGTCTTTCTTAGTGTAGAAGGACTAGGAAGGACATAGATGCACCATAGACATGTAAATGAATACAAGAAACAAGGAGTGGGTCACGCCCTCTACTCAAATGACAATAACGCATCAGTTGGACTTTGTACATATAGTTTTCACTGATGTTTAAATAAGATCATAATTGTAATGGAATCAGCTGTGAACTATTAATAGACAGTCCTTCTGTACTTCAAATTTATTACTTCTCAAAGTAGTTAACATTAAAACAAAATGATATTTGGAGTGTAGTGACTATTGTTACAAATGCAAATTCACTATCTTGCCAAACCTCCTGTATGGATGTACTTAATTGAAATTACTTTGAATGAATGAAGTGAATGTATGTATGGATCAGAAGAATAGTCATAGATCCTCCCTTCTCAAAACTGTGCTAATGTGTTCACTGCAGCCTAAACTTTGTGTGATTTTTGAAACACATAATAAATTTAAAAAAGTCAACCTGAGGATCCCAGTTCACTGGAAGCAAAGGCATTATCAATTTTGTTCACAGTGAGATGGCATCATTGAACAAAAACATGATGCAATATAAACATGGCAAAAATCAAAATTGGACTATCTGAATTTTGAGGTAGGCTTATTGGTGAGGCTAACTGTTAATATAGGGCAAATCAGACACCAACCACATATGCACAGCAAGAAGTGGCTGCACAAGTGGTTTTAACCTTACAGAAACATTACCCTTCTGGGGTTTTGGCAAGAAATTCTGCATTGAAATATAAAAATATAATAGATTTTCTCCTTCAATCATTTCACAATGCTTGTTGTTGGAAAATATGTTCTCTAGTCCGGGCAAATATAGTCCTATGATTCACATTCCTTTATTCAATTATGTTTTGAGCAATTTAGAAGTTAGCTCCTTTTCCTCTGAAGAATGCAGATCATACTAATTTGGAGTAGGTTCTAGTCAAACCAACTGAGTCACATACTATTGCTCAGTAAGTTTCTGAGTTAATCCTAGGTGTTCTATTTGTGCTTTTTTTGTTTATTTCTATATTGCACCATATTATACCATGTAGCCAATCTGAATATTGATGGGTAAGTGTTTCTGTAAAATAAGAATGGAAAACTCATTCTTTTCAGCCAACAGCCTTTAACATTTTTAAAATTTGTATGTTAGCTGTAAATTTATTTTTTTAATTTTAAATAGGCTACATCAGACTGGAAACAATAAATTTATTCACTTTCTGCTTGATGCATTACTTAAATCACTATTGTTCACCCTGTAGAAAGTAGTAATTGTTCACGTTCTATTAAATTCTCTGTTGAAAATATTAATCATGTACCAGAATGTGAGTTTCTCGTGAATATATTTCTTTCATGTTAACAACTGAGGCTAAAATTTAAGTGGGTAAAACCCTTTGAATGCCCACTTAAATAGCTTTTTAATGTATTTTGAGAGTATATTTCGTGAGTTTTCAACAAATTGGGGTTTCATTTTTTAAAAAGCTCAGAACAGTTCAACTTGCAGTCACAAACACCCAAGGCTGCCTGACATGCAACAGACCAGAAATAAATTTCTCATGGACACCATGTTATCTCACAGGAGTAGGTAGATGCTCATTGATTCCAGAGAAATACATCCTGTAATGGCAGCTGGTATTGCAAGGGACCTACAAAATAAACCCCATGTTTTCTAATTATGCAGCTACACCACCAGTATTGTTCAATTCCCCTGGTTAATTAAGTTTGCCTGCTATCTCACTGTTCAGTACTTATCTTCAGTAATTGTGTTTGTAGGATTTCTACAGTTTCAGTCGGGGCTGCATTATTCATTGTACACCACAGAAAAGTAATACTCTTAACAGAATTTTGACTTGCTTTGAATTGCATTCATTAAACAGTTTCAGACTCCCAAATAAAGGGACATTAGTCAAAATCACAGGAACTGCCAGCATAGTCTCTGCCCAATGTTTCTTTCTAAGTATTGGTATACCTATCCCCTTCCCCTAGTTCTACAATGCTATATTAATCAACTGTAGTTGAAGTGAGTGCCTCAGATATTGAGACCAATATACATTTTATGCTGGTTAGGAGACGTGTGTTTGTGAGTGGAAGATTGTGATTTAATGGTAATGTCACTGAGCTAGTAATCCGTAAACCAAGGTTAATGCTCTAGGGTTATTAGCTCTGCTCTGTCCATAGCAGCTGGTGGAATTTAAGTTCAGTGAATTCAATCAGGAACTTAAAGATAGTTTCAGTAATGATGACTGTAAAACTGCCATCATGTGTTGTAAAAACCATCCGGTTCACCAATATAATGAGGAGAGGACCAGGCTATCTGGCCCATGAATTGAGGGATCTATTTTAAATGCACATGTCATTTTAACCAAGGGCCCTGATGATGACTCAGGTAAGTGATTGATAAGTTTTGTTTTTAAAGTTTTTTTCTTCTGGATCAAGTGGAGAGAATTTCCCTCCTTTTGGCTCCACATCCATTTTGAGCCTTTCCTGCCCTGGACATCTTGTCAGGTGATTCTTTTCAAAGCTGACGG
Organism: Chiloscyllium plagiosum; assembly: GCF_037043375.1. Taxonomy (NCBI): domain Eukaryota; kingdom Metazoa; phylum Chordata; class Chondrichthyes; order Orectolobiformes; family Hemiscylliidae; genus Chiloscyllium; species Chiloscyllium plagiosum. The sequence continues at coordinate 23,585,207 of NW_028270169.1, read as the reverse complement.
TATCTGTTCAAGTATACAAGAGACAATAGCAGCCATGTTTCAGTAGAGCATTGGAAACGTTGATAAACCATGACAGACACTCCATGAAGTTTTGGGGATGAAATAGTGGACAGGTGGTGCAGATTACCAGAGAAGGCAGTTATTGTTGGCTCAGTTAGCAATGATATCATTTGAGTGAGATCTGATGTTTTCCAGGGGGCAGTGAAAGAACATAAGAAATGTGTTGGCTTCCAGACCTTTGAACCTCTCCACATTCAATGAGGTGACTTTCTACTTCAACAGCATTTTCCTGCACTACACCTTTGATGGTTTTAATATAGAGAAATATATAAATCTCATCCTGAACAAACTAAATGACTAAGAGTCCACAGCCCTCTGAGGCAGAGAATACCAAATGTCCACCACCCTCTGAATTTAAAAAAAAGTGCCTTCTCATCTCCATCCTATATGGACTGACCCTTATTATAAGACTGGTTTGATATCATTTTTCTTGCCCCTCCCTCCTCTCACCTCCCAACCCCACTCAGCCAACCAGTGGAAACATACTTGTACATTCCCCCTTTGAGCCCATTTAGCACGTTTGAATAACAATGCCACTCATTCTTCTAATCGCCAGAGAATATGGGTTACTTTATTTAAGTTATGCTCATAGGACAATGCCCCCCATGACAGAGATTAGCCTGTTGAGCCTTTGTTGCAGAGGCCAAGACAGTACATAGTTTTCCAGATGTAGTTTCACCAAAGGTTCCTCTTGTAACAAAAGGCCACATGGCATTTATCATCTTCATTGCTTGTCGGACTCCTGTAATTTTCAGTGATTCATGAACAACGGCACCAAGTCTTTTTGAAGTACAGCATTTCTGAACCTCTTACTGTTTAAGAAATGCTGTACATTTCTGGTATTTTTTATTAAAGTGGATACCCTTGCATTTCTCCACATTATACTTCACCTCCCAATATGTTACCTGCTCACAAAAAGACATAGGGCTCATTGAAGTTAAGGTTGGGGAGGTATCATTGGTTACAGGTTTATGATGTATTTATAAGGTACTAGGTAGATGTTAATGTAATTAATTCTGGACATAAAAACCTGGTTGGCAGCTCAGGTGTCTATTGCACACCATGGTCCATTTCCTATCTAGTGAAGTCAATTAGAGTCAGAGAGGAGACCATAAGACAATAGGAGTGGAAGTAAGGCCATTCGGCCCATTGAGTCCACTCCGTCATCCAATCATGTCTGATGGACATTTCAACACCACTTCCCTGCACTCTGCCATTGTGCTTAATTCCCTGCGAGATCAAGAATTTATCAATCTTTGCCTTAAAGATATTTAACATCCCGGCCTCCACTGCGCTCCGTGGCAATGAATTCTGCAGGCCCACCACTCTCTGACTGAAGAAATGTCTCCTCATTTCCATTCTAAACAGAGCCCCTCTAATTCTAAGGCTGTGCCCATTGGTCCTAGTCTGCCCGCCTAAGGGAGACAAATTCCCGGCATCCGCCCTTTCTAGGCCATGCATTATCTTGTAAGTTTCTATTAGATCTCCCCTCAACCTTCTAAACCCTAATGAATACAATCCCAGGACCCTTGGCTGTTCATCATACGTTAGCTCTACCATTCTAGGGATCATCCATGTGAATGTCCGCTGGACACGCTCCAGTGCCAGTATGCTCTTCCTGAGGTGTGGGGCCCAGAACTGGACACACTACTCCAAATGGGGCTTAACTAGAGCTTTATAAAGTCTCAGTAGCACATCGCTGCATTTACATTCCAACCCTCTTGAGATAAATGACAACATTACATTTGCTTTCTTAACCACAAACTCAACCTGCAAGTCAACCTTCAGTGAATCCTGGACTAGCACTCCCAGATCCCTTTGTACTTTGACTTTATGAATTTTCTCACTATTTAGAAAATAGTCCATGCCTGTATTCCTGTTTCCAAAGTGCAAGACCTCGCATTTTCTCATGTTGAATTTCATCAGTTATTTCTTGGACCACTCTCCTAAACTGTCTAAATCTTTCTGGAGCCTCCCCACCTCCTCAGTTGGCCCAACTTTGTATCATCAGCAAACTTTGCCAGAATGCTCTCAGTCCCCTCATCCAGCTCACTAATATATAAAGTGATCAGCTGTAGCCCCAACACTGAACCCTGCGAGACACAACTTGTCACTAGCTGCCATTCTGAAAAAGAACCTTTTATCCCAACTCTCTGCCTTCTGTCAGACAGCCAATCCTCAATTCATGCCAGTCACTCATCTCGTACACCATGGGCCCTCACCTTACTCAGCAGCCTCCTGTGAGGCACCTTATCAAAGGTCTTTTGGAAATCTAGGTAGATAACATCGACTGGGTTTCCCTGGTCTAACCTACTTGTTACCTCTTCAAAGAATTCTAACAGGCATGACCTCCATTATGAAATCCATACTGACTTGTTCTAATCCGACCCTGCACTTCGAAGAATTTACAAATCTCATCCTTAACAATGGATTCTAGAATTTTACCTACAACTGAGGTTAGGTTAATTGGCCTATAATTTTCCATCTTTTGTCTTGATCCTTTCTTGAACAAGGGGGTTACAACAGTGACTTTCCAATCATCTGGGACTTTCCCTGACTCCAGTGATTTTTGAAAGATTACAACCAAGGCCTCCGCTATTTCTTCAGCCACCTCCCTCAGAACTCTAGGATGTAGCCCATCCAAGCCAGGAGATTTGTCAATTTTTAGACCTTTTAGCTTTTCTAGTACTTTCTCCTTTGTAATGGCCACAAATACTCAACTCTGCCCCTTGACTCTCTTTAATTGTTAGAATATTACTCATGTCTTCCCCTGTGAAGACTGACACAAAGTATTTATTAAGTTCTTCAGCTATTTCCTTAACTCCCATCATGTGCTTTCCTGCATCAATTTGGAGCGGCCCAATTTCTACTTTTGCCTCTCGTTTGTTTTTAATGCATTCAAAGAAACTTTTACTATAATTTCTAATATTACTGATCCTCTCCTTCGTTATTTCTCTCTTTGTTATCCTCTGTTTGTTTTTGTAGTCTTCCCAATCTTCTGGTTTCCCAGTGCTCTCAGCCACTTTATAGACTCTCTCTCTTTCTATGATACAGTTCCTGACTTCCTTTGTCAGCCATGGCTGTCTAATTCCACTCCCCACCCCCCACCCCCCCAATAATTTTTCTTTTCTTTGGGATGAACCTCTGTACTTTGTCCTCAATTACACCCAGAACTCCTGCCATTGTTGCTCTACTGTCTTCCCCGCTAGGCTCTGCTTCCAGTTGATTTTCCTCTCTCATGCGCCTGTAATTACCTTTATTTATCTGTAACACCATTTCATCCAATTTTGCCTTCTCTCTTTCAAATTGCAGACTGAACTCTACCATATTATGATTGCTGCCTCCAAAGTATTCCCTTACTTAAAGATCTTTTATCAAGTCTGGCTCATTACATAGCACTAAGTCCAGAATAAACTGCTCCCTGTGGCCTCCATCACCAGCTGTTCCAAAAAGCCATTCTGTAAGCATTCCATGAATTCCTTTTTTTTTTTTGGATCCACCAGCAACATAATTCACCCCAGTCCATTTGGATATTGAAGTTTCCCACGATCATCATGACCTTGTCCTTCTGACATGCCCTATTTATTTCCTGGTACATCTTGCGCCCCTGGTCCTGACCACTGCTGGGAGGTTTGTACATAACTCCCACTATGGTTTTTTTGCCTTTGTGGTTCCTCAACTCCACCCACCCAGACTCCACATCATCTGACCCTATGTCATTCAGTGCCATAGATTTAATTTCATTCTTAACTAACAAGGCAACATGCCCCCTCTGCCCACCTCCCTGTCTTTTCGATAAGTTGTAAATCCTTGGATGTTTAAGTGCCAGTCCTGAACCCTCTGCAACCACGTCTCTGTGATGCCTACCACATCATAATCATTCAGGATGATTTGTGCTGTTAATTAATCTATTGTTACAAATACTACGAGCATTCAGGTAAAGCACCTTAATGCTAATTTTCTTATACTCATGATTTCCATCATCTCCAGTAATATGTCCTAAGTTATCCTTCCTTTTTACTTCATTCCTAGTCTGCCTTGAACTTAAACCCTGCACGCATGCTAACCTGCTGCTTATCTTCCTACTTGACTCCATACTTGCTGTTGCTTTCCCTTCCCCACCCCCGACTCTCAAGTTTAAAGTCAAAGAGGTGACATAAAGTCATAGAGAGTCATGGAGATGTACAGCACGGAAACAGACCCCCTGCTCCAACTCGTTCATACTGACCAGATATCCTAAATTAATCTAGTTCCATTTGACAACATTTGGCCCATATCTCTCTGAACCCTTCCTACTCATATACCCTTCCAGACGCCTTTTAAAACCACTTCCTCTGGAAGCTCTTTCCATGCATGCACCACCCTCTGTGTGGCAAAATTTGCCCTTTAGGTCCCTTTTAAATCTTTCTCCTCTCACCTTAAGTTCTGGACTCCCCTTCTCCATGGGAAAGACCTTGTCTATTTATCTTATCCATGTCTCTTAAAGGTACTCTGAGGAAAATAGACATCAAGGGCGGTTAGATAGGTAACATGTGTGTGACCATGACATGTGAAAGTCAGTGCTGAGAAGTTTGAGGTAATGTTGATTAGATTAGATTAGATTCCCTACAGTGTGGAAACAGGCCCTTTGGCCCAACAAGTCCACACCGACGGGTAACCCACCCAGACCCTTTCCCTGTGACTAATGAACATAATACTATGGGCAACTTTAGCATGGCCAATTCACCTAACCTGCACATCTTTGGACTGTGGGAGGAAATCAGAGCACCCAGAGGAAACCCATGCAGACATGGGGAGAATGTGCAAACTCCACACAGACAGTCACCTGAGGCTGGAGTCGAACCTGGGTCACTGGTGCTGTGAGGTAGCAGTGCTAACCACTGGGCCACCGTGGTAGCACGATCAAGGGAAGAAAGTACATCTTAAATATACAAATATAAAGGAGGTGTAAGATAAGAGAGACCCAAGGGAGCTTCAGTGGAAATCTTTGAAGATAGTAGAATCAATTGACAAAGCACTTAATAACACACATGGGACCCTGGGCTTTACAATTGGCAACACAGACAAAAGCCAAGAAATTAAACTAAACCTACGTAAAGCAGTAATTTGTCCACCTTTGTCACATCGTGCCTAATCTGGGCAGCAGATTTTAGAATGGACATAAGACAATGCTGGATATGTTGAGCAGGGCTTGCAGTACGTAGAAAAAGAGGGTTCTAATCAGTGACCCTCTGACAGAACCACCCCAGCATTTTCTGTTTTTATGTCCAATTTTCAGACAAGGTGATGATGGCAGAATCCCTTCTGAAACATAGAAAATAGAAACAGGAGTAGGCTAGTCAATATGAGCATGGCTGGTCATCCAACACTGTAAAGGATGTTAAGTGAACCAGATGGGTTTTTAATGACAAATAATAATTGGTCACCATTACTGCAACTATCTTTGAAGTCCAGATATATTAATTAACATTAAATTCCACTTAGTGACCATAAGACAAAGGAACAGAAATTAGGTCATTCAGCCCATTGAGTCTGCTCTGCCATTCAATCATGGCTGATAAATTTCTCAATTCCATACTCCTGCCTTCTCCCTGTAACCCTTGACAATCACCGTGGGCAGCACGGTGGCACAGTGGTTAGCACTGCTGCCTCACAGCGCCAGAGACCCGGGTTCAATTCCCGCCTCAGGCGACTGTGTGGAGTTTGCACATTCTCCCCGTGTCTGCGTGGGTTTCCTCCGGGTGCTCCGGTTTCCTCCCACAGTCCAAAGATGTGCAGGTCAGGTGAATTGGCCATGCTAAATTGCCCGTAGTGTTAGGTAAGTGGTAGATGTAGGGGTATGGGTGGGTTGCACTTCGGCGGGGCAGTGTAGACTTGTTGGGCCGAAGGGCCTGTTTCCACACTGTAAGTAATCTAAAAAACCTATATATCTCTGTTTTAGGTATACTCAATGACTTGGCTACCACAGCCTTCTGTGGAAATGAATTCCATAGATTCACCACTCTCTGGCTGAAGAAGTTTTCCCTTATCTCTCTCCATTCTAAGAGATCCTCCAATTGCTTTAAGGCTGTGCCGTCGGGTCCTAGACTTTCCTACCATTGGAAACATCTTCCCAACGTTGACTCAGTCCAGGTCGTTCAGTAGTGGTGGGATTTGAATCCTTTTAGACTGTTGTGGTGGGATTTTAATCTTCATTAAACTTCTCCCCATTGAAAAAGGTACGCCGGGTTGAATAAGCTGTAACTGGGCTTTTAATATTGTCCTGACTGCTGTACAGCCTTGGTGGCCATGGAAGCTTAATTTTATAATCATGAAAGGTCACATTCCTCTCTTAAGATAATTAAAATGTACATCATAAGTCTATTTATGATATTTCTATTTCTAGCTTTATCCCATTTAAGGCCAAATAATTTATTCCACTGTGTAAATTTTAAATTTGGTGCCTTTTTCTTTCTAGTTTGATATTTTCTCGTAGACGACAATGTGATTGGTTACGAATAATATTGTGGTTGCTAGATGTTCAAGATTCCTTATAGAAAATGCAGGAAAGAAAGATGAAATTCTTGCTAACATGATGGCTAAATTTTTGTGGACATTTTTCTTTGATGTCAGTGATGAGTGTCCATAACCCTCATAGGAACATTTTAAATGGGCTAAGTTTAATTAAAGCTTGACTCATGTTGTAGGTGGCTGTTAATTATCGAGCAATCTTTTACTGCAGTAAGATGGATGGACAGATGAAAAAGTTAGCAAAAGGCAGTGGTGGCAATACAAATATTTCCGCAAGGCTCGGGTTAGGTGCGAGTATGGAGGGGATGGTGCATAGAATTTTATTCAATTTAATACTTGTGTCAATGGAATCAATTGGTGAATGTCATAAAGGGTGGCATGGTGGCTCAGTGGTTAAAATGTGATTGGTTACCCTGGTTCGATTCCAGCCTCGAATGACTGTCTGCGTGGAATTTGCACATTCTCCCTTTGTCTGTGTGGGTTTCCTCCGGGTGCCCCAGGTTTCCTCACACAGGCCAAAGGTGTGCAGGTCAGGTGAACTGGCCATGCTAAATTGCCCATAGTGATAGGTGCATTACTAGGGAGTAGGGGAATGGTTCTGGGTGGGTCACTCTTCGGAGGGTTGGTGTGGACTTGTTGGGCCGAAGGGCCTGTTTCCACACTGCAGGGAATCTAATCTAATCTAATCTAATCTAATCTAATCCTAAATGAAGCATGCCACAGTGAAGACCTCTCCATCTCTCTGTCAGGTGCAAACAACTCTTTATCCAAAATGGATCTGTGACAAACAACAATGGATTAAAGTTCTTGTTTTCTGCACTGATATGATGAATTTGTTACTGGAATCTCAAATGTTTTGTGTTACGGGTTCATCATAATGTAAACTCAAAATGCCAGACCATTTCTTATTTTGCCTGTTTTAGACCATGTTGTATGTTCTCGTCCTACATAGCAATATGTCAGTTAAGAACCACATAACACCAGGTTATAGTCCAACAGGTTTATTTGGCGGCACTAGCTTTCGAAGCGCTGCTCCTTCATCAGGTAGTTGTGACGAAGCAGCACTCCAAAAGCTAGTGCCTCCGAATAAACCTGTTGGACTATAACCTGGTGTTATGTGATTCTTAGCTTTGTCCACCCGAGTCCAACACCGGCTCCTCCAAATTATATCAATTAAGATATAGATGCAATTTTAAAAATCTTCATACTGAGTTTGGGTGTAAATATTCTGACTAATTTTTTTATCTCCTTCAGTCAATTCATACCGCATTCACATTGCATTCATAAATTGCTTTTTCTGTTTTGACACCTTATATGATTCCTTTCTCTCCTTGTTAGCTAACCTTTCTCAAAGAAAACTTAGCCAGTGTCAATATTGGTTTTACTGAATAGCAGGCAGGATGTTATGATATGTTCAGATTTATTGCCTTCCTGCTTCTGCCCTGTACTGAACAAATATTCATAGCTGCTATCAATACAGCTCTGCTTTAAAGAGCAGTAAAGGGCTCTCCACAATTTTTTCTTTCCTCCGTGATCAGGCATTCCCACCTTAAGCCACTGGAACCAGAGAGAAAAAAATTATCCAGCAAGGACTTTTGTGGGCTGAATAAGGCCAAGGGTGAAACCAGGCAATTCCACCTGGAAGACTTAGTTGAAGTTGCCAAGAAAGAATACCAACCCCCCTTTATCCTCCAGGCAGTCTGCACACTAAATGAGTGGATGAGGAATAGAACAGGAAGCAAATCAAATGTACCCAAAGCTCCCCTAATGCCTCAGCTAGTTAAAGGATTGAATGGTTGATGCAGTGCAACTGAAAGGTTCCCAGGTTTAATCCCCAGTGACCCCTGCTAGCTGATCTCACATAGGGTAACATCTCTCTACTGCAATAGGGAAATTCTATTAAAATTAATGAAATTAATCTATCATTCATTCATCAAGGACTGAGCTTGCCCGAAAGTTTGATCACTGGCTAAGATCATTGACCTTTCAACTCCATTAGCACGCACAATGGAGATTCCGATATGAAGAGTCAACACTTGGGTCAAGAATCTATGTTGCCTGCAACTGTACACCAGCAAGCATCAACATCCTCTTGAAAACAAAGAGGAGAACAAGAAACTTCTGCTTTAGTTGTACTGGCATTACCAGGCTAATGCTCAAGTAAAGAAGACAAATGAACACTTCTGTTATAATGTGACTAATCTTGTGTTTATCTGAAGACAAACAGGTTTGTTGGTTCTTGGCAAAGAAGGGAACCCAGAATTTCAAGCCATGAAGTCAACATTGGTCAACAACCAGATTCCGATGGAGAGTTTCACATCTGAAGAACTTTCAAGGAGATTTCCAGCAGTAAACCTTCCAAAAGAAGAATCTGCTGTTCTTGATAAATCAGCTGGGATCTTGTATGCTGATCGAGCGTTGAAGTCTGTCCAGGTAATGTACATTCTTTCACAGGATATTAAATCAGCTCAGATCATTCCCACTGTTTGAACATAATCAAAAGTCAAGCAGAATCGGACCATTCTGCTCATAGTGGTGACATTTCTCTAATTAGTCACCGTCTGGTGATTATGTTTCCTTGAGCGTTTTTGTGGCTTTTGTTGAGTGAATTCACCTGCCTACCTTGCGTAGTTTGAGCATTGTTTCATACCACAATTTCCAACTCTAATCAGACTTCATGATACTGGGACAGTGACAGAATAGAAATGAGAGGAAGGAATATCATGGGAATTTAGCAGTACAAGGTTCAAACATGCCAGTTGTAGTTTACCTGGGTGTCGAGGAAATATGATACCTTTTGATCAATTCCTTTGGTGGATATTTATCCAAAATCTCTCAAACTCACCAATACAATTCACCCTCACTCTATCCAATGAATTACCATGGGAAGCAATCACTATCCTCTATGTAATATAACACACAGGATACAATTGAATAGCCTTCTGAGATTTGTCACAGTTATTGGACTGTTTCCTTATCCCATTACTATGGATTCATGAGACAATCTTATTAGCAGTCTCCAAAGTAAAATTCATCTGCTTTAGCTAAACAGGCATTACCCTGAAGTATTCTGAACAGCAACTGTTTGATATTGATCTCCTGTAAACTTACTCAGGTGATGATTCAATACTAATTCAGCAGTAACTATGTTCTACACAAGTGTATGCTTATGAATTAATTTAGATACTTATGACTTAGTTATTAGTGTGTGTATCTTAGCATGGAAGCATGCTAAGATTCTATTTTGCATTCACTGAGATTTTATACCATTCACATTCTAAAACTCTCTTTGGACCCAATTTGCCTTGAGTAGAAAAACGCAGAAAATTACTCTTCCTTCAGTCCTCCCTGACATTGAGATGAGGCAGCAGAACAAGCTAAGCACATTCACTTATGGCCTAAGTTTGGAATGCTTTTGTTCCTGGGCCTTGGTTATTAGTTGTCTGGAAGAGAATGCTTGGTAATTAAAGGTACTTGCTATCTCTATTGGAATGCTCACAGACCAGTCACAAGGAGTAGGTTCCGGGAGGTCATGCAAGAGTGGTCAGGAGGACAGAAACAATTTGTGGTGCTGGAAGGAGTATTCCTGATACTCATGGCCTCACACAGGACCACTGCACACTTGCTTTGGAGGTTCCTGTCTGTCTGCAGACCTGATTCAGTTCAGTATGAAAGGCAGAGCTACTTCATTGCCAGAATTCACAGAATTTTGCTTTTATTCTGTCAGAAGCAGATACAGAAAAATGCTGGAGAAACTCAACAGGTGGAAAGAGAAAAATAATTAATATTTTGAGTCATGATATGACTTCTTCTGAAAAACTGGCAGAACTCGCTTGACTAGCTTAAAAGAAGCACTCTCTGATCTCGCAGGGGGCTTGTAAAGGTGCTCACCTTCTCCCTGAAGCTGTCCCCGCCTTCTGTCAGCTACTGGCTTTCCTGTCACATGGTTAAACAGGTCAACTAAGGTCAGACCAGACTCATTATAACCGAGTAAATTGCTAAGCCGCTACCGGTCCCACTTCCATTAAATTGCAAAATAGGTGGGTAGAATTTTAGCTCCTGACCTGGCCCCAACACACCTATTTTGGGGTGTTAAAATCCAGCCAGAATATCTGAAATGGAAGATGTCCCATTCTCTGGAACAGCATCCCTGTCCTTAATAAGCATTCAGAATCTGGAGGTGATTGAGCAGGGTCAGGTCACTTCAGGGCACATGAGTTTGAAGAAACCTTTGTGGAACATCATTTTTTAAAACAATGTGTGCATCTCGTGACTTTTTGCTTTAAAATATATAAAGGCTTGTGCACACTTCTGGTGGAGGCCCAAGGAGAATCGGGAGATCACGCAAATATGGTGAAACCGGGGAATGTAGTGAAACATTGTCCAATATTAAGAAAACTAGATTAGAAACTAGTATTGCATACAATTTTTTTTAACGAGAATGGACAGAATTCAGACAGCAAGGGAAAGAAATAATGACTAAAGAGGAAACTAGAAACAAACAAAATAACAAATGCAGAAGCTATTATGGTCCCCACAGAGTTTCAATACTTTTAAAGAGAGAGTTCAATTCCTAATGTCCAACTCAATGGACCACACGATAGGATTTTGCATTTTCAAAGTCTTACTGTAATTGTAAAAATAACAAATTAAACAATACTTGGTAGGCAAATAATACATTAAAATACAGGAAGGATACCTCCTTTAATTTCCCATAAAGTGACCAACCCTGCTACGGTAATGCTTAGATCTTACTTACAGCATGCTCTTAGCTTCTAACAGGCTGCCTTTCTTCCTGTTTCACTGAGAAATAAGTTTGTTTCCCTTGGTTTTCTGAAATTGCCCAAATTGACTTCCAGCAAGAAGGCCCACTCCAACAACTCCTTTCTCTTCCAGCCATCCCAGGGTGAAGTTTCACTTTCCTTAAGTTACCACTGGTGTCATCAACCAGAGCATGTGCTTCCAACACATTCTGCCTGGTCTTTATTTCCTGCTCTTGTCTGGGGCTAACTATGTCTGTCTCTCTCTCTTTCACATTCTGCATCAATTCAGGGTCCTTCAGTCAATAAATCTGCAAGCAGCAAGAATATTTGCATCTCCTTTTGTATTCTGGTCTTAAATCTGACACATTTCAGTTGAAGTCAAAAAGTGTGGTGGTGGAAAAGCACAGCCGGTCAGTCAGCATCTGAGGAGCAGGAGAGTTGACATTTTGGGCATAAGCTCTTCATCAGGAATCACATGACTGTAGAAGAGGTTATGCTTGAAACATCGACTGTCCTGCTCCTGGGATGCTGCCTGACCGGCTGTGCTTTTCCAACACCACATTTTTTGTCTCTGATCTCCAGCATCTGTAGTCTTCACTTTCTCCACATTTCAGTTGGACTTGACCCTAGGGCCACAATCCCCTATGCACCTACGTCAATTAGGTTCATCATTGGACAGAACTAGTGGGAAGCCACATGTGGTTTTCCACTATTCCATTTTTCTAGAATTAAAGGAGACAATTTAAAACATAACCCTATTATAAAACTTCATATTCACACATGGTGCAATTCAGTCCTCTGTTCATTTAAAAATAGTATCACAGATAGAAAGGTTAATAGGCTAAGATTTGTTTAGTAGTTTGTGGGAGGTTAATGTTTATCCATTTCCTTTAATTTGTTGGCAACTATTTTTTAATTAATGGTTCAGTGGTGCTGAGAAATCAAAAGGTTAGTTTTATCAACTTTGCAATGACAAACATAATTTTCACATAGGCATGCACAAGTGAGTAAATTAGTACTGTGTTTGTTTTAAAATTGGTCAGCTAGACTTACAGGAGTCTTATCATTTTAAATAAGCCTAGAGATTAACCTCAACACAGTGTATTGATTTATTCACCATCAAGATACTGTTTGGTTCATGCAGTGAGTAAGTGTCTAAACAATGATTGATTTTTCTACTGTTCATTGTACATTTTCATCAGGATTCCACTTTTTCCAGTAGGGATACTGACTGACTTAACTCTTGATCAGCCAGGCAGAGCATAATAAAGATCAGGCACATATTGCTGCTTCTATTAAACTATTAAAGAATATATGCCAGACCTTATCCGAAATAAACAGTTTGGCCAGACTTTTTTTTCAACTTTTCAATGCATTCTGAAATTAGGTTGGTTGAAGCTATTGTTGATAGAGATTTAATGTTGTAAAACTTTCTGGTGCTCAAGGCTTCATTTTGTGAAGTCGACACCTGTTAACACTTAATATGTAATGAGGAATTCCAACCTAAAAGTACAGTTTGCAATGTTTTGTATAGGAACAGATTCTGAGGCAGTGCTGAAAGATTGTTTTCTTATTGTCCAGAGATGTGTATTAATATGAAGGCAATGACTAGACTGTATGAAACGTCTCTTGCCTCCTCCCTTGAGCTCTATGTTCTAGAGTTTCTGCTAGGCTAGACATCCCAAAGCCAAGCATGGAGGAACAGGGACAGTGTGCAATGGAAGATCTACTGATGGAGTCCTTCAGTCACCAGGTGTTACAAAGGGAGTCTCCTGGTTTTCCTGTTTTGTGAGAAGGGCTTGGGTTGCGTTGTTCAGGTCAAACAATAGTTGGAAAGTTGAGGGTTAGATGAAGAATGTTTAAGAGAATGAAGCTTGCCCTCCAATGCTGTTTCAAAACACTTCATTCCAAACAGTCATTAAAAAAAACTCAGAAAACCATTGTTTTGAATAATAAAATGTATTGTTCTGTGGCATCTAAGCAGCCATTGATTGATGCTCTTGCTGCTGATTCAATCTAGAATAAGAACCAACACATTTCCCCCATACATCAGCACCAATCCGAGTTAACGTGATTGCATTAAGCTGCCTGAACTACTTTGTGTTTGATGCCAGAGCTGGATTTAAGAGCTGCTGCCTCTCGCAGTGTTGGTGTGGGTTGGGGGGGTGGTGAAGGTAGAAACAGCAACTGAACCTCGTATTGGTGAGAGGACCAACCAAGCTCCTATGGTATAGCAAACGGAGTTAATTGCAGTTTTCAGATCAAGTCTGGTTTGTGGGGAGGACTTGGCAGACAAGAATGTATGAGGACAAAGGGGTTACAAAAATACCATAGCGCGAGAAAGAAGAAGCAAGAGGTCAAATCCTATACGGTGTAAGGAATTGCAAGTTGAATGCCTCAACTGGATACTAGGAATTCTTCAGCAGTGCATTGGGATGTGTGCAATGATAGACTGAATGGTCTCATTCTGCATCAGAACATTTCTGTGATTCCACAAATGCATAAATGCTGGATGAGAAAACCAATTTAAAAGCAATCTTTTGGAAATTAATGTACTGGTCGTACTGGAGCTCCACGTGGAAGTATATAAGACCAATCAGACTAGTATGTCTCATTCAAACATTTTACTGGCTTTTCCTTCTGAGATGTCAAGGTAAGAGAACAAACTCCATGATCTCTGGGTATGGGGAAGGATGAAGGCCATCCACTGAGGGGTGGGAGAAGTGTACTAAAGGATTGAACAAGCTTTTAGATTGCAGTTGTACATGTTTATAGCTAAATTATTATTGGCCTAATTAGTTAAAACTTAGTGGTTGGAGAAGAAAACCCAGTGTAATGCCACCTCCTGGCAAAATGTGGGTTACAAACAATTTGAAATCAAACATGAAGATTCATCCAGCAGTTTTAACATTGAGTGGGTGAGTATGCTTTAGGTGGATAATTTTAATACTTTGATGTGTTGGAGCTGAGGTTTTTATAAACGTGCTAAAAATATCCCGGAGGCGACACCTAAACCTGATTGTCTTTCAACATCAATCGTACCTTTTTCTCTTTGAAATCTTCCCCTGCTTGAGCAGGGCTTGTGAAGTGGAAGTTATATATAAAACAGATTAATATATATGTGATGCATTTAACTACTTCTGTTCCACTAGGAAAGTGTGTTAAAGTAATAAAATGTCTGAGGAACTGATTAGCAGACGACTGGAAAATGAGTAAAGTTTAATCATTTAAAAAGGAAAGGGAAATGTATAATCAGTGTGAGGATAAGAAATAGATCACTTTGATATGTAGAAATATATTTTCTGGATCGTGGAGAAATAATTACTGGAAATAATGGTGTGTTCTACGTGGTTTCACAAGGCAAAATTAAATATTTTGCAGGATTTGTTCCGGAGGTTTGGAGGTACCATTTGTGATGGTGAAAAAGTTGTTGATATACAACCTGGATCTCCGGTTACCGTGACAACCACCGCAGGAATTTACAGAGCGAAGAGTCTAGTGATTACAGCTGGGCCTTGGTCGAATAAACTATTGAACCTCGTGGGACTGCAACTTCCTCTGAAGGTACAAGGGATTTATTGGATCCTACTCATAACCAAGTAACATCATCCTATCATAGGGCTCAGTCTAAAATGACCTCCAAATACATCAATACAATCAAAGCTGCATTACAGTAAAGTGTTCCAGGAATTTTCTTTGGGTGTAATATATACTGATAGTGTTGTACTCCTGGTAATCAATGGGGAATTATCACTCAATAAACTTCACAGTAATTGCTTTGCGATCATTAATCCTTACTGTAGATGTCCTTCCACAGATGCTACTAACAGAAGTCAGGCTACTTCCTATTTTCTGCTCGCCCCAATCCGAGCCCTCATCATTGCACAAACTTCATGCTCCCCCAGATATAGATTCTCTGTTGATCTACTGGAATAGGCAATTGAGCTGAAGGGAAGCTCTCCCCTGCACCCTACCCTGCGAATGCATGGTTCACTTTTACACAGTTATAGCTTGCAAACAAACTGTGTTGACTGAGCCAACCTTTTCTCTCCCCAATATTTGGAAAGCATTGCATTATTGCGATGTTTTAAGCACCTTGAAGGTTTTTACAAAGTTAAAAGCACCATTTGAATGCAAGTTGGTGATGGTGGCACTGGGGCCAATGAAAATCCAGCACTCTTGAGAATAATTGGAAGAAGAGGCAAACTGAGAGAGAGGTATGCACACTGAGGAGGAGGGGAGAGAGAAACAGCAACACACACTGGGGCTGGGTGGGGGAGAGAGCCAACAGACATTGGGGCAAGGTGGGGGGCGGGCAGAGAGAAAGAGAAAAGCAGTGTTATGCCTCATACTCAGTGTGTCAGTATATTTTTAAGAAACACATTATGTCAGCATGCCTTGCAAGAGACATGGTCGTGGGCATGTGACCTGAGGGTATATGGGTCTCAGATTCTATCTTAACTTAAAGAATGTTGCTTTTTGGAATGGGAAGTTTAATGTACAGATCTAGGTACTAAAGCGTCTGTGAATGTAAATGTACATAATAGAGAACTGTAATAAGGGTTTGCTGGGTGTTTCAATACCAAGGGCTGCACAGTGGTTAGCACTGCTGCCTCCCAGCACCAGGGACTTGGTTTCAATTCCACCCTCAGGCGACTATCTGTGTGGAGTTTGCACATTCTCCCTGACTCTGGGTGCTCTGGTTTCCTCCCACAGTCCAAAGATGTGCAGGTTAGGTGGATTGGCCATACTAAGTTGCCCCATAAAGTCCATGGATATGCAGGCTAGATGGATTAGCTATGGAGAAATGCTGGGTTACAGGGATAGGGTAGTAGGGGATGGGTCTGGGGGTTGGGATACTCTTTGGAGGGTCATTGTGGACTCAGTGGGCCAAATGGCCTGCTCCTACGCTGTGGGGATTAAAAGTTACTCACGTTTGGATTCTGACGCTATTAGAAATAACAACAGCATTGGTACGCCAGGTGAAAATGGCATACTGTAGGTAAAACCTGCAGCTGAGCACACTGAGGAAGAATGGGCAGATGCAGCAGCAAGTGGGGAGGTAAACAGGGGAAAAGGCAGACAGAAAGACTGAAGAGACACTGTTCATGTGCTAAGTGTAGTTTTGTGTTTTATTTGAGGAATCAGGCAGCTTTGTTTTTTTTTTGTTGAGGCCAGTGAGTGCCTTCCCTCAATGTGGGTTTTGATCATGTGGTGTGAAAGTCCGAAGCAGTGTCAGTGATCCAATATCACATGATCAGATTTCTAGGAATATGTCAAACCAGAGTTGGTAACCCCAGCCAGATGCTCAGAAACCTATTACCATGCAGATGTGCTTTTGAAACAATATCATTTCCCGATGCCTGACACTCTGGCCAATGGATTCATGCACTTCCCCAAGTCCAGAGAATATTAGCACAGCTTGAAAAGTTAAAGCAGAAAGGAGATTTTGTAAATTTGCATTCTTATTAAAGCTTTGTATGATAGGCATGTCAACCAGAGAAGTGGTTTGTGGAGTCAGTTGCCTGATCTATTAAAGCACGCAGGCAGTAACGTAATTCAGAGGAAGGTCCGACCTCCATGACCTCCCATCTGGGATACTGTAACATGAAAGGCCTGAATCAAAAATGCCAGATTATAAAATCTAACTTCAAAGCCAAGAGACTCGGAAAGGGATATTGCTGGAGAGAGAAAACCAATAAAAACGATAGAGCTGATTTTCAGCACCATCTGATGAAAGGTCATTGCCCTGAAATGTTGGCTTTGCTTCTCTCTCCACTCATGCTGCTTAACCTGTTGGGTATTTTACGCGATTTCTGCTTTTATTTCAGATTGCAGCATCCTGCATGTCATTTAATCTAACATTTGGTTACATCCTGACTCTAAAGGCTGATAAAAATTGAATGAAAGCCACGTACACGTGAATCCTGTAATCCATTCGATGTTTTTCAATTTCATTTACAGTCAACCCTGATCCTAAGCTTACATGAACAAAATCCAAGCTGTTCCTTTTGAATTACTTAGCAAATCTCCAAAGCATCTGATAAACCGACCTAAACAACCTCTTTTGAAGAGTCATTAAAATCAAAGTTCTTTTTTTATATTTTGATCCCACCAGGGTTCAGCTTCTCAGTATTTAAAACAAAAACGTTTCAGTGAGATAGAGATTGCAAAACCATTGCCTCATCTTAGGGTTTAGGTGACAATTATCACTTGAGCTTCATTTTTGTAATTAATGCTATCATTAGAGATTGATTCCTTATAAATATTCCTAGAGGTATCCCGTTTCCTTAATGTTAACTAACACCCTCATTGAACTAAAATAAAAAAAAAGCTGGAAATATTCAGTCGCTCAGTCAGGCAGCATGTGTGGTGAAAGTAACAGAATTGATGTTTGGAATTCTTGAATGAGTGGGCTATGGTGAGAAAATTGAGAGAATCTCATGAAAAGTCAGGTAAGGCCTTTCTCAGTGTCGGAAGCACCATTTTCCAAGAGAAATCTGGACATCAACAGGAGATTCTCACTAGTGAACAGTGAAAGGCCGATTAAACAGGAGTTATTAGTCATTATCACATCATTTTGACTGAATCTTGTCTTATTGGTACACAACTTCCTATTCTACCACCTGCTGGAGAGAAAGCAGATGCTGAGAATTCCCGACATGTAAGTTAGTCTGGGTATCTGGTGATTCCAGCTTTCGGCTTGAACTTTCAGATCTCTACCTCGGACATTTGGCATCAACTTTTCAGGGAAATAGTTTCACTCAACCCCTGTTCACATCAGACACATGCCTCTGCACTGCCAGCCTGCACTCTGGGACACGCTATCAATTATCATTGCAATGCTGCCGCAAGAGTACTATGTACAGGGAGGGGTTCCCTGCTCATGGATTGCACCAGGTGCCAGGCTGCTCCCTTGGTCTATTAGAGCTCACTCACCTCACTCCTACTTGAGTGCTCACAGCATCGCTGCCTTGCCTTGGCTTTTAACACGTTGCCCCCCTGGGTTATTGTGAACAGGTGACCGATATTCCTGTCTGGTTTTGCCTTTTAGTACAGACACAAAACCAGCAGGTTTCTCATGGTCATCAGCAGTTGACAGTGAAAAGGCGTGGATATGTTGCTTCTGTGCTTCACCAGATCCCTCACCCCCCCCCCCACCCCCCCAGCCCCCAGCAATAGCTTACACTGTAAGCACAATGAGTAGGCTTCAAGCCTCCAGAGACTCCACCCCCAATTCTGAGGATAGCCCTCTGTTAAGTGAAGAGAGGCAGCCTTCAGTGGGGGGGTGCCCAGGCACAATAAGTCAGTTCAGAATTTAGACATAAGTTGGGGGGCACGGTGGCACAGTGGTTAGCACTGCTGCCTCACAACGCCAGAGACCCCGGTTCAATTCCCGCCTCAGGCGACTGACTGTGTGGGGTTTGCATATTCTCCCTGTGTCTGCGTGCGTTTCCTCCGGGTGATCCGGTTTCCTCCCACAGTCCAAGAATGTGCATGTTAGGTGAATTTGCCATGCTAAATTGCCCATAGTGTTACGTGCATAGGCAAATGTAGGGGAATGGGTGCGGGTCGATGTGGACTTGTTGGGCTGAAGGGCCAGTTTCCACACTGTAAGTAATCTAATCATCTAATTGGGGAAGGCCGGGTCAGGGTCCACCTTAGTAAAGCCCAGATGCTGGGCCAAAGTCAGTCCTCAGCTGTATGGTCAAGGGATTAGCAGAGCATTGGTTGGGAGATCACTGAGTGCATTCAGGGGTCTGGGCAGTCATCACCTGGGGCTGTCCAGCCTAGTCAGTAAGGTGGGAGTGGGGGGGGAGCATATCTGTGCTATGGGTTTTGTGGGCAAGATGTGACATTGTTGTAGTCAGGAAAATGGGAGATCTCAGCACTGGGGATGGGAGGCAGCAATTTGGGATGTGGTGCACATACACGCACACACACAATATATATATATATAAACCACCAGTGAGGCTGAACAGCTTCCACATGAAGAGGTCACAATTGAAAGTGTCCTCAGGATGTATAAGAGATAGAGGAAATCCAGGGTCTACCATCTTCTATGCCATTTCCTCAGATGAGCAAGGTGCAGTGCCAGTGCAGATTGAGACATTGTCACAGAACAATGCCAGCTGCTAGGATGTAAAACATGAATGGCTGGCTGGCAGTCCTATCCTGGTGTTTGTCAAGGTGCCAGCTACATTGAAACTACCAACCATTGCCCAGTGATGCTCCTTCTGACTCATGCTGTGCTAATCCCTGACCCTGGCACTGCCGGACTGACCGTGGCCCACCACCCAGACTTTAATATGATGGACATCCCTGGTCCTGACTGCTCCAAGCAGACAACTGACTGTGACTAAACCCCTGGACTGATGGTGGATGCTGCCTTTGACCGTACCAGGACCCCTGATAGCAGTCCACTGTGACTTCACTGAGGACTTTGAGATGTGATCATTTAGTATTTGTGTATTTGTCACATAGGCTGCTGGCACATGCTGTAGGTATGAGATTAATATAGCACTGTGCTGTACAGTAACATATCCAACCATTTGACTGATCACTAGCGACAACCAGGACAAGTTGCCTGGATTGTGTCTGTGCTAAACTGCAAGGCAATACAGATAGACTAGAACCTTTAAAGTGAGACTGAGGGGGAAAGTCAAGGCAGAGATGCTGCAAGCATTGAGCTGGATGCTGAGAGATTGCTAAGAGGGCAAGCAAGCAGCCCAGAGATGTTTAGATTAGGATCCCTACAGTGTGGAAACAGGCCCTTCGGCCCAACAAGTCCACACCGACCCTCTGAAGAGAAACCCAACCAGACCCATTCCCCCACCCTATATTTACCACTAACTAACGTACCTAACATTATGGGCAATTTAGCATAGCCAATCCACCTAAGATGCATATTTTTGGACTGTTGGAGGAAACCGGAGCACCTGGAGTAAACCCATGCAGACATGGGGAGAATTTGCAAACTCCACACAGACAGTCAGCCGAGGCTGGAATTGAACCTGAGTCCCTGGTGCTGTGAGGCAGCAGAGCTAACCACTGAGCCACTGTGCTGCCCCATGTTGCCTGGTCCAGTTGCAGTCCGTGAGCTGGATGCCAGTCCCTGTACCCTGTGTTGGTGTAGTAGCAATGCAGTGATAGTTGTCGGTCTGCAGCATGGCAGTGCAGGAGGGTACTGCATTGAATCCAGATGAGCCCATGATGATGTGAAAAGGCTGGCATGGGTCCTGTACTGCTGTCCATGGACAAGCAAAGTGTGCAGCTGCTGCCAGTGGAGGGTGCCCTGAGATGCTGGTGCCAGGTAACCATGATGGAAGGCTGGAGGAGCAAGCAAAGTGCTGGAGTCGCTGGGTACACACTGATGTTTACATTGGGAAGACAGTGGGAGCCTGAATATTAATGAGGCAAGGTTCAGTAGTACGAGGGGGATAATGAGCAACAATCCATGCTAATAGGCTTTTCACTGCTCACTAGTGAGAATGTCACCTCGAGATCTGGAAGTTGGTTGTGAAACGTGATGATCCTGGCGTCAAGAATTGTTTGAATTCTCAATCAATTCTCCCAAGGTTCTTGCCAGAGCCCACATTGTTCAGGTTCTGGGATAATCCCAACCTACATTCCTCCTCATGACTTCACACATTTGTCCACCAGTCAAAGCTTCTTGGATTCTTGAATAATAGGACGGCCAATTGCAATTATGGTTTTCATTCAGACAGGCGTGGGAGTGCTCTGCATAAGATTAAATGGCTGAATTTCCTCTTCTGCTTTTTCCATCCCTCTGCCTCCCACACGCTCACTCTTTAACACTCTTTATATTGATCTCACTGATTAACCTGTGAAATGGTGCTTTCAGTTTTATAATATTTATGGGGGAAATCACATTAATATTGAGATATTTATTGAAGTCATTAGTTTTCTTTTAAAGCAGTCATGTAGGCTAGTTGATTTGCCATAGGTTTTTGCACATATGACAAATGGAGGCAATATTTTTCATTTTTGAAGAAACATATGTGATTACATTTGAAACACTATTTCTCTGAAAGGACTATCTCCTCTGTGCAGGAGCCTTCAACAGAGATTAAGAGGACTGGATTGTAAATCCTTTTTGTGATTTACAGACTGATACTGTTACAAATGCTGCAAAGGATGGGGGAGAAACAGTGCAAAAGAATCAGTTTTTATTCAGCAAAGCTGTTTTATTTTGGAAGAGAACTAGAAAAATGTGTTATTATTAGTATTGTCCTGGGGAGAAGGATTAGACAACATATCAGGATTTACACAGTTTATGTTTCTCATGTGAGTTGCCAGTCATTTTCACATATACATCTGCCTTCATGTTCTTCATGGCTGATCGGAATGGATATTGATGTTCTTCACCTTGGTTGGAGATTCATAGTCTTAGGTTAAGGCATTGGCCATTTGGGATAGACCTGTAGAAAAATGTCTTCATGGTGTAAGTCTTTAGAATTCTCAACTTCAAAGGGACATGCTGTGTCATGGAATACATCTATGAATGATGTATTTTTGATAGTCAAAGGAATAGCGGGATCTAGGTATAGGTTGGGAAAGTGAGATTGATGTAGGCTCAGGGGAGTTTGGCTTCCTCCTGTTCCTATTTCTGATGATCACGTGTTCACCGAGAACTGTTGGAGATCTTTCTAGGGGTACAGCTACGTTTATGTTTCTTGTGCAGAGATGGGCACTCCTTCAACTGTATGATTATTTTTTAAGCCACTGACTGTTCTGCAAATTGCTCTCCAGTGTCTCACAAAACTGTTCCCAAATAATGATCTGGGAATTACGGATGACTGAATTCCATCTTTCTCCATCTGGAGAAACTCCTGTTTTCGGTACTGTACTCCATTTAATAATGCAGCTCCAAATCAAGGCTTTATCATATTAGGGAAACAACAGATGTTCCTATGCTCCATTACTTTGTAGTGTAGCATATCACTGTATTAATATATCTTGCCAGAAGGCTGCCATTATTTAATGCTTAAAGCCCAGAAACATGGAGAATGAAACAATATTGTGACTATCCCAAATCATTCAACATGTCCAGCCAATGTTAGTGGTGCTCGAAAAGCACAGCAGGTCAGGCATCGGAAGAGCAGGAAAATTGACATATTGGGCAAAATTTCTGATGAAGGGCTTTTGTCCGCAACGTCTGTTTTCCTGTTCCTTGGATGCTGCCTGACCTGCTGTGCTTTTCCAGCACCACTCTAATCTTGACTCTAATCTCTAGCATCTGCAGTACCCACTTCCGCCTGTGTCTTGCCAATGCTTGAGTCATACAGACCAGGAAGGTCCCAGGTTTAATGCCAGTTTGATGAGGGTTTTGTTGTTGGTGTTTGGTGATCGAATTTAGGAGATTTAAAGCCATCCAAGATCCACAAAGATAGAAACATGGAAAATCAGACCAGGAGTAGGCCATTCAAGCCTATTCCACTATTCAACATGATCATGGCTGATCATCCATCTCCGTATCCTACTCCTGCTTTTCCCTTTGATCCCTTTAGCCCATAGAACTAAATCTAACTCCTTCTGGAAAGTATTTAACATTTTAGCCTCAACTGCTTTCTGTGGCAGAGAATTACACATACTCACCACTTTCTGGGTGAAAACATATCTCCTCATCTCCGTCCTAAATGTCCTGCACTATACCCTTAGGCTGCGACTCTGCTTCAATGACTGCGAACATCCCCTCTGAATTTACCATGTTAAATCCTATTAGACTGTTTACAGGATTCTATGAGATTGCTCCCCCAACACATTCTTCTAAACCTCAGTGAATATTGTCCTAACTGATCCAGTCTCTGTTCAAACATCAGACCAGCTATCCCAGGAATCAGTCTGGGAAATCTTTGTTGTACTCCCTCCATAGCCAGAACATCCTTCCTGGAGGTTCTGAACTGCACACAGTACTCCACGGATGGTTTCACCAAGTCATGTACAATTGCAGCAAGATATCCCTGCTCCTGTATTGAACTCCTCTTGTTATGAAGGCTAACATACTGTGTGTGGTCTTCACCCCCTGCTGCACCTGCAGGTTTACTCTCAGTGAAAGGTCTCATTATGCCTCCCCCCCTTGCCCAATCTCTCACCCTTCAGGTAATAAACTGCTGTCCTGTTTTTGCTACCAAAGTGGATAACCTCACATCTATCCACATTATACTGCGTCTCCCCATTCACTTACCCACTGACTCAACTTGTCCAAATCACGCTGAAGCATCTATCTATCCTCCTCACGGTTCACCCTCCCACCCAGTTCTGTGTTGTGATTTCCCAGCCTTCACAAGCCGCCCTTGTGTTGCCAGTAATATTAGCAGCCTACCAGTCAACCAGAGCTCCAACAGCTGTAGAAGCGACTGTGGGCTGAGCTTTTTTCTTTTCTGAGTCTGCATTGTGTTGAGCTTTTTGGAGGATTAAG
Source organism: Chiloscyllium plagiosum (assembly GCF_037043375.1). Lineage (NCBI taxonomy): Eukaryota > Metazoa > Chordata > Chondrichthyes > Orectolobiformes > Hemiscylliidae > Chiloscyllium > Chiloscyllium plagiosum. Next base: position 23,561,432 of record NW_028270169.1, on the reverse strand, counting down.
ACGAGGCATTGTGAGTTCTCACGGTGGTGTCTTATTGAACTTGCTTCATTATGTACGTACCCTGCCCCTGTGATGATATTATGGCTTGAAGAAGTGCATTTTGTCCTTTGTCTTTAATGAAGACAGCAGTCTGCTCCAAAGCTAATAAAGTGAACAGCTTGTGAGGCCTTGGAACATTAGAAGCAGCCCGAACGGGTGGGGTCTTTCCCACCTCAACACCTAATATCTTAACCCGGCACACCCTATAAGTTACTTACTCACTCACCTGGTACACTGTGCCACCCACTTTCATTTTCCATCATACCTACGATGGGGCAGGAAGAGTCAAGGCAGTGATGTGCTGCCCTGCCATTCAACTCCTAACCATGATTGAGGAGAAGATCCTGTCTCTGACCAACCCCAGGTAGATCTGGACTCATCAGATGCGGCTCTTGATGTAGTGTGCTGGGAACTCCTGACTGGCGGCTATCCCTTTGACCTGACTGAGCTCTGCTGACAACGATGCAAAGATGCTTGGCTTTGTGTCTGTGCTGAATGACTCAGCAAAACAGCAGTAATTTGAACCTGATATCACTGGCTAAGGGGGCAAGGCACTGCCAGACATGGGGGATGGGAGTATCAGGTAGGCTCAGAGTTTGTGAATGCGATGAGAGCAAGTGAACACATCAGATATACAGCCTGGTCCAGTCCATGAGTGTGATCCAGAGCACAGTGTCCTTGCTGCAGGGTTACAATGGGAGTTGCCAGTGCAGCTTGAGATGCAGCACTGCAATGCAGAAGAGTCCTGTAAATGGGTCGGAGATGTACAATGAGGGTTCTTTAGAGGCTGGCACATGTTGGGTGCTGGTGTCTGTAGATGTGGGCTGCATGTGGGAGCATGCCCTGAGATGTTGGTGCCCACTCTCCAACATGGATGTTGTACGAAGCAAGTGGGGAGCTGAATCCGCCAGTTATTTGGTCTGGTTTCCATGTCATATGTTCTCAATATCAAGCTTGTTTGATAAGATGGAAGGCTGGATATTAATGAGCTGAGTCATGGCATTAACAAGTCATTTAACAAGTCTTAATGCCTGTCAATTATAACCCTCCACTGCTTGGTGAGCATATTGTCATGCCAATTGTGAAAAGCATAAAAGACGGGTTGAGTTGGACAGGTTGGACTGAAGGGTCTGTTTCCATGCTGTACATCTCTATGACTCTATTAAGATGGGCCTCCACACTTATTGCCTGATTCTGCTACACATTTTGCCATAGCTGACATCACTCAGACCCCTCCAGGATTCTGTCCTTTGAGTGGAGAAAAGACTAAGTACACTGTATCTCAACACCACGCCCTGCCTGGCCAGTGAAGATGTTATCAGTAGAGAGCTACCATTGTCCTTTAAAACAGGGGATTTTCACAAGGAAAGGATGGAGGAGGCCAGCTAAATCCATCCATCTTCACTAGTTTACATCAGTGTAAATTGTAGTATTTGAGTTCATTGAAAAATTTACTTTTAAAAGGCACTGCTCTCTGTTCTGAGTCAAACCGTGTAGTGCTGGAAAAGCACAGCAGGTCAGGCAGCATCCGAGGAGCAGGAGAGTCAATGTTTCGAGCATAAACCCTGCATCAGGAATGCCCAAAACGTCGATTCTCCTGCTCCTCGGATGCTGCCTGACCTGCTGTGCTTTTCCAGCACCACACTTTTTGACACTGATTTCCAGCATCTGTAGTCCATTGGTCTCAGTTCAGCCATCGAAGCAGCTGACTATTAGTAGCTTTAAGATGTGCTTGCCTCTCTGGGGTGACCTGTAATTAAGGGTGTAACAAGTTACATAAGTCTGGCAATATTGCTACACCCAAGAGTGTGTATTTTACTATAATAGACCTCAATTACTCCCTCGTTTCTTTGTCACTGCTGAGTTAGTGGCCTCTCACTTGTGTGAAACACTGCCCATTGCTTTGCTAGAATGTCATGTGCCTCACAGGCACATTTATTTTTCATTGTTTGAATTAACCTTTTACCTGTTGAATTGACAACCTTTGTTAGACACTGAGGATCGTGGTTTGTTACTGGAAGGAGAAAGTCCTTGGAACATATGGAATTCAGAAGGGACATCCTTGCTTTATAAAAATTTCTGACTCCATTGAACATCATATCTATGGTCTTCCTTCCAATGAATATCCGGGACTTATGAAGGTATGGATATGGAGATTAGGTTCTTTATTCTGCAAGTACAAATGTGGCTCTGTGTATGATTTTGCTTTTATAACATTCCTGTGAAACATCTTTGGATATTTTATAATGCAAATGACATTATATAAATGGAAGTTTTTCTGAATGGCAATTGAAGTTATAGTCAACTTTTGATCATCACTCTGAGATTGATTGATTGGGCTGACAGATTCTCCACAAATTGTGTTCATAATGATTATACAGCTGCAGGGAATAGAAAATAAGAACAAATTTCATTAGATTGAAACTTGAATGGATGAAAATGTGTGTCCAGAGCATAGATCATCCATATGTTCACTACTTCATGTGTTATCCGTATAGACAACAGAGAAGAGAGAAATGGGTACTTGATCTGGTCATTTGGTATATGGTGTTTATTGCAAGACTTCAGTCATTATTGATTTCTCTCATGAGTGAGAATCACAATATTATGCCTGCTGTTATCAAATATTCTGTTTATGCAACTGGTTTAGGGATTCTTTTAAAGATTATTTTGTGTGTTTTTGGATAATTTAAGTATGTTTACTTTGATCCAGAGTACAGTACAGTAGTCTACATAGTGAAGGGATTTAAAAGGATATTTTTAGAAGTTGTGCATGTGCTTTCATAGATATAAAAGGATTAAACAATCAGGTATACGAGGTTTATTGTTTTCAGGTGAACAGTCTTAGAAATTCATGAAAGAAATTGTACCACTTTTCCAGCAGGAGAAAATTTAACCACTGTCCCTTGACATTCAATGGCATTACTATCCCTAAATCCCCACTGTCAATATGCTGAGGGTTACCATTGACCCTCTGTGGTGGATGAAGATACAAATAAAATACATTTGGACAGGTACATGAATAGGAAAAGTTTCAAGGGATATGAGTCAAGTGCAGGGAAGTGGGGCTCTTGAGAAATGTGGTTGGCATGGATGAGATAGACTGAAGGGTCTGTTTCCATGTCGTATGACTTTATCACTCCATGACTAAATGAGGTAGACTAGCCATATAAATAGCGGTTACAAGAGCAGGTCAGAGTTTAGGTATCTTGCAGTGAGTAACTCACCTCCTAACACACATTCCCTATAATTTTTCCTGCCACTGCATGTGGCTCCTGACTCAGTATACAGCAGTGCCTTTTGGTTTCAGAAGCCAATGCATCAGTATGCCAATTGGCATACGCGGAACCTGCCAGCCTCACAGCTTAGAGGGAATGTTGTTCCTGACTCCCCAAAGCCTGTCTCCTTTTACATTGCACAAATCTGGAGGATAATGGAATATTACCTGGATGAGTACAACTCCAACAACACTGAAGAAGCTTGATACCATCCAGGGCAAAGTATCTCACTTGATTGGCACCACATCCACAAACATCCACTCCCTCCATCACCAATGCTCAGTAGCAGCTGTGTGTACCATCCATAGGAGGCACTACAGAAAAATCACAAGAATCCTTAAGCAGCACTTTCCAAACCCAGGACTACTACCATGTCGAAGGACAAAGGCAGCTTATACATGGGAACACTACCACCTGCAAGTTTCCCTCTAAGCCATTGACTGTCCTGACTGTGAAAGATATCATATCCTTCACTATCACTGGGTCAAAATCCTGGTCTTCCTCTGCTAATAGCCTTGTGCGCGTGGACTGCAGCAGTTCAAGAAGACAGCTCACCACCACCTTAAGGGCAACAGGGGATGGATAGTAAATGCTGGCCCAGCCAGCAAAGGCCATATCCCATGAGTTAAAATAAAGCAGTACAGAAATTATAAATTGAAGAGCAAGAATATTAATACATACTGTAAATTAACAAGTAATGTTCACCTGTAAAATAGGGCAATGTCAAAAGCCTGGACACACATTTATTATCAAAGTAAGAAAAGGCAGTTTTAAATTCAAAGCCATGGGTATTTTCAGCATAGATTTGACCTTTTGACATTGTCTTCTCATAGATGGAAAAATAAATATATGCAAAAATATTGTTTAAGGTCTTATATGTATTCATAATTACCATCTGCAAAATATTCCTCTCCTTTGTCACAGTTTTGCCAGCTTCCTGTCAGCCTTCTGTGCAATGATAAATTCTTCAGTTTGCCTTCGTAATGGAAACAAACGCACAAGACTTGTCATGCTTCTGTTACACATCCCACCCACTAGGATGATGTTGTAAGGCCTCAGTTTGGGTGTCCTAAAACCTATTTGCTAAACTCTCACCCACATGACTATGCTTCCCATATTGTTATGCATTTTGTAATCTAGCCATATATAATATAACAAGAATCAGACAAAAACAAGAGTAGGATTTATTACTTTAAAATGGGCTTTCAATTATTTTCAGCACCTAACCTCAGGTAATGCACCTGAAGCCTACTTGTTTTTGAAGTGGAATTAGGAACATTAAATATTTTTAACGCTGAGTTGGATAGATTCATGACTGGAAAAGGAGTCAAATGTTATAGATGGGAAAATGGAGTTGAAGCCTTAAGCAGTTCAGCTTTGATTCTATCAAATAGGAGACAGGCTCAAGAGGCTGAATAGCGTATTCATGTATGATTTATACGATCTGGACTCACTGAATACCACCACTATAGGAGTGATTAATGCAATTATATACACGTGTCAATGTTAAGTAAAATCTATACACAAATTAATGTCTGTCGTAAAATGTTCATGAATTTCTAGTGAAAAGATTTCTTTATATCATTAAAGACAGTGGCTTTGAGTGTTTTTTTTGGAATTAATGCTTAAATCCAATGCAGACAGACAAAAGTCCTCAGACAGCTAGCTGCAAAGATCCTGAACGGAAGAGAGTTAGGTAGTCTCAACTAATTTCACAGCACAGGTCTTTTTTTTCATACTGGGACATTAACTTGACTGCTTCACTCTGAAAAGCAATAAATGTAATTGGTGTGGGATATAAAAATGTCACTACTGATTATGCAATTAGGGATGGGCAACAAGTGCTGACCTTGCCTGTAACATACATTTCCTGTGAAAGAATTAAAACTATTCTGCGATTGGAATTAGGCCTATTGTAGAAGATTTGTTATATGTGCAAGCAGTGAAGAAACATGTAGTGAGGAACATCATCTAAACTGCAAGAATAATGCCAAGGCACTCAGTCTTTATAATCCATTTCATTATACAGAGAGCATAAAGGATACCCTTACTCTATCACTTAGGTTGGAGAGACAACTTGGCAATCAGCTATCAAAAAGGAATACAAATCATTTTCATAATACAAAAGAATAAAAGTATTTTGAAGAGATTGCCAGGAAATGGTTGAAATCTCTTTTCTGTGGAGTCTAATGTCCTGAATTCTGAAGGTAGCCTTAGGCTTGAAAAGATCACATTTTGATCTGGCAGTGACTTGATGAGCACTTGGCCTTGGTACTGGGATAAATTGCAATAACCATGTCTATCCTCTAGAGGGACTGTCATTGTTTTATGCCATTATCGAATGCCTGTAAGTCCCCTTCCACTGGGGATGGGGTAATCCATCCTCAATTTAAAAAAAACTTGTTGAAAGGAAATACCACTCCCAGCCTAAAGCAATGAAAATCTTATTTAAATGTGGGTGGTCTGCAGACAGAAGGCTTTGCTGGTTTTGTACCTTTGTGGCAATGAGCAGGGTTCTGCATGGTGATGGGGAATGACAAGTGAAAAGTTGCTTTGAGATATCTACCTCCCCAACATGAAGTCTGAAGGGTCAAATTGCAGCAATGTGGTATTAATTGAACAAGAGTTCAGTATGGATTGTTTTTCCCATCAATTTTGTCAGGCCAAGGGGCAAAATAATTAGATCTTATTTGATCTAACCACCTGATGAAGGAGCAGCACTCCGAAAGCTAAATCTGTTGGACGATAACCTGGTGTTGTGTGATTTTTAACATAGATCTTATTTATTTTCTTAAACATGATTGCATGTGATTCTTTTGATACATAGCTGTGCTGTTGCAGTCTATTGTGAGTCATAATGGGAACACAATACATTGGGAGACATAAAGAATAAAATTTAATTCTACATTGCCAGTGCTTATGAGATAAAAGGTCATCTCCTCCTCCTAACGTTAATGGCCGAAAGGGAAATGTGTTAGTGTAGCTCCAACCTAATTTATAATACATGTGAATACATCGCAGAAATAAATTAATAATGTGGCATAAATTGTGCCTTGGTTTGAATAAGGAATGCGCCCTTTCTGGACATGTGTGTATAAGAAAGTGAGTGTGTGAGAACATGTGTATGTCTAGAATGTACTCTATAACAGATGGCAGATGATCTTGAACAAAAATTCCCTTTTTAGGTCTGCTACCACAGTGGCAGTGATGCTGACCCAGATGAACGTGATATCGTATTTCAGCAGCCTTCTCAGGATGTGAACATTCTGAGCACCTTTTTATCTAAAGAGTTTCCTGGCGTGGATCCAAAGCCTGCGATTGTTGAATACTGCATGTATACAGTAACGTATCATTCTCCTTGTCTTCATGTAACTAGAAAGGCTTTAAAAGCTATACTGGAAATCTGGTTCCCTTTGATTTCTTAGGATCTATTTTCTTTGAGTTGTGAAAGAAAGAATAATTCCTCATAAATATTAATATCTCTTCAGAATCACTCCTCTGTAAAATCGGTTTCCGGTATTTTAGGCTGTGTTGAAACTTTCATCAAAGGGGCTTTGAATAAAATTGGCACATAAAATGTTAGTACCTTCAAGATCTACATGTACATCCTACCTTATTACTCCTGAAAAAATAATATTCTAGTTACTTTTAATATTGTATTAAAACAGCAATTATATTTAGTAGCCTAAAGCATATTTTCTATTTAATATCTTCTCTAAATATACTAAAGAATTGTGTGTATATTAATTTAATCCTCAGTCATATAAATACCTGCGGCATATGAGAACAAAATACCATATATGCTAGACTCCTAATTCCCTTGAGTATATTTCCTATAGCTCTAAGACAATCTCCTGTACATTCCTTGCAATTTAATTGAAACATTTTTCTGAACTGGTTATGTTATCAGTTTCTCCAAGCCTTTAATCAATTTAATATTAACTTGACAATTGCTAATAGCCCTTATTACATTATATAATATAGTCTCAACACAATGAAAGTATTATGTAACAGATGGAATCAGGTAAGGAAAGGACTATAATTTAACCTCAGGTTTCAGAAGGTATTTAAAATAATCTCACACTTCATTTTTATGGTTTCTGACATTCCTTCACTATCATGTTATTATCCATGGCATTATATTATAGTCACCACATAACAAAGCAGAATTGGGGGATATTTCCCCAAGCTGATTCTGTGCTCTATTTCAGTTTGATTAGTACAACATGAATTGTCAGATGCGAGCTAATACAAAATACTGAAATATTGATTCAACTTCAGCAAAAAGAAAAATCATTTGATTGAGCCTATGTGAACCATAATGTTATACAGTAGGTCTATGTTACTCACTTAATTTATGATGGTGAGGGAGAATTGTAACTCAGATGGACTGTTTGTTTCAAGGGTAATATTTTCCTGCATGGGGCTATAATTTTTTGTCAAATAAACACATTCTCAAGGCAAACAATAATAATAATTTATTCATAGAAAAGCCTGAAGGAACCACTGTATTAAGGGTTGACTTTCCACGGTTATCAACTTTCCTGATTCTTGTGAACCCATTTAGTTTACAAACTCAAATTGCTGACAGTTTCCTTTTTTGAAAGTCTTTTTGTTCAGTGTTTCTGAGTCAGCCCCTGTTTGCAAAGCTCATAAATAACCTGACTTGTGTCTGGAAATGAATTCAACCTTGTTCTGAAATCCTCTAACAATACAAATGTGGCTTGATGTAAAATGTTTTGAAACGACTTTTCAAAATGCATGCTTCATCGGAAGGCTGAAAAATGTGCACTTTCAAATGTAAGCAAGATGTGGGATGGTAGGAGAGGCAGTGCAGGTTGAGGAGTGTTAACATTTCCTCATCCACCCCACCCGCCTCACCAACTCCTCATTCTACTGGGCAGGCAGCCAGGTAGGCAAATGCTGTGGATGATTTGTTTGCACTGGTCCCATTGCCTTCCCATGGGTTCCAACATTTACAGCAAGGTCTAGCTATTCCGATTACATTATTTGCACTTTGACTGCAATTTTCACCTCAGAACTAGCAGGGAACCTGTTGCTGCTGCTCTGCCTGACTCTGGACATTGAAAAGAGGAACCAGCATCTGCAGAGGTCAGACATCTTCATGCCTTGCTATTTGGTTTCTCTGGGCTAGGAATATTTTCCCCTTGATGCCACAAGGAAACCTAGGTATCATCTCAGTGCCTTTTTAACCTGCTGGCACAGTCCGATTCTTTTAGTCCGTACTGATGATGTCCGATGCTGCCTGCACTCTCACCCCCATTTGGCCTTTTGGGCAGCTAGTACTTGCTACAGGTTCAAAGGACTGACAACAAACCTCAGCCTCTTGTTGGATGGGACTGGATGGTTTTCCATTCACTCTGGCCTTCAACTGCACTGATCCTGTGCTTCATTCAAATCGACTCCTCTATATGCAAGCATTTTTGGTCAAGTTAGGCCCAATGGAGAAATGACAGCTGAGGTTTTGTTTTTCACACTGTAATCTTCACATTTCCATTCAATAGGTTACCCCAGATTCAGACTTCATTCTGGATTATCATCCAGAGCACAGCAACATCATCATTGGAGCTGGATTCTCAGGTTGGTACAGTTACAATATGAACTGACTGCTAATCTTATAAAATCACATTCTCTTCGGTACGATTTCCTTTTACTGAATTGCAAAAAATCAATATTGTGAATCTTTTCATTGCCAATATCTATTAAAGCATGAAAGACTTACCTTTTTAATTTTGATATGAGTAAACTTTTACAGAATAGATCTCTGGTTGCAGTTCACAATTTTTAAAAAAGAATTATTTTGCAGATATTGTAAAGACTTTTAATTTGAAGAAAAATTCAGAGCTCTGAGGATTGTCTAGTTGGGGGTCAGGGATGGAATAAAATAGATGCTGTACACACGTGAACGAAAATATTATTGAAGCTATATGCATTAAAAATACTTCTGAAGTAGCTAGTAGCTCTTAGGAAGACTATGTAAAAGGAGGCATAATAAAGTTGAAGAGAAGGTGGCCAAAGTTGACAAATTGTGGCCATGATTTTTCTTTCAATCTGTCATAGGCTCCCATTAAGTCAAAGTGACAGCATCGCAACTGCCCAAGGTAGATTCTCAAATCTTATTCAAACTCTTGTGTGAATTGTGTGTTGCCATTTGAGCTCAAATTCCTTCAGGCCAGATGTTCATGGGACAGAAGTTATCAGTCAAAAGCCTTGCTGGTGATCTTGCTAATGATACTGTTGAAAAGAAACACTGGAAAACTAGCCTGACAGAGAACTCAGGCGGAACTTTTATTACCTCTCCCCTGTTGTTGTGCTGGAATTATTGTGACAGGGTTGGCCTGACTTACTTGCACTCCCAACATTGCTTGGAAGCCATGTGTCAATGCATTAAATATGTAGTTCAGACCGGTGATTATTTATTGAAGCTAACCAGGATTTATCCAGAATTTGGTTTACAGTCTTTTTCAACTCCCTTCCTTAATGTCACACAAACAGTCTCTTATCAGCAAACCATCTAAAAGTAATTGATCACAGCCAAGTATAATTTATTGGCTGTTCCTGTAGCTAGTTCTAATTTAGTAACATCCATTTTGTTGTGATAAGCCAAATACTGAATAAGCCCTCAAGCTACAAATCCAATCTGCAGCCAATTTATAATTTAAATAAAGGTAAAAGCATTGCGAAAGTAAAATCTACTTTCGATTGAAGAGTTCCCTTCCAGGCTATTTCCTTATGTCAATCAGGGCTCTGCCAGCTGAGACCAGCACAACTACTATATGTAAGAATATATTTTGTTCCTGTGCTGACCAACAACCTGCCTAATGGATTTATAAATTACACTGCATTGGGAAGTAACAAATGACCATTAAAGAAATTGTGACCATGGCTTTGACAAATTTTATAGGCATTTAAAGAAGTGACCATAAATTACATTCCAACGAGACATTACCCAGTATAATTTGGACCAATATGGCCTCTACATGGCCAATTCAACCTGTTTTATAGCTGTGACTGAAACCTATACAATGGATTTTCATGCACCCAGTGCAGATCATTACTTTGAATTTAAGTTAACAATACTTCAGTCGCCTGTCATCAGATGTTGCTACCTGATATTTAGATGGACAGTTTACACTTTTGCTTGAATGTAGCAGTTTATGTGGACTTTGGGTGTTTAATTAGACCTGGAAATGTGCCACACTGGTTCCTCTCAAAACTGGAAGAACAACATCTCAACGTGGAAAAAACCTGTGCTGGTGACAGTGAATCCTGTGAGCTGGTGGAAACCTTCTGAGTTGATGCAGTCAGGTGGAAATTCCATGTAGGCAATAGAAATGCCACTTAAGAATGTGGATGTTTAGATATTTAGTCGAAATAAATTGTAAACCAATTTCACGAAAGCCTGGGAGCATTTGGAAGAACCACTTTGATTTTGGTTTCCACACTGCTGCTTAGCCACTCATCAGCATGAATGTGACTAAACTGCACAGTGGTGAAATGGACCCATTAGAAAGACTCATGGCTTTGTTCATACTGCAACATTTAGGACTGAATTTTAAAAGAGATAGAACTGCCATAAACCAGCAACAACATTCTATTCTTACTTCACATAGACATCACTGGCAAAGGCAGCATTTAATTAGCATCTCTAATTACCCAGATATTGAGTGACTTGCTGGGCCAGGTCAGCAGACAGCTGAGGGTCAATCACATTGCTGTGTGTCAGGAGTCATGTGTAGGCCAGACCAGGTAAGGATGGCAGATTTCCTTTCCTGAAGGGCAATAAATAATCAGATTTTGTTTTACAAAAACAGATGATAATTTCATGGCTACCAATAAAGAGACGACCTTAGAATTCCAGTTTCATGAGTTAAAGTTAAAGTTCCACCAACTACCTTGTGGGAATTGAACCCTTGACACCAGTGGGTTAGCTAGCTAATTAGAAATAACCACTGCGCCACTACCTCCTAATCTAACTGAGGTGTGAGTATGTTGCACTTCAAAATGTTTTGGCATGAAAACACTGATTAACCGAATGCAGTGTAATGATTGTAAAGAGGTCAGCCGGAAATAGGAGTTCTCTGATTGGGACTGTTCACCTGATCCCGTCTCACACATAGGGATTACACAATTGATTGTGATGAATTGTCCAACTAGGATGGTATTTCATGCATAATGTATTACTTTGGGAACTTGATGTTTATGAGCACACCCCTGAGGGGATGTTGTGTGTAATAATAGAATGGCTTTTCCTTAGAGAGCTCAGGTTTAGGAAAGGGGGCATTAGTCAGGTTGGCAGAACAGAGATAAAGCAGCAGTTCCCTGGTTCTTTTAGCCTGCTTCTGGGTGCCTGGAAAACATCCAAATCAATATTAGCTTACCCAAACATGAGAGGGTTCAGAAAAGATTTACAAGAATGTTGCTGGGGTTGGAGGGTTTGAGCTATAAGGAGAGGCTGAATAGACTGGGGCTATTTTTCTCTGGAGCTTCTGAGGCTGAGGGGTGACTTTCTAGAAGTTTATAAAATCATGAGAAGCATGGATGGGGTGAATTGCCCAGATCTTTTTCCCAAGGTAGGGGAGTCCAAATCTAGAGGGCATAGGTTCAAGGTGAGAGGGGAAAGATTAAACAGGGACCTAAGGGGCAACTGCTTTATGCAGATGGTGGTGCGTGTATGGAATGAATTGCCAGATGAAATAGTGGAGGCTGGTACAATTACAGCATTTAAAAGGCATCTGGGTGGGTACATGAATAGGAAGGGTTTAGAGGGATATAGGCCAAAAGCTGGCAGATGGGACTAGATTAATTTAGGATATCTGGTCAGTATGGATGAGTTGGACCGAAGGATCAGTTTCTGCGCTGTACAGCTCTTATGCAACCTGTTCAGAAATGTCATTACATACTTCCAGTGTAAGTGCCTTCTGGCCCAGAGGTAGTGGAATTACTACTGCGCCATAAGAGCTCTCCAGAAATCAGGAACATGCATAAATCAGAAAAGCTGATTATTCAGAATGGCAGCTACATTGGTGGGCCTTTCGGCCCAACAAGTCCACACCAACTCTCCAAACAGCATCCCAACCAGACTCATCCCCCTACCCTGTCTCTGTAACCCTGCATTTCCCAGGGCTAATCCACCTAACATCTCTAAACACTATGGGCAATTTAGCATGGTCAATCCACCCAAGCTGCACACTTGGATTATGGGAGGAAATCGGAGCACCCGGAGGAAACCCACACAGGGACAATATGCAAACTCCACACAGACAGGCACCTAAGACTGGAATTGAAATGGATCCCTCGCGCTGTGAACCAGTAGTGCTAACCACTGAGCCACCATGCCACAGTTAAGTTTTAAGTGAGTTAAAAAAGGCTTCTGAAAAAATTGACTTAGCATTAACTCTGTAAAAATTAGTGTCATTCTTGGGAGTAAGTTATATTCATTACGTAGATTTTGAAGAAAGAGTAAATCATAACAAGGATATTTAATTTATTATGGATTACTTTTACATTTTAGGTCATGGTTTCAAGCTTGCCCCAGTGGTTGGAAAAATCCTCTGTGAACTCAGCCTGGGAAAAAGACCATCCTACAATCTTTCTCCTTTCAAAATGCATCGTTTTGGATTAAATCTGAAGTCTTTGTTGTAAGGCAGCAGAGCCTGGATATGACGATTTGAACAATACTTTATGTTCGAAGAATGTGACATCTACAATTTTTTGATCAATGAAAATAATAATGCTTGGGTTGGGGGACAGAAATTTAACATGGTTTCTTCCAACACCTTCATAACACAAAAAACACCCACAGCTTTTTATCCTATAAAGATTGCATTAAATTAGAATTTACCTGTTTTCTGAAAGAAGATTACTGATAGCCAGTCATGTCACAATTGTTTATGGGCATTTTATTGTTCAGAGGAAAAGGACACAAGAGCTTCACTAGCTTAAGAAGGTTTTCATCAGCAAAGTCTGGATAAGAATCAGCTGTAGTCAACAGACTGACTGAAAGGCCAGGGTACTGTGTATAAAAGATAATTAACTGCAGCAGTAGAAATTGAACTCTACTAATTCTCTACCAATTCTTTCAAATTCTGAAACTTCAGTTTAGCAACAGATACTTAAACAGATTATCCTTTTCTCTTTATTTTCCCTGACACTCCTAGTTTTTATTATTGTGCTACTCAATGGGTCAGAGGATAATATATTTATGAATTATTAGAATTCTAATTCAGAATTATTACATCCTATATTAGAATGTATTATTGTGCCAAAAATCAAGCTATCTGTATATTCCTGTCCCTTTAAGGTGGTAAGGTCTAATTGCTTAAATCAATTAGAAATTTATTACTCTTAGGCAGATAGTTAGGTCAATTGGAACCTAGAATTATACAAACATATGACTCCTTAAGTTAATTAGAAGCACATTTTGGTGGAAAATTATCCCTATAGATTGTAAAATAATTAACTTTGTGAAGAAGCGTGATCCAGAAATGCATGTGTAATGCATAGATTTTTCATTCTAGTTTCAAATATAGTTTAGTGGACAAGAAAAGATTTTTTGTTGGTGTGCATGAAAGCTTAAATAGAACTTCTTTGATTTAGATGAATGGGAAATTATGTACTCTGCCCTCATTCATAATGAAACTGGAGAACATCTCCTACACAAAAGCCTCCTCTTCAGTTGCCTCTGAGTTTGAACTATAAAATTTGGAAACAAAAAGGAAATGTGTGTTCTCTTAAGGAGCTTTGGTATTACAAAGTTAAATAATAGGTCCACGAGAAAAGCTTTTTCCAATCTAGAAGTCTGGCCAGGCTCACTTTTGCTCTGACAAGAAATCTGATTTCACAAAGCATCTCTATTTCTCCCATTTAGTAATGTACATTGAAATTACATTTCTATGAGGGAATAAGAACTTTGTAGTTTGGATATAACTATTCTGGAACCATATGAATGCATTTATTCAATGGTTTGTATAACTATGGAATCTGTAAATGGAAGTAATCATTTAAATCTGGTGTATATAAAGCTTGATAAACATTTGTTAAAACATTCACTAATCAGCAGTTGGAATATTTTGAGTATGCTACTGCCAAAAGATTCTTGCTGGAGAGTTGCAGAAGATTCGGTATGATGACACCAAAGATGAGAAATTTTAATGATAAAGAGGAACTGAGGAATCATTAACACCACTGAAACAGAGATTAAGATAGAGAGATTTAAAATTATTAAGGGTTTAGTGAAATTAATAGCAAGGAACAAAATCAAAAATGTTTAATGTTGTCCCAAAAGGACTGCATGTCACAGTTCTATTTGCCAAACTTATAGGAAGGATGGGATTGCATTAGAGGGGGTGCAGAAGAGATCCACCAGGATGTGGGCTGAGCTAGGCTGGGAAGATTCAGCTGTGGAGAGAGATGAAATGGCCTAAGCTTGTTTTCCTTTGAGTAAAACAGACTGATTTAGATGTAATAAGGGGTATAGATAGGAAGAAACTTTTTCTGTCAGTAGAGGAGTTAATAATCAGGGGGCACAGTTTTAAGGTAAGGAGCAGGAGTTTAGATGGGATTTCAGGAAAAAGAGTTGTGGTATTTGGAATGTATTGCCTAAAAGGATGGTAGAGGGGAGACCCCGCAAAACATTTAAGTATTATTTAGATCAACACCAAAAACAATCTGGTATACAAGGCTACAGGTCAAGTGCTGGAAAATAGGTTTAGAAAATAGATGGATTTGGCAAAAGTGGGTACTGCAGATGCTGGAGATTAGAGTCAAGATTAGAGTGGTGCTCATTCCTGATGAAGGGCTTTTGCCCGAAATATCGATTTTCCTGCTCCTCGGATGCTGTCTGACCTGCTGTGCTTTTCCAGCACCACTCTGATCTTGACTTAGAATAGATCGATGTTTAATGACCTGTGCAGACATGATTTGCTAAAGAGACAAAAATAGAAATTGCTGGAAAAGCTCAGCAGGTCTGGCAGCATCTGTGGAGAGAAAACAGAGTTAACGCTTCAGGTCAAGTGATCCTTCCTCAAAACTAGTTCTGTACAGCAATTTCTATTTTTGTCTGATTTACAGTATCTGCAGTTCTTTTGGCTTTAATGGGCTGAAAATCCTCTTTCCATGTTGTAAAACTGACAAAATCTTATTTTTACCTCCTTTATTTGCAGAGTGATACAAGGACATGGACCTACAGTTATCAAAAATGTCCCTTTATCAGCATTTCTCACCTTGATAACAAAAACTGTCATTGTTTTCTTTAAAATAGAACCAGATTTGAATATACATGTAGATCAGATTGATTAAAATGCTGACTTTGCTGAATGAGTCAGGATTCAGGTTTGCTTGTCGCCCTCCAGAAGTCCTAGTGAGATCACTGATTCACTATTGTAGAACTTGTTTTCCCATTTGTCTCCATGCGTGTTCAATGGAAAACCTAATGCAAATTGGTGCATCTCAGGCCAGTATTCACTCATTTCTTTCAGGGTTTCAATGGTAAGAATGAACCTTACAGTAGTCTTCTGCTGGTGCATACAGTATAGTGTTCCTGGAATGACTTGATGGGGTGGGGAACTGTCGAAAATTCAAGTGTCTGGCGTTCATGAAGAGAGCATCGACAAATGACAAAAAAGGCTAAAAAATAAAACCCAAATGCTTCTGGAATGTTTGTACAAATTATTTAATTTTGTTTCTATCTAGTTTTAAAATCCATTCAATGAAAAGCGTTGCTGAATAAATTGCTAAACCTTGCAGGGAAACTGCCAAAAGCCTTTCTAAATTTTGATTTCCTTTGTTCAAAATTGCTGAAAGGGCTGCAAAGTATCTCATTTCGCAATTGAAGAATGGGCGGTGAAACTGGTACGAAGAGGTCAAATCACTGCTGAAACCACTTAATGTCAACTCCAACAAAAAGGAGTTGTTTGAGACTTTTTGAATTAATTTTGCTCACTAAATCACAGAATCATTTCGTTTTGTCCAGCAAGCGTGGGTTTTAAACTGGCTGCAATCAACTGGAAAAGAAATCCCATGAAATCGGGATTGAGCTGCCTTTGACTCACCCCCTCCCGGGATAAGCTCTTTGCTCAGTATCTCCTCCCGGCAACAGATCGGACATTTGTCACTCAGTTGCGTAGGGGTGTTTTGGAACCCACCATTCCATAACTCAACATGCTGTTTTGCAAACCAATGTGCAATGCCAGTGATAATTTGAAAGAACACTGTACAGATAAGCAAATTTGCCACAAGAACTCGTCCTCATAAGCAAATCGGCGAGATCCGCCAGTCAAAATGTTTTGCAGTTTTAAAAAAATATTGGCGCTATGTAACTACAATTTTCGTACTTCCATCATCTGTTTGCCCCAAGAAAAATCCAGAATACTGTGATTGACAGGAATTCCAGCGCAAACAAACAATGAAAGACACGGCACTGAGTACAGAAATATATTCTCTAACATTAACTGTTAAACTTCCAGATGTAATCCCATGGCTGATCTCAGCTGGGACAGATTTTGGATTTCTGGAACAGACCAGAGCATCCATTGCGCTAGGGAGGGGTAGTTCAGCTGGAACTCCTCATCCGGGAGGATGACAGTTGCAGCTCAATGATATTCGCACGTAAGTCAGCTGCTTAGGGTTTCAAGCTACATTCCAAAGATTTGAGTATATGATACTCAGTTGGAGGTGCTGGTTCTGGATGAACTGCTAAACCTCTCAAGGGAGACTATACGCGCACACACACGTGTAAATGCTGCCAATTTAAAGATAAAGAGGGAGGTCTACTGCTGCCTTGGATGATTATTATTCCTTGGGGGAACATCAAAAACAGATTATTAAAGCAAAGCACTGTGGATGCTGGAAATATGAAATAAAAACAGAAAAGGCTAGATCTATTCAGCAAGTCAGGCAGTACTTGTAGGCAGACATTCTGACTGTTTCTCTCCAGAGATTCTGCCTGATCTGTTGAGTATTTCCAGCATTTCTTTTTGTTTTATTTCAAGCGTCCACAGTACTTTGCCTTATTTTGGGTTATCTGACAGTATTTAACTCATTACAGCTTTGGCTGTCTGGCAATAGCTACTAAACTTCCTGAAGTGACAACACTTCAAAATACTTGTTGTGAGGTAGTTTCAGATATCCCGAGGACATGAAAGGCAAATGTTTAATGCAACCTCTTTCTTTCAAATGCATCAAACACATGATGGTTGTAACAGACTATGCTGCAACATAAATATTAGCTAATTCTAATAGCAATATTAACAAAATGTGATTAAAAATCACTACAAACTCAAGTTTGTGGAATAACTTGCCACTCTGCTGCAAGATTTAATGAAGAGAATTTCACAAATTCTGATGCTTGATTGATGATAAAGGCAGTCAGTCTGTTTTTTATGTGTATATCACATAAATTATGTATTTTAGTGGGCAATGAATAGGGCAGGTAAATATTTAATTTTCTCCTTACTTCTAAACCTGATCTAATTTGCTTTTCTATTATGTTTGATTCCATTAGATAAAATCAGAGTGTTCATTAGGGGAATTAGCTTTGTGTTGCATGTCCAGCAAATTAAAGCTCAAACTCAATAGTTCCAGCTCAAATATTGACAGATGTGCTCCACACTGCTTTAAAACATCAGACCCTGACCTTCTATCTTCCACAGTAAATGGCATTGATTTCACTAGACAAGATTGTAGATAAAATACTAATTTTATTCTTACTTCACCTAAAAGAATCTTTTCCCAAACTTGCACAACGTAAACAAGAATTTGTAATCACTGATCTGTTAATTATTTTCAAACAAACCAGTTAGTCCTTAAATTTATTAATTGATCTATAATGTTTCAATTAATATCTTACAACTAAAAATGCATTTTTTTTTCTGCTCCTGGGCCTAGCCAAACTGGCCATAAACAGTCCAGGCAGTGGGCAGTGGAGGGGGTCGTTAGGGCCGACTGCCTGCCCCTCTTCCGCGGTTACGTTAGAGCCCGGGTGTCCTTGGAGAAGGAGCACGTGGTCTCCACCAACACCCTGGAGTTGTTCAGGAAGAGGTGGGCACCGCAGGGAGTGGAGTGCATTATTTCCCCCTCCAACTCTATTTTGATTTAATCCCTGCCCTCCCCTTCACTGTTTGATCACACAGCATTGCCCTTTGTGGAAGGCACTGCTTGTCACTGGCCACTCGGGTGTTTTCCTATCTTCCTGGTGGTGGAAATTGAATAAAAATTCATACACCTTGTGTCTGTCACTGTCTCTCACACCTGCACACACACACCATGGGTGCTGGGGAAAAAATAAGCACAAAAGAAAAAAAATGCATTTTTCTTAATTCATAACACATTCTGGCCTGGTAACAGGTGATATATATTTCAAAGGATGCTTAGCATAACAATATGCCCAGGAATCCAGATATTGAATTTTAAAATAAAAGTGGGTAATCAATTCTTTGATTCTATGACTACCACAATTGGCAAAAAAAACAACTCAAATTGAGTTACCCTCAAGTTACTTTTTGTTCAGTAGAATGCTATGGTTGTTTTGGATAGACTGCACTATTTTTATCAGCTATATTGCTGATATATATTCCTAAAATATTGCATCGAAATGATACTGTGTAAAACTGGAGACACCCAGCATGCCTAAAATTTGCTTGAATGGCCAAAGTAAAATGCCAAAAACATGTGCCTGGTGTTTTACAAGGCATGATCCCCTGACTCTCCCACCCTTACCTCCCCCAACAGTCAGGGGCCAGTCTTCAAAAATGTGGTTGCTAAAAACCATTTCATGCCGATACAATGTTAATTGCCTAAATTGAGACTTCCACCTCCATCGGGAGAGGCTTGCAGCTCTGTAAGAACATAAGGATACACAAGATAATAGGAATGGGTCATCCAACCCTTCAAGCTCACTTTGCCATTCAATGAGTTAATGGCTGATCTTCTCCTTCAACACCATTTTCCTGCATTATCCCTATAACTTTTCACAAATCAGAAACATCAAGAGTTATCAGTCTTGAAAACATTCATTGATGGAACCTCCCCAACCATGTAGGGTGGAGAATTCCAAGGATTCAGTACTATTTGAGTGAAGAAATTCCTCTCAAATGCACTGCACTTATTCTGTGACTAGGTCTCCTAGCTATAAATCAAAACCAAACCATCCTCCCCTCCCCCACTCCCAGTGAGGCTGCGTAAACATCCTGTCAATCTCTGGAAGGATTCTTTTCTTTGAATGAGATTACCTCTCATTCTTCTAAACTCCAGAGAATATAGCAGCCCCAGTCTATTTCATCTTTCCTCATAGGACAATCCCTCCATCTGTGCAAATTTTATTGCACTCCCTCTTTGACAAGTATCTTTCCTTAGGTAAGGAGACCAGAACTACACACGATTTGGAGATGCCGTTGTTGAACTAGGGTGTACAAAGTTAAAAGTCACACAACACCAGGTTATAGTCCAACAGGTTTAATTGGAAGCACACTAGCTTTCGGAGCGTCGCTCCTTCACTGACTACCACCTGATGAAGGAGTGATGTTCCGAAAGCTAGTGTGCTTCCAATTAAACCTGTTGGACTAGAACTACACACAGTACTCTAAGCGTGGTTCCACCACAGCTCCATATAATTGAAGAAAAGCACCTTTGGCCTACACTCAAATCCTACAGTAATACAGATTAATATACCATTTGCCTTCTTAATTCTTGACTGTACTTGCACTTTAACTTTCAGCGATTCATGAACAAGGACACCCAAATGTCGCTCACTTTTTAAGAAATACCACAAATTGGCCAAGTGTTAATTTTAGGGACTCTCATGGAGTTTCCTCTTTGAGAGGCTTAGCAATTTTTCTCAAACACTTCTCCACAACTTGCATCATTCATTCTGTACCACACTTTTATGGCATTCCACACATGAGT
The DNA here is from genome assembly GCF_037043375.1 of Chiloscyllium plagiosum. Taxonomy (NCBI): domain Eukaryota; kingdom Metazoa; phylum Chordata; class Chondrichthyes; order Orectolobiformes; family Hemiscylliidae; genus Chiloscyllium; species Chiloscyllium plagiosum. The sequence continues at coordinate 23,541,192 of NW_028270169.1, read as the reverse complement.
TTCTGCTCAGCAGAAGTACTAACCACTGCTCAAACAGGAAAAAAAACAGAGGTTGCTGGAAAAGCTCAGCATGTCTGGCAGCTTCTGTGAAGAGAAATCAGAGTTATCATCTGGTGACCCTTCCTCAGAACATTTACTCCATCCACCTAGGGTTCGGTGGTAGCTATGTTTCACTTCCATTGCAAATTTGCAACTCAGATGGGGATGGAAGCCAACTACTCATTAACATAAATGGATGCCATAAAGCTTTGTGTTGCTTTCTTACTTTCCATGACAATCCCATCAGTTCTGAGCTTCCACATATTCTCAGCTAACACCTTCAATTAAGTCTTCATCACCCAGTATAGCTGCTGAGCCCTTGGTCTACAGCTAAGCCATGCACTATCCCCCTGTCAAAGCCAAGGTATTGGTGACCAATAAATACCCTCCATCTCCCTACCACCAATGCAATAACACACATCCTCCAATGCACTCTTATATGCAGAGTTGCCTTGATCACAATTATTGTCTCCTATGAATCCCAGCATACTATCTCCAAAACCCATACTTGACTTTCTCAACTACCCTACCACAATGGTGGCACCTGAATCCCATGGTGACTTTCAATAAATAGATGCCAGGACTGACCATGACCCACTCCTCTCACTGACTTGGAAAAACAGCCATGACCTATTAATGACCAAATCTTGGACTAATCTCTTGACTGAATGCAATGGATTTGCAGGACTGACCATTGTCCACTCTCCACATTGTAATGACACAGAATCGTTGACCATAATCCTTCCAAGTGGATGACTGACCCTGTCCAAGCCTTTGGTGTGAAACTAGACGCTGCCCTTGATTGACTGTGACATGATCTCCTGATGACAGGTCACCTTCACTTGACTGCAGACTAATCCCCTTAGACTTTGAAAAATCATTTAGTTGAAGCATTTGCCACGTGAACTGTTTCCACATGCTGTACATGTTACTTACATGTAGAGTGCTGTACGCCAACATATCCTCATCCTTAATGATCAATGCTGACAACTTTCCTGATGAAGGGCTTTTGCCTGAAACAATTTTAGATTAGATTACTTACAGCGTGGAAACAGGCCCTTCGGCCAAACAAGTCTACACCGACCCTCCAAAGCGCAACCCACCCATACCCCTACATTTACCCCTTCACCTAACACTACGGGCAATTTACCATGGCCAATTCACCTGACCTGCACATCTTTGGACTGTGGGAGGAAACCCACGCAGACACGGGGACAATGTGCAAACTCCACACAGTCAGTCGCCTGAGGCAGGAAATGAACCCGGGTCTCTGGCGCTGTGAGGCAGCAGTGCTAACCACTGTGCCGCCCTAAAATGTCAATTTTCCTGCTCCTCAGATGCTGCCTGACCTGCTGTGCTTTTCCAGCACCACTCTAATCTTGGCTCTGATCTCCAGCATCTGCAGTTCTCACTTTCGCCAACTTTGAAACCCTGCCTGGTTTTGTGCCTGCACTAAAAAGCAAAACAAGGCAGAAGTATTGTGAAGCAGGTAAACTCAAATGAGCAGGTAAACTCAAAAAGGGCAGGTCAAGGTAGAGATGTTAGCATCCAAAGATGTGCGAAAGGAGTAAATGCCACAACAGCAAGCAAAGGAAGTACACCCTACCTCTAATGCATAAGATGGGCGACTGTTCCTACACACTAAGTAGACTAGTGAAAACATTACAATGAGTCAGTGACTCCAAAATGCAACATTTAAGTGCATGATTGTATTCTAAGTAAATCAGAGATGTGCCATAATGATGTGGTGAGGTTGATTTCTGATGCCAACCTCCATGGGCAGAGGCAGCAGGCAGTCACTACCCATAGAACATACTCTGAGCTATTGGGGACTGCTGGCCAAGATGGAGGACCAGAGGAGCAAAAAGTAAGCTGGAGCCCTCGGGTACCTGTTCACCTTTGTCAGGAATCATTGCCATGTAATTTCTCTTTGCCACTTAGCAGAGTAGCAAACTGCAAGTAAATGGAGCAAGAGTACGAAAAAAGATGCTAATGTAGGAAAATGGGCATCTCACCACTCACTAGTGAGATTTGAATCTTGCCATTCATGGATATATTTTGGGGTGCTGAGTCAATAAATATAACTTACAACATAAACCCAAATTAAGTTGGGAGTGGAACACAACCTTTCTGGATCATGGGTGGGGGCACCACCACTGCACTGCAAGATCACTCCCCCATATGTTGAACCCTTGCAATTTTGTCAAGTGTTGACATAGAACTAGGTGTCACCAAAACTATGAGACAGTGTTTTGCGACACAATGTGAAATCTGGCAAGTCTCCAGTTCACACATCCTACAACTAAATTTCTAAATTTAGTCAGTTCTCTCACGCTCCATGTTCCATGGTAATGTTGTCTTTTTTTCATAACAGTTCTTCACTTTATTCACATTGATCAGTTCTTATAAAAGTTTTGGCGACTTTGAGATTAAATGATTTCCTACATCTCTCATTCTTGTTGTCTATCATCTTCTGTAATTCCTGACTCGATGTGTCATTGTAGCTTTGTCTTGTAACTGCTCCACCCCCAATCCTTTGCCTGATGCCTGCAAACATACATCACCCCTTCCACACAGTGAGCTATCAATTTCTATGTTTATATTTTCTTTTTCTGGAAATCTTATTCAAAATGGGGAAAACTTCTGTTTCATTTGCAAATAACAAAATTGTGCAGCTTTCAAACACTAAAATTGAACCATAGGCTTTTAGAATCAGTACTTATTTCTCTACATCAGTTTTTTATTCATATTAACAAACAATTAATTGTGAACTTTACTTGTATGTGCTATATATACACCAGAGGTTTATGTTATCACTGACTCAGCACTGATATTCAACTGTATAATCAAGGGAGGAAGAAAGTTCAACTGCCATTCTGCTGAACTCCTGAATTCAGCTGTCCTGTATAGAAATCTGCTGATTAGTGGTCAGGGTTCATCTGATAATGCAGTGAAAATTACATGCCTCTAGGTCACTCTCCAGCATGCTGCTGGCTGATGTGCAGCATCTTCTGGCAGTAGGATAGGAAATGAACATCTCTCTTTCTCAGCTTTAAAAGTGCATTGTCAGAGAAACACAGAAGAGTGGATACCTAAAGATAAACTACCTACAAGAGTTACAATCCTGATGAAGTATATTTTGGCATTTTCAACTGACCATTGCAATACTTCCAAAAATCAATAAAACCTTGGGTATATGCATATTAGTAGATAATTGCATAGCAAAATACTGTCAGTGTTTGATCATGCAACTTACATTTTAGGAGACAATTTGTAAAATTACATACTTAATTTGTTTTTAAGTGTCAAGTCAGATTTACTACAAAACATTAAATGCTAATATTTGTAATTAGAATTTTTGGACTTTGAAGAAATAGGACTCAAAAAATACACATTTTTAATCTAAAAAATTACTCCATAACAGCACTCAACACACATCAAAACAACCCAGATCAAATCTTTGGCATATTTTGAATGATCCTCCGCATTTATCAGAGGTGTTTAATATCATTGAATTTGTCAATGTAATAAAATCCATAAAAATTGTTGACTTGCTTTTTATCTCCGTCAATAAAAAAACTCCAATGATTTTGGCCAGCATTTCTTCCTTGATGCCAAGATAAAAAAGGAGTTCTACATACACAAAACTCATATTTCCACTCTTTCAAAATAAGTCATTCTATCCAAAGAATAAATCTGCCTGCCTCACAGTTAGCAAAAGTTATATGCATATTTGGGACCTTATGCATTAATAGAAAATGACTGATGTAAATTATGCAATCACAAAAATGACAGTAAAAAGAATCATTCTTGATAGTTGCTACTGGAGCATTGGAAGTTCCCACAAGGGAAAACAGAGTTGTGCTCATTTGAAGTTACAAACACATGGAATATCAATGAATTCTGACTTGAGGATTAAAAAGAAATCTCCATATATGACAGCATAAGGACAGATTGAAGTGCTTGAGTACTTTAAGAGAAGTGGTTATTTACCTTTTACTCTGTGTAAATTACACCATAGTGAAGTTGCTGAGATGCTCTATTCACTACTGCAAAGAATGTACTTTTTGGTTTTGGCTGTTATAAAAGAGTCAAGCACTCATATTCAACAAGAGTCATTTTAAGATTTTATACTGTATTCAAGATACCTATATATCCTACCATGGCAGCTTACAACTCATAAAACCACTTCTTCTCAAATGCAAATATATTTTCATACTATTTTGTAAAAAAATCCAGAGGATGCAGGCATTGCTGGTCAGCATTTAGTTCCATCCCTTGGAAAGGTGGTGGTGAGCTGTCTTCTTGAACTACTGTGATCCATGTGCTACCAGTCGCTTCACAATGCTGTTAGGGAGGTAATTTCAGGGCTTTGACCCAATGACTCCGGAAGAATGGCGATAGATTTTCAAGCCAGGATAGGAACATGCTGGTGATGGTGGTCTCCTCATGTATCTGCTGCTCTCGTCCTTCTACATGGACATGGTTGTGGATTCAAAAGGTGTTGTTGAAGGAGCTTTTGGGATTTTCTGTAATGCATCTTATAGATGGTGTACATTATTACTAATGTGTATAGATAGTGGAGGGAATAGATATTCGTGAATTTTGTCCTGGATGGTGACAAGCTCCTTAAGTGTTGTTGAAGCTGCACTCATCCAGGCAAATGGGGAATATGCAATAACAAATAGAGAATGCTGGAGAAACTCAGCAGGTCTGCCATCATTGGTGGAGAGAGAAACAGACTTAACATTTCAAATCCAGTATGACTCTTCTTCAGAACTGAAAGGTATCAGAATTTTTTTTTAAAATACTTTAGACAGAGGCAGAGGAGCAGCAAGACGGCAGAGGATTTAGGGACCTACAGCAAAAGTCAAAGGGACTGTTAATAGTGGAGTAAAATGAAAATATGTAAAATGGGTGTTAATTAAGTTTGAAAGTGAGAGAAGTGGAACTCTCTAATAAAGTTGAAAATGTGTTGCTGGAAAAGCGCAGCAGGTCAGGCAGCATCCAAGCTGCCTGACTTGCTGCGCTTTTCCAGCAACACATTTTCAGCTCTGATCTCCAGCATGTGCAGTCCTCACTTTCTCCTCTCTAATAAAGTGCAAAGTAAACAAGACCCAAACACAACATGGCTACTGGTAGTGGTGGGAGTGGATGGGGAGGTTGGGGCTTGTCATTCCAACCTGTTTGGTCTCACCAATGTTGCAGGAGACCACATTATGACCAGTGAATACAGTCGATGAGACTGAAGGAATTACAAGTCAAATGCTGCTTCACCTGGAAAATGCATTTGGGGTCTTGGACATTGAGGAGTGGAGTAAGGAGTGTGGACAAATGTTATACCTTCTGCAATTATTCATAGAGTCAGAGAGATGTACATCGGTCCAACTAGTCTATGCCAATCCGATATCCCAACCCAATCTAGTCTCACCTTCCAGCACCCAGCCATATCCCTCCAAACCCTTCCCTATTCATATACACATTCAGATACCTTTTAAATGTTGCTATCATACTAACCTCCACCACTTCCTCTGGCAGCTCATTCCTGTGTGAAAAAGGTGCCCCTTAGGTCTTTTTTATATCTTTCCTCTCTCACCCTAAACCTATGCACTCTAGTTCTGGATTGCCCCACCCGAGGGAAGAGACTGTGTCTATTTATCCTATCCATGCCCCTCAAGATTTTATAAACCTCTATAAGGTCACCCCTTGCATGAAAAGGTGCCATGGGGAGTGAGGACGAGACTAGGGTTGCACAGAGGGAATGTTCTTGTGGAATGCTGAATGTGGAGAGAACAGGAAGATGGTTTTGGTGGCAGCATCATGTTGGAGGTAGCAGAAATGGAATAGGAAGATCCTTTGAATGCAAAGACTAGTGGGGTGGAAAGTAAGGACAAGAGTAACCCCATCATTGTCAGAAGACGGGGAATGGATAAGGTCAGAAGAGCTAGTTAGATTTTACTTCTTTTCAAGAATTCTATCACATTTGTGACTTGGATATTGTAGATGTGGTCAGGCTTTTCAGAGTCACGTTTCAAGTTACTTCCTCATAGCCTGTGACCTGTTCTTGCAGCTTTTGCATTTATATGGCTAGTCCAGTTCAGGTTCTGGGGTCAATGGTAATGCTCAGGCTGTTAATAGTTGAATTTCAGTGATGACAACACCATTGAATGTCAAAGGGTGATGGTTAGATTGCCTTTTTGGATATGGTCATTGTCTTGCATTTGTATTGAACAAATGTTGCTTGCCCCTTTTCAACCCAAGCCTGAATAATGTTCAGGTTTTCAGGTATTTGAACACGGACTGCTTCAAAATCTGAGGCATGATACTGTGGTAGTACCATCACCGCATGGACTGCAGTATTTCAAAGCAACGATTTATCACTAGCTTCTCAATAACAATTAAGGGATGTGAATCAAATGCTAACCTTGTCAGTGACACTCACATCACATGAAGCACTAAATAAAAAACAACTCCATATTTATCTGATTGCTTATGAAGCCAAAACAACCAAGTTATGCCTCCTTTCATGCTTGATCATTAATATGTCAAAATAACTCTCTTAAACTGCCAAAAAGAAGATAGGTGCGTCATCACAGCAAGGTTTATGTATCTATTATAAAGGTCACACTGTTCTAGAACCAGGGCGCCATCACCATTGTTCCAGAAGAATTGAGGAGCCACTAAATAAAGCTTGAGTTAATCTCAGTCCCTACAATTTTCTACTCAAGGAATAGCAAGAATCTGCATCTCACAGTATTTCAGAAACACTTACTCCACGCCAACACTCCACAGCAGTGTTGTTGAATAATTGCATAATTGGAGATGCTGTAATTCAAATGAGATTTTAATGAAGGTAGACTCCCACTTCTGGTGGATACTAAACCTCCGATTGCATATTGGTAAGAGAAGGGAGTTTAACTAGTGTCCTGCCCTCTGTTCTACATCATTACAAATATAAACAGATTAAAATGATCGTTATTTCTAGAATGTTGCTGGGCACAAAATGGCTATGAAACAGTTTACACAACGAGAGTCTGAAGTTCAAATGGTGTGTTGAAATTTTCAAAACCTTTCATTCTTTTCCCAATTTTTCTGATACCCTTTGTTAGAATTCCATAAATCTCCAAGAATTCAGCCCATAAAGCAGGAACTTCAATTTCAAATTGAAAGCTGCACATCAAAAGTTGATGGAGCTCTCAATTAAAAACACTTGCTTGGTGGTAACCACAACTGAGTTACTGATAGGCACATTCTTCAAAACTTTTTCCAATTTAATTTCTAAACTCACTAAACTACACTATCATCACATTTGTCCTCAGACTGAGACTGGCAAACAACCCAGGCAAAAAATTGAATTATATTACTTCAGTCAGTCACAAAAGCAGCATTCTCAGCTTATGTTTGATGGAAAAATTTGTGAACCACCTATTTATGTTTGATTAATGATAAAATGCATTTAATAATACAAACACTTATTGTATTAAATGAATTAGAAGGTGTTGGAGTTATCTATTAACACCTGGTACAAAGTCTATAATTCCTATTGCACAAATACTAAGCTTAATTTCTCAAACTTTAACCATTACTGAATGCAGAGAACAACCCACTTTTCAGATGTATGTAACCTCAATGAAGTACTTAACAGATATCATTGCATTGAGGAAAATTAATTAATAGCTGCAATCATGAAGGATATAATTTTTAAAAAATAGAATCATTTTCAACATGATTTACTGAAAATGACATATATTTAGCAAGTAACCAATGAATCATCACTGCTCCTTGTGGTAAGATCTGTAAATTAACTTGAATTTACTTAAGAACTTAAATTAAGAGTAAACATACCTGAAAACAAAAATGAGACTGAAGTTATTTTTCTGTTTATTCTGTGCTACAATTGTCATAAAGAAGAAAATAATTTGGGAACTTGTAAGACAACCAATAAGTTTATTTTGCCACATAAATAGTCAACAAAAAGTACATTTAATAGAGGACAATATTTTTTTTTCCAAGTTTGCAATCTTTCAAAGCAATTTCAATCCATCCTCTCTTACACATGTATTCATCTGTTAAAGCTGTTTCCATTACACTATTAGAAATCTTTGAAGCTACACTGCAGAACTTCTGATATCACAATTTGCCAATTAACTGCATAACTTTATACATCAGTGCTATATTATGACTAACTGAATAAAATTGTACCATTTCAATAACATATTACAAATATTAATAAACCTTGCAAAACTGCAATCTGTTTGCTATTACCTGTACTGAGTAAAGAGGTACATAGTCTGCATTCTTGAAAAGTGCACAGTTATATACTGGAAAGTAGGTCTTCATTTAAACTTCATATCAAACACTATGGCATAATAAGTCAATGAGCATTCAAGGAGAACTATCAGAATAGTGCCTGTAATTATTTTATAAAGAAATATCTTAATATTCCAGGGAGTCACTTAAATGATCCATGCAATTTGATAAAAAAATGAGGGTGTATGTAATTTTTAAAAATGATTTTATTTTGAAGTTCCAGCCTTGATTTAAATGGTCACTAATTTTGAACAATAAACAATAATACTAATGTCTATTTTTTAATTAAAATATCCAAAATCAAAAACAACCATTGTGAAGAAGTGATCTGGAAAACTTTAAAGACAGAAAATGATTTATGTATTTAAGAATCACAGCCATTTGAATTTACAGACCTTGCAACTTCCCAAACTATTTCCACACTGTTATCATGTTCAAGCAAACTAATCCAATTTATTTGTTTCAATTTGTATTTTGATTTAATCAAGATTAAATGGCAGCAGGTTCTTTGACATTAAGGACTGTATCACTTTTTCCATTGAATAACCAAACACAATGGTGAAGAGATAACAAAACATAAATAGCAAGTGTATACATTAAAAGAACTCAAAAATTATTTTCTAAAGGGTTGGCTTTTTCCAATACCCTCCTTTCCGAATTACTTTTTGTCCCTTTAGATTATAAATCTTGACTACAGAAGATTACATATACAACTTTTTTTTTTAAACTATTTGTTTTGAAGAGCGAATGCAGGGTATATGATATTAAACACATCCTACTATTTGAGCTCCAAGATACAAAGTAAACAGATTGTGCAAGAGTAGGCATTAGTGAACTATCAACACCAAATTTGTTTATTTTCAAAAAGTATTAACATATGCACACATACATCATTTGAGAAAAAGTTTGAAGCCAAAGGGTTCTGGTATTTTGCTCTTATCTGTGTCAATTTTCCAGTCTAGAATTGAGAAATAAAAAACAAATCTTTGGCTCAGGTAAAAATAACTGCATGAAAAAGTCAGTGGTCACCTTAGACTGCAACCAGAGATGTCAGTTTGAATTAGATTTCGAAAGCAGTGCTGATAAGAAAGATTAGCCATAGCAATAGAAAACAAATCAAGAGAAGAAAGCAAACCCAGAAATATTACAGGCTTTCAAATTATGCAGATGAGAACAGGAAATTCCATACTTGTAAGAAATACCAATCATCGTACACTTTGTAGTCAATTTAAATTTCAAATTAACACAGCCTATCAATACCATGCAAGACTATTACCAAGGTGACAAAGTATCAGGACATCATGTATTTCATTCATCCCACTTCCAATTTTATTGTGTTACCAAACCCAACATCACCACAGTAATATCCCAAGAAATTCAAATGTCATGTGCTGAGCTTTTTTGGTTAGTAGGAACCTGTAGATAACAGTTACACTTTTCGCTATGCATTGGATTCCACAATTTTGGTGTCACTGCCACTATTGTTTAGTGGTCGCCTGGTTGATATCCTGGACTTCAGGGTATCTTCAATATTGCCCATCTCATCATCAGAATTCATGACAGTGACGTGTCGACGATACAATGGAGGGCTGTGAAAGGAATGGAAAAGAATGTTACATTATAAACACAATCATTTAACCAAAAAATACATTTTTTTATATTGTATTTAGAATTGTAGCATCAATGCAAAAGCTTTTGCTTAGAAGAAACATTCAGAAATTAGATAAGACTAAGGTCTGATGACTCCAGAATAGTGGAGAATTAGACCGTCTTCTCAGGTTTATTTTGCATAGATGCTATAACTGCAGTGGAAATATCAAGTTAAAACAGTTGGATTTGTTTTGATACCAGCAAACAACATACATCTAAGTTTGTTCAGGAATAATACTATAACAAAGCAGTAGTAATTTTCTTTCTCTCTGACAATTAATGGAAGAAATGCCAGCAGCAGCTATTATTTCTATTCAACCCTTCTATAAAATCCTGAGTGCAGAGGACATTGTTGGGTTAGAGATTACCAATGAGGGTCAACCATGATCAAAGAATAGACATGGTTCAAATATTGAGAGAGATGAATTTACATTTTTCTTTTCTCCAAATCAAAGTTTTGCCACGCAGTGGACTTCATCTGACATCAATTTGAAGAATGAGCAAATTTTGCTTGCTAGAGCCAAGGAAGTTACAGGTGATTTACATGGACATTTACAGTCAGTAGGAGGCCATACAGCCCATCATGTCCCTGCTGGTCACAAAGATCTAACTATCCTAATCTTATTTTCCAGCTCATGGCCCAAATGGGATTTTCACTGGCTGTGCCCGCATTTATTGTGCATCCTAGCTTCCTTTGAGAAAGCGGTGGTGCAATTCAGTTTTAATGCCATTGAAAGTCAAGTGGCAATGTTAAATTCTCTCATTAGAGAAGAGATGCATTTTCTTTAGTGAACTTCTAGAAAGACTGTTCACCTGAAAGTAATAAATCTCAACCAACAATGGAACGAATGAGATTGGCTGAAGACAGTCATCTGTGAAGGTGGAGACCCCCAGAGGAGGCTAACAAAAGAAAGATCATGTGAATCAGAAAATTTATAGAATATGATAAAGGGACAATAAACTGATGGAGAAAGGGAAAATAGAATATGAATTTAATCTAGAAAATTATACAAAAATGGACTGAAAAAGCTTCTGCAAGTATGTAAAAAAAGAAACATTAGGCTAAAATAAATGTCAATTTATTAAAGGAAATGTCAGGAGAGTTTATAATGGGGAATAAAGAAATAGCAGAGTAACTAAATTATTACTGTGTGTCTGATTTCACTGAGGAAATTACAAGAAATCTCCCAGAAGTACAGATCTAAGTGGCTAGGGAGAATGAAAAGATGAAAGAAATTAGCATTAGTAAGATGACTGTACTGGAGAAATTAAAGGGGCTGAAAGTTAAGAAATCTGCAAGACCTGAAAGTTTTCATCCCACAGTATTGAAGGAGGTGGCTGTACAAATAGTGTGGTGATTACCTTCTAAAATTCTATAGATTCTGGAATTGGAAGGTAGCAAATGTCACCACACTAGGTAAGAAAGAAACCAGAGAGAAAACAAGGAACTACAGACTTGTTAGCCTTACATCAGTAATAGGAAAGATAGTGGAATTTATTACAGACGATGAGAAAATAAGTATCAGGTTTATAATGATCAGATTGGGCATAATGACTTGGACGTGCCGGTGTTGGACTGGGGTGGACAAAATTTTAAAAAACACACCAGGTTTTAGTCGAACAGGTTTATTTGGAAGCACTAGCGTTTGGAGCGCCACTCCTTCATCAGTTGGTTGTCCCCATAGTCAGCATAGATTTGTCAATGAGAAATCAAGTTGGAAATTTTCTTTTTGAAGATGTTACTAACAAAATTAATAAAATGGATATAGTATAATTAAATTTTCAGAAGGCTTTTAATAATGTCTCCCAGGGAGGCTGGTTAGAAAGATTAAAGCACATGACACAAAAGGTAATGTACTGACAAGGATTAATGATGGCTAAGGTACAGAAAACAGAGTAGGAATAAATGGGTCATTCTTGCATTGACAGGCTGTGGAATACCAAAGAATTGGTACTTCGTTTCCAGCATTTACAATCTACATCAATGATTTAGAGATGGGGGCCAAATGTAATATTCCCAAATTTGTGAATAATACAAAGCTAAGTGGGAATGAGTGTTGTGAGGAAAATGTAAAGGCACTTCACAAGAATTTAGACAGGTTCAGTGAATGGGTAAAAACGTGATAGTATAATATGGAAAGATATTATGGGCAAAGAGGTTATCCGCTTTGGTAGCAGAAACCAATGTACAGAGTATTTCTTAAATGGTTAGAGATCAGGAAGTGTGGTGCACAAAGGGACCCATGTATCCTTGGCAACGAATCACTGAAGGCTAATAAGCAAATCAGCAAGGAATTAGGAAAGCAAAGGGAATGTCAGCCTGTATTGCAAGAGGATATGAGTAACCCGGAGTAGTCTTGCTTCAATTATATAAGTAATTGGATAGATCTCAACTGTAGTACTGTGTGTAGTTTTGATTGCATTCTCAGGAAACTTACCACAGAGTGCAATGAAGATCCATCAGACTTGTTCCCAAGATGGCTGAACAGTCAATTACGAGAGATTGGGTAAATTGGGCCTATATTCTTTACAGTTTTGAAGAATGAGAGGCGGTCTCATTGAAATTTACAATATACTTAAAAGGGATAGACAGGGTAGATTCAATTAATAAGATTCCCCCTGTTTTCAGAATCTAAAACCAGGGGACATGGTTTAAAAGTAAGGGCAATAGATAGCTTAGATCAGAAATGATGAGAAATTATTTTATCCAGAGGGCTGTGAATCTTTAGAATTCTCTACACAGACTGCTGCGGACACTCAAATCTTTGAATATGTCTAAAGTAGAGATTGATATATTTCTGATTTTCATTGGTGTATTGGGTTATGGTGATGGGGTGACACTGACACGTATGATCATCCATGAGGAAATTGAATGGAGAGGCAGGCTCGACCGTCTGAATGACCCATGCCTGTTCCTATCTTCTATCATCCAGTCAAAATGTCTGGCTTAAGCATGTTGCAAATGTTACAGCCTTATCTTTCTGCTCTGATATACTGAACTCCCTTATCACTGAGGTTGGGGATATTTGTGGAACCTCCTCCCAGTGAGTTGTTTAATTATACATCATCATCCATGACCAAATGACTAGCAGGACTGCAGAACTGATCCACTGGTGGGATTGCTTAGCTGTGTCAATAACTGGCTGTTTAGTAAATGTCTGGAATTCTCTGCCCCAGAGATTTGTGAAGGCTATTTCACAGAAAGTATTTAAAGATTAAGTAGATAGATTTTTGAAAATGAGGAGTTGAGAGCTATGGGAAGTTGACAAGAATTGAAGTTCAGGCCTGGGACAGATCAGCCATGATCTTATAGAATGGCAGGGCTGGCTTGAGGGGATGAATGCCCTACTCCTGCTACTAGTTCTTATGTTCCTAATGCCTTCTGGCTTGCTAGTGTCTTGTACATTGCTGCTTTTGGCATGTCCTCCTTCAGTTCTCATTGAACCAAGCTTGATCCTTTGGCTTGATGGTATGAGTAGAGTGGGAGAAATGCCAGACCATGAGACTGCAGATTGTGATTGAATACAAATCTGCTGCTGATGATGCCCTGCAGCTTATCTTAGACTCCTAGTATCAAATGCTAGATCTATTCCTTTTTTTTTTTAAGTGGTATATCTATCAGCCATCAGGTCTTATCCTCTTTTCATCATTTATGATACAGTAATTACATATTACTTTTAATAAGAAGCATGAATGCAATATAGAAAATATTGATTAGTATTATGCATGTTACATTATGGAATAAAGGATTAGTATTGATTGAAAAAGAATTCACCCAACATGCAATTAATTTTACATTTCATGTTAGCCTGCTGTCTGTTTTAGAGACAGAAAAGAGTAACACTTCAATTGTGGCAATAAGTAGAGTGTCTATGGTCAGGTTTTTCTCTGTTTGGCAAGTGAATTCTGCAATGACAAAAATGGCAAGCAAAATCAGATGGGGTAAGAGAATGACTAGTTGTCCCAAACTCACCTGTTTACTTCCTGGCTGTAACTATTTGACTTAAAATCAACATGGAGAAAGTGAGGACTGCAGATGCTGGAGATCAGAGCTGAAAAATGTGTTGCTGGAAAAGCACAGCGGGTCAGGCAGCATCCAAGAAGCAGGAGAATTGACGTTTCGGGCATAAGCCCTTCTTCAGGAATGAGGAAGGTGTGCCAAGCAGGCTAAGATAAAAGATAGGGAGGAGGGACTTGGGGGAGGGGTGTTGGGAATACGATAGGTGGAAGGAGGTTAAGGTGAGGGTGATAGGCCGGAGAGGGGTGGGGGCGGAGAGGTCGGAAAGAAGATTGCAGGTCAAGAAGGCGGTGCTGAGTCCGAGGGTTGGGACTGAGATAAGGTGGGGGGGGGAAATGAGGAAGGTGGAGAAATCTGTGGAAGATGAGGCACTCTTCTTCCAGGCATCGTGTTGTCATGGTCTGGCGATGGAGGTGGCCAAGGACCTGCATGTCCTTGGCGGAGTGGGAGGGGGAGATAAAGTGTTCAGCCATGGGGCGGTTGGGTTGGTTGGTGCGGGTGTCCCAGAGGTGTTCTCTGAAACGTTCCACAAGTAGGCGGCCTGTCTCCCCAATGTAGAGGAGGTCACATCAGGTGTAGAGGATGCAGTAAATGATGTGTGTGGAGGTGCAGGTGAATTTGTGATGGATATGGAAGGATCCCTTGGAGGGAAGTGAGGGGGGAGGTGTGGGCGCAAGTTTTGCATTTCTTGCGGTTGCAGGGGAAGGTGCCGGGAGTGGAGGTTGGGTTGGTGGGGGGGGTGTGAACCTGACGAGGGAATCACGGAGGGAGTGGTCTTTAGGAAGATGAGGCGCTCTTCCTCCAGGTGTCGTGTTGCCATGGTCTGGTGAGGGAGGAGGCCAAGGACCTCTCCCTTCCTCTACATTAGGGAGACAGGCCACCTACTTGCGGAACGTTTCAGAGAACACCTTTGGGACACCCGCACCAACCAACCCAACCGCCCTGTGGCTGAACACTTTAACTCCCCCTCCCACTCCACCAAGGACATGCGGGTCCTTGGCCTCCTCCATCGCCAGACCATGGCAACACGACGCCTGGTGGAGGAGCGCCTCATCTTCCGCCTCGGAACCCTCCAACCACAAGGGATGAATGCAGATTTCTCTAGCTTCCTCATTTCCCCTCCCCCAACCTTATCTCAGTCCCAACCCTCTGACTCAGCACCGCCTTCTTGACCTGCAATCTTCTTCCTGACCTCTCCGTCCCCACCCCTTCTCTGGCCTATCATCCTCACCTTAACCTCCTTCCACCTATCGCATTCCCAACGCCCCTCCCCCAAGTCCCTCCTCCCTACCTTTAATCTTAGTCTGCTTGGCGCACCTGCCTCATTCCTGAAGAAGGGCTTATGCCCGAAATGTCGATTCTCCTGCTCCTTGGATGCTGCCTGACCTGCTGCGCTTTTCCAGCAACACATTTTTCAGTTAAAATCAACATGAAGCAATTCCATATGTGCACACTAATGCAAAGACCCTTAATTTTGCCCTGAACTCTGAAGAACATCCTCCACCATGAGACTTTTATTTCTCCCATTTCCCACTCCAGCCATTCAGTAGTCTCTACAAGTGAGATGATCAACTTGAACCAAATTATAGCTAGGTTTTTGCTGTACTCTTGCCCATTGAACAATCAAAACCATCTTTAACATAGAACTTTTAGTTGCCAGAACAACACTTATTCCATAAAGGAGGCTGTAATTTCTATACTGTCCTATACCCAATTCAATGTACCACTCGGTTCTGCTCTACATTACATTATTACTGCTACAGAATACAGCATGCTTATGATTACAGTATAAACTATGTAATTTTTCAACTAGTAAGTTTCAGTTAAGAGAAGTGAAGTAAAAATAGTCATGCATTTTCAATGTTACATTCCACACAGAATTCAGATGGACCTACTTTACTCGTCACTTTCTGGTCTGTATAAGTACTTCATCATCACACTGTCTACTTGCTTCATTTTATTTTTGCTGCTTTTCTTTGTTTTCTTTCCAGACTTCTCAGCTTTGCTTTCTTTATCCAATTCATCTTCTGAATTAGATTCTCTCTTTTTTGCACCTCGTTTGATACTATTGATACTTCGATATGAAACTGTAGACCCTGAAGAGGAGGAACTTGACGAAGATTCAGATGACTCAGAGTCACTTTCCTTTTTTTTTGGTTTCTTCTTAGACTTCTTAGAGTGTTTCTTGGAAACTTTCTTTCTTTGCTCACTTTCTGATTCAGAATCTAAACTTCTGCTTTTTTTGCTTTTCTTACTTTGTGGCTTACTGAAATCTAGAGAGGAAGAGGATCTTAACGGAATGGATGGCTGTTTACTTATTTTTTCCTCATCCTCTTCAGTGTCTGGGTCTAGACTTGTTCTTTTGAATGTAATTGGTTTATAATTCAGAACTTCATTAATGGCAGCTTCTAAATCAGGATCCAAATAATTCCTGTGGCCCACGGGTTTTATGTTAGAACTATCCAGTTGCATATCATCTGAAGCAGAAGATCTAGGTCTGGCAGGAACACTATAGCTGCGCCCTACAGATTGCTGACTATATGATGATCTTTCACTTTGCACTACACTGACAGCAGCATCATCATCATCCATCTCACCAAATCTACTTTTAGTGAAAGATAATCTTGAATCTGTACGACCACTAAGTGTAGGACTTTGCACTCCTACTTCTGACTTACGGTTGAGCAATGGGCTAACCGGACTGAATAAGTCAGTCTGATTGTCATCAAGTCTTGAAAGACTTCGTCTCAGGCTAGATGAAGGACTGTTTATAGCAAAACTCACAGATGATTTGACATCATCCTCAGCTTCCAAGCCTCGCCATGTTGAAATACGACTTACAGGAACTGATACAGCAGAAGCTTTGTCAAAGTCAGGACTGGTCATGGCCCATCTCCTGTCCAGTCCTTTTCTAGCTCGATTTGTGGCCTCTGAATATGCCTGAGAAATAACAGATCCCCTATCATCCAAGTCTTCGACACCTTGGGACTTTTTCCAGGAAGTAACAGAGACATTGTCATTCAAATTGTCTGTACTGGTGGTTTTCTTTATTCTTCGAAAAGACCTATCTGGTGACGTTGACCGTTCCTTACTGAGTGCTGTCAGAAGGGGATCATTACTGCTTTTACCACTAAGAGAATCCTTCATATTCCCTCTTTTACGATAGCTGAGAGAACTCATTACAGAAACTGGTCTAACATCCTCCATTTCCTTCCCTTCTTTTAAGTCTTTCCCTTCCTTTCCCTCCTTCAGGTCCAAACTAAGAGAAAATCTGGTTAATAGACAAACAGGAAACAAAGAGAAAGAAAATCAAATTAATCATAAAAGTATGTACATTGTACAAAAATTAAACACCAACAGTAGTAATAGACAATAAAAGGGGAAATAAAAGCAAAAGGCACATGAAAATAGCTTTGAAGTAGATGGTTGCGATGAGCTCAATTTATGAGACAAGGCAGAAGGAAATGTGCAAAGGTTTTAAGAAGTGTCCAATGTCCCACCTGTGACTGAAGAAAATATGTCCAAGTAAGTAAATAAGTTAGCAATTTCAGAGCAATTCAGAGCAATTTCTATTAAGTATCTTTTAAACTTTATTTCATGATACGTAAAGGAGTATTACTTACTGACAGATACAAAATGGTTAAGTCTAAAATATTGGTCGGCAATATAGTTTTTAAATTATATTAATATTCAACTTTATATTCTGCTAAAATAATACAAGTTAATGCATATTTACTTAAATGTTGGTGTTGAAAGCATTTACCATTTAAAAAAAAACCTACTGAATTAATTCAGATTTCCTACTAACCTTGAACTTTTTAGGCTTCCGTCATCTGAATATGTTTTGGCTGAGCCCTTGTTCTTTGACAGCCAGGATTTGACGTCATCGACACGTTCATCAACTTCAGAGTCCGTGTCTGAATCACCCTCACTGTTCCAAGACATGCAGTGAAAAACATGTTTTAATGTTTATGTATCTCCCTTTGAGGCTTGATAGTGCATTCAGGTTAAAAGAAAAGGGAGAATATAACACACAGTAGGAA
Organism: Chiloscyllium plagiosum; assembly: GCF_037043375.1. Taxonomy (NCBI): domain Eukaryota; kingdom Metazoa; phylum Chordata; class Chondrichthyes; order Orectolobiformes; family Hemiscylliidae; genus Chiloscyllium; species Chiloscyllium plagiosum. Next base: position 23,523,132 of record NW_028270169.1, on the reverse strand, counting down.
GGTGTCCAAATTATATATATATATTGCTTGTGTTTTTTTTCCAGCACACAGCAGTTGTTAGTAGCTTTCTGCATTATTTAACATAATGTCATATTTTAACTTTTAATTTGCAGATGCAGTTAGTCAAAGTAACAGGCTCATTAATCGTTATGAGAGAATTGGATTTGCCTCGAGCAAAGTATTTGTAACCAACACAGCAATGTTTGTGTTATCTACCATAATATAAGAACTAGGTGTGGGTAACATGATATTGAAGAATCCAATGTTTATTACTGCTCCTTTATGTACAAATTTTAGATTCACGGACACTGAAGTGTCTGGGCTAGTATTAGGCTATTTGGTTATGAAAAGAAGTGTCATTCCATCAGAGTCTTATGCTGTAAACTGTCCAAATTAAGATAGAGTTTGAGACCTTTATACCTTCTGGTACCATGCTATGGTATAGTGCTGACATTATGATGCTGTCTCTTAAAAGGTATATTGATACTGTGTGCCTCTTTAAAGCATAATAACATACTACTCATAAGACAACAATACTTATAATAGCAGTTATACTTAAAATCATAATTTCTATCACGATAAACAACAGATCACAATTATTTGTTTCCCTATTAATGACATTTTAGCTATAAACTTCCAGCTGTGTTAGTATACATAATATGCCCCTATTTTTGTTTAATATGTTTTATCCTTTCCCCTCTTGAAACACTGGTCATTCATGACTCAAGGGGTTAATTTTTTTGAGTTTGACATGACTCTTCTTTAGACCTGAAATCAAAATTCCCCAGTTCTGAAGACTAGTCATACTGGACTTGAAGTATTAACTTCTGCTCTCCACAGAGAATTCATTTGACAACCATGAAAATAATGTTGCCATGTTTTTTGGGTGTTAGGGCATGAATGGTGAGCCAAGTTCTGTACTCAACCAAGGTCCACATGGTCATGTCCAGCAGAGGTCACCGAATAACTACACGATGCAGTTAGCCCAGCTGTCTGAACAGCTGACTTGCGATGCAGAGTGATGCCAACAGAATGGTTTCAACTTCCGCACCGGCTGAGGTTACCATGAAAAAGATTCTTCAACTTTTGCCCTTGCTTGAAATATTGTTATCCTTAGATTAAACCATCATCAGTAGTCTCTCTCAGAGGAAGAAGGTGCATTGTTCAGTAGGGCTACAGCCACTTCTTCGCGAATAACCATATGGAACAGATAACCTGGGTGAGGTTGCCCACTTTAATCCAGAGATCGATTATCCATATAGCTTATCACAAGCCAAGGCTGAATTTTGGGTTATTTCTACTCCAGCAGCTCAGATACATGGAGTGTAAAATTCCAATGCCACCATTTATGATTTTAGTTTGTTTTGTGGCATTTGTGATAATATGCTCAACCACAATAAAATTTCTGAGATTTAAACATATAGCCCTGCTCTGACTCTACTTCCTGACTTGAAAGATTTCTGGAAAAATGATATTAGTAACAGCTGAAGATACCATTTCGTTACTTCCAGTGCTCATCATCATTTTCAAGTTATTACTTGGGTTCAACTGGACAATCAATTTTGAAGACACCTAAAATAGAGTGCATACAAAAGTCATGCCTAAAATTTGCACAGCAAAGGAAGAGGAGTTTTAAGTGCAGATAACTGTTAAACTAGTTCATTTGTATCTTATTGCTGAGAACATGGTTGTGGTAAGGAAGAAATTTTGAATATGAACGCATACTCTACTTGTTTAAAATTCTAATCTTCGACTCACTTTCAAACTGGATGTAAAATTCAGTCAGATGATGATCTTTTCTCCCTAGATGTATTTTTTTTTCTGAGGTCATTACTTAATCTTGTCACATTTTGCAATATCAAGCCAATTATAGCTTGCTCTCTGGTCACTTCCAGGATATTCTGCTCTAAGAAACTAATCTTGAAAGCATTCTATAAACTCTTCATCAAAGTTACTATTTATAATCTGATTTTTCCAGTTAATGTAAGAATTTAAATCACTTCATTATTGCAATCACTTTACCACATGCACAACATATTTCTTGTATACCTCTCCCTGCGTTGTGATTACTGTTATGGGCTCTGTGGATCACACCTTAAAGTAATTTTTTCCCCCTGTAATATTCCTAATGTACACCTAAAATAATTCTACATCCTGATCCCCTGAACTAAGTTATCTCTAACTATCACATCAATACCATCTTTGATTAGGAGTGATATTCCTCTGCATTTACCGAGCTTCCAAACCTTCTTGAATGTCATGTAGTGAACAACAACTGTATAATTAACAGTCCTCGAGACGTAGAAGAAAGGATTGCGAGGATGATTCAGGAGAAGAGTGAAAGTAATAGAGTGGTTGTTATGGGGGACTTTAACTTTCCAGATATTGACTGGGAAAGCTATAGCTCGAGTTCGTTAGATGGGTCGGTGTTTGTCCAATGTGTGCAGGAGGGTTTCCTGACACAATATGTAGACAGGCCAACAAGAGGTGAGGCGGTACTGGATTTGGTTCTGGGTAACGAAACAGGCCAGGTGTTAGAATTGGAGGTAGGTGAGCACTTTGGGGACAGTGACCACAATTCGGTGACTTTTACTCTAGTGATGGAGAGGGATAAGTGTGCACTGCAGGGCAAGAGTTATAGCTGGGGGCAGGGAAATTATGATGCGGTGAGGCACGACTTAGGATGCGTGGCTTGGAAAAGTAGGCTTCAAGGGAAGGGCGCAATTGATATGTGGAGCTTGTTCAAGGAGCAACTATTGAGTGTCCTTGATAAGTATGTACCTGTCAGGCAGGGAGGAAAGGGTCGTGTGAGGGAGCCGTGGTTTAATAAGGAATTGGAATCCCTTGTTAAAGGGAAGAGGGCGGCCTATGTAAAGATGAGGCGAGAAGGTTCAATTGGGGCAATTGAGAGTTATAAGGTAGCCAGGAAGGATCTGAAGAGAGAGCTAAGAGCAGCAAGGAGGGGACATGAAAAGTCCTTAGTTGGTAGGATTAGGGAAAACCCAAAGGCTTTCTATAGGTATTTTAGGAATAAAAGAATGACTAGGGTAGGAATAGGTCCAGTCAAGGATAGTAGTGGGAAGATGCGTGTGGAGGCTGAAGAGATTGGGGAGACACTGAATGAATACTTTTCGTTAGTATTCACTCAGGAACAGGACATTGTTGCCGATGTGAATACTGAGTCACAATTAATTAGAATGGACGTCTTTGAGGTATGTAGGGAAGAGGTGTTGGAAATTCTGGAAAGGGTGAAAATAGATAAGTCCCTTGGGCCTGATGGCATTTATCCTAGGATTCTCTGGGAAGCAAGGGAGGAGATTGCAGAGCCATTGGCCTTGATTTTTATGTCCTCATTGTCTACAGGAGTAGTGCCAGAAGACTGGAGGATAGCAAATGTGATTCCCTTGGTCAAGAAGGGGAGTAGGGATAACCCTAGTAACTATAGGCCGGTGAGTCTCACTTCTGTTGTGGGCAAAGTCTTTGAGAGAATTGTAAGGGATAGGATTTATGAACATCTGGATAGGAATAATGTGATCAAGGATAGTCAGCATGGTTTTGTGAAGGGCAGGTCGTGCCTCACAAACCTTATTGAATTCTTTGAGAAGGTGACTAAGGAGGTGGACGAGGGTAAAGCGGTAGATGTGGTGTACATGGATTTTAGTAAGGCATTTGATAAGGTTCCCCATGGTAGGGTACTGCAGAAAATACGGAGATATGGCATTGAGGGTGAGTTGGAGGTTTGGATTAGGAATTGGCTGGCTGGAAGAAGACAGAAGGTAGTAGTTGATGTAAAGGTTCATCTTGGAGTGCAGTTACTAGCGGTGTTCCGCAAGGATCTGTTTTGGGACCATTGCTGTTTGTCATTTTTATAAATGACCTGGAGGAGGGGCTAGAAGGTTGGGTGAGCAAGTTTGCGGATGATACGAAAGTCGGTGGAGTTGTTGACAGTGAGGAAGGATGTGTCAGGTTACAGCGGGATATAGATAAGCTGCAGAGCTGGGCAGAAAGGTGGCAAATGGAGTTCAATGTAGTAAGTGTGAGGTGATTCACTTTGGTAAGAGTAACGAAAAGATGGGGTACTGGGCTAATGGTCAGATACTTGGTAGTGTGGATGAGTAGAGGGATCTTGGTGTCCATGTACACAGATCTCTGAAAGTTGCCACCCAGGTAAATAGTGCGGTGAAGAAGGCATATGGCGTACTGGCTTTTATTAGTAGAGGAATTGAGTTCCGGAGTCCTGAGGTCATGTTGCAGTTGTATAAGACTCTGGTGCGGCCGCATCTGGAGTATTGTGTGCAGTTTTGGTCACCATACTATAGGAAGGATGTGGAGGCACTGAAACGGGTGCAGAGGAGGTTTACCAGGATGTTGCCTGGAATGGTAGGAAGATCGTATGAGGAAAGGCTGAGGCACTTGGGGCTGTTTTCATTGGAGAATAAAAGTTTAGGGGTGTCTTGATAGATGTGTACAAGATGATTAGGGGTTTAGATAGAGTTGACCATGAGAACCTTTTTCCACATATGGAGTCAGCTATTACGAGGGGGCATAGCTTTAAATTAAGGGGGGGTAGGTATAGGACAGATGTTAGGGGTAGATTCTTTACTCAGCGAGTCGTGAGTTCATGGAATGCCCTGCCAGTAGCAGTGGTAGACTCTCCCTCTTTATGGGCATTTAAACGGGCATTGGATAGCCATATGGAGGATAGTGGGCTAGTGTAGGTTAGGTGGGTTTGGATCGGCGCAACATCGAGGGCCAAAGGGCCTGCACGGCGTTGTATTTTTTTCTATGTTTCTAATTCAATGACAGCTTCACAATTTGGTCAGAATGCTCTGCTTTCCAAGACCTTCACTCTAACCAAAGGCCATTTATAGTGGCCTGTCCCTGCCGCTTCCGGTTGTCAGTTTCAGCTGTCCGCTGTAGTGGCCGGTATATTGGGTCCAGGTCGATGTGCTTATTGATGGAGTTTGTGGATGAGTGCCATCCTTCTAGAATTCCCTGGCTGTTCTCTGTTTGGCTTGCCCTATAATGGTAGTGTTGTCCCAGTCGAATTCATGTTGCTTGTCATCTGCGTGTGTGGCTACTAAGGATAGCTGGTCGTGTCGTTTCGTGGCTAGTTGATGTTCAAGGATGCGGATCGTTAGCTGTCTTCCTGTTTGTCCTATATGGTGTTTTGTGCAGTCCTTGCATGGGATTTTGTACACTACATTAGTTTTGCTCATGCTGGGTATTGGGTCCTTCGTTCTGGTGAGTTGTTGTCTGAGGGTGGCTGTTGGTTTGTGTGCTATGAGTCCTAGTGGTCGCAATAGTCTGGCTGTCATTTCTGAAATGCTCCTGATGTATGGTAGTGTGGCTAGTCCTTTGGGTTGCGGCATGTCCTCGTTCTGTTGTCTTTCTCTTAGGCATCTGTTGATGAAATTGGGCGGCTATCCGTTTTTGGCGAATACCTTGTATAGGTGTTCCTCTTCTTCTTTTTGCAGTTCTGATGTGCTGCAGTGTGTTGTGGCCCTTTTGAATAGTGTCTTGATGCAACTTCGTTTGTGTGTGTTGGGGTGGTTGCTTTCATAGTTCAGGACTTGGTCTGTGTGTGTGGCTTTCCTGTATACCTTTGTGGTGAATTCTCCATTCGGTGTTCTCTGTACTATCACGTCTAGGAATGGGAGTTGGTTATCCTTAATTTGTATCCATTCTTGGGGTGACTGATAGGATGTATGAGTTGAGTAAGTGATGATGCATTTTTAAACCTCTGGGGCAAGTATGAGATATAACCGTCTTTAGTTTAAAACTCAAAAAAACTTGCTGCTGGAATTTTTCAAAGTGGGACAATTATTCTAACAGTAAGAAATACCTCACATACAAAATATACTAATCACAGGCAGAAAGGAAACAAATGCTGTCAGTGGCATGGTATTATGTTCCAATTGCATAGATTCATCGGGAGACAATAGTGTAGTGGGATGGACAATATTGACACTGGATTAGTAATCCAGAGATCCCAGGAAATGCTCTGGAGACCCAGGTTCAAAGTATGCCATGGCAGATGGTGGAATTTGAACTCAATAATAAAATAAATCTGGAATTAAAAGTGTAATGACGACCATAAAACCATTGTCATTTGTTCGAAAAAGACAACTAGTTTGCTTACATCCTTTAGGGAAGGTAACCTAGTCTGCCCTACATGTGACTCCAGACTACCAGCAAAGTGGTTGACACTTAACTGGGGCACTTAACCCAATGGGAGATGAGTCTCTCATTTATATAAATGATTTTGGGCTGAAGGATCTGTTTCCGTGCTGTATGAATCTGTAACTGGGCTCGAAACATTAACGGTTTATCTCTCCACATGAATTGCCAGATCTGCTGAGATTCTCCAAAATTGTGTTTATTTATCAGAAAGGTAGGCTGATAGTCATGGAGGGACTGTAATGTACACATAGGCTAGAAACAGCAGATGGGCAAAGGTAGCCCAGACCAGAAGTCTGGAATGTTTTCAGGATATTTCTTACTTCAACATACTTTTGAGCCGACCAGACAGCAAACTGAACTAGATCTAAAGTTATACAATACAAACAAGACTGGAGTAATTAATGAATGACCTTATGGCGAAGATGCCCCTAGGTGGTAGCGACCAAAAAAAAGATTGAAAGAGAGAAAAATAGAACCAAGACCAGTATTTGGACATGGCAGATGAATTGAAGAGTCTTAATGACAGAGGATACAAGGTAACGTCCTGGAGAAAGCTGTCAATCAGGAAATGGAATTGAGCGAGGTACTCCAGCAAATTACATTCACTAGAAAGTGCAAATTATTGGAGGCTTAGGCTAACAATTTCTGGGATCCTGATGGATTTTATTGAAAGGTCTTAAAAGAAATAGCTAGTGAGATTGTTGGTGCATTGAATTTACTTCTCCAAAATTCCCTAGATTTTGGGAAGGTTTCATTAGATTGCAATTTAGCAAATGCAACTCCTTTATTCAAAAAGGGAAAGTGACAGAAAGCATGAAACTATAGGCCAGTTAATATCTGTTCGGGAAAATGGTGGTGGATGGTGGATGTACTGTACTTAAATTTTCAGAACTTATTTCATAAGGTGCCACATCAAAGATCATTGCATAGAATAAAACCTTATAGTGAAGAGGGTAATATATTGGCAGAGAAAGAAGATTGGCTCCCATGAAACAATAGGCATAAGTGGGTCATTTTCTATGTGCATGATATAAGTACGTGGGCACAGGGATTAATACTCAGGTTTCAACGTGTTATAATTTGTATAAATGACTTGCACGAAGGGATGGAAGATATGGTAGCTAAATTTGCTAATGTCAATGAAAAGTAGGTTATGAAGAGGATATAAGGCATTGTGAGCATTGTGAAATGTCCAAGAATTCAGAAAAGATTTACAAGGATGTTGCCAGGGTTGGAGGGTTTGTGCTATAGGGAGAGGCTGAGTAGAGTGGGGCTATTTTGCCTGGAGTGTCAGGGGCTGAGGGGTGAATTTACAGAGATGTATAAAATCATGAAGGGCATGGATAGGGTAAATAGACAAGGTGTTGCGTGGGGGCCTCCAAAATTAGAGGGTATAGGTTTAAGGCAAGAGGAGAAAGATGTAAAAAGGAACCTAAGAGGCAAGCTTTTCATGCAGAGTGTGGTGCGTGTATGGAATGAGCTACCAGAGGAAGTGGTGGAGGCTGGTACAATTGCAACATTTAAAAGGCATGTGGATAGGTATGTGAATAGGAAGAGTTTTGAGGGATATGGGCCGATGCTGGCAAATGGGACTAGATTTACTTAGGATATCTGGTCAGCATGGACGAGTTGGACCAAAGAGTCTGTTTCCATGCTGTATGGTCTCTCTGAGTCTATGTCCATTTGGATGAGAATATAGCAGGCATGATTTGGGGCGACACCAAAACTGGCGGTGTAGCAAATGAACACTGAAGAAGGTTATCTAAGATTACAAACAGATCTTGATCAATAGGGTTAATGGGCTGAGAAGTGGCAGAGGGACTCTACAGACTCTAATTTGGATAAATGCAAGGTGTTGCATTATGGTAATACAAACAAGGGCAGGACTTATTCAATTAAAAGTAGGGCCTTGTGTAATGTTGTAAAACAGAGACACCTAGGGGTTCAGATATGTAATTCTTTGGAATCTGCATCATAGGTAGACAAGGTGGTGATGATGATGTTTAGCACACTTGTCTTCATCGCTCAGACTTTTTAGCGTACGAGTTGGGACATCATTTTGAGGTTGTACAGGACGTTAGTGAGTATCCTCGTCTGGAGTACTGTGTGCAGTTATAGAGCCATCGAGCATGGAAACAGACCTTTTGGTCCAACTAGTCCATGCCGAACATGATCCCAAACGGAACTATTCCCACCTGTCTACCCACATCCCTCCAAACATTGGGGCGGCACGGTGGCACAGTGGTTAGCACTGGTGCCTCACAGCGCCAGAGACCCGGGTTCAATTCCCGCCTCAGGCGACTGACTGTGTGGAGGTTGCACATTCTCCCCACATCTGCGTGGGTTTCCTCCGGGTGCTCCGGTTTCCTCCGACAGTCCAAAGATGTGCAGGTCAGGTGAATTGGCCATGTTAAATTGCCCGTAGTGTTACGTAAGGGGTAAATGTAGGGGTATGATGGGTTGCGCTTCGGCAGGTTGGTGTGGACTTGTTGGCCCGAAGGGCCTGTTTCCACACTGAGTAATCTAATTTCTTAGTGTACTTATCCAAAGTATTATTACTTAATTTGAATGTTGTAACTGTACACGCATCCACCACTTCCCCTGGAAGTTCATTCCACACACAATCACTAATTTCCCTGTTATACGAAGGGAATTATTAAACTTGAGAGGGTTCTGTAAATATTTACCAGGATATGGCTGGGAATGGAGAGTTTGAATTATAAAAATAGGCTGCGAACTTTTTTCACTGGAGCGTAGAAGGTTGAGGGATGTTAGAAAGGTTTAGAAATCATGAGGGGCATAGATAAAATGGATAGCAAAGGTCTTTTCCCTAATGTGGGTGAGTTCAAAACTAGGGAGCATAGTTTTAAGGTGAGGGGAAAGATTTAAAAAGGACATGAAGGACAACTTTTTTTTATACAGAGTGGTTCATGTATAGATTGAACTGCCAGAGAAAGCAGTAGATGCAGGTGTAGTTACAATGTTTAAAAAACATTTGGATAAGTACACGAGTAGGAAAGGTTTGCAGGGGTAATGGGCCAAGTGCAGGCAGATAGGGCTAATTTAGTTTGGGAACGTGTCAGCATGGACTAGTTGGACTGAAGGGTCTGTTTCCATGCTGTATGACACTATGGTCACATCCTGTGCGTGAATAAAAGAATGTGGAATTATATTATGTACTGTGAAACTGTACCTACTGCACAAATACTATATTCAGGCAAAATAAATTGTATGTATCATGCATAATGGCACTGGAATTCCTATTAGTCACTGCAGTTTTAAAAATTTAGTTACCAGCACCATTGGGAAAACGTAATTGATGCACTCAATTAATGATGTCATTGACAACCTATTAAACACTACAGAATTATAAAAAAGAATGCAAAGTGTTTTATATAGGCATTAATATTGTTCATGGTACAGATATTCTTTGAGTACATTCAACTTCATTGTTCTATTGTTTTTCACAAGCTGATGTCCTTGATATTGACAATTATAGTATTGTATAACCCAAATAAATTAGCCTAAATGATACCACTTCTCGAAAAGGGTAAGAATCACATTTGGTAGAATTATTTTGGTTCATAGACACATGCACACTTCTGCTTTAAATGTATGTCATGCAAGAAGAAACAAGGTTAACTTCATGCTGAGGTTAGATTTGGATATGTTTGAAGTCATTCAGGTAGGGTTCTCACATTTTATTCTTTCTTCTCTGATACTTTGCCACCATATCTTGCAAACTGTAAATAAAGGTAAGCACAAAATGCCCAAAAATAAACACGTCTGTGGTGCAGAAGGGGAGATAACTTGATACACATAAAGAATGTACATAAATGCTATTGCAAACTAATTGACAAATGCAAAAAGAAAATGAAGACAAACTTTTTGCAAACAATAGCTCAAATGAAACTGTCTTTGTTTTAAAAACCACATCTAATATTTTAAAGATAAAACAAATTTGAAACTCCAAACTAAAGAAAAATACACAATTTCTAAGGCACTACTTCTCTAAATTGACTAAATTACTAGCACCTACCATATACACCTCTGAAAACTGTTTCCTGAGCTTCTCACAGCAACACTATGAAATAATGCAGCACAACACTGCTAGTAGAAACACAGCTTATAGTTTCACCTGTAATTTTAAGCATGAGAAATGTTTTAATCATGCACCAAGCATGATTGAAAGGTTGTCTACAATATTGTTCTGAGGCTAAAGATATTGCGTGTGTGTGTTAAAACAAAAGTCTGCCCAAAACGTCACAGCAGACAATTGCAGAAGGGTCATATTTTTAATGCTGTTTACACATATTTGCATCTTTGAAACAACCTTTGCCTAGGTAGATATGAAAACAAAAAACTTGGAAAAACAAAACTTCAAATCATACTTGAGACAGGCAAAATACCTGTTGATAAGATCTTCATTTTCATCACTCTCCATTTCATCTTCAATTGCTGCTTGCAAATCTCCTATTCTTTTAAAAGCAAGTTTAAGGTCAGACTGTAGGCTCTGATTTGCAGCTTCAAGACTTTCAATATCCATTTCCTGTGAAAGAAACCCAAGCGATGGATTGATAAAATATCTTTAAATAGGGAAAAACTTACAATCCTTCTTACCTACTACCTATAAGTGTCTTCAAAGTGCACACGAATACAACAGGGCTTGGGCTTCATGACATTTGAAGCATATTGAGAATAAATGTGAGGTTAACAAAAACAAACAGAGAGGCAGATTGTCATCTGCACGTGATAGATTGAGAAAAAGAGGGGTACAATGAAACCTGGGTGTCCTTGTACACCAGCCACTGAAAGTAAGCATGCGGGTGCAGCAGGAGTGAAGAAGGCAGATGGTATGTTGAACTTCAAAGCAAGAGGATTCAATTACAGCAGCAGGGCTGTCTTGCTCCAATTGCACAGGCCTTTGGTGAGATCACACGTGGAATATTGTGTACTGTTTTGGCCTCATCTGAGGAAGGATATTATGGCTATGGAGCAAGTACAGCAAAGATATACCAGAGTGGTTTCTGGGATGACAGGGTGATCGGTTAGGACCATATTCTCTGGAATTTAGAAGAATGAGGGGGAATCTCATGGAAACATATAAAATTCTAACAGGACTAAACATGGTAAATGCAGGAATGATGCTCCTGATGACCAGGGTAGTTCAGAATGACAGTCACAGCTTAGGTATACGGGGTAGGCCACTTAGGCCAATGAGGAAAGATTCCTTCACCCAGAGAGGAGAGCTGTGCAATTCTCTGCCACAGAAAGCACTGCAGCTATAAAGTTGAACGTTTCAAGGAAGAGTTATATGAATTTCTTAGAACTAAAGGGATCAAAGGGTATGAGGAGAAAGCAGGAACTAGGCACTGAGTTGAACTATCAGCCATGATCATAATGAGCATGGGGGAAGTTTCAATGGCTGAATAGCCTACTCTTACTTTCTGTTTCCATGTTTTCTATGGTTCTACATTTTCTATGATTCTGATCATTAAGGTTGGGTCATTCAAATTCACTCATTATTTAGGTTGACATCAAAAATTGCCATTTAGAATAGGCAGCAAATTCTCTTTAGCCAAAAGAGATATATCCAAGCTTACTATGATGTTACAAACAAAAAACAATAGCCCTAGCAAGGTGATAGCACCTGCAAATGTTTTTTCCTCCCCCTTTCAATATGCATAATAGTGCCTTTTCATAAAAGGAATAATTCTGATGTATATACATAAATCAGAATAGATTTAATTTCAGTACATTTAATTGCAGGATTTAGTGACTGTAAATGCACAGTTGCCCAATGTATCTGAAAACTAACTAGAACTCATATGAGATAGCTCTGCAAAATTTATGTCCACTCGTGTAAATACACATATTGTTTCCTTTTCAGTTTAGAAGTAACTTAACTAAGCTATAGCTTTGTTAATATTGTTTAATAGTAAAACTCCAGCAGTTGCATTGCTAAAAATTTACATTCTTCAAATATAGAAACTACTAATGAACATAGCATTTTGAGTTATTTTTTAAAAATCACCATTTTTTGCAAAAATACAGTCTCAGCTATACCACTTTCTATTATTAAGAAAATAATGAATAGACAAGCAGCTGTCCTATAGAAGGATAGATGTTCCCATACCAGCTCATGTTTTTTGCGGCTGGCTTCAGCTTCTTTCTTGCTAACTTCTCCCAGTTCTTCCTTTAGATCCCTGTGCTGCCGCTGCAATCGTTTATTTTGCTCCTTTTCCCGATTTTCAGCAGCCGCCCTCTGATCTCTCTCTTCTCCCAGCTTTTCCAAGTTTTCCTTGAGACGACTAACCAGGGTCTGTGCAACAACAGTAAAAATATAAGCAGCTACTGAAAGAGATATTCTTAGCATCTTTTCATGTCTGGGAATAAAAACTATTCTATTACAGCTCTAGTCATCATTCAAACCTTCAGGAATTTTATTTTTCTGTTTAAGATGAGGGAAAATCTTAATTAAACATGGTTTTATATACATAAATTAGATTTAGCCAGTTTTACCTCGCTCCCTGGTTCTCAGCAGCCTTACTGGGTATGAACCTAGACAGGAGTATTCTAGAAAATGGTACCTTGGCATTCAGAGATAAACACTGTAACAAAGGTAACTAGAAAACAGAATGAGGATTCTGGTAATGCAACCACTGATAATTTTCCATGGATATAGGAACTGTTATTAATAGATTTTCCTCACACTAGACCAGAGTGCTTCAGGGTAAATGTAGAGTATGATCTGAAATTGGTTCAGTTAGAAAGAACCTGTATTTAAAAGCAGGCATCACATTTTCCAGAAATCCCAAATCACTGAAGACACATTAATTGCACTGAAGTACATCATCAAGTTATTCATTGAAGCTGGCATGCAGATCTGTAGGAATTAATGTCCATTTGATGACAGCAGCTCTGAAAAATATTTAATGGTGTGGCTTGTACATCTTTGTTTCTGTAATTTAGTTTGTTAATGTCTATCTTGAACAGTGGCACCTATATTAATATTGGACCATAATGATAAATGCACGATACAAATGATAAAATGAAGGATATTCACTTTGATGTACAGATACATTATCTCAAATTCATCTGTCCAAAAATGAGATATTTTATGCTTTTGAGTGCTGGACATTTATTTGCATTCAGCTGGCATCTTTGACAGCATTTTCTCAATATCCAACTCATTCATGGGGTGGTGGATTGAACCTTTCGCTGAAAATGTGTAATTTGAATACATACCAGGAATCTACTATGAGTTTACACATGTTGGGTAATGGGTAATCCAAAATCCAGGAAAAGTCTGAAAACACGCTTGACTTCAATCTCAAGGGTGACAAATTCAAAATACATAACATTATTTCTGTACTTCAGTGATATTTTTTGATTGTTTTAATCATTACTATACCTAATCCATAACTGCAAATACATTTCTAGGAACACTGTTTACCATAATTCAAAATGTAAAAATGCTTGATCAATAATTAATGTAATCCTGTTGAATTAAAATCTATTTTTTTTTTTAAAATGAAGTAATTACCCTGAATGCAGCTCAGAAAATATTTAAAAGAGCTATCAACAAACAAACAAAGTTGTGTTCAGTTAGAAGGTTTTTTTTTAAATTGCACATGCCAGCACATTACCAAGACATAAAGACTCACTCATAACTGAAGAGGAAAAAAACTCTCCTGTAATGACAGCATAAAAAGGTAATGACTGCTTAAGGCCAATTGTCGGGGGCTAACTGAGATTTTACAATGAGTGTCTTGGGGAAGCAATCTTTGTAGCTGCTGCTGTGGCAGGAGGAGTTTGGGGTTGGGAGTAGGGGGCAGATGGTATGTGGTGTGGAAGTTATGGTGCTTTAGGGAGGGTTATCACAGCTCTAGGGAGCTGTTCTGGTCTCAGCTGTAATCTCGGACCACCATTTGAAGGAATTCATTTTCCACAATCGTGGCCCAGCTGCTGAATCTATCTTGTATTTGAAGTTAAAAAGGTTGGGAACAGATGGTGCAGTTTGGGGTGCACTATTCCTCAGTTACTTGCAGAAGCATTATACTGCCACTTGTAATCTGGAAGACCTCATGTTTGCCTTTCAGCTTCAAGAGTTCAACTTCCAATCTTAACTCAATGACAAGCCTACCTTCTGGTCATTAGTTAGCTAAGGTTAGTGAAAATCCGACATGAGCGCATTCAGTTTCTGGCCCCCATTTGAACTTACTGGGAGGATCCCAAGATTCTAAAAAGCAGCAGTGGAGTAGGCCATTTGGCCCATTGAGCCTGGCAATCCTAACTCAGGTTGGTCGTGGTGGGTGGTAAAGAGACGAGAAAGGCAGGTTCTTCCCAACCATTAAAAGTGGGTTGCCTGGAGGATCACATGGGTGAGATTTAACAGGCTGAAATATAGGACAAGCTGTAATCTGGCTGCAAGTAACATGGGACTCGGAACAAACATTTCAATTTTGCCTATTTAAGGCTGAAATAGATAGATTCTTATCTAGGAGAATCAATGGCTATGGGAAAGGGCAGGAACGTGGGTGTGAGGAACGTTGGATCAGGCATGAGCCTATTTAATGGTGGTACAGGCTTGAGGGACCGAATGGCCTACTCAATTCCTATTTCTTATGGTCTCACGGGATGGTCACAAATTATCTGGGACAGTTGTTTACCCTGAATCTCTTTGTGCACTCGACTTTCTTACTTATCCCAAAAATCTTTGGCTTCTTTGTCAATTAAAAATCTATCCAAATAACTTGGCTTTCACAGCTCTATGGAAGAAAACTCCAAAGATTATCAATTATCAGAAAAAGAAATGCTCTCTCATCTCTGCCTTAAATGGGAGATCTTTTAATTTTAAACTGTGGCCACTGGTTCCAGATGTCATGAGAGGAAACATCTGTTTTTCTAGTCAGTGCATCAAAATGCGCAACCTCATCATTTTTCCACACCATACTGCATGTGGCAGATTTTACCTGTCTTTCTTAACCTATCTAAATCACTTTGTAGACTCTTTGTATCCTCCACACAACTTTCTATATTTACTCAGTTTTGTCTCAAGAGTGAATTTGGCTACAGCATTGCAAGTCCCTTCATCCAATTTACTAATATGGATTATAGTTGTCAGGATTCTAGTACTGATCTCTGTGGCTCTCCACTATTTGCCGTTTGCCAACCTGAATGTAAACCATTTCTCCTACTGCTTCTTCTCATTGCTCTACTCAGGTTGGCACAGTGGTACAGTGCTGCTGCTTCACAGCATCAGAGACACAGGTTCAATTCTAGCCTTGGGCAACTGTCTGTTTGGAGTTTGCACATTGTGTGTCTGCGTGGATTTCCTCCCACAGTACAAAGATGTGAGATTAAGTGGACTGGCCATGCTAAGTTGCCCTGCGATGTCTAGAGATGTGCAGGTTAGGTGGATAAGCCATGATAAATGCAGGGTTATGGGGATAGGGTGGGATGCTCTTCAGATGGTCAGTGTAGACTTCATGGGCTCAATGGCCTCTTTCTGCACAGCAGGGATTCTATGATTCTGTTAATATAACTGCCACATTATCACCTGATCTTCTGTTATGCAGGTTTTTATTTTAAAAGATGTGCTACCTTTGTAAACACTGAAATCCACACACACTACATCCACTCATGCTCTTTCATTCAGCCTGCTTATTACAGCCTTAAATCTTTTGTGTAATACATTTTTCACATAAAATTTCCCTTCCTGAAAACCATGTTGACTCTGTCTGACAGTTATGATGATTTGCTAAACCCCGTAGCTGTAATTCCTAAATAATGCACTCTAGCAATTTCCCAGTGACAGGTGTTAAATAAGTGACCTAGAATTTCCTGATATCAGTCTTCCTCTTTTCCGGAATAGAGGTGTTAAATGCGTAATTTGCCACCTCACTGGAAACTTTACAGAATCTAGGTAATTTTAGAAGATTCCCGAGTGTTATGCTTCTGATCGGAGATCAGAGTTAAGAGATTGTTGGAGCTACAAATAGAGGAATCTAACGGTTTTCATGAATTTTGGTTAATTAGTTTTGCCTATTCTAAACTAATTCACAGCTCATCTAATCTTGATGGCAGAGAATGTATCGTTACTGTCAAACTTGAAAGGTGAAGTATAACATTAGAGGTAGGTGTCAGTGTGTTTGATCCCATGCTCCTTGATGACTTTGCCAATTAGAAGCATATAAATAAGAAAAGTGATGGAAACTATGCATTATGTCCTGAGGTTCAACAGAGGGGACTAAGTAATATATAGAAAAGAGTGTTGGAGGTAATAGATCTATGACAGGACAGGCACAAATGAAGCCAAGCAAGAATAACAATTGTGCAAAAATACTCAGAGAAGTTAGTGCTTGAATGCCAGAAGAAGAGAGAAGGCAAAAATCAAACGGATCGTTATTCTGTTGTGATTTGGTTTCTGTTATTGTTGGCACATTCCATTCAGACTATAATTGCAAAACTAGATGCAGACTTCTCAACTGATGAAATTTGATAGTATAATAGAACACAGAACAATAGAGACAAAAATATTAGCCATATTCAAAAGTGAGGGTGAATACTTTTAAAAAGTTGGTGTAGGCTGATTGGATGCACAGATCATTATTTTCCTTGTGGACTTCATGCTAAAGGAAAAAGAGTAGTGGAAATGAACATTGGTCCTTAAAGTGTGCAACTGGAGAATTACTAAGACAAACCAAGGAAATGATCTGGGATAGGTAATAAATACGGGACTAGCCAGTGATGCCCTCATTCTGCAAATGATTTTTTTAAAAAAAGGCAGACTTGAACAAAGATTTTGGAAAAGTTATGCCTGGGGCACAAAGGAAGGAGGAACATAAATCAATCATGATCACTAAAGAAAACATAATTTGGAAAATTAATGGGACTGATGACAGACAAGTCTTCTGGACTTATTGGCTTACATCCTATGGTCTTAAAGGCAGTGGCTACAGAAATAATGGATAGAGTCAGAGTCTGACTTCATTTATATTTCTCCCTCCTTTGTGTCCCCGGCTTTTCTACTACTTTCGGGGTGATTTTTGTCACTTTTACCATTCAGAAGTGGACAAATATTTGTTTAAGTTGGATAATAAAGGTCATTCGCTACCATCATGATTAGATGAGCTGTAACTTAGTTAAGAGTAGGCAAAACTAATTTAACTAGAGCTCTTGTATATAGTCATCAGTGAAACACATTAGTAATAAAATAATTTTCCAATTGTAATTATTTTTGATCATGAAAAAACAATAAAATATAAAATACAGAAACAGAATTAGGCCATTTGGCCCATTGAGTCTGCTCTGTCATTCAATCATGGCTGATATATTTCTCAATACGTAACCCTTGATCCCCTTACCAATCAAGAACCTATCTAGCTCTGACTTAAGTGTCCTCAATAGCTTGGCATCCACAACCATTTGCAAATAGGTTGCACAAACTAATCACCCCTTGGCTGAAGAAATTCCTTCTCATCTTAGTTCTAAAGGGTCATCCCTTCCCTCTGAGGATATGCCCTTGGGTCAGAGAGTCCTTTACTGGTAGAAACATCTTTTTCACCTCTACTCTATCCAGGCCTCTCAGAATTCTCTAAGTTTCAATCAGATTCTGCCTCATTCTTCTAAATTCCATTCAGTACAAATCCAGAGTCCTTAACTGCATTTAAAGTGGAAATTAAGCTCTGCAGCCACTGATTAGGTAGAGTATGATGTTAGTTTTTGTTACTAAGTCACTTCAATCTTAAAGCAAGTAGCGTGAAGGTGTTTGATTAATCATAAGATGGAATGTAAACAAATCTCAATTAAGATTTTGATTTGCAAATGCATACCTCAAGACGTTTGACCTGAGTTTTCTCAAATTCCAGTTTGGTTTCAAGTTCACGAATCTTGGCTTCTTGTCTGCTCACCAAGGATTTATCTACCATGGACTGTTCTGTGAACTCTAGCTGACTCTGAAGTCCTTGTAACTGGAGTAAGTTGCATAGGAAGAAGAATAATCAGTATATAACACAAGTCATATTAATTTAAATGTGAATGCAGCAATCGAGGGGTAAGTGGTATGTAATACTATTGCTTTGACTAAGCAGTAAGATGTATAAAAGACATTTCTGCCAGCGGATGCAATTTTAATCTTTTACAGCAATAAATCACTGTAGTAACAATATGTACAATGTAAAATCACAGCTGCTGTCAGACCTGTTGAGTTTTTCTAGTAGTTTCTGTTTTTATTTGTTTCAGATCTCCAGCATCTAGTTCTTTGTTTTATATGATTGCATTATCAATGGGTGTGTTGCAGCAACTCTTCCCTACCCCAAGACTTCTACCACCAAGAACAACAACAGCAGCTAGGAGACTATCACTGGTTAAATTTTCCCGGCCCTGAACCGTAGGGGCACTGGTGAGAAAATCTGTTGAGATGGCCAATGAAGAGGCTCTTGATCCCATATGTCAACCAAGTGTTTAATGGCAAGATGAGATTCTCACTAGTGAGTGGAAAAAAGCCTTTCGCATGCATGAAGATCATATTTTTACTTGATGTCAACTCAATTATATGCAGTTTCCCGTTCTCCCACTCACTAGATAGAAGCTAGCCATGAGGACAGCCCTCCAGGTCCCTGTCCAGAAAGGTGGGTTCCCATTTTCCTTTGTGTGACATGTCCAGGAATCATATTCAGCATCTTGGGGCTGCCAGTGTTTGGCCTAATGTACAAAATATAGACTGGCACCAAGAATTCTGGTGTGTCCCAGCACTGGCAAGCACTTCATCTATGGTGATTGGGAGAATACAATGATTGGGCTGCCATAAAGAAACACAGTACAAAGGTAATGAGGTGAGCAAGAGAAAACCTGCTAGGCCTCATGGGGAGACACCTTTAGTGAGATGTGCCAGAATTGACATGAAATCGCTTTCTGGAAAATTCTACTCCAAAGTCACTTCCATGTCACACACCTTCATTCCTCGCTATTTATTCATTTATGTCAAGTCAGAATCTTGGAACTTCACAATTACTGCAACTCCACCAGCATTTAGAGATGGGAAATAAATGTGCCTTTGCCCACATCATTGATCTCAAATATTCACTAGACTGATTCCAGAGATGGAAGGTTTGTCTTATGGAGAGATATTGAGCAGTTTAGGCCTATACTCTCAGGAGTTTTAAAGAATGAGAGGCTATCTAACTGAGGTACATAAATTGCAAAAAGGGATTGACAAAAGTAACATAGAAAGGAAGTTTATTTATGTGGTGTAATCTAGAACAAGAGATCTCAGTCTTAGGACAAAGGGTAGCAGATTTCAAACAGAGACGAGGAGAAATCACTTATCTCAGAGGATCATGAATCACTAACCCAGAGCATGGCAGATGCGAGGACATTGACTAAATTTAAGAGGGAATAAATAGATTTGTATTTAATAATGGGTTAAAGGATTATGGAGAGTGGGCAAAAAAGCAGAGTGATGGAGCAAGATCAAGGAATTGATTTAAACACCTTTGCTCCTAGTACTTAAGTTCTTTTCTCTGTGTAACTTTGTTGTTACACCTAGAAGTGATTTTTTTTCCATAATGCTTTTGTAACAGATAGCACAAACTACATCAATTTATTGAGTGAAGGATTCTGTCAATAAATTAGTACCTTTGAAAAGAAACAATTACAAGCAATGCACAAAAGTGTTAATGAAGAATAGCAGCTACATTTACACTGTGATCCAAAGCCAAAATTTAAAAGAGTTAGCTCCTCTTTGTAAAACAGTCTCATTTTCTTATGTCATATTGTATTGCACCGTGTCCCAATCTGAAAACTGTAAATAGATTACTTCAGCATTTTGTTCAGTTTGGCTTTCACAAAGCAACTAAGTTACAGAGAAGTTCAGGATAAAACCACGATTGTAGACAAAATGGAATAAATTTGTGATTTGTTTAATCTTGCTCGCTGTTTTCAAGTAACAATTTCAAAGAAAAGGAATAGGGTGAATAGTTTGTGGTTTTCTCTCATTGATGGCCATTATTGCATTTTCCATTCAAAATAAGCTCGAGTGAATTCTTTTTGCCACATAGTTAACAAAACAGATGTCCAAATCTAAACGTTGTTGCAAATGACAAAGGCCATGCAGGCAATCATAGTTCTGCTTGTGAACAACTGTATTATGACAATAAAATGAGTTACATACCTTTTCTTGTAGTTCTTGTTTCTCTTTATTGGCTTCTTCAAGTTGTGACTGCAGTTCATTGATCTGGGCTAAGTCCCTAGATGACTAAAAAAAAATGCTTTATTTCAATTTTGAAGAGTACTAATTTGCAGAGATATGGGGAAAAAAATTATAGTGCTGGACAAAATTGGACATCTCTTGAAAGAGCAGATATAACCATGATGATCGTCATTCTGTCCTTCAAGATTCTATGAATCCATCTTAGATAAAAATACACTTAGTGGCTTAAAAAAAAATTGGCACTGCATTTTTAAAGCTACACAGGAGATGCTGTGGAACTGCAGAGTAACAAGTGCAATATCATACAGTCATAGAATCAAACAGCATGGAAAAAGACCTTTCGGTCTAACTTGTTCATGCCTATTAAGTTTCCTTGTCTGCATTTAGCCCATATCCTTCTAAATCTTTCATATTCATTTACATGTCCACATGCCTTTTAAATATGTTGTAACTATACCTGCATCTACCATTCCTCTGGCAGTTCATTCTATATGCGAACCACCCTCTGTATGTATGAGTACATGAACATGAACGAGTATATGAACAGTCCTATCAACTATAGGTCGGTTAGCTTAACATCAATAGTCGGTTAAGCTTTAGAAATAATAATCCTGAGAAAAATTAACAAGTACTTGCAAATATTTAGTTAATCAAAGATAGTCAACACAAATTTTTAAAAAGGGCAGGGAATGCTTGTCTGACCCAAATTTAATCTTTGATGAAGTAACATGCAAGGTTGATGAAGAGTTTGTAATCGATGCTGTCCATATGGATTTTAAGAAAGTGTTTGATATAATACTGCATAAAGACTGATTACTGAAATTAAGACTCATGGATTAGGAGGATCACTGTCAGTTTGGTTAAAAGGATCGGCGTAAGGAAAGAAAACAGTGAGTCATGGAAAATTGTGATTTGTTAGACTGGAGGATGGTAGACAGTGCAATCATACAGCCACTGTTTGTTTTAAATCTATATAACATACATACATGCATATTATATATGCACTTAAAAATGCATGACCTCTACCATCCAAAAGGATATGTGCAGAAGATATATGGGAACACAAAGGAATAGATGGGTGGATTTTTTTTTTAAAGTGCACCCAGGAGAGCTTTTTGTGCTAGTACGTAGATTATTTTTATTTGAAAAATATACTTTTCCTAAAATATTCTGACGATCTGTACAACTGGTGTTGCCATTCATAGGCGCACCTTGCATTGCTTTATATACAGAGATCGGAATTGATCATTTGTATATACAGGTCTGTACATTTACCATCCATATATTTAGCTGAGGCTTCAGCGGAGACCGATTGCTGAGTGGGCCCCCTGTTCTTCTTTGGCAGGCAGACGTTACATGGTGGTCTTTCCCCACCGCGCCTTGGCGGCAGCTGTCCCAAGCTTCAGCACGTCCCTCAACACGTAGTCCTGGACTTTGGAATGTGCCAGTCCGCAACACTCAGTCAGGGTCAACTCCTTCAGGTTTTGGACATACCAAAGAGCCTCTTTGACTGAGTTGATGATCCTCCAGGCACAGTTCATGTTCATCTCTGTGTGCATCCTGGGGAACAGACCACACAGCATGGGGTCCCGCGTCACAGAGCTGCTTGGGACGAACCTCGACAAACACCACTGCATTCTTCTTCATACTTCCTTTGCGTAGGCACATTCCAGAAGGAGGTGTGTGACAGTCTCATCCGCTCCACAGCTGCTTCGAGGGCAGCCAGTGGTGCAGCAGAGAGTCCGGGCGTGCATAAAGGATCTCACAGGCAGAGCCCTTCTCACCACCAGCCAAGCCATGTCTTGGTGCTTGTTGGAAAGTTCTAGCGATGAGGCATTCTGCCAAATGACTGACAGTCTGCCCACGGAACCGCTCGACAGGATCCGCCCTCTCCTTTTCCCGAAGGGTCTCAAGGACACTACGTGCTGACCACTTCCTGATGGACTTGTGGTCAAAGGTGTTTTGAAGCAAGGCCAGGCCCATCCTTCGCAACATCGGGGACAGGTAGAACCTCAATATGTAGTGACACTTGGTGTTTGTGTACCGGGATCCACGCACAGCTTGATGCAGCCACACAAAAAGGTGGCCATCAGGGTGAGGGTGGCATTGTGCTAGTACGTAGATAGCCCGACCAGAGAAGGGCAGGGCTACACCTAATCCTAGGGGATGAAGTCGGTCAAGTGGTTGAACTGACAGTGGCTGACTTTTTTGGTGATAGCAACCATAAGTTTCAAATTCATTACTGGACGAAATAAGGATAGTGTGGAAGTTTCTAAACTGGGAGAAAGCCAATTTCAATATCATTTCACAGGATATAGCAATCATAGACTGGAAGCAGCTACTTGCAGATAAATTTACATTTGGAGAGTGGAAGTCTTTTAAAAGTAGCATAGTGAGGGTTCAGGGCCAGTGTGTTCCTCTAAGAGTGGAGGACAAGGGCAGCAAGTCCATAGAACCCTGGATGTCAAGGGATATTAAGAGTTTGAAAAAGAAATAGGAGGAAACATATGTTAGGTACAGCACATTAAAAACAGGAAGCCCCTTCAAAAGTGTATGGGGATGCTTAAAAAAAAGGAGGGGAAAAAGGGGCCATAAAATATCTTTGGCATATAGGATTAAGAAAAACCCCTAGACATTCTATAAGTATATTAAAGGATTACCAAGCAAACTGTGGGCCAATTCGAGACCAAAGGGACAACTTGTGCATGAAGCCAAAGGACATGGGCATGTATAATTCTCCTTTGTGAATACAGATGAAAAAGTGGTAATAGCCAGGGATTTCAGGTGGAATGGTGAGATTAATAAGGAGGACAAATTAGATACTTTAGTAGGCATAGAGCCCCAGGACCTGATAATATGTATCCAGGCTGCTAAAGGAGGCGATGGAGGACATTGCTGGGACTTGGCAGATATATTTAATACTTTGCTGGCTACAAGTGAACTGCCAGCTGACTGGTGGATTGCTAATGTGACTCTTTTGTTCAAAAAGGACAGCAGGGATAGGCCAGGTATTTACAGCCCAGTTAGTCTGATGTCAGTGGTAGGAAAACTGTTGAAAAAATTGTTGAGAGACAGTATTGGTTAATACTTGGGAAGGCAAGGATTGATCAGGGATAGTCAGCACAGACTTGTTAATGGGAGATCCTGTCAGACTAATTTAACTGAGATTCTGAAAAGTGACTAAACCTATTGATAAGGTAGTGCAGTTGATGTGGTTTACATCGACTTCCGTAAGGCTTTTGACAAGGTCTCTTGTAGAATCTTTGAAGGTGGCAGAACACATTGAAAGATGTTATGCAGAACATTTACAAAGTTCTGACTAGGATATAAACAGAGTTGTGAGTACAATCCTGGTTTCCATGCTTTAGAAAAATGTGAGGGTCCTTGAATGGATGCTGAGAAGATTTACCAGAATAATCCCAGGGATGAGGGATTTTAACTACACAGTTAGATTAAGGCAGTTATGGTTTATCCCCTTGGAACAAAATAGTTCTATTAAGATATAGATAATTATGATTTTATGATTTGGTTAAGGTAAATAAGGAAAAGTTAATGGTGCAAGGTCAAGTGGGGCACATGTAAGATTTGGGTTAAGGAGTGCACAGATGATAGAAGAACATTATTACACAGCAAATGATCTGAAATTTGCTGCTCATAAAAGCAATGCAAGCAGAGATGATCATTGATTCAAACTGATATTGGATGGGCAGTTAAAGGAAATAAACAAGCAAGCTTTGGGATATAGTAGGGGATATGGGACTGATTAGTCTGCTCTACAGTGAACCAGCATGGACTCGAACAGGATAGATAACCACTCCTATTCTGCAAATGACTAGTCATTGTTAGTTCCTATTACCAGTGTATTACAAATGACAAGCTCTTTATTCTGGAGAGGCCTTTAAATTTGCAAATTGTGCAAATTCATTAACTAATGGGCTAAATGCATTTAACTTTTAAAGGTGGTTTCCAATTGTGGTCCTTTACACAACAAAGCCAAAGACCAGTTGTACTAAGAGTGCACACAATAACTGGAACTTTATCAAGTTACAATGTATCTCAAAGTGGTTGAAGAATTGGCAGAAAAGCTACATTAATTCAATGGAGGTGGTCCAAAATGAATCGATTGTTCTTCAGTTACTTAAGAGACCACCAAAGTGGTAGGAGTCCTGCTCACCAAGAGCTGTTTCTCATGCCAGCAGCACCAGCAGGAGCTGTTAGCAACACTGTATCCCAGTCAGATCCAAGATTGGAATAGATCCCAAACAAAAGGTGAGGGAAAACAGGATGGAGTCTGCAGAGTGGGAACCATGGCGTTTGGAGTGAGGGGAATCAGAAGCAAAAACGGTGAGGTGGGTTTCAGGGGCCATAGCCTGCACACTGAAGGATTGCTTGATGGGCACTAATACTTAATTGCAATGGTACAAGATACAAAAATATGACATAGTGATCAGCAGCGATTACTCTTTTAAAACAAAATTAAAGCAACATTTCAAACCTGAAAAACACAGGAAATACGTCAGTCAAGACTTGAAGCAGTACAGAAGTTACATTTAGCCTAGGGGAAAACTAAATACAATACAATATTGGCTGAACAGTTAGTATGGATTCGTGGATATTTTCTAATGAACCTATTTAATGATGTTATTACACACACTCTAGAGGAGGTGGGACATGAACCTAGGCCTCCTTTTACAGAGGTACGATAGCACTCCAGTACTGATTTTTGAGCTGTCCAGATGGTGGTTAGCACAGGTGGAGATACAGGTCCAAGTTAGGGTGTAGATGCTGCACAATCACCAAGATAGGCTTCAGTGCCAGTTCCACAAAAATGATTAAAAAAAAAGTTAGAGCCACAAATGAAAACAGTACAGAGAAGAATTTAGAAAAGCAAAAGGAAACACAACAGCTGCACTGCCACATCCCCACACAGAGTAGCCATATAGACTCAGCACTATAAATCCCACTCTGACCCTACTAAATGTTTTAGTAGGGTCAGAGGTGGGGGTAAAAGAGGGGGAGGTGTGGCATTGCTTGTCAAAGATAGTATTACAGTGGTGGAAAGGACGATGGATGAGGACTTGCCATCTGAGGTAGTTTGGGCTGAGGTTCGGAATAGGAAAGGTGAGGTCACCCTGTTAGGAGTCTTTTACAGGCCTCCCAATAGTCCTAGAAACGTAGAAGAAAGGATAGGGAAGGTGATTCAGGAGATGAGTGACAGTAATAGGGTGGTGGTTATGGGGGACTTTAACTTTCCTGATATTGATTGGGAAAGCTATAGCTCAAGTTCGTTAGATGGGTCAGTGTTTGTTCAATGTGTGCAGGAGAGTTTCCTGACACAATATGTAGACAGGCCAACAAGAGGTGAGGCCATACTGGATTTGGTTCTGGGTAACAAACCAGGCCAGGTGTTAGAATTAGAGGTAGGTGAGCACTTTGGGGATAGTGACCATAATTCGGTGATTTTTACTCTCGTGATGGAGAGGGATAAGTGTGTACTACAGGGCAAGAGTTATAGCTGGGGTCAGGGAAATTATGATGCGGTGAGGCATGACTTAGGATGTGTGGCTTGGAAAAGTAGACTCCAAGGCAAGAGTGTAAATGATATGTGGAGCTTGTTCAAGGAGCAACTATTGAATGTCCTTGATAATTATGTACCTGTCAGGCAGGGAGGAAAGGGTCGTGCGAGGGAGCCGTGGTTTAATAAGGAATTGGAATCCCTTGTTAAATGGAAGAGGGCGGCCTATCTCAAGATGAGACGTGAAGGTTCAATTGGGGCGATTGAGAGTTATAGGGTAGCCAGGAAGGACCTGAAGAGAGAGCTAAGAGCAGCAAGGAGGGGACATGAAAGGTCCTTAGTCGGTAGGATTAGGGAAAACCCTAAGGCTTTCTATAGGTATGTTAGGAATAAAAGAATGACTAGGGTAGGAATAGGTCCAGTCAAGGATAGTAGTGGGAAGTTGCGTGTGGAGGCGGAAGAGATTGGGGAGACACTGAATGAATACTTTTCTTCAGTATTTACTCAGGAACAGGGCATTGTCGTCGATGTGAATACTGAGTCACAAATAAGTAGAATGGATGGCTTTGAGGTATGTAGAGAAGAGGTGTTGGAAATCCTGGAAAAGGTGAAAATAGATAAGTCCCCTGGGCCTGATGGCATTTATCCTAGGATTCTCTGGGAAGCAAGGGAGGAGATTGCAGAGCCATTGGCCTTGATTTTTATGTCCTCTTTGTCTACAGGAGTAGTGCCAGAAGACTGGAGGATAGCAAATGTGGTTCCCTTGTTCAAAAAGGGGAGTAGGGATAACCCTAGTAACTATAGGCCGGTGAGTCTCACTTCTTTGTGGGCAAAGTCTTAGAGAGAATTGTAAGGGATAGGATTTATGCACATCTGGATAGGAATAATGTGATCAAGGATAGTCAGCATGGTTTTGTGAAGGGCAGGTCGTGCCTCACAAACCTTATTGAATTCTTTGAAAAGGTGACGAAGGAGGTTGATGAGGGGAAAGCGGTAGATGTGGTATATATGGATTTTAGTAAGGTGTTTGATAAGGTTCCCCATGGTAGGCTACTGCAGAAAATACGGAGATATGGCATTGAGGGTGAGTTGGAGGTTTGGATTAGGAATTGGCTGGATGGAAGAAGACAGAGGGTAGTAGTTGATGGCAAAGTTTCTTCATGGAGTGCCGTCACTAGCGGTGTTCCGCAAGGATCTGTTTTGGGACCATTGCTGTTTGTCATTTTTATAAATGACCTGGAAGAGGGGTTAGAAGGTTGGGTGAGCAAGTTTGCGGATGATACGAAAGTCGGAGGAGTTGTTGACAGTGAGGAAGGATGTGGCAGGTTACAGCAGGATATAGAGAAGCTGCAGAGCTGGGCAGAAAGGTGGCAAATGGAATTCAATGTAGCTAAATGTGAGGTGATTCACTTTGGGAAGAATAACAAAAAGATGGGGTACTGGGCTAATGGTCGGATACTTGGTAGTGTGGATGAGCAGAGGGATCTTGGTGTCCATGTACACAGATCTCTGAAAGTTGCCACCCAGGTAAATAGTGCGGTGAGGAAGGCATATGGCGTACTGGCTTTTATTGGTAGAGGAATTGAGTTCCGGAGTCCTGAGGTCATGATGCAGTTGTATAAAACTCTGGTGCGGCCGCATCTGGAATATTGTGTGCAGTTTTGGTCGCCATACTATAGGAAGGATGTGGAGGCACTGGAACGGGTGCAGAGGAGGTTTACCAGGATGTTGCCTGGTATGGAAGGAAGATCGTATGAGGATAGACTGAGACACTTGGGGCTGTTTTCATTAGAGAAAAGAAGGTTTAGGGGTGACTTGATTGAGGTGTACAAGATGATTAGGGGGTTAGATAGGGTTGACAGTGTGAACCTTTTCCCGCGTATGGAGTCGGGTATTACAAGGGGGCATAGCTTTAAATTAAGGGGGGGTAGATATAGGACTGAAGTTAGGGGTAGGTTCTTCACTCAGCGAGTCGTAAGTTCATGGAATGCCCTGCCAGCAGCAGTGGTGGACTCTCCCTCTTTATGGGCATTTAAGCGGGCATTGGATAGGTATATGGAGGATAGTGGGTTAGTATAGGTTAGGTGGGCTTGGATCGGCGCAACATCGAGGGCCAAAGGGCCTGTACTGCGCTGTATTCTTCTATGTTCTATGTTCTATGATAATATTCGCAGAAGATAAGAAACACCAGGAAGATGACTATCAAATTCCTTCGCAATGAATTGGAAGGCTGCAAATGTCCTATCTGAATTTAAGTATTTTAAGCAAAGAATGGATCTTTGTTTCTTAGATATAACAATTGCAAAACAGATTAGTCGGTAGTGAAAATAAAGATAGCCACTGGAAATGAGAGATTGTACAAAGTCAACATTGCAGGTCCAAGAGGATCAACAAGATCATCCCAAACTATGAGAAAGACTTCTGGTGCAAGATGGTGGCAGAGTAACAGGCTGCACACAGGCTCTTGTCTTCAGTCCATCCTGCTCTCATCTGTTTTCCTTCTTTGTTCTACTTTTGCTTTTGCTCTTTTTTTCTCTTTTCTGTGGCAGGTTGATCGGTAGCATTGGTGTGGCAGTGAGAGCAGGCCATGAAGAGTGGCAGATGTGGACTCTCCCCACGATAGGAGATAGTGGAAGTGGGGTTGTTCTCCTGCCATTTGGGGCCTGTGGCAGCAGCAGCGGGGTGGTCATCTCAGCATTCACAGCCAGCGGCAGTGGCAGCAAAGCTCCTCCAGTAATTGAGGATGGTGGTGCTGGTGCAGCCAGGCACTCTTGATTGCGAGGCAAGTGTGGCTTCAATGGTGTCAGTGAAGTGGGCCTAATAGTGAAGAGATGGCGCTTAAAATTGGGCGATTCCTACGTTGGTGGGTGCAGCGCAGGTGGCGGGGAGAAGGTGGAGGTCTCCCTTGAGACGAAATGCCAGGATGGACTAGAAAAGACTGATATTCTGAACTTTAATTTATTCCTATGTCCTATAATGCTGGACTAATTTACTTCATCACTTTTCCAATTTTTGTTTGTTTCTTAAGAATTTGATCTTATGTATCTACACTTAGGTATCTTTGTACTGAAGATGGCACTGTAATGCAGCAACTATAAACTTTTCACTGCACTCATTTGTATAAGTGACAATAAAGCTAATTCAATTCAATTCAAATCAAATGCTGGAAACTCAGCTTCATGCAAAGGTGACTATTAGAATTCTCCATCCAGAGCTCATGTCTTATAAGCAACAGCCATAAGAATTAATTGATTAGCTCATAAGTAAGTGCCGTGAAATGGACATAGACTGTGATTTGTCTACTATATTCCATACATGTACCACCCTCTGCGTGCAAACGTTGCCCCTTAGGTCTCTTTTATATCTTTCCCCCTCACCCTAAATCTATGCCCTCTAGTTCTGGACTCCCTGACTCCAGGAAAAAAAAAAATCTTTGTCTATTTACCCTATCCATGCCCCTCAATTTTGTAAACCTCTATAAGGTCACCCCTCAACCTCCGATGCTCCAGGGAAAACAGCCCCAGCCTGTTCAGCCTCTACCTATAGCTCAAATCTTCCAACCCTGGCAACATCCTTGTAAATCCTTTCTGAACCCTTTCAAGTTTCAGAACATCTTTCCGATAGGAAGGAGACCAGAACTGCCCGCAATATTCCAACAGTGGTCTAACCAACGTCCTGTACAGCAGCAACATGACCTCCCGACTCCTGTAGACAATATGCTGACCGATATAGGAAAGCATACCAAACGCCGCCTTCACTATCCTATCTACCTGCGACTCCACTTTCAAGGAGCTATGAACCTGCACTCCAAGATCTCTTTGTTCAGCAATACTCCCTAGGACCTGACCATTAAGTGTGTAAGTCTTGCTAAGATTTGCTTTCCCAAAATGCAGCACCTTGCATTTATCTGAATTAAACTCCATCTGCCACTTCTCAGCCCATTGGCCCATCTGATCAAGATCCTGTTGTAATCTGAGGTAACCTTCTTCGCTGTCCACTACACCTCCAATTTTAGTGTCATCTACAAACTCACTAACTATACCTCTTATGCTCACATCCAAATCATTTATGTAGATGATGAAAAGTAGTGGACCCAGCACCGATCCTTGTGGCACTCCACTGGTCACAGGCCTCCAGTCTGAAAAATAACCCTCCACCACAATCCCGTGTCTTCTGCCTTTGAGCCAATTCTGTATCCAAATGGCTAGTTCTCCCTGTATTTTGAGAGATCTAACCTTGCTAACCAGTCTCCCATGGGGAACCTTGTTGAATGTCTTACTAAAGTCTGTAAAGGTCACATCTACTGCTCTGCCCTCATCAATCCTCTTTGTTACCTCTTCAAAAAATTCAATCAAGTTTGTGAGACATGATTTCCCACACTCAAAGCCATGCTGACTATCCCCAATCAGTCCTTGCCTTTCCAAATACACGTACATCCTGTCTCTTCATGCAATTTCATCTTGAATAAAGGATCTTCTATCACTTCACTGAGGAATAGGTTAACAAGCCAAGAACCAGATCATACGTCCAGCAGACATGAGGAGTCAAGGTAGCAACATGCTAGAGTAAGGATGTGTAAATAAAATGCTCAGTAGCTGTCGAGTTATTAGTTTGTCTATTAAGCAAATCTGTCTGAGATTTTCAAACAAATCTAAACTCACCAATTCAGTTTGTGTGATAATGATGTATTAAGGAAAATGACACGCAATGTGGCAAGTCCACTACCAACCTGGGAAACAATAGCTTTGTGCTTCTTCATGAGTTCATTCATATCCTCTTGATCTTCCTCAAGACGGCTCTGTAGCTCATTTTTCTCACGTTGCAAACGACTTAATTGTTCTTCCAACTATGGACAGGAAATGCAGACACAAATTACATTTGAGCCATTTGTATGATTTCACCAACCTTACTGTATCATCTTACAATTATGAAATGTCACATATGTTGCTTGATACTGCAGTTTAAAAGTTGTATTTACTAACTTTGAAGGCTCTTTCTTTATTTAATAAAGGTGCCTTATTGTGGTTCATTTAGTATTTATAGATTGGAGTCAGGATAGCATTTTCTTTGCTTTTATAGCAGTGCCACCAAAAATCATGCTCTTAGAAGCTGACTGAGAGTAGTTCAGGCTGATTCTCCCTGTAATTTTGGCATCCATGTGGGAAACACTTAATTATTCTTCTGAACCAAACCGGAATTTGGAAATTCAGTTTCTAGAAAATTGTGAATGCAAACTCGCTTTGATCAATTGAAACCCAATATTAAGATGACTCTATTTTAAGTAAACAGGAATATTTCCTTTTTTTGCTTTAACGTGCTGTTCCATGATTTAAAAATCAATGGACGACTTCTGACATGTAACCACTGCCATATAAGGAAAACTGGCAGCCAATTAGAACTTATAACCTCAAAAGATGTTGTGAAACTTGAAAGGGTTCAGAAAAGATTTACAAGGATGTTACCAGGGTTGGAGGTTCTGAGCTACAGGGAGAGGCTGAACAGACTGGGGCTGTTTTTCCTGGGGCGTCGGAAGCTGAGGGGTGACCTTAGAGGTTTACAAAATTATGAGGGGCATGGATAGGATAAATAGGCAAAGTCTTTTCCCTGGGATCGGGGAGTCCAGAACTAGACGACATAGGTTTAGGGTGAGAGGGGAAAGATATAAGAGAGACCTAAGGGGCAACTTTTTCACACAGAGGCTGGTATGTGTATGGAATGAGCTGCCAGAGGATGTGGTGGAGGCTGGTACAATTGCAATATTTAAGAGGCATTTGGATAACATCTTTCCTATAGGAAGGAGACCAGAATTGCCCGCAATAATCCAGCAGTGGCTAACCAATGTCCTGTACAGCCGCAACATGACCTCCCGACTCCTGTACTCAATACTCTGACCAATAAAGGAAAGCATACCAAACGCCGCCTTCACTATCCTATCTAACTGCGACTCCACTTTCAAGGAGCTATGAACCTGCACTCCAAGGTCTCTTTGTTCAGCAACACTCCCTAGGACCTTACCATTAAGTGTATAAGTCCTACTAAGATTTGCTTTCCCAAAATGCAGCACTTCGCATTTATCTGAATTAAACTCCATCTGCCACTTCTCAGCCCATTGGCCCATCTGGTCAAGATCCTGTTGTAATCTGAAGTAACCCTCTTCGCTGTCCACTACACCTCCAATTTTGGTGTCATCTGCAAACTTACTAACTACCTCTTATGCTGGCATCCAAATCATTTATTGGCATGGACGGATTGGACCGAAGGGTCTGGTACCATGCTGTACATCTCTATGACTCTATAAATACCTATGAGATAAACAAATCAGATAATATGACTATTGTTGCTGTTGATTAAAAAAGGAATGTGGAACCATGGCAGTTGTTGTTGTTCTAATATTACTATTGATGTTTTCCATCCTGTATAGGCAAGCAGGCAATCTTGGAGTACCTGCCGGTCTAGACCTTGTGCCCAAAGCAGCTGTGAAATGTGAAACCACAAACTTCTAACTCAATGAAGCAGGCTAAGTTGACGCCACTAGTAAACTTTCTTACCAGGCTGAAGTAAAGTTTAAGAAAACATATAGTTAAACATTTCTCTCTCTACCTAGGATTTGTTTTAGCCCAGCAAAGAAGGGCAAGAAGCAAAAATCAGTAAATTATAAGCCAATTAGCTTGGTGTCTATTGAAGGAAAGAGGGTGGAATTGACTTTTGAGGAGGTTACAATGAGGTACTTGGAAAAATTCAAAGTAAAGAAATGTCAGGATGGTTTTGTGAAATGAAAATTATGTTTAATCAATTTATGGCATTCTTTGAGGGAGTTGAAACTTTATTGCTGGAACAGCACAGCAGGTCAGGCAGCATCCAGGGAACAGGAGACTCGACGCTTCGGGCACAGGCCATTCCTGAAGAAGGGCCTGTGCCCGAAGCGTCGAGTCTCCTGTTCCCTGGATGCTGCCTGACCTGCTGTGCTGTTCCAGCAATAAAGTTTCAACTTTGATCTCCAGCATCTGCAGACCTCACTTTCTCCTCGAAGATTCTTTGAGGGAGTAAAGTATAGGCATGGCGCAGTCGGTAACATATTAACCGAGACTGGTTGGTAGAAGACAGATTGGCAGGATGTAACCAAGGGGGTCCCACAATGTTCTGTGGTAGGCCTCAACTTATAACAATTTATTTGGATGAGGGAATCAAGATATTGTGACTGAATTTGCAGATGACAAAGACAGGTTGGAAAATACATTGTGAAGATGACATAACAAAGATGCAGACCAATATAGACAAGTAAGATAATTGGCAAAATATGGCAAATGGAGTATAATGCAAGAAAATATGAAATAGTTCATTATGGCACAGGATTAAAGTGGAATTTTACCTATATAGAGAATGAATGCAAAATCCTGAGGTGTTTGAAGGACTGAGTGACCTGCTTCTGCACCTAATTTGTATGTTTGTTAAGTTTAAAGAAAAGGAGCTTTTATAGCAATATGATCTCTCGATGTCTTGTGGACATGGCAAATCTGTGCTTGTGTCCTCAAATTCTTTTGTAATAAAGGTTTAAAGACAATTTGCCTTAATTGCTTATATTTGCATGTTAATTTTCAGTGATTAATGGACAAAGACATCAAAGTCCATTTGAAGTTCAACACTTCCAAGCCTTCCACCATTTGAGAAACTATCTATTTTTCCTACCAAAGCAAATAACCTCACATTTCTCCATCATTTCATATGCCAAATTTCTTCATATTCATTTAGCCTCTCTAATTCACTTTAAAAACATACAACAGAACAGTACAGGCCCTTAAGCCCACAATGTTGTGTCAAGCATCTTAACACCCTCCTCACAGTTCTCAACCCCAATTAGTTTTGTGACATCTGCAAATTTGGAAATATTAGATTTAAATGTAGGATTAAATGTACGATTTGGATTGTGGATAATTGGATCATAAGTTCTGATCCTTGCAGTACTTAAACTGACAACCTGAAAATGACCCATTTATTCTGACTCTGCTTTCAGTGTGTTAACCAGCTCTCAATCCATGTCAATATATTCGTTTAAATCTGTTTTCCAATTTTGTTTATTAACCTCTTGCATGGGATTTTATCAAATGCTTACTGAAAATCTAAATATACCACATCCAATGATTCCCCTTATTTGTTAGTTACATCATCAAAACATTGCAATAGATTTGTTAAACATGATTTCTTTTTAATAAATCTATGCTTACTCTGCCTAAATCTGCCATTATTGTCTAAGTCTATTGTTGCACTCCTTATTGCAGATCCTTGCATTTTCCATATTATGGGTAAGAGATCTAGTTTCCAGTTTTCTCTCTCCTTCCTTGAACTCTGGAGTTCCATTTGTCATTTTTCCAATCTGCAGGGAGCGATGCATTTAACGAGTTTAGTAAGGGGTTGTGCGACTATGCAATGTACTACTGAATTGCTTCATGTCAATAATTAACACAACAATGATAAATATTTTGTAATTGCACAATTCTTTCCACAATATCACAACAGTCTGTGCTTTTTGCTCATCAATTTGTTTCTATAATGTGAATGTTGAGAAACATGGCATATTCCATTTTGGAAATAAAGTGTTATCAACAAGGACTTCTCAGATGCTTTCAAGTTCCTTATCCTCTATTAATCTTTCGATGGGTCACTACTTCTACCTCAATGTGCAAATTAAAATTTTCTCAGTTGTAGCTGTATACCTATTGTGGGCTTCCAGTCACCAATGCCTCATAAGGCATCATTAAGGAGAAAAAAAAATTCATTTGAAGACACTTCTATTCACTTCAACACTGCAGATCAGTATTGGCTTCACTTTATTACTATAAAGCACTCAAACACCCACCTACTCACCCCTGCAAGGTCATGAAAGATATTAAAAGTTCATTCTTTTGTCTACTCTGCTTAAGAATTAGAAAGCTGTATATTATCAACTTATTGCTGAAATATTGTACTGACAGTAAAGACATGGAATTTATCTTGAGCCTATAGTAGGACCAAAAAGCATGTATGAAGCTCGAAGAAGGACAATCAAATATGTTTAAAGTGGAGTATGACAAGGCTTTGTACTGTCACTGATTTAATTAATCTGTACACAGAAAAAATATCCTCAAGCATTAAAATAAAGCATTGTAATATGTGGCAACAGTTATAATCCCAACTGATGGTAATTCTTCATAAACTGAAAGAACTGCAGATGCTGGAAGTCAGAAACAAAAATAAATTTCTGGAAAAGCTCAGCAGATCTGGCAGCATCTGTGAAGAGAAATCAAAGATAATGTTTTGGGTCCGGTGACTCTTCCTCAGAATGCATTACTCACTGGGCCTGAAACATTAACTCTGAATTCTCTTCACAGATGCTGCCCGATCTGCTGAGTTTTTCTAGCAATTTCTGACAGAAATTACTAGGTAGCTCAGATACGAGGGTGAACCATGGCTGGAGGCACCAAGAGGGCTTGAGACACATATGACCTGGAACTGTAACCTACAAACAGAGAAAGGAAAGGAAGTCAATTTATCATACAAATGAAATATCACCAATGTACTGTCTATAAATGCTAGGAACCATCTTTAATCTCATTAAAGGCTAATAGCAGTAGACAGATCAAGGAGAAAGTATTCATGACACAAAGGGAAGGAGACCATGATAGTGTTGTAAAGCCTATTTTAAAAAAAACTTTGACTTGTGCTTGAAATTATTGCTCCACCAATTAGTGGTTAGCACTGCCGCCTCACAGTGCCATGGACCCCCGTTCAAATATAGCTTTGGGCGATTGTCTGTGTGGAATTTTCATGTTCTCCCCATGTCTCTGT
The DNA here is from genome assembly GCF_037043375.1 of Chiloscyllium plagiosum. Lineage (NCBI taxonomy): Eukaryota > Metazoa > Chordata > Chondrichthyes > Orectolobiformes > Hemiscylliidae > Chiloscyllium > Chiloscyllium plagiosum. The sequence continues at coordinate 23,487,397 of NW_028270169.1, read as the reverse complement.
TTGTTTCCTCTGGGTGCTCTGGATTCCTCCCACACTGTGGAGATATGCAGGTTAGGTGGATTGGCCATGTTACATTGCCCATAATGTTCAGGGATATGTAGGCTAGATAGATTAGCCAGGGGAAATGCAGGGTTATAGGGTTGGGTAGGGGTATGAGAGCTGGTGTGGACTCGAATGGCCTCCTTCCACACTACAGGGATTCTATGAAAGGTAAAGTGGAAATCTACTTTTAAACACAAATGTGATAAGTTAGACGAAGGACACAATCAATATACAACATCATATTGGTGATATTCTCTTTGTATGATAAACTGATTTATTTTTCCTTACTGTTTGCAGATTACAGCTCCAGGTTAAATATGTTTCAACCCCTCTTGGTGTGTCTCTGGCCATGGGTTAGAGCTACTTCTGAGCTCCCTAATTTCTGTATTAAAACAAAAATTGCTGGAGAAACTTAGCAGGTTTAGCAGAGAAAGTAAAGTTAATACTTCTTGTTCTACCCATGTGACCTCATTTGAGGAACCTTCTAAGATATCATTCTTCCTTACTGCAGTATTGACACCTTAATCAAAACTGTGACACCACCTCCCCTGAAGATTCTATACCCTGGTATATTAAACTCTCTCTCTCAACTGTGTCTGTGGGGTAGCAATGATATCTGTTAAGGGCCAGATCAAAGAACCTTCAAATATATCAATGAGATTGCCTAAACCCTAACCTTTTTTTTAAAGACAAGAATAAAGGTGCTGTGTTCAGAGTTAATTTGATCGATTAAACCACTTAGCTTTAAGCAAAACACACTTTATTCTTAACTCTCCAGTTAAAATACAAACAAAAGAAAGAAGAATTGGTATAAATGTAACTCTATTACAAAAGTTAACAGAAAAGTGGATAACGTAACTACAAAATGGCAACTGTTCCAACATAGTAATACTCGATAAACATACCCTTGTCAAAGGCAAATTCAGTAAAATAGGTTGTTGTACATGCAATGTTTCTCCAGTCAAGGAGGAAAGAACAAATTTATAGCAGAGTGAGAGAGAACTTAAGCATTTTGGAGTGTTGTTTGGCAGCTTCAAAACTCCAATAACTGCTGAAAGCTACACTAAAACCCGGTTATGTGGGAGCCTGACTCCACTCACTCATTCATGCCACTTCTATTGTTCCAACGTCTAAAAAAAACCTGAGGTCTCACAAACTGCTTATTGGCTTGGAACAGACCATTTATCACCTGTCTCACATCTATTCATAGAAATAAAACAGGAAAACCAGTACACCTCTAAAGCCATAGTATCATCACATATCACATCCCATGTGTTGAGCAACTCTTGCAACCCATCTGCCTAACTTCCAAGATGCCTTGTACCAAAATAAATGCCAGACAACCTTTTCATGCTTCCTTGTGCATCCACTTAACTATAATTTACACTACTTTCTTGACTGGATTGTTTCCACTTCTATATACTTCTGTGCATAATCCCATATTTAATCAACACTCAGCATGCCAATATCCTGCCAAATTAGTTTAACCCCAGAAAGCATATTAGAAAATCTCCCTGCAAAGATGTTGATCCTGCTCCAATTCAGGTGCACCTGGTTAGACTTGTACAATTTCTACCTTCCCCTGAAACCATCCCAGTAATTCACCCTCTATTTTGCTCCAATTCTTCATCCATGCATTCATCTGTTCTATCCATTTTGTTTGAATGCTTTCATCACTATCATAATTTTTGAGCACAACACTGGGCAAGTCAGATTGGGCAACATGGGGCAACTTGACATGATAGATCATAAGTTCAATTTTTGTAGTTGGTTACTATGGTGATTAATCACTAACAAACTTGCGTGAATACGTTCAATGTTTTTTTGACACAACAACAAGTTTATCATACAAAAACACAACAAATTAATAAACAGATAAAACAGTTAAGATGGATCTTATCATAATCACCGAAGCAAAAGATTCAATCATTTTTCTAGAAATATCCTTTCCAGATATTCAATCACAGTCAAGTATTTTTAATTTGTTACTTAATTGATTCATTTTTGTAGGGAGGGTCGAGAAGCTTATTTCCAGTTCTAATGACCTAGATAACCTCGACACAAACTCTCCCAGCTTGGAAACTGACCTGCCCTTCTGCTGATATGAATTGTTCTTCTAAATTGAAATTGGGCTAGTAGTGACTGCTGATCATTTGTTTTCCTGCATGTCATAAAACTCAGAATTGTATACAACTCAATTAAATTTACAGATATCTTTATAGTCATTTATATTGTATGGTCTCTTGGAAAGCCAGGTATTTAGTCCATTGCTTCAAATAATTTTCTGATTTCTTCAAAAAAAACCCTTCAGAACTGAAACGACAAATCTGTTTTACTTCTACTTTAAAATCCCAATTCCAAAATGCTTATCCGTACTTACTGAAACTTTGGCTTTAGAGATATCTTCAACCTGAAGGTGCAGATCTTCCATTTCAACTTCCATGGCTTTTCGAGCCTTGACAGCTACTGCGCAAGTGAACTCAGACTCTTCAAGCTAAAAATCGGCAATAATTATAAGGAATGAAAAATGATTAAATTAGATTAGGTAAAAAGTAATCTGTAAAAAAAAGGAGTAATCTCTGAATTAAGTGACAATAGTGGATTCTAGCATCAGCCATGTTTATATAGAGTTTCTGAAACTTACAAAAGTGCTAATAGCCCAAAATCAATTAACAAATGCCATTATCATTATAAGATATTACTGGTGGGGGAGGTATTTTTAAGGTTTTCATAAGAACCCAGGCAAGATGTTAACAAGCAAAAGTAAAATACAGGATTGGAGGGTTATGACATGGATTAAGAACTGGTAAATAGAGAAAAATCAGAGCAGGAAATAAATAGTTAATTTTCATGTTGGTAAGCTGTCTGTTGTGGGATACCACAAGGATTATGTGTGGGCTCATACCAATGAGCTGAACGTGGAGATTAAATGCGATAGTTATAAGTTTTCAGCTGATACAAAGCTGTGGGAGTGGGAGTTGTGAGGGAAAATAAGATAAGAAGGGATTTGGACTGCTAATCAGTGTCCATAAATCTAGCAGATGGAATACAAAGCGGAAACTGGCAGGAAAATCAAAAATATTCAATAGTATTCAATATTCATTTATTCAATAGTAAAAGGCTGGAAAGTTTTGAACTTGAGTTTCCTTGGTTATGAATCATTGCAAGTTAATATATAGGTATAGTAAGTAATTAAGGCAAATGGTATGTTGGCCTTCATTACAAGAGGATAAGAGAATAGGATAAAAATGCCTGACTACAATTATACAGAGGCTTCATGAGACTACACCTAGAATGCAGTTGTGTGCAGTTTTGGTAGAGTTACTCCAGGAAGGATAAAATTGCTATGGAGGGAATGTAAAAACAAAATTCACCAAACTAGTTCCTGGAATGTAGAGAATGTCCTGTGAAGGAAGATTATATAGAAGGGCTATATTCTCTGGAGTTAGAAAAAAAAAGACGTAATCACTTTCAAACATAAAAATCTGTTTGCTGGGATCAAATGGAAAGATGCAGTAATGATGTTCCCTGGTAGAGAACTAGATGACAGTCTCAGGATCAGTCCTTTTGGAGCCTACATAAATCTCTGGGGCAAGCTCTAAGCAACTTCAAGACTGAGATTAATAGATTTCTACGCAAAAACATCAAGGGATCAGAGGATAGTGTAGGAATACAGTTGAGATCGAAGATCAGCCATGATCTTGTTGAATGACAGAGCAGGTTCTGAGATTAACATAATGCAATTAAGAAGTGTTTTCAATACCAGAAATATTTTTCTAGATTAGTTTCGCCTTGCCTCATTTCCCCATTCTTTGAGAATACAATTATCTTAAACATTAGAATAAATGTAAAAGTCTCAGCATTATGCATTGGCACAGAGAATACCACTAATTAATCTCATAGGCTTATTGTGAGGACGTTAACATTTGCAGATCTCATAAGACATGAACAAACTGTGAAAGTGTATAAGAGTTTTTCATTTGTTTCCTAAAGCATCATGAAGAAAGTGATGGAGATTGCTGGCCTGGAGTTACAAAAAAAACTCTTCGATGGATTGTTCTTTTTTTTATATATTGTTCATCAAAGAATATTAAATATTCTCCATGGAGGGGTTACCTCTTTTTAAAGATATTTTTTGGCAGATCTTATGGTCTTGAATGACTACGTTTTATTTTCTCAATATTCGGGTTGCCTTTTCATTGAAATTATAGCATACATGTTAGAAAAACTGTCACAGAACTAGCTTCAATGTATTCTTTAGGATACCAATTATTTATTTTGGTAATTTATCTTTTATCTGTCTACATACATCATATTCCACCAAAACATACTGGAGCTGCTGCTTAAAAAAGTTACAGAATACATAACAATCAGATAAAAAATAAAATCTAAGATTATTGAGAGGAACATTGAGAATCTTGCATATTTCTACTTCAGAAAGGCATCAACTTGAGCCAAGTGATATTTAACATTCATACCATACAAATGGCCATCTTCAACATGTAAGTCTAAGCACTTTTCCTTGATATACAACAGAATTATCTTTGCTGAGCCACTCCCATCAGTTAATATCCTTGATTATTGACGAGACAAGATTTAATTAATGAATGACATAAATACTGCGGCACCCTGCGCAAGCAAGCAACATGACCTTGTTATTCCAAAGCTTTCTCGCTAGCTGTAAGACAGAAGTCACGCATGTGATAGAATACGCACTACTTGTCTGGATGAGTACACCATCAGAAGCAATACTCTCCACATGACTGGCACATCATCCACCATCTTAAACATTCATTCCCTCCATCACTGGTAACATCTAAAGAGGCACTGAAGCAAATTACTAAAGCTTCTTTTAAATAACTTTCCAAACTTGCAGCCTTGACCACAAAGAACCAGGGCAGTAGACAGACAGGAATACCATTACCTGAAAATTCCCCACTGAACTCAGATATATTATCATTCCTTCACTGTTGCTGGGTCAAAGTCCTAGTATTCCTTACATAATAGTGCCGATGGCACACCCACACCATATGGAATGTAATTTAGCCAGTACCTTTGCAAGGCAATTTTTTTTTTTGTTCACTCATGGAATGTGGGTTGTTGGTTGGCCAGCATTTGTTGCCCATCCCTGGTTCCCCTTGAGAAGGTTGTGGTGCGGTGTCTACTTGAATCAGTGCAGCCCCGCCTTAGGATAGGCAATAAATTCTACGATACCAGCAATATCCATATTGCTTGAGTTAAAAAGAAACACAGATTCTGCCACTTAACAGATCTCTGCTTATGTTACTTACGATTGGGGAAAGGTTGCAGGAAACCACACGACCATTAAATTTAACATTTATGGGAAAATGTTAGAAGCTATTATTGAAGGTGTCATAACAGTATACTTAGAAAAAGTCAAGGTAATCAAGTAGATGGTCTTGTGAAAGGGAAGTTACATTCAACTAATTTATTGGAGCTCTTTGAAGTAGCAGCATGTTGTGGATGAAGGGGAACTAGTAGCTGTACTGTACTTTGATGTGATGCCTCATTAAATGTCTACTTGAAATCAAAAGGTTATTGCAGAATAAAAAAAGCTTATGGCGAAGGAGGAAACATTGGCATTGATAGAAGATTAGCAAGAAACACGGTAGGCATAAATGGGTCTTTTTTTTGATGGGCAAGATGTGATGAGTGGTAGGCTGGAGGGATCGGTGCTGGGACCTCAACTATTTACAATACACATTAATTACTTGGATGAAGCGACAAAAGGTATGATTGTAAAACTTGTTGATGACACAAAAGATGGGTAGGAAAATAAGCTGTGAAGAGGATACAAGGAGATTTCGAAGAAATATCATTAATTTAAGTGATTAGCCAAAGATTAGAAAATGATTTATAATATGAGAAAATATGAAATATCCTATTTTGGACAGGAAGAATAAAATAGAAGCAACCTTACCTGAATGGCGAGAGATTGCATAGATCTAAGGTTTAGATGGATCTGAATGTCCTCTGTCATTAATCACAAACTAGCGTTCAGATACAGCAGGTAATTAGGAAAGCGAATAGAATATTATCATTTATTGCAAGGGGAAAGGAATACAAAGTTGAGAGTGTTGTTGGAAAAGCACAGCAGGTCAGGCAGCATCTGAGGAGCAGGAAAATCGACGTTTTGGGCCGGAGTCCTTCATCAGGAAATACAGAAGCAGGGAGGTTATGCTTCAGGTACTAGTGGGACCAATATGGAGCTCTGTGTACAGCAATGGTCTCCTTATTCAAGGAAGGATTTAAATCTGTTAGAAGCAGTTGAGAGAAGATTTACAAGATTAATATCTGAAATGGGCAGTGTCTGCCTTTTGAGGAAAGGTTGGACAGGTTAGGCTTGTATCAACTGGAGTTGCATAAGGTTACTTGACTGAAACATAAAATCCTGAGGGGGCATGATGATTGAAGTGGGAAGGGTATTCATTCTTATGGGGGATAATCTAGAAATAGGAATCATTGTTTAAACATAATAGGTTGCCCAATTAAGGCAGAGTTGAAGAAAAATGTTTTCCTCAGAGTTGAATGTCTTTGGAACTCTCTTCCTTCAAAAGATGGGGTAAGCAGAGTCTTTGAATATTTTTAAGGCAGTGGTGGATAAAATATGGATGAAATAGAGGAGTGGTGAAAGGGTATTGGGGGAAGGTGGCAACCTTCAAATTACAATCAGATCAGCCATGATCTTATTAAATGGCAGAGCAGGCTCAAGGAACCAAATGGGTTTCTTCTGCTCTTAAGTTTTTCAGCAATGATTCATTTTATTTTATTAACTTCAGGAATGATCTTCCACAAAACAGTAATATTGACCAACAGTATTTTATAACTTTGAGAAGCTAGAGCTTAAAATGAAGAAAAAAAAAATGAAGTCTTACCTGGTTTTTCAACTGTGCAATTTCCCGTTTGCTGGGTGCATTATTCTTTAAGTGATCCAGCATTATTTGTGCATCAGCTAGAAGGGCTTTTGTCCGTCGAAGATCCTTACGCAGTCTCTTTTCAGTTTCAAAGTCTCGTTCACTAACCTAGTTTTTTAAAAAAAAACACAAGCTAGCAAAATCCTAGGAAAAGTTTGCAGAAAGAGATTTAAACTTCTTGCATCACCCTGAAAATAAAAAAACTAGCATCATCTTATTGTAAAACAGCCATGCTAATGTTCTGTTTTCAGCAATTTAATAATGAATACTCCTCAGAAATTATTGTTCTAAAAAGAACAAAGCAGCACAGCACAGGAACAGGGTCTTCAGCGTACCAAGACAATGCTGGCATGTGACGCCTTTCTAAGCTAAAAATCTTTTGTCTCTGCATTGTCTGTATCCCTCTATTCCCTGCCTATTTATCAAGATGCCTTTTAAATGTTGCTATTGCATCGACCTCCATTACCTCCACTGGCAGCACATTCGAGGCACTTACCACCGTGTGTACAAAACCTTCCTCTCATATCTCCTTTAAACTTACCTTCTTTTACCTTAAACCAATACCACAAGTTTTTGATATTACTATCCCGAGAAAAAGGCTCCATCTATCCATGCCTCTCATAATTTTGTAAACTTCTATTAAACTGTCCCTCATTCTTCGACATTCATGAAAACAAATCAAGTTTTTCTAATCTCTCCTCATAGGTAACACCCTCCAAACCAGGCAAATCCTGCTAAATAGTTTCTGTACTCTCTCCAAAGTTTGCACATCCTTCTTGTAGTGTAGCAAACAGAAACGTACACAATACTCCAAATGTGGCCTGACTAAAGTTCTAAATAGCTGCAAATGACTTGTCAAATTTTTAGATTAGTGACCCAAATGATGAAGGCAAGCATGCCATATCAACTTGTGTTGCCACTTTCAGGGAAGTGTGGACCTATATAGCAAGGATCCTCTGCATGTTAACACTGCTAAAAGGTTCTGCCATTTACTGTATACTTCTCTCCTGCATTCGATCACCCAAAAATGCATCACCTCACATTTATCCAAATTAAACTCCATCAGTCATTTCACCTCCCAAGTTTCCAGTCTATCTATCTATCCTGCTTTATCCTCTAGCAATCCTCCTCACTATATATGGTTCCCCCAAACTTTTGTGTCGTATGCAAACTTACGCATCAGACAACCTACATTCTCTTCCAAATCATTTATATATATATGACAAAAAACAAGAGTCTCAACACTGATCACTGTGGAACACCACTGGTCACAGATCTCTCATCTGAAGTTTCCCTTCCACTACTGCTCTGTCTTCTATGACAGAGTTAGCTCTGTATCTACCTTACCAGCTCACTGAGGATCCCATGTGACTTCATATTTTGTAACAGTCGGCCGTGAAGGACCTTGTCATGGCCTTGCTAAGGTCCATATAGACACCATTTACCACCCTGGTTTCATTAATCACCTTTGTCACTTCCTCAAGAAATTCAATCAAATTTGTGACACACGGCCCTCCTTGCACAAAGCCATGCTGCCTATCGTTAATAAGTACATACGTTTTTCAAACGTGATTAAATCCAAACTAAGAATCTTCTCCAATAATTTTCCTACCACTAATAGTAGATAAGCTTTAATCTATATTTGTGAACCTGACAGAAGAATGTTCCTCTAGGCTCCAGGAAAACAAAGTGTGCCCATGTCACACTGGATCTTATCAAGATTGTTGCTTGATATTTCAGAAGTGCATATGTAGCCTATGCACAAGCCAGCCCTATTTATTTATTAGAGACAATAAAACTGCAACGCTGGAATCCAAAGTAGACAGGCAGGAGGCTGGAAGAAGGGTTACACCAGAAACGTTGACTTCTCCACTTCCTGATGCTGCTTGGCTTGCTGTGTTCTTCCAGTCTCCTGCCTGTCTACTTTATATTTTATCATGCAAGTACAATTATGTGCAAACATTCAAAAGGGCCACACAATTTGGGGTGACACGGTGGCTCAGTGGTTAGCACTGTTGCCTCACAGCACCAGAGACCTGGGTTCAATTCCTGCCTTGGGCAACTGTCTGTGTGGAGTTTGCACGTTCTCCCTGTGTCTGCGTGGGTTTCCTCCGGGTGCTTCGGTTTCCTCCCACAGTCACAAAGATGTGCGGGTTAGGTGATTTGGCCATGCTGAATTGCCCGTAGTGTTAGGTGTATTAGTCAGGGGTAAAGGTAGGGGAATGGGTTTGGGTGGGCTGCTCTTCGGAGGGTCGGTGTGGACTTGTTGGGCCGAAGGGCCTGTTTCCACACTGTAGGGAATCTAAAAATCTAAAACAAAAATTTAGAAGCAACATTTGATCCCATCCTCTGATGGATGGATTTGTCCTTCATCTGGTCCAGAGCCCATTTGGCTTGCCTGTTATTGCACACTTCTGGAGCTGGTGATCTGCTCTGGAGTATTCTTTATTTCTTTTAAGAGAAATGGGTATTGCCAGCACAACATGTATTGTCTATCTTGAAACAGCCAAGAACTGAGTGGCTTGCTCGGTCACTTCAGAGACAGAGAGTCATAGAGTCATAGAGATGTACAGCATGGAAACAGACCCTTCGGTCCAACCCGTCCATGCCAACCAGATATCCCAACCCAATCTAGTCCCACCTGAAAGGAACCGGCCCATATCCCTCCAAACTCTTCCTATTCATATATCCATCCAAATGCCTCTTAAATGTTGCAATTGCTCTAGCCTCCACCACTTCCTCTGGCAGCTCATTTCACCCTCTGTGTGAAAAAGTTGCCCCTTAGGTCTCTTTTATATTTTTTCCCCCTCACCCTAAACCTATGCCCTCTAGTTCTGGACTCCCCGACACCAGGGAAAAGACTTTGTCTATTTACCCTATCCATGCCCCTCATAATTTTGTAAACTTCTATAAGGTCACCCCTCAGCCTCAGACGCTCCAGGAAAAACAGCCCCAGCCTGTTCAGCTTATCTCTATAGCTCAAATCCTCCAACCCTGGCAACACCTTTGTAAATCTTTTCTGAACCCTTTCAAGTTTCACAACATCTTGCTGATAGGAAGGAGACCAGAACTGCACACAATATTCCAACAGTGGCCTAACCAATGTCCTGTACAGCTGCAACATGACCTCCCAACTCCTGTACTCAATACTCTGACCAATAAAGGAAAGCATACCAAACGCCGCCTTCACTATCCTATCTACCTGCGACTCCACTTTCAAGGAGCTATGAACCTGTACTCCAAGGTCTCATTGTTCAGCAACACTCCCTAGGACCTTACCATTAAGTCCTGCTATGATTTGCTTTCCCAAAATGCAGCACCTCTCATTTATCCGAATTAAACTCCATCTGCCACTTCTCAGCCCATTGTCAAGATCCTGTTGTAATCTGAGGTAACCCTCTTCGCTGTCCACTACAGCTCCAATTTTGGTGTCATCTGCAAACCTACTAACTGTAGCTCTTATGCTCGCATCCAAATCATTTATGTAAATGACAAAAAGTAGAGGACCCAGCACCGATCCTTGTGGTACTCCACTGGTCACAGGCCTCCAGTCTGAAAAACAACCCTCCACCACCACCCTTTGTCTTCTACCTTTGAGTGAGTTCTGTATCCAAATGGCTAGTTCTCCCTGTATTCGACTACATTTTCGTGACTTGGGAGTAACATATAGGTCAGACCAAGTAAAGGATATCTGTGAACCAAATGGTATTTTGTAGCAATCGATATTTCTTATGTCACAATTAAAAATCTAGCTTTATAGACCAGATTTATTAATTGAATTTAAATTCCAACAGTTATTGTGGTGGGTTTGGTTTGAACCCATGTCCCCAGAGGTTTAGCCTCAGCCAGTGACGTTACCGTTACTCTAATATCTTCCCTAATACATTATTTCCCACCTTAACCCTATGACTCTATGGTGTTAAGATCCAGCTTTCTAAAGTGGACCTCCTGCTGGTACCGTTCAACAGTCAATTGTGTTTGGGGATGGAGTCTATTCCAGTACATATTCCAAGTCACTTATTTTCTTTAGAGTTGGACTACTTTTAAACACAAGAATGCACAGGAGGAGGAAGCTATTAGGGCCAACAGTCCACATTTGTACTTATATACCAGAGGAACCAGTGAAGAGGTCTGTTAATGTTAAAACCTTAACCAGCAAATATGAATATTGCTTTAGGTTATTCAAGAAATAAAAAGTCACAAAATTGCATCCAGTTATTCAATTCTGAAAGGATATCATTTTTGCATCTTTTTCTAAGCATTACCTGCTCACTGACTGTAGATAGTTTGTTCTCCAGATCTCTCTTCTCTCTCAGAATTTTCTGTTTCTCATCATATTCCTCTTCCAACTGCAGTTCAAATTGTTTTAACTGATAAAAGAAACAACAATATTAGAATTCAAGCTTTCATAGTTGATTTTTCAAGTAAACAAGTTGATTTTATTCAACTATTTAGAGGTATCTCTAATGTAAAGCAACACACACTGACACTGAGTTTAAATTCAAACACCTTCATGATCAGTTATCCAAATACCTGTATCTAATCTTTGTAAGATAGTGTTGTGTATGAAATGGACTTGCCCTTCACTTCAAAGCAGCTTTTGGCAAAAGTGGCTATTAGGAGCCCTTGCAAAATTGGATTCAATGCAAATTGGGGGGGAAAAAAAAACCTCCCATTGGTTGGAGTCATACCTACAAAGGACGATGGTTATTGTTGTTAGAGGCTGATCAGCACATATCCACATCACTATTGGAGTTCCTTAAGATAGTTCCCCTGGCCCAATCATCTGCTGCTGCTGTATTGGATTACCTTACCTTGATCACAAGGTTAAGGTTTGGGATGTTGATGATTGCAATGTTCAGTATCAATTGCAACTATTTACTATTTGGACTTGAAACTACATTGCAGCTTCTTCACTGTTGCCAGGTCAAAATACTGGAAGCCCTTCCTAGCAGCCTCAAAGTGTACCTTTGCCACATTCACTGGAGTGTTTCAACACAACAGCTCACAACCAGTTTCTCAATACCAATTAGTAAGTGTAATAATATCAATAAAAGAATTTACAAATTGCTTAAAATTTAAATTAAGAATTAAAAAAACCAGAATGCATCAACTTAACAAGAAATTAATTTTAATTGTAACTATCTCAGGATGGACTGGAGTAAAGGAAAGTGAGAAGTGCTGGAAAAGCACAGCCGGTCAGGCAGCATCAGAGAAGCAGGGGAATCAACGTTTCAGGCAAGAGCTCTTCATCAGGAATGAGGCTTGTGAGCCGAGGGGGTAGAGAGATAAATGGGAGGGGGTGGGGCTGCAGGGAAGTAAACTGAGAGCACAATAGGTAGTTGGAGGTGGGGGGAAATGGTGATTGATCAGAGAGGAATGTGGAGCAGATAGGTGGGAAGGAAGATGGACAGGTAGGACAGGTCATGAGGGCATTGCTGAATTGGAAGGTTGGAACTGGGATAAAGTGGGAGGGGGGGAAAATGAGGAAACTAGTGAAGTCCACATTGATGCCATATGGTTAGAAGGTCCCAAGCAGAAGATGAGGCGTTCCCGGACCTACATGTCCTTGGTGGATTGGGAGGGGGAAGTTGAGGTGTTTGGCCATGGGGCAGTGGAGTTGGTTGGTGCAGGTGTCCCAGAGATGTTCTCTGGAGCACTCTGCAAGTCGACGTCCTGTCTCCCCAAATGTAGAGGAGACCAGATCGGGAGCAACGGATACAGTAAATTACATGTGTGGAAGTGCAGGTAAAACTTGATGGATGTGGAAGGTTCCTTTGGGGCCATGGATGGAGGTGGGGGGGGGGGGGGGGGGGGGGGAAAGAGATGCAGGTGCAAGTTTTGCAATTCCTGCGGTGACAGGCGAAGGTACCAGGAGGGGAGGGTGGTTGGTGGGGGTAGTGGACCTGACAAGGAAGTCATGGAGGGATCGTCTTTATGGAAAGTGGATGGGGTGGGGAGGAAACTCTCTCTGCTGGTGGGGTCCATTTGTATGTGGCAGAAATGGCGGAGGATGATGCGACATATACGGAGGTTGGTAGGGTGGATGGTGAGGACCGGGGGTTCTGTCCTTGTTGTGGTTGGAGGGGTGAGGCTCAAGGGCAGAGGTGCAGGAAGACGATGAGATGAGCTAGAGGGCATCATCGACCACTTGCGAGGGGAAATTGCAGTCGATGAACCAGAGGCCATCTGGGTATGTTCTGTCGTGGAACTTGTCCTCCTGGGAGCAGATGTGGCGGAGGTGGAGGAATTGAGAATAAGGGATAGCGTTTTTACACGAGGCAGGGGTGGGAGGAGGTGTAGACCAGAGGGTTTGTTGAAGACGTCAGTGTTGAGTTGGTCACCGTTAATGGAGATGGAGAGTTCCAGAAAGGGGAGGGAGGTGTCTGAGATGGTCCAGGTGAACTTAAGGTCAGGGTGGAATGTGTTGGTGAAGTTGATGACCTGTTCAGTCTCCTTGTGGGAGCAGTCATCAACGTAGCGGAGGAAAAGGTGTGGAATGGTGCTGGTGTAACTGCGAAAGATGTACTGTCCCACGTAAAAGCCAAAGAAACAGACATAGCTGAGGCCCACATAGCTGAGGCCCACAAAGGCTAACCTTTTCATCTGGAGGAAGTGGGAGGATTCAAAGGAGAAATTGAGGGTGAGGGCCAGCTCAGCCAAACAAATGAGAGTGTGTCAGTGGAGAGGTACTGCTGGGGACGACAGGAGAAGTAGAAACTGAGTGCTTAGAGGCCCTCGCCATGGCAGATAGAGGTGTATAGGGATTGGGTGTCCATGGTGAAGATGAGGCGCTGAGGGCCGGGAGAAATGAAAGTCTTGGAGAAGGTGGAGGGCGTGGGTGGTGTCCCTATCGTATGTGGGGAGTTCCTGGACCGGAGGGATAGGACAGTACAAGGCATGTGGAGATGAGTTCAGGAGGGCAGGAACAGGCTTAGACAATAGGTCGGCTGGGGCATTCAGATTTGTTTGAATATTTGGTAGGAGGTAGTATCGGACTGTTCAGGGTTCCCGAACGAGGTTGGAAGCGGTGGGTGGGAGATCCGCTGAGGTGATGAGGTTGTAAATGGTCTAGGAGATTATGTTGAATCTTTGGTAGGAGGTAGAATATGGTCCAAGTGGTTCAAACCTTTTAACAGCACATTCAGGACTTCATTCCAGATCTGGTACTTTAAGCAAAGACATATTACTTCATTAGACGTATGAATGAAACAAGGTAAACAGCTGTGAAAGTAGGAGATCAGACTTAATATAAGAATGTAAAATGATAAGTAATCAAATGCAAGGGTGTTAGCAAAACTCAGAGTTGAGAGCTCGCATAAAACCATTTCACAGAAAAGGTAGACAGATGAAGGGATGAATTTTTAAAACCAAGGTGAAGAGAGTGTAAAATAAATATAATCCTCAGGTTAAAAAGTGGGTGAAAACTAAATTCCTTGTTTGTACAGATATTGTCTGTAATAACTATAATAACAGACACTGTAATGACGTAAGGGAATGTTATAGATTCAGTACATTTGACATGGGTAGAAGATACAATTTAACATGGCAAAGTGTAAAGTGAATGTTTTTAAGAGAACTGAGATCTCAGGGCTGCAATATATCTTTTCTTAAAATGTAAGTGAAAGTAAATAAAGACATTAGAAAGGTCAACTGCAAATGAGGATTTTAAACGAACTGTTGCAAAAACAAAGAATAAGCTCTAATCCTGCATTGAACATGGCCTTAGCTACAGTTAAAGTACTGTGTAGCTTTGGGCACTCTTTATGGAAACGATGTTAGAGGCATTTAGAAATGTATTATAAATTCACCTGAATGTCAGGGATAATAAACCTGTACTGTACAAGACCTGTTTTTACCAGAGCAGAAAAGGCTCGAGGTTTTTAGAAATGGCAGTTTTTAGAAAAAAAACACAACGGTAAAGTACAAGGTTAAGTACATTGGTCTCGAGAGTTATTCAACTTAAAATTTGGCTAAGAACTCGAAAAATTGGTTTACGGAAAGGTTTGTTGGAACATGGAATTCTTTGTTAAAGGCAGTTGTTGTGGCAGAACCACAAAGTAATTTAAAGAGAAGTTACTTGTTTTTTTAATTCTTTCACGGAATATGGTTGTCATGGGCAAAGCCAGAATCTGTTGCCCATCTCCAATTGGCCTTGGACTGAGCAGCTTGCTAAGCCATTTTGGAGGGTGAGCGAAAATCAGCCACATTGCTGTGGACCTGGAGACAAGTGTAGGCCAGACTCGGTAAGGATTGCTGATTTCCTTCCCTAAAGGATGCTTGGCAACTGTTGATGATAGTTGCCACCCTTACTGTGACTAGCTTTGAATTCCAGATTTATTATTAGATTTTAAATCTCACCAATTGCCATACAGGAATTAGAATCCAAGTTCCACAGCATTAGTTGAGCCTCTGGATTACTTGTTCAGATAAATTACCTTCGCACCACCAACTTCCTGGATATTTTAACCAGATGATATTTGAAAACAATGGGATTAGATTTGGAATTTCCAACTGAGTTTGCAGAGATGTAATGTGCTAAATTGGCTACTTGTACATCAGTGCTGTCCAATATCCTTTTGATTTTCCACGCAGGTGAAACAACCAAAGACATGCAGTGGAATGGCTCTAAAAATGCTGGCATCAATTCACTGCATTACAATTACAGTACACAATTCACATCATTTCTCTTATTCTCCTCTCCCTTAATTGACCATGGATTTGCTTGATAAAGTGCTCGACTAGCAAGCCCAGGAGCTGACACTAACCTAACAAACACTAAGCAATTTGCATAAGGGCTTTGGGGATCTTATCATCAAATGATCTTGTGCCCAGTTTACCAAATAATACAATGTGATGGAAGAAGTTGCTGGAGGTTAGAGAATTAGTCAACCAATATGAATTAATTTCTGAGAAGAATCAATAAATCAAGTAAGTTCTGCTGTGAAAATCATTAGGATTTCTCAATTTATGTGTAAGCTAAATAACGGATGTTCACAAAAGGCAGTATTTTGAGAATTTGTCTGAATCCGATAGGAGTAATAAACTGACAATATGAATTTCATGCAAATAAAAGTGAGATTCAAACTAAAATATTTCTGCTTATAAAATAATTGAACAGAATCCATACCTGCGTAGAAATAACGACCATAGAAAGAATTTGTTTTGAATACTAGTTAGATCGTTGTAAAATAAAACAAAATATTACAAAAGCCTCTATCAGCATAGAATAATAAAATAATACAGTATGGAAACAGACCCTTCAGTACAATTTGTCCATGCCAACTAAGTTTTCCAAACTAAGCTAGTTCCATTTGCATGCATTTGGTCCATTTCCGTCTAAACCTTTTCTATTCATATACATGCGCAAATGTCTTTAATTGTTGTAACTGTATCTCAGTCTATCAGTTCCTCTGGCAGTTCACTCCACATATGAACCACCCTCAGGTACCTTTTAAATCTTTCTCTTCTCACTTTGAAATTATACCTTCTAGTTTGAGCTCCTGGGATAGAACACTGCACAATTATTCCAAAAAATGCTAAATTCCATTCAGTAGCTCTCATTAAAAACTGCAACAAAATACAATTTTGTGTGATTTCACCAGACGTTAACACTAGCAATTCTTGTCAATAAGACCATAAGATATAGGTGCAGAATTAGGCCATTCAGCCCACTGAGTTTTATCAGTTGTAATCAAATGGCAGAGATATTTTTCAATCTCATTTTCCTGCCTTCTCCTCACAACCGCTGATTGCCTTACTCATCAGGAATCTATAGATTTTAATCTCAAATTCGCTCAATGACTTGGCCTCAAAGGCCTTTTGTGGCAATGGGTTCCCCAGATTCAACACCCTCTGAGCAAAGAAATTCCTCCTCATCTCAGTTCTGAAGGATCATTCCTTCATACTCTGAAGCTGTACCCTTAGGTCCTAGTCTCTCCTAAGGAAGCTAGGGATCTTCGACAAATAAATAGTGATATCTTTAAAAGTGTCCCTATTACAGAGGTGGTGGTGTCTTAAAATGCATAAAGGTGTATTCCAGGACATTCTGGGGACCTGTGGAAGTGATTGCTGCACCTCTCGCAGATATATTTTTAATCATCAGTAGCAATGGGTGAGGTGCTGGAAGATGAGAGGTTAATGTGGTGCCTTATTTCAGAAGGGTGGTAAGGAAAAGCCAGAGAACTATAGACAGGTGAGTCTGATGTCAGTGGTGAGCAAGATGTTGAAGGAGATTCTAAAAGACAGGATTTACATGTATTTGGAAAGGCAAGGACTGATTACTGATAGTCAACATGGCTTTGTGCAAGGGAAATAGCGTCTCACTAACTTGATTGAATTTAAAGAAGTGACAAAGATGATTGATGAAGGCAGAGTGGTGGATATTGTCTCTATGGACTTCAGCAAGGCATTCAACTAGGTTCATCATGGTAGACTGGTTAGTAAGGGTTAGATCACATGGAATCCAGGGAGAGCTAGCCACTTGAATATAAAATTGGCTTGAAGGTAGGAGTCAGAGGATGGTGGAAGAGGGTTAGTTTTTGGACTGGAGGCCTGTGACTAGCAGTGTGTCACAAGAATCAGCATTGGGTCCACTGCTTCTTGCCCTTTTATATAAATGATTTGGATGTGAATTTCAGAGGAATGGACAGTAAGTTTGCAGATCAACTTCCCTCGTACCTTCTCCTTAGTCATGGTCACTATAGTCATTTCAGAGTCCTGACTCTCTTGAAGTACTGGTATGCTACTGGTGTTTTCTACTATGAAGTATGATACCAAGCGTCTATGCAGTTCCTCTGCCATTTGTTTGTTTCCCCTTACTACTTGTGCAGCCTCATTTTCCAATTTTCCAAGCCCATTCTTGCCTTTTGCATATCAAAAAAACTTTCTTTTTATTACTACCTATCTTACTCTCATATTTAATCTTTTCTCTACACTTATTGCTTTTTTAGTTGTCCCCTGCTGGTTGTTAAAGGCTGTCATCCCAGTAATTTTCACCACAACGTACACTTTCTCTTTTGCATTTATGCTGCCCTTGACTTCCTTTATCAGCCATGGTTGCCCTGTCCTCCCCTTAGAATGTTTCATTTTCCTTGGGATGAATTACTGCTGTGCCTCCTGAATTATCTGTAGGAACCCATGCCATTCCTGCTCCAACATTTTCCCTGCTAGGCTCCATTCTAATAAACTCTGGCAAGCTCCTCCTTCATGTCTTTGTGGTCATCCTTACTCAATTGTAATACCATTACATCTGATTCATGCTTCTTACTCTCAAACTGCAGGGTGAATTCTATCAAATTATGGCTAGTGGTTCCTATACCTTAAGCTCTCTATTTAAGTCATTATATGAGGTAATGTGATCCCATTACACATCACTAAACCCAGAATTGCCTGTTCTCCAGCCTCTACCACAGGCTGTTCCAAAAAAAAATTATTTAAAAAAATCCCTTTTCTTGGGATCCTCTACCAATTTGATTGTCCCAGTCCACCTGCAGATTGAAATTCACCATGAGTATTGTAATACTTCCTTTCTTAAATGCTTTCTCTATTGCCGGATTTATTTTCTGTCCCACATCTTGACTATTGCTAGGAGGCCTGTAAGAACTCCCAAAATAATCTGTTCCCCTTTGTGGTTCCTCAACTCTATCCACAGATTCTATGCCTTCCAACCCTATATCACTTCTAGCTATCAATTTAGTTTTATTTCTTATTATGAAGGTAACTCTACACCCTATGCCCATCTGCCTGCCCTTTTGATAGGGCACATTTCCTTGAACATTTAGTTCTCAATCCTGATCACACCTGCCAATTTCAATCTGCACGACAAGCCCATTTACCTTGTTTTATTCAAGGGAGAATCATCGAACATACCAAAAGGGGGGAATTTGATTCCATCGTTGATCTATTTGGATCAGCAGCGACTGGGTGATTGATGCATGTGAGCAGCTGGGTATAACACTATTCCACACCAACCTGCAACTCTTCAACCACTAGAGGTTGAATAGACTGGGACATTTTGTCCTGGAGTGTCAGAGGCTGAGGGGTGACCTTATAAAGGTTTATAAATTCACCAAAGGCATGGCTAGCATGAATAGCAAAGGTATTTGGGAATCCAAAGCTTGACGGCATAGGTTTAAGGTGAGAGGGGAAAGATTTAAAAGCGACCTGAGGGGCTACTTTTTCACACAAAGGGTGGTGCTTGTATGGAATGAGTTGTCAGAGGTGGTGGTGGGAGCAAGTACAATTACAACATTTAGAAAGCGGCATGTGGGCGGCACGGTGGCACAGTGGTTAGCACTGCTGCCTCTCAGCGCCAGAGACCCGGGTTCATTTCGCGCCTCAGGCGACTGACTGTGTGGAGTTTGCACGTTCTCCCAGTGTCTGCGTGGGTTTCCTCCGGGTGCTCCGGTTTCCTCCCACAGTCCAAAGATGTGCAGGTCAGGTGAATTGGCCATGCTAAATTGCCCGTAGTGTTAAAAAGGGGTAAATGTAGGGGTATGGTTGGGTTGCGCTTTGGCGGGTCGGTGTGGACTTGTTGGGCCGAAGGGCCTGTTTCCACACTAAGTAATCTCATTTAAAAAAAAAGGCAGCTGGATGGGTACATGAATAGGAAGGGTTTCCAGGGATATAGGTCAAATACTAGCAAATGAGACTAGATCTGTTTGGGATATCTAGCTGGGACAGAAGAGTTGGACCGAAGAGTGTTTCCATTCTGCATAACTCTGATTCTATTTACATACAAAACGCATAGTTCCATGTTGACTGTGTTCCCTTATCTGCTGTGCCTGAAGTTACACTCTTCTGTCCTATTACTTGTTCAGGAACCTTCAAATACCTTCTGCTGAGTCTCCCCCCACTTTTAACGTTTAAAGTCCTAGTGACCTTGAATTATGCCATCAGTTCCTTTAGGAGAAAGTGAGGACTGCAGATGCTGGAGATCAGAGTAGAGAATGTATTGTTGGAAAAGCACAGCAGGTCAGACAGCATCCTAGAAGCAGGAGAATCAATGTTTCAGCATAAGCCCTCCATTAGGAATGAGGCTTGTGGGTCAGTGCTGAGAGATAAATGGGAGGGGGTGAGGTAGCTGGGAAAGCGATAGGTGGACGAAGGTGAGGGAGAAGATGATAGGGCAGATGGGGAGTTGAAGTGTTCAGCCATGAGCAGTGGGGTTGGTGGGTGTAGGTGTCCCAGAGATGTTCTCCAAAACGATCCTCTAGAGGAGACCACACCTAGTTCAACGGATGCAGTAGATGACATTGGTAGAGGTACAGTTGAATTTCTGACGGATGTGGAAGGACCCCTTGGGTGAGGGGAGTGGTCTTGGCACAGGTTTTGCGCTTCCTGCCGTGGCAGAGAAAGGTGCCAGGAGTGGGGTGTGGGCTGGTGGGGGATGTGGACCTGACGAGGGAGTCATGCAGGGATTTGTCTTTTCGGAAAGCTGACAGGGGTGGGGAGGGAAATATATCTCTTGTGGTGGGGTCCGTTTGGAGGTGACGGAAGTGGCAGAGGATGATGCGTTCTATGCGGAGGTTGGTGGAGTGGAAGTTGAGGACCGGGGAGGGGTTTCTGTCCTTGTTGTGTTAGGAGGGATGGTGTTTAAGGGCGGTGGCGCTTGAAGTGGAGGAGATGCGCTGGAGGAGCGCATCATCAATCACGTGGGAAAGGAAGTTGCGATCGTGGAAGGAGGCAGCCATCTGGGACTTTGAGGTAGAATTGGTCATCCTGGGAACAGATCCAGTGGAGGTGGAGAAATTGGAATTAAGGGATGGTGTTTTTCTTGACCCATCAGTTCCTCTTCCATATTCTGAATGCTTCACGCATTATGATACAAAGTCTTTAAGTTTGTTAGATTATTGAGTTTCCCTAGACCTTTATTGTCGTTGGTTCAATATGTCACTCACTCATTCAGTCCCTTCCTTTTATCTCGTAGTAACTGGTGATCTTACCTTCTCCTTTACCTTTGATTTTTCAATTTTCCATGTAGCTGACTCCCCCACCCCAACTATTTAGTTTAAAGTGCTATTGACAGCACTTGTTGTTCTGAGGTTCACCAGGTCTTTAGTCTCAGCAAAATGCAAGTGGTGCCATCTTATCGGAACAGCTCCCTCTTTCCAGAGTACTGATGCCAATGTCCAGTGAATTTAACCCTTTTTCTCCTACACCAATCTTTCAGCCTTGCATTTACTTCTAATCTTGTAGACCCTGTGCCAATTAACTCATTGCTCAGATATTAATCTGGAGGTTACCATCTTTCTGGTTCTGCTTTTTAGTTTAGCCCCTGGCTGCTCTTATTCTTGCAGTAGAATCCATTTCGTCTTTCCACCAATAAGCATTGGTATCTACGTGGACCAAACCAACTGAATCTTTTCCCTCCCACTCCAAGCTCTTCTGCAACCCAGGCAGGCAACACAGCCTTCAAGAATCTCAATCCTGGCCACAGAAAACATGTCAATTACCCTGACTATACTGTCCCCAATTACAATATTTCTTTTTTCTTCCCCCCTCTTGACTGGCTCCTTGTACCATAATGCTATGATCAGTTTGTTTATCCTTCTGACAGCCCCCTGTTCTCATCCACACAGGGAATAAAAGTCTCAAATGTGTTAGTCTAACTTAAGGGCGGACGCTCTTCTAGCACTACCTGCTGGATCTCTGAATAAACCAAGTTGTTCACGATTGACAGATTTGGTCCATTTATCGGAGTAGAGATATGCTGGCATTACAGTCAGACTAGAGAAGCTTCAGACCAGAGAAGTTGATTCTAAGTATGGAGAGATTTTCTTCTGAAGTCAGGTTGAGTAATTTGGATCTGTACTGGTTGCAGTGAAGAAGAATGAGAGGTGATCTTATTGCAACACACAAGATTCATAGGGAACTGAACAGGGCAGATGCCGGTAGCTTGTTTCCCCTTGTTGGATAATCCAGAACCAGAAGGCATAATTTCAGAGTGAGGATTCGCCCATTTAAGGCAGAGTTGTGAAAGAATTTGTTCTCATGGGGTAGTGAATCAGTGGAACTTTGTTTTATTACAAGAGAGCTGTTGAGTTTGGGTAATGCGTATTTCAAGGCTGAGATAGGCAGATTTTTAAATAATAGGGCAAAGATTATGTAGATAAAGTAGGAAAATGGAGTTCATGATTATCGTGATCTCATTGAGTGTTAAAGCAAACTCAATGGGCCAAATAGCCTAATTTTGTTTCTATGTCTCATAATCTTATGGTAACGACAATAATGTTTGCCACAGATGACAAGAAATAGCAATATTGCTGTCTTAACCAAGAGAATTGTTTATGACAACCTTCAAAAGTAATAGTTCATATCAGGGAAAAAATACTATGACCTTTAACGATGGTGCTTCTTCCTTACAATCCAAAATCACAACAGTACAATGAATTTTACCTAGAAAGCCTAAACAACAGGTGATAGCATTCCAAACATTATAATATCTGTATAGTGAGTAGGACTTTGGGAAGGTGTGTATCTTGGATCAGCCCAAAAATCTGAAAGGTGGATAAGTTAAAATATTCCATGGAACGTAATTCACCCAACACCCATCTTAAATAATAAGCTGCAGATTTTCCCCCAGGAATACAGAGGAAGATGTGAAGTAGTAAATTCCATGTATCACATAGTTTGTCAGTATTGCAAGGTGCCATATATTGACAAATGACCAACTGTTTAATTTTATTTAGGATAACAGGCACCTAATGGAATTTAACCTATTTTAACATAGCCTAAATCTACCAAAAGTTCTAAGTGGTCCAGTGACTAGCTAACTGAGGAAGTATTGTTTTCTCCTGTTCCCTTTTACTCCGGGATGATTTGAATAGTAAAATATATTCTCTGAGCTGGGAACAACATGGTGAAGTTTATGCACATCAGATGCAGTGTGTCTGAGTGACATGACTCCTGTGTTAGGACCCCAGCTATTCACAATGTACATTAATAATTTGGATAAGGGAACAAAATGTAACATGCAAAGTTTGCGGATGATACCAAGTTGGATGGGAGGATGAACTGTGATGAGGATGCAGAGGTCCTCCAGCATGATCTGGACAGGTTGGGTGAGTGGACAAATCAACGGCAGATGCAATATAATTTGGATATGTGGAAGGTTATTCACTTTGGAAGCAAAAACAAGGCGGCAGATTACTATCTGAATGGCTGTAAATTGGGGGAGAACTGTGCAGTGGGACCTGGGTGTCCTTGAGCACCTGTCACTGAAGGTAAGCATGCAGATGCAGCAAGCCATGAAGAAGGCAAATGGTATGTTGGCCTACATTGCGAGAAGTTTCAAGTACAGGTGCAGGGATGTGTTGTTGCAGTTATACAGGGCCATGGTGAGGCCACATCTTGAATACTGTGTGCAGTTTTGGTCTCCTTTTCTGAGGAAGGATGCTCTGCACTTGAGGGAGTGCAGCAAAGGTTTACCAGGCTGATTCCAGGGATGGCGTGATTGATGTAGGAGGAGATATTGATTGGGTTAGGATAGTTTTCACTGGAGTTCAGATGAGTGAGGGTGATCTCAAAGTCTTATAAAATGCAACAGGACTACAAAGGAGAGATACAGGGAGGATGTTCCCAATGATGGGTGCATCCAGAACCAGGGATCATAGTCTGAGGATTCGGGTTGGGTCATTTAGGAAGGAGATGAGAAGACATTTCTTCACCCAAAGAGTGAAGAGCCTGTGGAATTCATTACCACAGGAAGTTGATGCCAATGCCAAAACATTAAATGTATTCTAGAGGTGGCTATATATAGAACTTGGGACAAATGGGATCCAAGGTTATGGGCAGAAACCAGGATTAGGCTATTGAGTTGGATGATCAGCCATGATCATGATAATAGCCTCCTCCTGCTCCTAGGTTTCTATGTTTCTATGTTTCAACCTCCACTCAGTCAAGTCCCCTCAGGATCTAATATGTTTCAATTAGGTCAACTCTGACTCTTCTAAACTGCAGAAGATACAGGCCTATCTTTCCTCATAAGGCAATCCACTCATTCCAGATAGTATTCCAGTAAATTTTCTCAAAGCAGCTTCTAAATGCTTAATGATTGCTTGCATAGAGCTTGCTAACTAGTTATGTGCACAATTTTAGGATTTATGGTCACCAAGGTATTAAGGAGTTACCTTAATTAGCATGGAAGGAGCTGTACGTTAAGCTGTTACAACTTCATGATGCAACCAAAATCTCCCTCTTTTAACATTATGATAAATGTTTTCTTTCCACAGAGAAATTCAAATATTCTAAAGCGGGATTTCTAATTAGTAATTTTATATTACATTAGTCGTAAATACAAAAAAGGTAACTGCTATATATCCCGACCTTACTTTTAACTTGCTGTATTTTCATGTCCTTCAGCACAAATACAGTGGAATTCTGGATGAGCGGATGTAATGTGACAGCCACAAATGTGCAACCTACACAGCTTAAAATTCAATTTTCAAATATTATTCACATAAAAGAAATATTTCTGTGTTGTTAGGTATTACAGGAAGAAAGCTTACCTTTTTCTGACAAGACTGTCTAATTTCTTCCACCTCCTCCTCTTTACTTTCAATCTCCTTGGCTTGAGTTTGTCTGTGCCGTTCCATTTCCATTTCCAATCGAAGCTTGGCCTAAAATTTGGACAAAAGTATTCTGCTCCAGGAATGCCGAATTGCTTGGACAACTAGTTTGTCTAAAACATTTTCACAGAAACAATCCTTTTTTTTGCAAAACATTCTCCTTTCACCCAAAAGCTCAACAGTAGCTTAGGTGCTAGGCATGCTTATTTTTGGGGGCAGCTATAATGTAAACTGTCAGCATATAGAACTAGTGTAGACTCAATGCATGCAATCTAAAGGCAATGGATTAATTCCTGTCAGTGGCAAAATTTGCAACGTACAGCTGGTAGCTGTGTAATGGTGAACTTTCTTACTGAGTTACAGTGGCCAAGTGGAGCTTAACTGTCAAATTTTTGGGACTGCAGTGGAACATCAGGTTCTTTTCTGAAAATTAGTCTTCTTCCTTACTCTTTGACTCTCCCGGATGAATGAAAATAGATAGAGGCAGCAGTGTGTGCAAGCTACACTAAGCAGGATTGCACTGGATTGATAAACCTAGTGGCCCATTGCTTTTTTAAAAATATATGTTCATAAGAAATTTCAAAGTGATCAGTTTCATGAATATTAGAAAGACCTGCAGCCACAGTTCCAATTTTTATCAGCAAACGTTTCTCAACTGGAAAATCTCAATATGAAGTACCCAAGTCTGAAAGAAGCATCCAGTGACTAGTGTTTTTAATAAAATTCATAAAACGTTATACATTCAGGACAAAAGATTCCTTCCTGCATTTAAAAATACCATTTTTAGGAAACTGGGGAGGAGCAAGGTGACATGTCCCATCAATATAAGTGTATGTCCTGCTCTTTCCAATTTCCAAACATAAATATCGGCTGAATGGATTAGTCATTTGTTTCTCTACCTCCTCTGCCACACTGCTTCAAAACTTGCCATGAGGCCTGCAACAGATTCACATAATATTCAGCAGTATTGAGAGTAACTTTACATACAAAGTAGTACAGCTGAAGTTGAAAATTTTAATTCAAAGATCTTTGGTCAAAACTTCTTCTCTGGTTGGAGAGCACAAATCATTTTCTCCAAGGAAACAATTCTAAAACTGCATAAATTAAAATCATGTTTCCAGATACATTCCAAGACCTTCATAAAAGAGGATAATTGTACCTGCTCAAGCATCTGAATAGTCCCAGCTTGTTCATCAAGCTCCTCTTCTTGGTCCTTGACTTTGGCCTCTAATTCACGCACCTGCTTCTTCACTTTTGCGAGAGAAGCTTCATCTTTAGATTCTTGAGAGGAGAGATCCTGCAGTTCTGCATCGAGACGCTCTGCCTTTTGGGTGATGGTGATGATTTCAGAATCCTTATCCTAATAACAAAATGGGGTAAAAAGACTGAGTAGTTCACTGTGGCACATATGTTTACAGTTATTGTTTTATGAGGTTATAATCTAACAGGTAATACAGATGTCAATATAATCACAAAATAAATAATGTAGCAAATGGAATTTAGAATGTAACAGTTAACTCCATCCACACAAAAAGCTGAATTTGATAAAAACCAAAAGGCAGAATTGACTTATTCTACACTTCAAAGGAGTCCAATTCACATTTGGCTTTGAAATCTATGCTATACTAGATTTTGACTAATCTCATCTTTTTTTTCCCAAAAGCATAGGAGGGCATAGAAGATGAGGAAAATCATGGATCCTAGAATGCTCCGATGAAGAATCATTATATTTTGTAAAGTTCTGCATATAGAAAACAAGTTACTAAAAGGAAACTGCTTTGGCAGCAAAACTAATATTCATGGCATTTCATGCTTGTAAGCATTAATGGCTTACATGCATGAATGTACTGACAGTCAAATTGATTGCTTTCAAATACAACAAAAAAAGTGGTGCATATATGAAGTGAGCTACCAGAGAAAGAAAGAGGAGGATTCAATTACAACATTTAAAAAATATTTGGACAGGTACATGGATAGGAAAGGTTTAGAGGGATGTAGGCCAAATGCAAGCAAACAGGCTATCATAGAAAATCGTAGAAATCACAGAATCCCAACAGTGTGGAAACAGGCCCTTGAGCCCAACAAGTCCATACTTACCCTCTGAAGAGTTTCCCACCCAGACCCATTCCTCTATCCTATATTTACCCTTGACTAATGCATCTTACCTACACATTCCTGAACACTATGGGCAATTTAGCACGGCCAATTCACCTAACCTGCACATCTTTGGATTGTAGGAGGAAACCAGACAGACATGGGGAGAATATGCAAACTCAACACAGAAAGTCACCCGACGCTAGAATCGAACCCGGGTCCCTGACGCTGAGAGAGAGCAGTGCTAACCACTGAGCCACCATGCCGTCCATTCTAGTTCAGTTTAGGAAACCAGGTCAGCATGGACGAGTTGGGCTGAAGAGCCTGTTTCTATGCTGTATGATTCTTAGTCTCTAAATTCAAATGCTGAACTTCTTTTCTTGAAACACCCCTTTTGAGAACTGGAAAGAAACCAAACTTTTCAAGCTGGACATAAATAAAACAAATTTCAGTAGTGGCCTCAGCCAGACTATTGTGTTTGATATTGGGTCCTACACTGTAGGATGTCAAGACTTCAGAAAGTGTTTAGAGATCCAGTAGAATGATACCAGAGATGAGGGACATTCAAATTTGCTGAACAAAATAAAGTAATAAAAACATTTTATCTGCTAGTTTTTAGGATCAAACTTCTTATGGCAGTTGCTTTCTCAGATGTGCAAATCCTATTCGAAAATCAAATCTATCAAAACACAAATTTGCAGGGCTTTTGATGCTCACGATCATTACCCAATTATCCTGAAGTTGTAATTAGATTCATAGTGCAAGTTCAGACTAATCAAAGTGCCATCTTCCCTTCACTGTTCTGACACAGAGCAAGTAGTCGACAAAATCAATTAATTTGCCAAGGACATTCCATTTTCTGCTTGAAGCCCCATAAAAGGTTGTGTTATACAGTGAAGTGTAACTTTTCATTGCAAACAGAGTAATAACTATTGAACAAAAACAATTGTATTTATATTATGCTTTTAACCTAATTAAAAATCCCAAGGTGGTTCACAGAGGCATAAACCAAAATATAACACAAAAACTCAAGATTAGATTAGATTAGATTACTTACAGTGTGGAAACAGACCCTTCGGCCCAACAAGTCCACACTGACCCGCCGAAGGGCAACCCACCCAGACCCATTCCCCCACATTTACCCCTTCACCTAACACTACGGGCAATTTAGCATGGCCAATTCACCTAACCTGCACATTTTGATTAGATTAGATTACATTACAGTGTGGAAACTGTGGGAGAAACTGGAGCACCTGGAGGAAACCCGCGCAGACACGGGGAGAATGTGCAAACGATGATACGAGGGTAGTGACCAAAATCCTGGTTAAAGAGACAGGTTTTAAAGAACATCCTATAAAAGGAAAGATTGGAAGGCTGAGAGGTTTATGAGAGAATTCCAGAGCTTATGGCCAAGCAGCTGAAGGAACAGCCACCGATGGTGAAAAGGTGAAGATCAAGAGGCCAGGATTAGTGCAATACAAAGATCATGGAGGGTTGTAGGCCTCGGAGAAGATTTTGAACATCAAGAGGGGCAAGGCCATGGAGGAGGCTTGACAAGTATGTGAACTTTAACATTGAGGAATTGCTTAAATGGGACCCTGTGTATATCTGCAAATTACAGAAGTAACGACTGAACTGGATTTACTGTGAACTAAGAAGTGATTGGCAGAAGTTGGGAGATTTAATCCTTTATGGCAGGTGGAATTTGGGAGACCTTACAGAAATGCATTAGAACAGCCACATCTGCATGTGACAAAGATGTAAATCAGAGTTTCAGTACAGTGGAGGCAGAAGCACATTTGTGTGATGGAAATAAGCAGCTTTAGAAATGGCAAATGTGGTTGAAAGCTAATTTCTGGATCAAGTATGATAAATATTATACAAACTAGACTTTGCAAGATGATTATCGTTTAAACTGTCCTTTCAATTTAAAGTAAAGTCCTGGAACAGGGAATGGTGATCATTCTGAAATCTACCCAAAGTTAAACCCATGTGCTTTAGATACTACGGAATAGAAACACTGAAATTTAATTGCCAGGCTTCACATCTTGCCACAAAAGGGAAACAACCTATTGGATGAAGAACAGTCTGCTGCACCATTCAATAAAATGAAGGATGATCTGATTGCAACATTAAATCCGCAATCGTGCCTGTCCCCGATAGACTTTAAACCAGTTGTTTAACAAGAATCCATTTAACCCTGCATTAAAACCATTAAAGACTTTTCTTCCTCTACCTTATGAGGAAGAGAGTTTCAACGATTCAAGAGCCCTCTGAGACAAAACAAAACTTAATCTGTTTTAAATGGTGCCTCTTGATTTATAACCATGAGACCATAAGAAATATGAATGGGAGTAGGTCATTCAGTCCCTCAAGCCTGCTCCACTATACAATTCCTCATGTCTACTTTCCAGCATTGTCCCCATAACACTTGTTTTTCATAATGATCACAAATGTCTCTATTTCAGCCTCAAATATACACCAGTACCCTGTCCCACAGCTCTCTGCGACAAGGACTCCCCAAGACTCTCAACATGTGATTGAAGAAATTCCTCCTCATCTCAAACTTTAATTGGCACCCTTTAATTCTGAGACTATGGTCAAGACCGTGACTCTCCCATTAGGGGAAACATTCTCTCAGCATTTACCTTGTCAAATCCCTTAAGCATTCCATATGTTTCAGTGAAATCAATTCTCATTCTCCTAAAATCCACTGGGTTAAGTCCCAAACTACTTACCCTTTGCTCATAAGACAATCTCTCCATACCAGTGATCATCCTGCTTTTGTACTCAATTCTGCTCACAACAAACAATTAGCTCTCCTAATTACTTGCTGTATGTGCAAGCCAGTGATTCATGTAGGAGGACATTCAGATTCCTCTGTATCACATAGCTCTGCAATCTCTCATCATTTACATTATATTGTTATGATATGGGTAAACTCTTCTGCTTAATTTATCCTGTGCACTGAAAAATCTGACAGGCCAAGAACTATTTAAAGTAAAAATTAACAACGTTATTTCTTAAAGTATAACAGAGAAAATTAACTAACAACTATCTTCAACTCCTTCCTCTAACCTATCTTTTACTTTTCCTTCTATAGTACTGGTCCAACAAAACCCCTGATTAAGATTTACTGAAAAATTCAACTTTCAAAACCAGCCAGCAGTTGACTCTTCTCTTTATATCTTCCTCAGTAGATTTGCTCTCCAGGTCAGTGTTGATGTTTTTCTCTGTGCAAACTCATTCTCTAGACAGGTACCTACCTCTCAGAGTTCTGACTAGCAGTCTACATCTGTTGGCAATTCTCTCAACTGATCAATTTTTCCTGGTCTTTTTACCCCAAAGCATTGGATTGTGTCATTGACTTTTAATATTGTCAATATACTAAATTCAACCTTGATTGGAGTTTGGCTTTTTTTTGGGAGGGGGGCGGGGGGAGAGAAGAGTATAATTTAAACTGACTGGCCTAATTCAAATATGTTTTCGTCTCCAGGCAACCAGCTAACCTAACTGCTGGACTACACGGAACATTGTATCTTATTCAGAAAAGATGGTGCTGTCAGGTAGTTCTGCTGGGTTTTAAATCTCTTAAAGGTACAGTACACCCACATCTTAATAACACCTCCTTCCTTAAGAAAAAAATGAACCATGTAGCTAAAATAGTTTGGTGGTTAATATTAATTTCAAATGGTCGAATGCCTCCTGGCATTGATCTGTCCACCAACACTGCGTTCTTATTCAGCAAATTGGTTAAGGGTGCCACTACATTGCTGAAGTTTGGAACAGCCTTATGATAGAAACTGCTGAGTCCTAAAAATCAAAGCACCTTTTTCTTTGAGGTTGGTTGTGGAAATTGCTTCGATGGCTTTCGTCTTTGTGACCTGTGGGGTCAACCTTCCATGACCGATGTTATGTCCCAAGAACGTCACCTCAGCTTTTGCGAATTCAGTTTTATTTAAGTTTATCACCAGTTTTGCTTATTGTAGTCATTTAAAGAGCTCTGCCGACTGTACCATATGATCTTTCCAGGACTTACTAAAGATCAGTGCATCGTCCAAATAGACTGCACAGTTTGTTAACACAGCCACAACTCTGTTCATGAGTCTTCGGAATGTGCCAGGTGTATTCCTTATTCCAAAGGGCATCATTTAAACCGATATAGTCCATTTGGGGTTACAAATGCAGAAATTTCTTTTGCTGACACTGATAAAGGTACCTGCCAGTAACCAAGCATTAAGTCCAACTTGGTGATGTAACTGGCTTGCCCAAATTTCTCAATACAGTCCTCCAATTTAGGAATTGGATAGGAGTCCGATTTTGCAATGGCGTTGACCTTCTGATAATCCATGTTGAATCGCTGAGTCCTGCCCAGTTTGGGAACTAAGGCGATCAGCAAACTCCACTCGCTCTGGCTTGATTTGATGATGTCCTTGTAGAGCATGGCCTCCACCTCCATCTAGACTTGTCTGGCTTTGAAATGATTAAGCCGACAGGGGTGTTGTTTTAGCGGAGCAATATTCCCTACATCTACTTCATGTACAATAGTATTAGTCCTCCCCATCTGACTCTTACATATGTCCTTATAGGTAATAAATCTTTCAACTGTGTTCTATGCTCCTGAGACAGACTGCTTACTAACCTATCCCACTCTTCAAGGACTTCTTCATTTCTTAATCTATTTTGAGGCACATCAAAATCCACATCATCTGGACTTGATTCCTCACTCTGTGAGGCAGTAATTAATACTCATTTCTCCAGTTCTTTCTCTCTAGTATAATACAGTTTCAACATGTTCACGTGACATACCCGATACCTTTTTTTAACCTGTCAGGCATCTTTACTAGATAGTTTACTTGACTCAATTTTTTTCTCAATTTGATAGGGACCACTAAGCCTGGCTTTGAAGGGATCTCCTATCACTGAAATCGTCCCCTCAGGAAAACATCAGAGTCTCAGAGCTTTTATCTGCCACCTGTTTCATTCTATACTGTGTCCTCTTTAGATGCTGTTTAGCTAACTCACCCACTCAGTTTAATCTCTCCCTCACTTCCAATACATAATCTCAGTGTGAGATCTCAGACCTTGGTCCTGTCAATTTTACTTTAATTTCAAAGGGCCTCTCACTTCAGGCCTGAATATTGACTCGAAGGGAGTGAACAGTGTAGATTTGTTTGGGGCATCTCTAATGGCAAACAATACAAATGGGATACCTTTATCCCAATCATTTGGGTAATGCTGACAATATGCTCTCAACATGGTCTTCAAGGTCTGATGCCACCTTTCTAAAGCTCCCCGGGATTCAGGATGATACTGGATTTAAATTGCTGAATACTTAAGCTATCCTTAACCTCCTTAAACAGCCTAGCAGTAAAATTTGACCCTTGGCCTGACTGAATCTCTCTGGGTAGCCCATACTGTGAGAAGAAAGTTATTAACTCCTCTACTATCCTTTTTGCCTTGATACTCTGTAATGGAATTGCCTTTGGAAATCTGGTAGGCACACCCATTATGGTTAACGAGTACTGGTTCCCACTTTTAGTTCTTGGGAGGGGACCTGT
Source organism: Chiloscyllium plagiosum (assembly GCF_037043375.1). Lineage (NCBI taxonomy): Eukaryota > Metazoa > Chordata > Chondrichthyes > Orectolobiformes > Hemiscylliidae > Chiloscyllium > Chiloscyllium plagiosum. The sequence continues at coordinate 23,455,195 of NW_028270169.1, read as the reverse complement.
ACAATCAATTATTGTATAGGTGAAAGGTTCTTCAAATGCAGGAATTGGCAACAAAGGTGCTGGTTTTATTACCGCCTGTGGCTTACCGACCATTTGGCATGTATGACACATACGGCAAAAGTTAACCATATCCTTGTGCATTCCAGGCCAGTAAAGAATGTATTTGTACCTTAGCTTGAATCTTTCATACCCCTAGGTGATCTCCTACAGATAGTTCATGTGCTACCCGTTAACATCTCTTATCTGTATGCTACCAGCAACACAATCTGGTGCACTTCGGCCCATTTCTCCTCTGCACTAACCCTGTTATGGTCTCCATTTCCACTTTCGAATTCTACCTTTCGGATAATAACCTTCCAGAATATTCTCTGCCTCTCTTTCAGAGTACGCATCCACATGTATATCTTTTATCGTTCTTGTTTTACTGTTGCAAGTCTCAGTTTTTCAGGAGTAAACACTTCTGTCTGACCCTCTGTCTGTTCAGTTTTTCCTGCACCATTACGTCAAACAGGATATCCGCTAATTGAACCTCAAGTCCTTCATCTTTCTCTTTACTTTTTGCTTCGTGCTGTGACTTATGATAGTTGGATCTGGTTACCACACGGTCTGAGAAAATACCAGGATATTTTTGTTTTAACTCCTCAGCTTCTCCACAACAAAATCACTCCCACCTTGGATCCTGCCAAATCATTCCCAAGAACAAACTGAATTACTGGAACTGACACTCTGGCAATCACTCCCACTGTAACTTCCCCAGTCTTGAGTTAGCACTCCAACCTGATCATACACAGGGGAATGCTAAATTTCCGTCCATCTATTCCACAAATTACCACACTCTCAGGTAACAGATCAGAAAGAGTGCATATTCGCTCATCCCTTACTATCAGCGACTGGCTAGATACTGTATTGCTCAAAATTATAATTTCTTGTCCTTCTCCCCCTGTTCTTTGAGTAAACTTTACTCAGAGGCAAATTCTTTGTAGAGATCAAGTACTAACTCCATACCCAGCCCCTGCCCAGGCTGTACGGTCTCCTGCAGCTCCTCGGCTCTTCTTGGGTTTTCCTTTACAACCTTCACTAATGCCATTGGCCTGGCTTCTTTTACCACGTCTTTTCCCACAGTGCCTTTCTTTAATGACCAGCACTGTGACTTTACATGTCCCACTTTCTGGCAGTGAAAACACCTTTTACCAGTGCCCTTCTGGTACTGTAATTTTCTGTGTCCCATTTCATTACAGTGAAAACATGAGGCCTTTCATCTCCTTTTCACCTTCTTGGGTTTCTTTAACACATGGTAAATTCTTACCAGTGTTGTCTACTCTTGGTTTCATAGTGTAGGATCTCCCCTTCTCCCAACTTCTATCTGTCACAGCCCAACATTCTGGCCGGAAGCTTGTCTTATGCACCAAGATGTATTCATCTGCTAATTCTGCTGCCCTTCTCACTTTCAGAACTTTCTGTTCCTCCATGCGAATTCTTACCATTTCTGGAAGTGAATCTCCCAAAAGAATAATTGCTCTTAAAGCTTCATAGGTCTTATCTATTTTCAAAGCATACACCCATCTATCAAAATGACTATGTTTAATTCTTTCGAACACAACACAAGTCTGATCTGGTTCCTTCTTTGTGTTTCTGTCTATATGCTTCAGGTATCAACTCATGAGCACTTAAAATAGCCTCAAAATGTAGCAGAGTTTTGACATATTTGTATTTATCACTAACTTCACTTTTAATCTCCATCCTGTTAATGTGACTTTGCTGACTAAGCTGCAAATTCTCAAGTTCAAATTTTCGCTCTTTTTGATCAGCTAAGAATTTTTTTTAAGATTACTTAGTGTGGAAACAGGCCCTTCGGCCCAACAAGTCAACAGTGACCCTCCGAAGAGCAAACCACCCAGACCCATTCCCCTACATTTACCCCTTCACCTAACGCTATGGGCAATTTAGCATGGCCATGCACACTTTTTGGACTGTGGGAGGAAATCGGAGCACCCAGAGGAAACCCACGCAGATACGGGGAGAATGTGCAAACTCCACACAGTCAGTCGCGTGAGGCGGGAATTGAACCCGGGTCTCTGGCGCTGCGAGGCAGCAGTGCTAACCACTGTGCCACCGTGCCGCCCACAAATTGTAATTTAAGTTTTTCTACCTCTACTGCACACCTAAGTGTTTGAGTAATTCCCTTACACTTTCAGCTTTACTTTTGTCCTTGGTTAAACCCAAATCTAACTTATTTGCTAATTCTAAAAGTATGGCCTTTTTCTTTCCTTCTAAACTTTCTTGGCAAATTTGAGAATCATCTTCAAATCCCAGAACCTCTTTAGCAATTTTAAGGGCCATTTCTCTCACTTTTAATTTAATCAACCACAGTCACCGAAATTAAACAAATTGCCACATGAACGTTGGAGCAGTCCCGATGAACTGGATTTTGTGTGTTTCCAAATAGGGGTTTATAAAATCATGAGGGGCATGGATAGGATAAATAGACAAAGTCTTTTCCCTGGGGTAGGGGAGTCCAGAAGTAGAGGACATAGGTAGAGGGTGAGAGGGGAAGGATATATTAAGGGAACTAAGAGGCAACTTTTTCAGGAAGAGGGTGGTGCATGTATGGAATGAGCTGCCAGAGGAAGTGAAGGAGGCTGGTAGAATTACAACATTTAAAGACATCTGGATGGGTATATGAATAGAAAGGGCTTGGAGGGATGTGGGCCAAGTGCTAGCAAATGGCACTAGATTAAGTTGGGCTAGCTGGTCAACATGAACGAGTAGGGCCAAGGGGTCTGTTTCCGTGCTATACATCTCGATGACTCTATGACCTACATTTTACTTCAAAGATCTAGGACACTAACCTACAAGTGATTATATCTACTGGGCTTTCTCATATATATTTAACTCTGTCTAAACCTATTCAAATCACAAATCCAAGACCCAAACTGTTCAAATCATAGACAAAAGCCCCCCAAACTGTTCAAGTCCCAGATAAGCCCCCAAACAGTTACGACACGGGTAAACCCCCCCCTGCTTAATTTAAACCAGCAACACAGAAAAAAAATTATCCCGTGCAGTAATCTGTGAAAATCCGAGAGGCCAAGAACTATTTAAAGCAAAATTAATAACTTTATTTCTTAAAGTATAACAGAGAATGATTAACTTACAACTATCTACAACTCCTTCCTCTAACCTACCTTTTACTTTCTCTTCAATCATACTAGTCCGACAAAACCCCCGATAAATACCTCTGAAAAGGTACAGTCCACCCAAATCTTCATAATAATATGCTTCTATTTTAATTCTTCCTGCCAAAATTGACAATTTCATATACTTCATTGGCCATTTCTTTGCACATTCACTCAACTAAGCTCTCTTTTTCATAACCTCTTGTCATTTTCACAGTTTACTTTCCTTGCTTTCTTTCTGCTGCCAGCAAATTTGGCAGCCATATCTTCTGTCCATTCATCTAACTGATTTATATAAGTTATCAATAGCTGAGGCACCAGCAATGATTCCTGTAGCACACCACTTGCTGGATCATGCTAATCTGAAAAAGAGGAGAAAGTGAGGACTGCAGATGCTGGAGATCAGAGCTGAAAATGTGTTGCTAGAAAAGCGCAGCAGGTCAGGCAGCATCCAAGGAACAGGAGAATCGATGTTTCGGGCATAAGCCCTTCTTCAGGAATCTGAAAAAGACCCATTTATGCCTACTCTCTACTGTGTGTTTGCCAGCTATTCTTCTATCCATACCAAAAGTTATCTCCCTACACCATGAACTTTTATTTTCTGCAATAACCTTTGATGTCACAACTTATCAAAGGTTTTCTGGAAATGTTCTGATGAATGCAAGATGAAAAGCTTTAATGTATTTGTTGCCTACTAAGTAATGTTCAGTGAATATTGATTTTAGTTAATTGATCACAGCAAGTCTAAAAACATAAGTCTTGTCATGCAATTCTCTGTTGGTCACATGGAAATTCATCTTTCTTTTTAAAGATATCTTTCTCTGTGTGGATCATAGCAAAATAAAGTGACATTTAGTTCAGCCTCAGACAATTGCCACGTAGTAGAATTTGTGGTGGGTTCAATGGCTCTGGACTTCATAGTGTTTAATTAGAGGATGTTTCTGGTCTTGAGTGCCAGTCCAGTTGCCAAGAGAAATGGTGGCACTAAGGCAAGATGGTGTCATTTTGTTTTTGGATGATAGGGCTACAAAGATTCTTGGTTGATATCAAAGAGTAACTGTGCATAAATGGGAATAGATGTTGGAGATGTTTGATTCTATTTATGATTAAATAGGAACAAACAGAATCAAGCAAGTACAATGCAACTTAATGTAACAATGGAGAGACCTTAGATATTAGACATTGATTTCATCGATTATGTCAAATACTGTAGGCAGCTTGAGAAGACCAAGGAAGAATAGTTTGCCTTTATTAGTCTACAGGATCTCACTTGTAATTTTGGTAAGACTAATTTTGGTACTGTGGTGGGTGAGGAGATATCTGATTGAAACGACTCAAACATGAAGTACTAATCAACAGATATGGCCCTGAAAAATACATTTATTAATTACTAGATTTTTAAAATTATACTTCATAAATAATAAAAAAACTTGAGCTTTCTTCATATGTCAGCTTCTATCTTCACTCCAAGTATTTGTCCCAATTTCAGTTCTTCTCCTTGCAATATCAAGTTATTTTATCTCATTAGTTTAGAGAATTTTAAATATGATTGGCTGTTCAAACAGGTTAAACAATATTCCCAACTCTATGCTGGAAATCCCTGTTAAACCACATGCCAACAGAATTACAATTCTTGTCATAGAGACTGCAGATTTCTCAGCAAGCTTCCCTTTCTTAGATTTCAGTACCAAGCACATAAGCTGCTGCTAATAGCTACAAACTCTGGGCTATTGAGTCTTTTTTTTGTCACGTTAAAGTTTTTTTTAAAACCTTTTAACAGATGTAGCAATAACAAATATTATCACTTATTCTGTATATATGTCACATCACAAATTCAATCAATATTATTTACAGCTATTGCTCAAATCTAACAAACTATTGAATTTATTTTTATTATTATGATAATACATACATCCAGTTGTTGCTTTAAGCTGAATATCTCTGCTATAAATCCATCTCTTTCTCTGCTTAGTTTCTCTTTTTGGATCTTCTCTCTTTGAGCTTCATCTGCTGCCTGTGACAACTCACTGTCAAACCTGAAGCACAAATGTTTAAACAAAACAGGATTATGGCAACAAAAAGCACAATTTTGAACTCTCGTTGGTTACAAAAAGTGTTCCATCTGGGTCATATGGCTAATATGCTATAAAAATCTATTTTCTTCTAACATACATTGGTAGTTTAGATGAGTGGACACAACTTTTAACCATGTGTTGATGCATGTCTGTGTGCGTGCAAAGGGAGAGACTTACAGACAGAACCTCCTTTTAAAAGCCCGTAATCAAAAAAACACAAGCGAGATACAATCTGATGACTCAAATTTCTTAGGATTTCACAAATGCATGATTTTATACTCGTCAAGTTCAAGTTTCAAAAATTTTCGTGAATTAAGTTCAGAAACCAGAGACAGTGAACTAGGATATTTAGAAATATTGCTTTTCTCAGAAAATTCAGAAAAGTCAGTATTGACTTCTTTCATCTGTTTCAAACTGCACCAACTGCAGCAAGGAGTTGCAACTCCTGACCAGTGCAATTGTGGCAGAAGAAAGGTAACAAAATTTATTCTAGAAATAACTACAGGATTTGGGACCTCTTGAATTTTGCCTTTGAGTTAGGAGAGAGGAATTTTGTAGAGGACTGTTCTGCAGATGTCTGTGTTTATGCCCATCAAAGACATGGATATAGAAAGCAGAAAATATAATCGGGAGAAGTTTAGTAAAACATATACGGCAAGTGAATGATTTATTTTTCATTTTAAGTACATCAGCAAAAATCTAATGTTTTATATAACCTTAATATCTCTAAATCGATAGGAATAAACTAAAATTCAAACAAGATTATTATGCTGTCTATACACATTCACAAGTCAATTTTAAAAGGGTGATATTCTCCCAATTTTATATCACAGGAATTGACTCACTTTCGCTGTTTCTTTTCCAATTCATGATTACGCCCTTGTTGTCCTTCAAGATGCAGCTTGGTGTCTTGCAATTCTGCTGTTAGTCGCTGAGACTTCTTCTTCAACTGCTGAACACTGCGTTGCATTTCTTCATTGTCGGCTTGCAAATCTGCAACCTGCAGGTATATGAGCAAGTCTGATGTCTTGGCTATTAATGCTTGCTCATCTAGCTGATCGTTCACTGTATCATGCCCTCTTTTCTTTATTCTAGTTGACATTTACATAGCCAAGACTACACTTGACCCATTGTCTCTGAACATCAACGAGGCTTATAAAGATAGTTAAGATGTATCCTCACTGCTCTAGTATTAAGCCAAAAGGGTGGGCTGGAGAGGTCCCAGAATGGGACTAAACAGTGGATAATAGTTTCAGTGGAAGTGAGTTTAAGCTAGAGATGGAGAAGACTTTGTTTCTGTGAAAAAGGAAGTGTTTTGAGGATGAACAAAATTTAGGCTTGAAATTCAATTTATTAATTATGATAGACAATTAAATAAACATTAAGAATCTATATTTTACATTAAGGTAAAATAACAAAAACTGCGTAGTGAAGTGATATCTTAAGTTGAAACCAGGTTTACACAAAGTTTTGAATTAGGAAGGTGGTTAATAGGAGTTTAGACAATTAAATATTCCCATGTGTTATTTATGTTTTTAATGGCATGGGAATCCTATGCTTACTCTACAGCCATTTATTCAGCAAAATAGGGGTCATCTTCTCAACAAAAAAATTTGAAAATAACACTCAAAAATATAATACAGTATAATAATGATTTACAGTCCCTCACTACAAATAGAATTCTTGAAACATCGCTATTTAAATATGAACAAATTAAAATTTGGACGAAAGATATATGAATGAACATTATTTAAAAACCAGTATCCTGAGGGAAGTTTACCTAGCAGTAGCACTGGAGAAAAAAGTGGTGAACTGAAGCTTTTGATCCTCCAGTCTACGATACTGAGCAGCAGTGTCTAAGGCATAGTGTCACATCAATTCAAATCTTTAACTATATAATACTGCAAAAAAAAATGTTAAAAGCATCGTCTTCTCACTTTTCTCTCCAGTTGCCTTTTGTTCTGTAATTCAACCTCTAGTTTATCATCAAATTCTTGATGCATTCGCTTTTTGGTGAAATCTATCTCTCTTATTGCACGCTCGTACTTCAGTCTCCATTCTCCACCTATGGAAAGTAAAGTAATCAACTATAAGCTGAATTTTTGTGTCAATTAAATTTACATTTATTTTTAAACAATGAAAGAAGCAGAAGAAATAATTCAAAACAGAAGCACTTTGCAAATCAAGAAACACCTTTAAAATGAAAAGATCAATTCAAGGCAGAAGAAAACTTTAGCCCTGACCTGGAGGGCCTAGGACTGAAACTCAACTTTGATGAATATTCCAAACTGTTTAAAGCTCAAGAGATAACATAAGTAAAAGACTATTACTGTGAGATAGAAATATCTGAAGTAGCATTTACTCTGCTTCTTGAGCATCTGCGGTGGAAATGATTGATAAATCCAAAATTGAGCAAATCTTGCTTCCTGACTGCAATGAAACAATGCTGACACAAAGTCAAATCAATTTGAGGCACCACGATAGGGACATGAGGCAAGAGATACTGGCCTTGATATCAAAGATTCGCTAAGAAAGACTTCAAGGATCCCAAGCAAAGCTAGAGTCATTGGGAATAAGGGAGTAAACCGTCTGCTGGTTGGATTTATCGCTCACACAAAGGATGATGTTAGGATTGCTGGAGGTCAATCATCTCAATCCCTGTACATCTGGATAGTGCCCAAAACCCAATCATTCTCAGCTGCTTCATCAATGACCTTCCCTCATCATATGGTCAGAACTGGGGATCTTGGTAGATGGTTGTGTTATTTGCGACTCCACAGATATTGAGGCAGCTGGTCTCAGTTTGGTACAAGATTGAGACAACTTCCCAATTTGAGCTGATAAGTGGCTATTAACCTTCATGCCATGTAAGTGGTGGGCAGTGACTAACCCAAACCAGAGAGAATCTAACCATCTCCCGTTGATATCCAATGTCATTACTATTGCTGATCACCCACTAACATTATTCCCAGGGTTACCACTGACCAGAAATTGATCAGGGCCTGCCATACAAATACTGTGGCTACAAAAGCAGACAGAAGAAAGGAATACTGCTGTCAGCAACTCACCTACTGTCTCCCCATTGCCATTCTACAAAGCACAAATCAGGAGTGCAAAGGAATACTTTCCACTTGCCTAGATGAATGCAGCTGCAACAACACTCAAGAATTTCAATGTCATCTAGGACAAAGCATTCCTTTCGAGCAGCAGCCCACCACCACTTACAATCTGCACTCCCATCTCCATGACATACGGTGGAAGGAATATGTAATATCTACACAACGCATTCCACATCTCAATGCTCCTTTGACAGTATCTTCAAAACCTGTGACCTCTTATCACCTAGAAGGACAAGGGCAGCTGATGCATAGGAAACCACCACAAGCAAGTTCCTTCTAACCCACACAGCATCCTGACTTGTAACTATATTACCATTCCTTCACTGTCACCTGGTCAAAACCCTGAAACTCATTATGAACAGCATTGGAGTGTACGCATATGCTAAGACTGCAACAATTCAAGATGACAGCTCATCACCTTCGCAAAGGGAATTATAGATGGAAAATAAATGTAGGCTTGGCCATCAACACTCATATCCAAATATAAAATAGTAAATAAAATAAGAAGTAGTTTGAGAGAAGCATAACTGCCTGCAATGGAATAGCTGGGATAAACATATATAGCACAAAAATAGGTTACGTATCAAAACAGTGTAACTAACCAGACTCATCATCATCATCCAGATCTCCATTTAATTCTGCTGCTTTGATAAGCCGAGCTTCCATAACTTCCATTTCCATTGACTCCATTTGCTTCTTCATTCCATCATATTTGGCCTGAAACACAAGATGCTTACAATAATACTTAACAATTCTCAAAATTTAAAATTTTTAATTACTGGCATTGCTTCACAAACTTGTATATTAACATATTAGAAAGCAATTGATTAGTGTTATTATCGCTAGACTATTAAACCAGAAATTCAGCCAATGTTCTGAGGACCAGGGTTCAAATCCCACCAAGACAGATAGTGGAATTTGAATTCAATACAGAATCTGGAGTAAAGGGTCTAATGAGGACCATGAAGCCATTATCGATTGTTGGACAAACCCATCTGTCATTCTTACGTGGTCTGGCCTACATGTGATGCAATGCTGTTGACACTTAACTGCCCTCTGGGTAATTAAGAAGGACCATAAACACTGGCCTAGCCAGAGATGCCCATATGAAAACAAAAAAATATTCGATGACGGCAAGTATGTCCTGGGAACAATGAAGCTATCTTTATCCTAACAGACATTGTACTTAACCTTGAAGTTAGCTTATGATCACATTACTATCCACCACCAGGTGTGCCTATTTTAATCTTTGCTCATTCCCATATCGGAGATCATCTGCTGCTAAAATCCTCATTCAAGGTACTATTCACTCCAGAAAAAAACACAGAATGTTGGAAATCAGAAGCAAAACAGAAATTGCTGGAAAAAACTCAGCACGTCTGAAAACATCAGTGAAGGAACAGAGTTAATGTTTCGGGTCAGTGACCCTCCTTCAGAGGGTCACTGTTTGGTCAGTCAGTTTTCTTCAAATCCTGTGTAAACCTCCAGCTCCTGACCACACAATGGTATTGACCCAGTATCAACGTTTTACTGAGGGGAGAAGTTTCTCCCTTCCAATCCTACCTACGTCTTTCAGAACTTTGTGCACTTCAATCAGATCCCCTTTCAGCCTCCTTTGCTCTAAGGAAAACAAGTCCAGCCTATCTTGTCACTCTTCATTGCTAGATCGCTCCAGCCCAAGCAATGTTATGGATACTCTCTTCTGACCCTTCCAATGTACCCTTGGTCCAATATTTTTAAAAATATTATCCTGGCTTCAAGCCTTTCCATGACTTCATACGAGAGAGAAGGGAATTAACCACTTGGGTCATTGGTCATACTGTATAAGCAGGTGAAGGAAAAGGCTCGAAGCTTCAGAGGACCATAAATGCAAGCTTGAAATGCTTTGTCCAAATGGTCTGTTTTTGTGCTTTTTATGAAGCTGAGCCGAACCAGATTCATCAACATCTAAGCTTACACTTAGCAATACTGCCTCGATTAGCAAATATTCCCATCTCATCTCTATAATATTCTTCAGCCCTCCAAGATTTCGATGTTCCTCTAATTTGGCTCCCTTGAATATCTTGGATGCTAGCTCCATTAATATTGGCAGCTGTGCCTCAAGTTGCATGAGGCAGCAAAGGCCTAGTGGTATTATCATTGGTCTGTTAATCTAGAGATCCAGGTAATATTCTGGAGACCTGGGTTCAAATCTCACCACGGCAGATGGTGGAATTTGAATTCAATAAATATCTTGAATTAAAGAGTCTAATGATAACCATGAATCCATTGTTGATTGTCAGGAAAAATCCATCTGGTTCACTAATGTCTTTAGGGATGGAAGCTGCCTTCCTTACCTGGAGAAAGTGAGGTCTGCAGATGCTGGAGATCAGAGCTGAAAATGTGTTGCTGGAGAAGCGCAGCAGGTCAGGCAGCATCCAGGGAACAGGAGAATCGACGTTTCGGGCATAAGCCCTTCTTCAGGCTTATCCTGAAGAAGGGCTTATGCCCGAAACGTCGATTCTCCTGTTCCCTGGATGCTGCCTGACCTGCTGCGCTTCTCCAGTGACACATTTTCAGCCATCCTTACCGGGCCTGGCCAACATGTGATTCCAGACCCACAGCAATGTGGTTATTCTTTACTGCCCTTTGGACAATTAGAGATGGACAATAAATGCTGTCCTAGACAGTAACACCCTCATCTTATGAATGATCTTTTTGAAAAGAAGAGAGGTAAAAGTCCTAGAATTTCCTTTACAAATCAAAAATATAGTACTGTAATGCCAGGCAAAGTTTCAACATTATAAGAAATGAACCCACCTGCAACTCCTTCATTTCTTTCTCTAATCGAAGCCTTTCTGCAGTTTCTGTCTCGAGAAGTTGAGTTGCTGATTCACCAGTGTTTCTCTCATCTGTTAATTCTGATGTCAGGTCTCCTAGCTGTTATTGAAACAAAACAGTTTATGGATATTAATCTACAGATGCACGACCTGTGAACTATTGTTTAAAATGCTCAAACTTAGAAAAATGATCTTAGATTTGAACTGATGTGCATTAACTTCAATGTATAGCCCAGGAACAGATGCCAACCTTTTTTTTATGACTATGACTCATTGGTCTGAATTTAGCAGCTGTAGCAGTGGTCTCATCCAGTGAGAGAAAGCCACTGGAAAATCCAATAGCTTTTCTAACAAATGCTGGAAACCTCTACAAAACTAAGTGACAAATCAAGGATACTGTTGTTCATCCCTGGGGTTCCCAAGCCCATGGAGGAATGGTGGCTACTGTTGGGACTGCAAGAGACCCAGATAATAAGCTCTGCTGGATATCCACAGGAGAGGCAAGTAGGGGGGCTCAATGGACTTATTCAGACAGGCACCAGTTAGGGTGGGTACATTGTTCTTGCTCAGGCATGGTACAGGACACAATAGACAATTAGGAGATTCCCACTCAACCTGGGGGCAAATTGCCAGGGTATACCTGATGGCCCATTGGCATGAACGTCCTTTGCTGCTGACATCAGTCATTTAGGAGCTTCAACTGACCTAGAAGTAGGAAGGCTGACCTCCAACTTCTGAGCCCTCAACTATATTAGAGAAGTTGCAAAGCCAATGAGCTCTCAAGGGGTGCATTCCTCTCTGCTCATATGTTACAGATATTACCCCAAAGCAAGTTAAACATTATATTTCAAATAGTTACTAGCCTATTAGGATTTGTAGTTATTCACTAAAGCTACAGAATGCATAAACTTACATTTTAACCATTTACATGTGTGATCACGTGGTGAATTCAAGTCATTTTCATTTTGGTTTTTAACTGGACTTAAAATTATTACTAAATTAGAATAACATCCAGCCTTACTATCATGGATGAAAGTACAAAGTAGATTAGAGTTATTAATTTTAAATTCTATTTTGATTAATTTTATGTCAATTACCACTTCTGAATATTTATTACACTGTTCTCTCTCATTTATTTTAAAGTGTAATGATGGCTTTCAATTGGAAACATAACCCATAAGAAAGTCTGAACATTTTAATTCCATATATTATTTACTGCTCTGAATCAAACGAAGTATGCTGGCAATTCCAGAATATTAATTGTTGCACAGGCTGAAATACCAAATATACAGAAAGTTCACAACTATTATCTTACCCTGCTTTCTAAGCGATCACTGGTTAGCCGTAGCTCATTACGCTCCTTTTCAACTCGTTCTATTTTGCTTCGTAGCTGCTGAATTTCCTCCTAATACAGTGAAACATACTTTCCAGTTATCGCTTATGCAATGACTGACAAAATGAAATGCAACTTTAACCCCAACTTTTAATAGTTTAAGATCAGTTTAATATATTTTATTTTACTACACTGAGAATAAGTTGTTTTACTGGGTTGAAACTACAGTATATTTAAATGTTTTACATTTCTCATCTTCTCAAAACTTAATGGATAGTATTTCTTACAAAGTCATTTATATTACAGAAACACTTTCATACATGAAAATTTAAGGTAAACCATGAAAACATTGATAATGCTCAAATAAAACCTGCGTCAGTCACTTTTTAAAGATGATACCTTGATAACATTTCTTCTACACAAAAATATAGTTATAACGTTGAAATCTACATTGACATAAATCAGTTTATTTTCACAGGTTTATATGTTGTGAGATTTTGACTGCAAACCATTAAAGTTGTCATTATTACTCCACCGAGTTTGACTGCAACTTAAGGATTTAGTACAGATGCAGAATAAGATGAAAGCCTTAAAATTTGCGAGTTTGCCATGGCTTCGCTAGTCACTATCCTGAGCCTCACACCCGACCAAAACAACTGAAGAAACCTTGAGCTGAAGTATACCAGGCATTGGCTAGGTGTCAATTTTGGAAGTTTCATGAAGAGCTTCCCCCCCATAAGCCTTAGTTTTCTCATGCTACCCTCCTAAATTGCCCTCATTACAATGTAACTCACCCCTCTGACATCCCACTTGTCACTTTCTCCCAGTTGCCACAGGCAGAAGCACTGGCCAACAACGGGACCACACATGATTCCTATTGCTGACACCATCTTTATAGTCTAGCCATGTGCCCAGTCAATTGTTAGTGACCACACAGTTTCTGCTAAGTGACCTGGACATGTCAAACAGAAGGAAACTGGCACATCACTTTGCTGACAGGGATCTGGAGGTTCTGGTGATGGCAGTCATGTTGAGGAATGGGCAATTGTGAGCAATTCAGGTCAGTAATGTTCAGTGTCTAGGTTCTACATACCACATGGGAAAATGGGAAACTGCTTATCAATAAGGTGAAATGTTAGAAAAATCAAGATGTTAATTAATGTAAAAATGCCTCTTGTCACTTACTAGTGGGAATCATTCAATACTTGGATGGAAAAACAGAACTTTTTGTTCTCAACGTCACAAATCTTCTTAATGGCACGAATCTCCTTCCCATCAATCCCACTATGGTTTTCTTATCCTTCTTGCCATACCAACAGTGTTCTGTCCGGAAACATTCTATCCCACAGAATTTGGTAAGAACCTCACCTTTTCTACCCCAATAGCACTATCAGAAATCCCTTAAAAATTAAGCTTTTCTCAACAAGGTGTTACTGTATTGTTAACAGCAATGTGAGTAATAAGTAGTGCTATATAACAGATGTGACACTCACAACGTAGCACTGATAATTCTTTCTATTGTGTATAATTATTAAACTTTGTAAACTATATTTAATTACATTTTTATTTTCAAATGTTTATTTACGATGTTTCAGTTTCTATCTTGATTCTGTGCATATTTTCAAATCATTATTTCACTCTTCAAGGATTTAAAAACATTGGATTGATTAATATTTTATTATTTCCTGGTTTGTAGCTCATGGAAAATCTTTAAATCAATTGAACTTTTAAACAACTTGATGACATTATTCCTCATGTTTGCATATGCTGAAAATAGCCCAATGCTAGGAATTCTCATTGAGAAATAGTACAAACAATTGTATTTCAAGAGAGACAAGATTTTCGCCACTGAGATTGCCAAATCTTGCAGTGCAGCTTTCTTCAAGGCCGACATAAATGGTGGACCAATAATGATTTGTTATTTTATTATATTAACATGAAATCTCAACTTTGCTAAGGATCACAGGTCTTCAACACAAGTAGTGGCATGGTTCAGCATACTGCTATGCTTTGACACTCTGGCTTAGTTACTTATAGCTATGCTCTCGAAGGGACTTTTGGCCTTCTCTGAAAAAAGTTTTAAGTAAATATTTTTAACAAAACAGGGTAAGTCTTGAACAAACAACTCAAGATGGCATGATATTGGCCAATCATGGAGAAATCTGGTCACGGCAAAATTATCAAGTGCAAGTTTAAATTTCCTGCATAAATATGGCAAATGTCTTTATATAGGGACTTGCACAGCACCAGGTGGTGCATCAGAAGTGCAAACTTAGGCAGAAATCTAAGCCATTAATTATAATTCCCAATAAATGAAACTTTTAATGAAATTTCAAATCATAGCTAAAATATTGTTATATTTTCATAGATAGACATTAATTCTAACAAATACATTGAATGAGTACAACTTGTCCCATACAGTTTATTTTAAATGGATTGTTGAGAAAATAAGATTTTAATATTAACTTCAAAGACTTGAAACCATAATATATACAGTTTATCATTACTTCCATTAATCCACCTTGTCAGAGGCTCGACTATGATGCATATCACAAAGAATGCGAATTTAATTCCTAACAGTCGAAGTCATAAGATAATATACTTGGCCTCGATGCCCATGGATGGCATGAAGAGGGTGGGGAAATAAGGATGATAGTCAAAATTCACTAACATCTGTACTTGCAGTCACCAGACAATGTCAGACGACCAAAATGTCCACATTTCACTGTCCAGTAGTTATAATTTTGAATAGGTAAATATATGTAATGGGACCTCCACCGAGAGGTAACAATGGTGAGGAAGGGCAGCTGGACCAGTCAAACAAAATCTTGCGGGCAAACTACATGTGTCTTCAGTGGAGGGAGGGATGATGGACTGCACTACAAGAGGGTCTTCCAGAGGGGCCCTATTTTGTATTACCTTATTTTATTAATTGACCTGAGATGTTAGGACATACTTCTGGAGCAGGTGGAACTTGAATCAGTCCAGGGGTAGGGATGTTACAAGAGGCTGCAAAACCCAGAAAACCTGGAAGAGACCCATACGGACAATATGCAAACTCCACATAGTCACCCATAGTCAGAATCAAACCTGGGTCCCCGTGAGGCAGCAACCATAACCACTAAACCACTGTTGCCCTCAAAAGAGCCCTCAGAAGAGGAGTTTCAGCTATTGTGTGTTACCAAGGGAACTCAGAGTCAACATGTCCACGAGGAGATTAATTAATGATTCCCCATGACCTCATAGGAAGAAAGAGGAGAAAGACAAAGGAATTCCTCAGCCTAATATCATTCAACCGGTCATTCCCTGCACAAATAGTTTTTCAATTTATTCTTAATTTCCTTTCATGATTCATAAAATTTCCTGATGCCAGTGGAATAAGCAATCCCTGCTTCATGATGTTTGGGCCTTTTGCATATCCAGATCTTACGTTACATATAAAACAACAAATTCAAGCGGTGATAAAAATGTAACTGCAAATGTAAAACCCGAAAAGAAAAACAGCATTTATCTAAGGCTGGATAAACTAATATGTTATGTTAAATTAGAGTCCAAAGTACTTACATCTTTGCCCCGCAATTGCTCTTCTGTTAACTGAACCTCAATTAGTGGCCGGACAGTAGTGAATAGTTTCCACCACGGCCAGTTCTTGACCCCTTTGTTCTTTTTAATGTTTTTCTGGACACAACGAATAGCTAGTTCTTGAACCTAAAAAGTTAATTGATTAGCTTTAATCAAACTGGTTGGTCATATCATCTTAAAGCCAAGATCAGTTTAACTAAAATACTTCTAAGATAAACTTCTCCGAAAAGGGAAGTCAAAACCTTTCTGTAATTACAATACAAATTGGATTAATTCTAGTGTACCATGCCATGCAAAATACCATTTACCAAGCTGGAATTCCATATTTAAGCTATGCTGAGGTATTATTCATGACTGCTACTATGAAGTTCTAATGTTGCATCTACATGCGACAGATTAAACTCAACACACAAAATATATGAGATAATACAAAACAAGCTAAATGACAGAATAATAGAGTCACCAGAAGACAAGGCGGCCAGCCAGCTAAGTCCATGCCAACTTTCTGACTGCCAATCCAGCCAATTCATTACCTTTGCTTGTACCTGTAGTTCTGGATGTTCATTTTCCTCAAGTTTCTATCCATTTCTGTTATCAACACATTCATTCTAGATCATTACTGCTCACTGCGTTAAAATAAAAACTTGTTCCTCACTTTCCCCTGCACTGCTTGTTCAAATGTTTATGTGTCACACATCTGTATTCCATCAGCTATCAGGAACAGCTTTCCTTTGACGGTCTCATCCAAGTCAGACATAATTTTGTACACTTCGATCAGATTTTCTCTCAAACACTTTTCCTCCAAAAAGAACAATCATAGTTTCTCCAAACTAATCCTGTCACAAAAAGCCCTCTTCACCTCGAATAATTTGGGGAGGCAATAGCCTAGTGGTATTAATGCTCACTATTAATCCAGAGAATCAGATAACACTTTGGGGACCTTGGTTCATATCTTGCCATGGCAGATGGGGGAAACTTAAATTGAATAAAAATCTGGAATTAAAAGTCTATTGAATCATGAAACCATTATCAATTGTCAGAAAAACCCAGCTGGTTTACTAATGTCCTTCAGGCAAGAAATTGTCATACTTACCTGGTCTGGCCGACATGTGACACCATACCGACAGCAATGTGGTTGATTCTTAAATAACTTCTGGTAATTAAAATTGGACAATAAGTGCTGGGCTAGCCAGTAATGCCCATGTCCAGTGAATAAATATTAAAAAAAATTGTGGGAAATTTCCTTGGCACTCTCTCAGGACCTCCACAACCTTTTCAAAGTATTGGAGTGGATGAACAATGACATTGTGATGCTATTCACAAACCTTTAAACGCAGCTAGGCCAGATAAGAAAACAATTACTAAACTAAATGTGGTTCTGGGGTTTATAAATAGAAGCACGGAGTACAGCAGCCAGGAGGTTATACTGAAGCTCTGTAAAACACTTTTTCACTCATAATTGTATCCAATTCTAGGTATCACACTTTATAGGAAAGATGTGAAGCTTTGGCAAGTGTATGAGAGATTTACTAGGAAGGCCCCAGGGACAAAGGATTACAGTTTCTTCAGAAAGGCCTGCTCAGATTTGATGGACCAAATAGCCTTCACCTTGCTGTACAATTGTATAGTTTAAAATGAAAAATGACAAATACATAAAGCATGTTTAGAATGAATTCTTCATTAGTTTTATGAAGCTTTGACAAACATCATACCTTTCTCTTCTTGAAATATTGTCTTGCAAGGTATCCTCTGCAAGCTGCCTGGAAGAGTGTGATATTTCTTCTAGTCTGTTCATCCCTTTGTTCTTCCAACTTAATCAGAGCTCCTGCTCTGAAAAACACCTGAGGCAAACAAAATGTAAAACAATTACACCGAATTGCATCTGAAACACACTCAAAGATTTGTCTTCTTTAACTAACTAGAGAGCCAGAGTTACAAGCTTGGATATCAATTCAGTTACAGTGCAAAACGCAATTAATTTTTTAAAGCCAACAAGAGTTTCCATTCCAATTCTAGCTTTCTGTAATTCTAACATTCAAATGAAACCTGGTTTCCAATACTTTCAAATTGCAAGTGACATCACTTAAATACTATATCATGGAAGCTAAAATGTAAAATTGTTTGAGTCAAAAAAATCAAATGAAATACTTAAAAGGTGTTTAGTTCATTACAAGGCAATTTAACATACTGAAACTCACTTAAATTGTATTCATGTCAGAAGCAATTATATTTACCATATAATTCAATGAATGACACAACAGCTCGAAAAAAATTACTTTGCTCTCTATTGGACAAAACCCAGCCATGAGTCTTTTATTTAGTTTCATAATCAATGAAAATCAATGTTTCTTGTAAAAAGAGGACTCCCGGGATACTGTGCTAAGTTCCTATCTTTGGAGCAAGGACACTGGACTTTAAGTTCCACCTGCGTCAGAGGTATGTAGTAACATCTCTGAAAAGGTTGATTAGAAAAATACCTATCCTGGAACAAGTGTTAAATATCAATCTGCTTAATGATCAACTTACTTATTTGCATCTTCTAAAACTGCATTTTAAAAACACGTTAATTCTTATTCCCTGTTTGAAGTCATCAGATGAAAACTTAACTTATATTTAAAAATGTACACATTCATTGACCACTCAATCAAGTCAATTCAATGTAAGCAGTTTATAGTAAATTTCTTGAAATTAAATTTGTGAAAAGATCAGTTAGGACCACTTAACTGATCAACTCCAGATATAATGACATCCATTTCAACATGACATTAATAAGTTAGAAATGAGATTAGGAGAAATTTCCTTACTCAACCGGCTATAGATGCGCATCAATTACTATGTTTAAGTTTGAAGATAAAAAGATTTTGAACTTCAAGAAACTCAAGTGGTTTGGGAAGCAATAGTAAAGTGGAATTGAGGGTGCTACACCCAAAATTGTCACAAAAGTTTAAATGATTTTCAAAGATATACAACATCCCCCAATTTGTGGGAGATCAGACCCAGGTGCCTATCAGACCCAGGTTGACAGAAAGCATGAACCAGGTTTCCGTATATAAGAATTATTACTTATTACAACTAGATTCTCACTACAGATAAGCAATTATGAACTGTTGATATATAAAACTCCACTAATTAAAATTCCAACCCTCTCATAAACTCCCCTCTATAAAGAAGCAGACTAGGGAAAATCAAACCTGGGTACTTTGGACAGAGGGAAAGACTAGGAAGGCAATTCAGTGGTCCTTGTTTGCAATGTTTGGTGAGATGATCCATGTACCAATTGGAATGCTACTTCTCGACCTTCCTTCTCCAGATACTTTCATCTGACTAGCTTTTAAGGTGCGCAGCAATCCCTTTTTTACATAAAGGGTTCTTTTCCCACTTCACAATCAAAACTTTTACTTGGGGTATCAGTCATGATCACATTGAAATGATGCAGCAATTTCAAAGTTCTACTGCTTTTATTTATTATATTTTTCTATGGAGCAAATGCAGATAAACTGAGTTGAAACACAGATTAGCCACCTAATGGGATAGCAGACCAGCCTTAGGAGGGCGAATAACCTTCTCTTGTGGTTGTGTTCCCATGGTAGTAACTTGTCTTCTAAACTTATAATGCTGTTATGTTACCAGCTTTTGCACAAGTCATATCTAAGACTGAAACCTTGTTTGACATTACTTTTTTTTAGTTACAGTAGTGATTAGTCATTGAAGTGAACAGAGCTGAGTAGGACGGTGCTGCAGAGATGGTTCAGTATAATTTGGATAAATTGAGTGAGTGGGAAAATGCATGGCAGATAATATATAATACAGATGAATGAGAAGTTATCCATTTTGGTAGCAAAAACAGGAAGGCAGATTATTATCTGAATGGCACAGATTGGGAAAGGGAGAGGGACAAACACACCAGAGTGTTCTCGTTCACCAGTCGCTAAAAGCAGTCATGCAGGTGCAGCAGGTGGTGAATGCAGCAAATGTGAGAGGACACCTGAGAGGATGCGAGTACAGGAACAGGGATGACTTGCAGCAATTGTGCAGGGCCTTGGTGAGACCACACCTGGAGTACTGTGCACAATTTGGTCTCCTCATCAGAGGAAAGATGATCTGCATGTGGAGGCATGAAATAACTGTTTACCAGACTGATTTTTGGGATGGCAGGATTGGCTTATGAAAAGAGACACTGATAAGTTAGGGCGATGTAAGAATGAGGGGGGATCATGGAGAAACCTATAAAATTCTAACAGGACTAGAAAGGGTAAGTGCAGAAAGGATGTTCTAAATGACTAGGCAGTCCCGAACCATAGATCTGCTGACATTAACTATTCCAAACATGAACAAATCTGCGAGCCTATACTTTCTCAGTTCTATTAACTTGCAGATTTCCACCAAATTTCATTTTGAACTTTCACAAACTGAAATCTTCTGTCAAGGTGACTGGCTTTCCCTGAACTCCTGCTGAAGAGAAACTATAACTTGCTTCTGAACTCAACTCTGATGACTTCTAAGTAAAAGTGAGGACTGCAGATGCTGGAGATTAGAGAGTGTGGTGTTGGAAAAGCACATCAGGTCAGGCAGCATCCAAGGAGCAGGAAAATTGATGTTTCGGGCAAAAGCCCTTCATCAGGATGACTTCTAAGTTGAACTGAAAAATTGCTTTTTGGAACGCAATTCCTGATTCTTCTGAACAAAGCTAATGGCCTTGCTCATGTTTAGCTTATGTATCATAAACTCAACAGTATACACATCTCTATTTACCACTACAGGTATCTACACTCACATGGCTTGTGAGCGCTTTTAGATTTAGGTCACTGCTCCAGAATGACTTGCTGATTTTGTTTTATTTAAAAAACCTTCAGAGCAGTAACTCACTTTCATCTGCATCTCTTTTTAAAATAATCCACATTCCAAAAATGTTAATATTTTATACACCTTTCATCACAAACAAGGAATAAACAGTACAGCACAGGAACAGGCCCTTCAACCCTCCATGCCTGCGGTGACACATTTTGCCCTTCCATACCAAAACTGTCTTCACTTACAGGATCAGTATCCCACTGTTCCCTTCCTATTCATGTATTTGTCCAGGTACTTCATGAATGCTGCTATTGTGTCTGCTTCCACCATTTTTTGTGGCAATGCATGCCAGGTACTCACCACCCTTTGTGCGAAAAATGTGCCTCACATGTGTCTTTTAAACTACACACTGAACCACCCCCTGCCTTCCCATCCTCACCTCTCCCCTGGCATCTTGGACTCGTGTCCCCTAGTACTTGACCCCTCCACCCTGGGGAAAAGGCCTCATACTTCCCATTCTCTCTGTGCCATTCACAATCTTGTAAACCTCTATCAAGTTGCCCTTCAACCTCCTGCATTCCAGTGAAAACAAACCCAGTCTATTCAATCTTTCTTCATAGCTAAAATTCCCTATACCACACTTTTCTGTGCCCTCTCAAAAGCATTCACAGCCTGGTGACCAGAACTGTATGCAATATTCCAAGTGTGGCTTAACTAAAGTTCTAAAGCTGCAGCATAACTTGTCTATCCTTATGTCAATGCTCTTTCCTATGAAGGCAAGCATGCCAGAGGCCTGTTTTACTACCTTATCTACCAGTGCTGCCACCTTCAGTGATCTGTGGACCTGCACACCCAGATCTTTCTGCATATCAAAAGGGTTCTGCCATTCACTGTATAATTAAGGGCTTATGCCCGAAACGTCGATTCTCCTGTTCCCTGGATGCTGCCTGACTTGCTGCGCTTTTCCAGCAACACATTTTCAGCACTGTATAATTTGCACCAGTAATTGACCTTCCAAAATGAATTACCTCACATTTGTCTGGATTAAACGCCATCTGCCATTTTTCTATCCATGCCTCCAACGGATCTATATCCTGCTGTATCCTTTGACAATCCTCTTCACTATCTGCAAATTCACCAATCAAGTCTGCAAACTTACCAGGTTTTCCTCCAAATCATTTATACAGACCATGAACAACAGAGGTCCCAGCACCGACCTCTGTGGACACCACCAGTCACAACCCTCCATTCTGAAAAGTAGCCTTCCATACCTATCCTTGGTCTTCTATGACTAAACCAGTTCTGCATACATCTTGTCAACTCACCCAGATACCATGTGACTTCACCTTTTGTACCAGTCTGCCATGAAGGACCTTCTCAAAGGCTTAACGAGGTCCACATAGAGGACATCAACCACTTTTCCCTCAATCATCTTCATCACCTCCTCAAAAACTCGATAAAGTTAGTGAGGCATGACCTCCACTGCACAAAAACCATGTTGCCTATCAATAATAAGCTTGTTTGCTTCTAAATGGGTGTAGATCTTATCTTTGAGAATCTTTTCCAATAATTTCCCTACCACCAACATGAGGCTCACCAGCTTGTAATTTCCTGTATTATCCATGCTACCCTGCTTAAATAATGGAATAAGATTGGCTATTCTCTGGTCTTCTGGGATCTAAACTGTGGCCAAAGAGAATTCAAACTTGTCTGTCAATGCTCCAGCAATTGGTTCTCTTGCTTCCCTCAATATTCTGGGATAGATTCCATTGGGACCCTGCAATTTACCTACCTTGACACATTTTTAAGAAGCACAATGCCTCTTTCTTTTTAACAGCAGTATGGCTTAGAAATTTGACACATCCTTCCCAGAGATCATCCTCCACCAAAGTATTTGTTTACGATCTCACCTACTTCTTCTGGCTTCACACATAGATTCCCTCCTTTGTCCTGGAGTGGGCCAACCCTTTGCCTGGTTCCTCTCTTGCTAAGGCTTTGTCAATTCTCATCCTCCTAGACCTTAAGCATGCTTCCTTTTTCTTTTTGACCAAGGTCATAATAGCTTGGTCATCCAAGATTTATGTAACTTGCCATACCTATCCTTTATTCTCGCAGGAATGTGACACTCCTGAAAGCTTATCAATTGCCATTTTAAATACTCCCACGTCTGATGTGAATTTGCCCTCACACAGCCGCCCCCAATCATAATTCTCCATTTCCTGCCTATGTCACAAAGCTGATCCCTTTTTCTAAGAGCTGCCCCTTTCCTCAAGGATACCCAGTCCTTGATTTTTTTTCGGAGGGGCCATAAAACAATCCAAGCTCCAAATCAACTGATTCAGAGATAAAAGGGTATTGGGATGCCTTTCTGTTTATATGTAAACAGATGAGTCTTTAGGACAAAGCTTTTATGTTTTAAAAGATCTACAAACAAATCAATGGGACACCGATGGGATCACCAATATCAGGACTCTTAGCAGAAGCACTGATGCAGAGACTAGAATGAATAGCTTTCCCCATGATCCAACCCAAACTTTGGGTCCGCTACGTGGATGACACCTTTGTCATCACGAAACGGAACAAATTAGAGGAAACCTACAATAACATTAACATCCTTACTGGCATAAATTTCACTAAAGAAAACAACAAACTCCCCTTCCTAGATGTCACAGTGGAACGAACAGTCAATGGAGAACTGCAGACCAGCGTCTACAAGAAAGCAATACACACAGACCAGATACTCAACTACAGGAGCAATCATCCCAACACACCGACAAATAGAGCTGCATCAGGACATTTAAACAGGCCACAACATACCTGCAACACCCAGGAACTATGAGCAGCAGAAGGAAAATACCTAGTGTATTCAAGAACAACAGGCACCCGATAAACACAGTCCACCGATTACATAAACATAAACCCAGACAAATAGACACAACATACCCAGAGATTCTAGCCACACTACCATACATCAAAAACATCTCAGAGATGACTACCAGACTACTCTGACCTCTTGGCATCATGGTAACCCACAAATCTACCAACACACAAACAGCTACTGATGAATCTAAACCAACAACCAGCAAATCGAATGTCATATATAAAATACCCTGCAAGGACTGCAACAAACACTACATCGGACAGGTAGGCAGAAAACTAGCCACCAGGATACACGAGCACCAACTAGCCCCCAAAAGGCGTGACCAGCTATCACTGGTATTCTTACACACAGACTAAGGAGGATACCACTTCGATTGGGACAACACATTCATCCCAGGACAGGCTAAACAGAGACACGCACAGGAATTCCTTCAGGCCTGACATTCAGACTGGAACTCCATCAATATATACATCGATTTGGACCCCCTTTACCAACCTCTGAGAAAAAGAACCAGAAATGATATCACCCACCTTAACAGACCAAGACACACAAATAGAAAGCAGGACAGAACACCAGCGCTTCAATGGAGGCTCACTGACTATGTTGCCTAGCATGGTGACGAAACATTTGAGAGCAAACCTACCAGTTCAGTGAGCAAACTTACAACCTGAATCTCAACCTGAGCTATAAATCTTCTCAAAAATCACAATTTTAAAAGTCTCCATGAGATCCTCCCTCACTCATCTGAATTCTAGCCGTTGGGAGGCCTATTGTATACATGCTTTCTGAACTCAACTCTGGTGATTTCTGAGCAGAACTGAACTATTGCTTTTGAACTGAATTCCTTATTCCTCTGAACTGAACTGAACTGAAAACAAAGTTAATGGTCTTGCATAGGTTTGGTTTAGGTGTCATAAACTAAATAGTATAAACACCTCTATTTACCACAAATACAATACAAATCTATCCACATTAGATTTGTGGAAAAAGCGGGTTTTTTGCAATGCTTATTTATTACTGAACAGGAAATAAAATCTGTTCATTCAATTAAATGTATTAACTTATTCCATTGATCTTTCTTATTTTTCTCATTCTGAAGCTCTAGCTATTCAACAGAACATAAAATATTGCACAGGTATGTACTGTAATCTCCAAAACCATTCAACTATTAATGTTACACAATTTATGTGAAATAAACTTGAAACTAATTAAAGACACAGGATACAAAATATTTCAACTACCTGGTTTGAAAAGATTTCAGCCTATCTAATTAAAATGCAAAAAGAACAGAACATAGCAATAAAAATTGAAGAACATTACCATTCTGTCACCAATTCCTCTCCTATTAAAATTCCTGGATAGAAGGATTAACCTCCTGTAACAAAATCCAATTAACGCGCTCTCATCTGGTTCATATAAATGTCCCATAACAGTCCATGACTTTACACAGTGATGATCTTTTCTCCTTAAATACTTATGAATTTAAAACTTGGTGAGTGGGATTGGTAGTAAAGTAGCACATTGTTGTCATGAGGATTTAAAAGGTCAAAAACTGCACTAGATTATAAAGGATCTGAATGTTTTCCACCAAGTCATGTCCTGCATTTTAAGCATCATAATAAATATTATTCTCAAAAAGAGTGGACTATCATCTATGATTGATGAAATGGATTCAATGGTAAATTGCTGACTGTGTTTAGTTAATCCATCACAAATGTATCACTATTTTTAGGTATCAGATGTTTAATCATTAAAAATTATTTAGGTTATATTCATACTTGTCTGTAAAACATGTACTATGTAGACTTGATAACAGTCTAAGATGTCCACATTAATGGGTGTTATATACCAGACACAGACAGAAATTGTAGATTTTGAAAATTGAAATATCCAGTAATTGTTCATAAATGTATTTGTCATATCCATGTAGTTCAGAATGCATAACCTTACAATTAAACACTTCAAAATTGTTGCCAGTAATTTGTACAATTTGCATTAAACTCATTTGAATGTTGCTCAGCAAGATGGCCCAAGTTATTGTAGCAAAACTGTCACATTAAATGGCTTCAAATGAAATTAAAACTTCTTCAATATTAAGTTGATAAGATTCTGCGCCACCTTTTACATCCTATATCTTTGACTCTATTACAGTATTCATTTTGAACGCGGTCTATGGTGTGTAGCAAGTGTAAGTAAATAAATCTATAACTGAAAATTATAAATAAATTTGTAAAATATCTGGATACAATATAAAGTGCAACTATATTACTAACCTTGGCATACAGAGGTAGGTTCTATTTCCCCCTTCCTGCCAGCAAAGAATGAGATTCAACAACCTGACAACTGCAATGGGAGGCCCTGTCCATTTGATGGCCATGCCTCTCTGGCATAGGGCTATTGGTCAAAAATAAGCAAATTAGCTCTAGGCCACCAGATTATCAACCAGAACTTGACCAGGAGGCCAGCTAGTAAATGATTTTGGGGGAATCCCAGTGTTATAATGGTTCAGATTGTTTTTATAGAGCATGGGAAAGCATTTAAATATATTTAAATTAACCACTGGGCTCTTCAACAGGACTACTAGCTGTTTCTGGGTGTAGATGTGCATGGTTTTGCTCTATTTAGTATTGCTCTAACACAGTACCCAATATCTGGAACTCAAATAGATCAACACAACAGAACTTAAGTGAATGGCAGAGAAAGCTTCCAGTGCCGAATGACCTACTTCTGCTCCCAATTCATAAATATGCTCACTTTAAAGGCATTCTTCTTATAAGGTACACAATCTCAATGGTTCAAGAAACTGATAAATTTTAACTTTGTTATTTTCTAAACACCACACTATAATTTTGAACAATTTCAGTAAACATTAAACTAGCATGTTTATGTATAGCAAAATGAAGTCATAATTGCAACTCCAATGGCTTCAAGTGCAATTTCAAGATTAAAATGTGGTAATGTCCCTACTTCTGGGACAGGAGACTTGAGTTCAAGGCCCAAAGTTTCTAGCTCCACCTGCTTCAGCGTTGCATCATAACATGCATGTTGTTAACAGGTTGATTAAAAAATATTTTAAAGGTGGCCTTGTGGCTCTGTGGCTTTCCTTCTCTGAGCCAAGAGGCCTTGTTCAAGTCCTATCTTCTCTAGAAGTGCGTCTTAACACTGCTGAATAGGTTGTATAGAAAATTCTAAAATTTATTCAAATGATGCTTAACATGCTCAAAGGTTTAGTGAACACCATGTTAAAAATAGTCATGTAGATTTCTGCAAAAATGATTTATTTTGTACTGTGCACATCAATTCCATGTATAAAAACATGTCTGATCCACTGATTACATTTTATAAATACTTTTTTTTTACAAAAAATTCACTCACGGGATGGAAGTATTGGTGGTTGGGCCAGCACTAATTACCCATCCCTAATTGCCCTTGAGAAAGTGGCAGTGAGCTGTCTTCTTGAACCATTGCAGTCTGTGCACTATAGGTTCACCCACATGCTATTTGGCAGGGAATCGTTTGGTGGAGAAGAGTGTGACCCAGCAACATTGAAAGACTAGTGATATATTTCCAAGTCAGGATGATGAGTGGCTTGGAGGGGAACTTGCAGGGATGGTTTCAAGGTACTAACAAACTTTGGTGAATTTCTGCAGTGCATCTTGTAGATCATATGCAATGCTGCTACTAAGCATCATTGTGGATGCTTGTAGATGAAGTGCCAATCAAGCTTCTGGAGTGCTACTGGAGCTGTACTCATCCATTTCAAATATTCCATTACGCTCCTGATTTGCAGATGAAGGACAGGTTTTGTAGAGTCAGGTGGTGAGTTATTCACTGCAAGATTCCTAGTCTCTGACCTGCTCTTGCAGCCACGGCTAGTACAGTTCAGTTTTTGGTCAACGAAAACCACATTGTTTAGAATGGAGAATTCAGTGATGGTAAGGCCTCAGATTATGTGGGTGTGATGGGTAGATGGTTTCGTATTGGAGATGGTCATTGCCTGGCATTTGTATGGTGTGAATATTACTTGCCACCTTTCAGGACAAGCCTGGATGTTGTCCAAGTCTTGCTGCATCTGGTCATGAACTGCTTCAGAAACTGAGTTGTCATGTATGTTGTACACTCAGCAAATATCCCCACTTCTGACCTTATGGATGGGGTGAACGCTGCTGATGAAACAGCTGATAATGGTTGGGCCTAGGATGCTACCCTGAGGAACTTCTGCAGAGATGTTCTGGAGCTGAGATGACTGACATCCAACAACTGCAACATTTACCTTTGTGCTAGATACAACTCTAACCAGCGGATGAGGTTTCCCCCCGATTTCCACTAACTCTAGTTCTGCAAGTCACTAAAGTAGAATACTTATTTTTAAAAATCCGATTAATTCAATTTTATATTGATATGCCTATACATGAATTCAGGAAAACTGATAGGTGGAAAATTTTGATTACTGAAATTACAGATCATAGATATCTTCACCATAACAATGGTGCAGTTTTGTGGCTTACTTTACATGTTTGAACTTAAACTACCATAAACATACAATTAGTGCTTCAATACTTAATTCTGCAGAACAAAGAAAATTCAGTTTTGTAGTAAATGTAACAAGTTTGAAAGACAGATATGCTTTGCTGCTTTCATGCTTGCATCTTTGTGAACAATAGTGTTGAAAATAGTTTTCTTGCTCGACAACTGCATTTTTGCAACATGTTTTAAAAATGCTTGTTGAAATTGTGTAATTGTAAGAACAAGTACTAAAACAGTTGATCTGCCCTAAGAAGGATTTCTTAAAAGCGAAACACCATTTCAACTTTTTTTTCACAGATGCACCATTTGAATTGATGGTTTCTAGTTTTAAGTTAGCACAGAAGTTTTTATGGAGTGTTCTGACCACAGTATCAACAAAAGTCAACTGCTGGAGTTACAACAATATGAAGATAACTTTGAAGTATAGAATGCTTAATCTATCAAGAATGTTCTTCGCATATTTAGCCAGGAGGATGCTCTTCCAAAGTTTTTGCAAACCATAAGAGGCAGCTGACATATGTGGATCATGGGATACTTGGTGGAAAACTTAGGTAACTGAAAATGTGCCGACTTGACACAAAGAATCACATGAATAATCATCGCAATCAGAGAAGAGCAAGATGGAGAGATGATGTAATTAAAGAAACAGCTTGTCAAATAAAACTTGGTAACACTATCAATTGGCTACTCAAACACAAAGGAAAGTTCCATCAACTGAATAATGCAGATAAAGACAAGGAAGTCTGGGGAATTGTGTGAGAATAGCAGTAAGAAACCAACAGCACCTTTCAAACCAAGGATCATTACCACCAAAATCCTGCGATCTCCCCCTAATGGCATTCTGCTTCTACCTATAGAAAACAGATTGCGTTAGTTCAAGAAACCAGGTCACCACCACCTTCTCAAGGCACTACCTGGTCAGTATTGACAAGGTGGGCTAAAATGCCTGTTTCCATTATGACTGTATGACTCCAAGGTAGGTATGAATTGATTTTTAAAAAGTAAGCAGACTCCACATATTGAGAGCAAATAGTCCAATTTTTCAACCTCAAATTGTAAGAGAATACTTTTTTTTTTAAAAAGTGAGCAGTGAAAGGCCTATTTATAACGTCATATTTAGTTATTTCACCCAACTGATAATAAGTTTCCCACTCTCCCACGTGCAAAATAAAAACTAGATGATGAAAATACCGGAAATGAAAGTCAGAGCAGAATCTGATGATTCCAGTTCACCGCTTGCTCTTCTGGCCTCCCTGTTGAATACCAGGCACCAATACCTTGAGACACACTTCATGAGCAGCGACTGCATGCAACCTGGCCAGCAAGACTACCAAGTGTTTGTCAGCAAAATAGGTAACATTTCCCTCAGTCTGAAAGGGTTAGGAGAACTGACAGGAACTTGCAAGCTGCTAGCACTTGATCAAGTGCATAGTTGGGCTTTAAAGATGGTGTCAGCACTAGGACACTTGGGAAATGCTAACAGTTGCCAGCACCTCCATCTGTGTGAAGTGGGAGCAGACCACGAGTGGACATGGTGTATAACTAGTGAGACGAGTCTGGGAAGCTAGTGTGAAAAAAGAAACTTCGCTCATACTCAGAGAGGAACCCTCTGAAATTCAAAAGATTAACAATTAACCAATTTCAAGCAGAATTCACAACATTATAATGTAGAACCTCTCAGACCATCCATGTGAGTGGGAATTCTCCTAGCATGAACATACCTAATAAAACTCCCTCATTTTGAACAAGACATTCAACTCTGGACAGTTTTTGGTGATGAACCAAGCCCCTACACCATTATATGCGTTGATGATGAGATACCTCCCGGGCAGAGGTAACAAGGAGGTCAATGAAGGGGTGAGAATTTTTATTTCACTATAAGTAGTTAAGACAGGCCTACCTCGCAGTTTCAGAATTAGTAATTTAAGGGGATATCAATGCCTGGTGACTCAAGGTAGAGCAATCAAATCATACTGGGGTAGGAAGTGACAAAGACAGTCAAAATCATGGCACGAGAGGCAGGTCAGAATCAAGGAATAGAACACAGCCAAGAAAGCTTAAGGTCGGATTCTTAAGGGGCTTCATTGTGGAAATACTGACAGGATGTTTCCCCTCGTGGGAGGGTCAAGGACCAGAGGGCATAGTCTTAGAATAAAGTGGCCCCAATTTAAGGCTGAGATGAAGGGAAATTTCTTTTCTCGGAGGGTTGTGTGTCTTTGGAACTCCATGCCACAGGGAACTGTGTATAATTAAGGCTCACAGATTCTTGATCAGTAGGGGAATCAAGTGTTACATGAAAGGAAAGAAGACACGACGAATGTCGGATCTACCATGATCCTAAGCAATGGCGAAGCAGGCTCAAGGGTCCAAATGGTCAACTCCTGTTCCTATTCCTTATGGTCTTACCAGAATCATTGTCAGATAAATAGGACAGAATCAGCAGGGGTAGATTAGCGCCATTGTGCAACAGAGGTCTAAATCCCCATATGGCAGGGGTCGGGACTAAATATGGTCATAAAAATACAAGTTAGAAACTTCAGGTAGCGATGAGTGGAAACCTACTGAGCTGTCTGAAGAAAATACTTTTATCTGGGGGCTCTAGGAGTTGATACCCAAATTCCTGGTTGACTAAAATAAAGGAAATTGATAGTGAAGATTGTGAAAAAGGGTTGAAATCCCGGGAGCTATCAAATAAGCAAAAGATGTGATGGGATGTCCAGCAATGGAACAAGGTGGATAAGGTGATGTTATAATTAATAGCTAGATAGGACTAAGGAAACAAGCCCAGAAACCATGTCACATCAATAACTGAATCGGTGGTAGAAAGTTAGGAGTTAGAGAAAGGTTAGTAAACTTACATTGGAAGTAGCACAATACTGTTGAATATATATATTTTTTAAAATTGTGCATCAGTTCTTTGGGTTTGTATGTTCATAATTGGTAAATATGAACGTGTGTGAAATAAGGTTGTATTAAGTTGGCTTAAATTAAAGTGAGCAGCAACCAGAAGAAGCTATGACAAAAATGAGAATTTAAGTTACTGGAAAACATTCTAACACATTATTTTCAAAATTTGTGTCAAAGCTTCTGTGATTTCCTCCCTTGTCTCCCATAGCTGCCTGGGATTTGTCCACTTTTAAACCCATTTTAAAAATTCCTCACTCCGTGTATCAATCTGAAGAACCTCACAGTCATTCTTCCTTAATTCTATACCCTCCTTCTCCCAAGTGAAGGCAGTTGCTGAATCTGCAACAGTGCTAAAACAATTCTTTTCCTCTATTCTGGAGTGTGAGATGGAAAACAAAATTCACCATGGATTTAGTTTTGCATTTATGACATCTGTGTGCTTGAATGGGCACACTAAATGTTTAAGTGGTTCTTGTGATGAATGACAGAATCCTACCCCTGGTCCATTCGGCCCTGATTCAAGTCCCACCTGTTAAAGAGGAGTGCAATAATATCTCTGAACAGGATGATTAGAAAAATAGGTTTTTTTTAAAAAATGGAACACAAATGTCACAGTTAACAATCAGCATGAATATGGAGTAGCTCAGGGTAGTTCAGAATGGAGAATGACAGTGCCTGAAGAGTAAAGGGAAGACCATTTAGAATGGAGATAAGGAGAAACTTCTTCAGCCAGTAAGTGGTGAATCTATGGAATTCATTGCCACAGAATGCTGTGGAGGCCAGGTCATTGAGTGTATTTAGAGGTTCTTGAGTATCAAGGGGATCAAGTGTTATGGGGAGAAAGCAGGAGAATAGGATTGAGAAATTTATCAGCCATGATTGAATGGCAGAACAGACTCAATGGGCTGAATGGCCTAATTTCTGCTCCTATGGTCTTATGAAGCTGCAAGGCATAGCAATGTAAATATATTTATACTTAAAGTTGCCATATCTACGATCAGTATTATCTATCATAATTTAACCCTTATCATCACCAAGTTTTAATCAAATTGTCCATTTGTCAAATCAATATTAATGTTGACTGAAGGTTCACATTTTAGGTAATATGTTCATGGTTTGGAGCTGAATGAAAGAAGCATGGAGCTCAACAGTCCTGCCAGAGACACCTATTCAATTGTAACCTCTAATTTAAGAAACAAATGAATTGCTGGAATAATTGTGTTAAGCCAGTCGGTACTTACATCTGACATTTGCACTTCATTAATAATGTGCTTGTTGATGAAATTTTAAAATTCCAATGGAACTTAACTAACATGGTCGTAGAATACTTAATACAGGGATATTGGAAGGTAACAGTTCACCAAAGGACATTTCAGTATTCAAACACATGACCCAGTCAGATTCACTCCTGAAGGCATCTCGTGATTGGCTACAGAGAATAATGTTGTCTGCCCTCATTTTGTTGGGATAGGGAACAAGATTTGCATAGCTGGATTCTAATGTACTGTAGGATATTGTGAAGAACAGAAATACTGTATGACCACCAGTAAGCTACAAAATCAGTACAGTAATATCCACTGAGCAGTGATCAACTCTAGTTTCTGCTTCCATGTCAGGCCCCAATGACAATTGGGCATTTGGTGATAACTAACACCTGGCCATCACATAGGGATCTGATGAATTTAACTGCCAATCCTAAAATACCAGGTTCCTGAGGGGAAACAAATCCCAAAACTTCTAGAATGAGAGATGAGGAGAGAGGACCAAGCTGAAATGAAGCAGTATCAGTGAAGCCAACAAGAAGTCAAATAACTGGAAGAAAATGTGCAAGTCAAATGGAAAATTCAGACTAATGGTAGTCAGTTTGGGACTAGGGTATTAGGATGGACTTCTGCCCCAGATTAGAACTGCTTCCTGTGTATTGGTGGTTGTTCAGTTCCTAATTCCTATTGGACTTATGATTGAATGCCATAGCTAGAGTAGCAACCAAAGGGCTGAGCAAGCCTGAGGAGAGTCACGACAAGTTAGACAATCTAGAAAATGTAACCATGCAAATATAACCACCTGTCAGGCCAACAATAATGAAGCAAGGAGCATTGGGAAGTTTTACACAAGTTACAGTTTATTTCAGCACATGGTCAGCATAACATAAGTCTCAGGCAGGCAAGATCTTAAGAGGATGCTAGGTAAGGATCCAAAGCTAGTTAAAATTGGTAGGATTCCCAGATTATTTGACTAGCAGAGGACTTGCTCTGTTTCTGATACTTTCTCCTCCACTCTCCACCCCTAAAATGGAAACATGACCAATGGATTCAGCCATGGCAAGGGGTCATCATCACTGTGCAATGAAGACAGGGGAAAAAAAAATCAAGGAGGAACAAATGCACCAGACATTCCCAGACCAGCAACAATCTCCAGCAGCTGTTGGAACAGCCTCTACCTGAAGGTCCCTTCAGGATCTGTCGGAGATAAGAGCTTGGACCGCCTATACTGCCCTCAATGTCATTTCCTCCGTGTGTGAGGAGCATTGATACATTGACTGAGTATATTTCAGGACACCCTCACACAACTAGGTCATCCAATGGAGCTGGATTTGTGAACTGAAGCAGTGAGCTACCCTCCTATCCCTGTGACCATCAAATTGACAGCTGTTATGAAAGTGTCTGCTGTGTGGGATCTCTCAATCCTCAACAAACAAATGTATCAAGACTGTTATTGATGCAATTTTTGCTAGATCACACCAATTCATCACATTTCCCCATGACAAGATCAGTGTTGCAGCCAACACAGAAGGCTTAATCAATAAAGCTGGATTATCCCAGATGCAGGGAGTAAACACACAATGTGTGTTGTATTATAATACGGCAAACTTCAACAATAGAAACGGCTTCCATTAAGCAAACATGCAAGTCATCAGTGATCATTGGTACCACATCTTCAAGATCTGTGCTAAATGAAGCTGCCTTTATGTCTACAGCCTGGATCACTTTCAGGTTTATGCTTCATGGAAAGGACCAAATACCTTTCGAGGACAGCTCTGTGAAGCAAAGGCTACTCTCTGCAATTATGGTTGCTGATTCAATTACACAACCCCTCACTGAGGTTGAGCATAAATATAAGGGTACCTCACTTTTGCACCAAAATTAGGAGAAAACAAGGACAATAAGAAGGAAAGCACCGTCAGCACGATTGAGCAGTGAAGTGTCATGTGCAACAAGCCAGACTAGACTTACTTGACACTGCTTTAAATAGATGTGAAACAAAATCAAATTACAGGAAAAAGCTCAGCAGGTCTGGGAGCATCTGTGGACAGAAAGCAGAGTTAAAGTTTCGGGTCTAGTGACCCAATCTGCAGAACTGATTTTAGCTAGGAACAAGTTGATATATATGTTATAGAAGGGACATTGGGGGGTGGAGAGAAGGCGAAGAGACCCAGACAGACAGAGACATACAGACAGACAGAGGGGAGAGAGAGTGAACCAGTGAGGCAGAATGTGTAAAGATCAGCCTGGGAGAATAAATAGCTGTTGTGGCAGATAACGAGTAGTTTGTGGTGGCAGCCCATGTGATGACAAGGCCTAGTATCTGATGGTTAGGGTAAGGACATGCAAGGCGGCGCTCAGGCCCTAAAATTATTGAAAGTTGCAAGGTTCCCAAGAAGATGATGAGGTGTTGTTCTTCCAACTTGCTCTGAGCTCCACTACAGCACTGTAGCAAGCCCGAGACAGATGTTGGCCAGGGAACACTTTGTTCCACAAACCATAAACAAGGAATCTCCAATATCTGCTGCTACTATGAGCCAAATTCTTTTAAATCCTTTGATTAACCTACAATATTAACCAACAATGCTCATAATACCAACTTCAAAGTCATTTAAACGATAACAACTTGCTTTTGGAAGCAAAGAATTGGATTCTCAGCAATATCAAAACTATTAGCTGAACACTCTAATTTAGAAATTACCAAATCTGGCCAACTAACTTTAAACATTTATGGTAAATCAACTCAGTACTATCTGTCAACTTCTGAAGAGACAGGAAAATTGCATGTTAATATTACATGGATGTCTCACAGATTGTTATTTTTCCTTTGGACAGCAATATACTCATTGCATATTTCTAATAGGTTCTGTTTTTGTTTCAGTTTTTAATCCATGCATCCAATAATACCATTTATTTTGCTAACAATGAAATTCTGACTATGTTTATTTAGCAAGATAGAAGTTAAGAAATCACACTAATTCCCTGTTCCTGTGAGACAAAATAGTAATATAAATACCTGTGGTACTTATCTATTTTGTCTGTCCAAACATTTTTGAAATCATATTATTTACCCGACTAAGGCCTATGTGGTAACTGCTTTTCTCCAAATCCAATGACTCCAGAAGTTCTTCCACTGCCTACAAGTGAAAAAGAAACATTATGAGTCTCAAATGTAAATGTCATCATTTTTTAAAAACAAATTTATCTTTTTCATGTGATGTACATTGCCCATAAAGATTGGAATTTCCAGTTAAGATATTTACTGTCAGGTTTCAATGAGTAAAACACTTGGTTTCAAAATATAATCTCGTGTTGGAGTATTCTTGATTGTTTGTTTAAATCAGATCATGCAGCAAGCCTCCTCCAAAGGTAGGACTTTGGAAATGCATTGAGTATGGATTACTTTATGTACTATTCTCATGGAGGCTTAGTTTCATTTAACTATGTTACCCACATCTCTGCATACCCGAAACAAAAAGGCTGGAATGTAGACATCAGAACTAATTTCAGTAAGTAAAATCATATTTCTGTTACTTAATCATTTTAAATAGCCCACACACAAATACATTTTTCAAAAAAAACTAAGAGGTTAATTCTCCACTACTGTTAAAAATAAAGTTAAACTTAAGCTTACAGTTAAAACACTTCAACTCTAATGGCACCACGGATAATCAAATAGTAAGAATGCTGGAATCTCTTGATCGCAACACTAAGTTTGCCTCTACTAAGTTGTTTGTGATGGTTTTACAATGCTATACTTTTAAAGCCAGGCTCCAAACACTGCATACTGAAGAGACTTTTGTGTTTGTTCGTTGCCACAGTGATAAATTCACTACACAACATGTACTGCCTTATATGGAAAATGCCTTTTGTGTATCATTTTTCACTATTACAATGTGTCTGTAGTTTAAAATCAAATAGCCCTCGAATTAACATTTCAGTAAATACTCCACCATATCAATGAGGTGGTGGTCAATCCTTGCATCATCATTTAACCTTCCAACAATTGTGCTTTTACTTGAAAAATGGTGAGATATTCAATTTCTGAATATTTTTATATCAAACATAACTGTGATGTAATCCTCTTCTCCTACAGAATATAGTTTAAAAATATGGTCAGTGAGTAACTAGAGACAGTTTGATTTTCTTGTTTATCCAGAAGAATCAATTTTCAATTGTTTATCTAAAATGGTGTTTAAAACCATTAGTTTACAACATTGAACATTTTTTCCCTCGGGTCAAGTAACACGATTTGTGTGTTCCTGTGACAATAAGCAAAATTAACTTGTACAATTTGAGGTCCATAGCCATTCAGTTTATTTTGGGTCAGGAGGAAACAAACAAAATGTCATATCTAAACTGCTCCAGTTGTAGCCTGAAGTTCTATTCCATGAAGTAAGAGATTAACAGCAGTCCCTACCTGTGTAATTTTGCTATTGTGGAGGGTAGAAGTAATCTAGACAGTGCTACAACTTTCTTTGCATATTAAAATCACAAAGTAGAAACTTTACTTATTCAAATAATTGTCGTTTAATACTGGAAAATGATATGATAGAGATAGTTTTGGTAGAATATTCAATGCTACTATAATTTTCTTTTAAGAAATGGATTTGAAACTAATCAATATCATGCTTCAATTTTTATTTTCTTAACTAATTACTGACAGATTGGCTACAACTCTAAATAGGAGCAGAATCGACATTTCGGGCATGAGCCCTTCTTCAGAAAGTTCAGGAGCCCTTCTTCTGCTCCTTGGATGCTGCCTGACCTGCTGCACTTTTCCAGCAACACATTTTCAGCTCTATTCTCGAGCATCTGCAGTCCTCACTTTCTCCTATAACTCTAAATAACAATGCTTTGAGATAGGTGGATCCAGCCCTTTTACATACTTTCAACTAATTATGTTTTGTGTTACTCAGCAGTACACTGTCGTGATTGGAATGAGGTCAGCTAGGTGGATCTCAAAGAATACGATTTCCCTGTTTAGGGCTGTTAACTTGGTTCAGACAGCCCTGGTGGACAGATATAAACATGAATGTCAGGGGCTCTTTCAGTCCAGGAATCAGCTCTGTGCTAGCTGGGTCAGAGACTTGTACTATGCACTTAATAAA
Source organism: Chiloscyllium plagiosum (assembly GCF_037043375.1). Classification (NCBI taxonomy): domain Eukaryota; kingdom Metazoa; phylum Chordata; class Chondrichthyes; order Orectolobiformes; family Hemiscylliidae; genus Chiloscyllium; species Chiloscyllium plagiosum. The sequence goes on along the minus strand of NW_028270169.1, from coordinate 23,417,612 downwards.
CCAGGCCAGACCCCCTTAAAACATTTCAACAAAGTAGCCTGGACTCTAACTTTGGCAATTGTATCAAGCAGGTGTACAGTGGATATTCCAGGAGTGATGTAGATGGTCCAACCACTTAGTTTTAAATAAAAAATAATTTATTTACAAGATTACCAAATAAAACAAACAAAAGAGAACAGAAATCAGAATAACTTAAGTTATCCAAAAACCCAACAGACTAATGATGCTGTTCCAAATTCCTGCAACAAATCCCCAAAACACTTCTTGGCACAAAATAAAAATCAAATCAAACGCAGGGTGTTATGAGAGAGTGATAGAGCACGTGCACGTGAGCGGGAGCGAGAACACGCGAGAGTGACAGCCATTCAGCACTGAACACCTTCTTCCATGTAGCTGTTTCTTGGACCAGCAGCCCCAAACTGACTGCTTTCAGTGAACAGACAGACTCCTATAAAAAAACCAAACCAATGAAAAGCTCAGCTGGGAGAACTGGTCAATCCCCTTTCATTGTCACAGTCACAGGTGTACAGCACAGAAACAGACCCTTCAGTTCAATTCGTCCATGTCGATGAGCCATCCTAACCTAATCTAGTCCCATTTGCCAGCACTTGTCCCACATTCCTCCAAACCCTTTCTATTCATATACCCATCCAGATGCCTTCCTCTGACAGCTCATTCCATACGCACACTACCCTGTGTGTGAAAAAGTTGCCCTTTAGGTCCCTTTTAAAATTTTCCCCTCTCGCCCTAAACCTATGCCCTCTACTTCTGGACACCCCACCCCAGGGAAGAAAACCTCATCTATTTACCCTACCCATGCCCCTCATGATTTGATAAACATCTATAAAGTCACCCCTCAGCCTCCAACGCTCCAGGGAAAACAGCCCCAGCCTATTCAGCCTCTCCCTGTAGTTCAAATCCTCCAACCCTGGCAACATCCTTTTAAATCTTTTCTGAACTCTTTCAAGTTTCACAACATCCTTCTTGATAGGAAGGAGACCAGAATTATACACAATATTCCAAAAGTTGCCTAACCAACGTCCTTTACAGCCACAACATGACCTCCTAATTCCTATACTAGGGGCATGGGAACCCAGACTGTAGCTTTAGGGTGCAGGACCTGGAGTGTAGGGAGGTCAGGAACATGGCATCAATTTCAAAGGAGGGTGCCTGTAAACAGGAAAGTGGTTTGAAGTGTGTATACTTCAATGCAAGAAGTATACGGAATAAGGTAGGTAAACTTGCAGCGTGGGCTGGTACCTGGGACTTCGATGTTGTGACTATTACGGAGACATGGGTAGAACAGGGACAGGATTGGCTGTTGCAGGTTCCAGGGTTTAAATGTTTTAGTAGGGTCAGAGGTGGGGGTAAAAGAGGGGGAGGTGTGGCATTGCTTGTCAAAGATAGTATTACAGCTGTGGAAAGGACGATGGATGAAGACTCGCCATCTGAGGTAGTTTGAGCTGAGGTTAGGAATAGGAAAGGTGAGCTCACCCTGTTAGGAGTTTTTTACAGGCCTCCTAACAGTCCTAGAAACGTAGAAGAAAGGATTGCGAGGATGATTCAAGAGAAGAGTGAAAGTAATAGGGTGGTTGTTATGGGGGACTTTAACTTTCCTGATATTGATTGGGAAAGCTATAGCTCAAGTTCGTTAGATGGGTCAGTATTTGTTCAATGTGTGCAGGAGGGTTTCATGACACAATATGTAGATAGGCCAACAAGAGGTGAGGCCATACTGGATTTGGTTCTGGGTAATGAACCAGGCCAGGTGTTAGAATTAGAGGTAGGTGAGCACTTTGGGGACAGTGACCACAATTCGGTGACTTTTACTCTAGTGATGGAGAGGGATAAGTGTGCACTACAGGGCAAGAGTTATAGCTGGGGGCAGGGAAATTATGATGCTGTGAGGCATGACTTAGGATGTGTGGCCTGGAAAAGTAAGCTTCAAGGCAAGGGTGTAATTGATATGTGGAGCTTGTTCAAGGAGCAACTATTGAATGTCCTTGATAAGTATGTACCCGTCAGGCAGGGAGGAAAGGGTCGTGTGAGGGAGCCGTGGTTTAATAAGGAATTGGAATCCCTTGTTAAAGGGAAGAGGACGGCCTATGTAAAGATGAGGCATGAAGGTTCAATTGGGGCGATTGAGTGTTATAAGGTAGCCAGGAAGGATCTGAAGAGAGAGCTAAGAGCAGCAAGGAGGGGACATGAAAAGTCCTTAGTTGGTAGGATTAGGGAAAACCCAAAGGCTTTCTATAGGTATTTTAGGAATAAAAGAATGACTAGGGTAGGAATAGGTCCAGTCAAGGATAGTAGTGGGAAGTTGCGTGTGGAGGCTGAAGAGATTGGGGAGACACTGAATGAATACTTTTTGTCAGTATTCAATCAGGAACAGGACATTGTTGTCAATGTGAGTATTGAGTCACAATTAAGTAGAATGGATGACTTTGAGGTATGTAGAGAAGAGGTGTTGGAAATTCTGGAAAGGGTGAAAATAGATAAGTCCCCTGGGCCTGATGGCATTTATCCTAGGATTCTCTGGGAAGCAAGGGAGGAGATTGCAGAGCCATTGGCCTTGATTTTTATGTCCTCGTTGTCTACAGGAGTAGTGCCAGAAGATTGGAGGCTAGCAAATGTGGTTCCCTTGTTCAAGAAGGGGAGTAGGGATAACCCTAGTAACTATAGGCCGGTGAGTCTCACTTCTGTTGTGGGCAAAGTCTTAGAGAGAATTGTAAGGGATAGGATTTATGAACATCTGGATAGGAATAATGTGATCAAGGATAGTCAGCATGGTTTTGTGAAGGGCAGGTCGTGCCTCACAAACCTTATTGAATTCTTTGAGAAGGTGACTAAGGAGGTGGACGAGGGTAAAGCGGTAGATGTGGTGTATATGGATTTTAGTAAGGCGTTTGATAAGGTTCCCCATGGTAGACTACTGCAAAAAATACGGAAGTATGGCATTGAGGGTGAGTTGGAGGTTTGGATTAGGAGTTGGCTGGCTGGAAGAAGACAGAGGGTAGTAGTTGGTGGCAAAGGTTCATCTTGGAGTGCCGTCACTAGCGGTGTTCCGCAAGGATCTGTTTTGGGACCATTGCTGTTTGTCATTTTTATAAATGACCTGGAGGAGGGGTTAGAAGGTTGGGTGAGCAAGTTTGCGGATGATACGAAAGTCGGAGGAGTTGTAGACAGTGAGGAAGGATGTGGCAGGTTACAGCGGGATATAGATAAGCTGCAGAACTGGGCAGAAAGGTGGCAAATGGAGTTCAATGTAGCTAAGTGTGAGGTGATTCACTTTGGTAAGAGTAATAAAAAGATGGGGTACTGGGCTAATGGTCGGATACTTGGTAGTGTGGATGAGCAGAGGGATCTTGGTGTCCATGTACACAAATCTTTGAAAGTTGCCACCCAGGTAAATAGTGCGGTGAAGAAGGCATATGGCGTACTGGCTTTTATTGGTAGAGGAATTGAGTTCCGGAGTATTGAGGTCATGTTGCAGTTGTATAAGACTCTGGTGCGGCCGCATCTGGAGTATTGTGTGCAGTTTTGGTCGCCATACTATAGGAAGGATGTGGAGGCACTGGAACGGGTGCAGAGGAGGTTTACCAGGATGTTGCCTGGTATGGTAGAAAGATCGTATGAGGAAAGGCTGAGGCACTTGGGGTTGTTTTCATTGGAGAAAAGAAGATTTAGGGGTGACTTGATTGAGGTGTATAAGATGATTAGGGGTTTAGATAGGGTTGACCATGAGAACCTTTTTCCACGTATGGAGTCAGCTATTACAAGGGGACATAGCTTTAAATTAAGGGGGGGTAGGTATAGGACAGATGTTAGGGGTAGGTTCTTTACTCAGCGAGTTGAGAGTTCATGGAATGCCCTGCCAGTAGCAGTGGTGGACTCTCCCTCATTATGGGCATTTAAGCGGGCATTGGATAGGCATATGGAGGATAGTGGGCTAGTGTAGGTTAGGTGGGCTTGGATCGGTGCAACGAGGGCCGAAGGGCCTGTACTGCGCTGTATTCTTCTATGTTCTATGTTCTATCTCCACTTGCAAGGAACTATGAACCTGCACCCCAAGGTCTCTTTGTTCAGCAACACTCTCTAGGACCTTAAACTAATGGTAAGTCCTGCTCTGATTTGCCTTTCCAAAATTCAGCACCTCACATTTATCTGAATTAAACTCCTCAGCCCATTGGCCGATCAGATCAAGACCCCATTATACTCTGAGGTAATTTTCTTCGCTGTCTACTACACCTCCAATTTTGGTGTCATCTGCAAACTTACTAACCATACTTCCTACGTTCACATCCAAATCATTTATGAAAATGAAAAACGGTGGACCCAGCATCAATCCTTGTGGCACACCAATGGTCACAGGTCTCCAAGTCAGAAAAGCAATCTTCCACCACCACCCTCTGTCTTCTACCTTCAAGCCAGTTCTGGACCAAATGGCTAGCATTCACTGTCTTCGATGAGATCTAACCTTGTTAACCAGTCTACCACTTGGAACCTTGTTGAATATCTCACTCGCAGTCCATATAGATCACGTCCACCTCATCAATCAATGCCCTCAACAATCCTCTGTTATTTCTTCAAAAAAACTCAATCATGTTCGTGAGATATGATTTCCCACGCACAAAACAATGCTGACAAGTGTTTTTTTTTTAAACCTTGAAAGTCTTTTTTCCTGAGACAGTATCTATTAGCTATAATAAAATTGGCCCTAAAAGCCCTCAAACGTAGACATTTTGGAATCGCTGCTTTTATGACCTCAGCATAACCTTGTTAGGGGAGCATTATCATCACAGCACATCTAAATAAAGGGCGACTTGGTAATGGGATACCGGCCTTTGCAGAGTTATTTCACTGGCAATGAGAGAAATATATGCTCCGAAGAGATTTGCTCGTAACAGTTGCCTCTGAATTGGAGTAAGCATTTCTGACATCATGTCGCTGTTTGGGAAACTTGATCCTGCTGTTGAAGCATGTGGAAAGAATGGGGTATTTTTCTAGGCAAATGATATTGGGGCAGATGAAAAGCAAAAGTAATTCTCCTGACGGCATGTGGACCCGCAGCGTTTTCGGTTATTAGGAGCCTAACTTTCCTGGAGGCACCAGATACTAAAACCTTTCAACAGTTGATACATTGAGTTAAGGAATATTATGAACCCAAGCCTCCTCTAATTCTTAGATGCAATCAGTGTTACTTGACAGTTTCAAGATCTAGGAGAATCCGCATCTGGATTCTTGATGAGATGAAGATGATTGGCAGAGGCATGTGATTTTGGTTTAACCCTTAAGGAGATGGTGAGACGCCATTTGGTATGTAGGATTTCAGATGTGACCATGCAAACACACCTAATAGCTGAAGCCCAATTGGACTTCAAAACAGGCACTACAACTAGCTTTGTCATTAAAAAATATGACAAGTGCAGCTTACGAGTGACAGGGTATGCCAATGGAAGTGGACACCCTTGCCAGGCTAACAGTTTGGGGAACACCATTTGGCTGAACCCAATTGCATAGACTCACTCAGGACATATCCTGAACAGAGGGAGCCTAGGTCAACCCACAACAAAACCCCAAAACAAAGCAAGCCTCGACCAAAAGGTTAAAATTTTCTCAAGGATACATTGTACTGACTGCTGGCGTGTGGATTTGAGACAAGAGTCCCACTAGCCCTGAATTGAGTAAGAGAACTTGCAGGCCAGTATCCAGGACAGTACACACCCTGAAAAGTCCACCTATAGCTGGTTTGGAACAGTTAGATTGCTTAGCAACATCAACATCAGAACCAATCAAAATAAATCTCTATTTAAATGGTTACCCAGTTCTAATGGATGTCGATACCGGTACAGCTCTGTCAGTGATTACCAAACCAGTCTTCACCAAAACTCCCCCTAGACTCGAACCCTTAAGTTTGTGTAAGACGTCGGCCAGACTGAGAACCTACAGAGAGCCCCTACAGATTAAGGGCACAACTTTGGCTCATGGGCCAAAATTGATTGAGAAAGATTCAGCTTGATTGGCTCAACATTTTTCAATTAAGAAATAGCTGCCTGAGTAAAGTCCTAACTAAACATCATAAGTTTCTAAGGGAGATCAAGGGACTATTAAAGGGGCCAAAGGCACCTTACATGTTAACCAAGAAGCAATTCCACAATTTTGCAAGTCCCGCCCAGTACTACTTGCCTTGTGTGCAAAAGTAAAGGCAGAAAGCAGAAGGCTGAAAAGCAGTCCAGTTTCTGAAATGGGCAGCACTGGTTGCACCAACTGTGAAGCCCGACAGGTCAGTTCGCCTTTGTGGGGATTTCAAACAGTGAACAGCTTTTCACAGCTGGATAAATATTCAATCCCTCACATAGAGGGCTTATACAAAAAACTGTCAGGGATCTGTTCTTCATGAAGCTGGACATGAGCCATGAGTACATGCAATGGAGGTTAAATGAGGATTCCCAGAAATATGCTATAATTAATACCCATAAGTGTCTGTACCAATATGCAAGAGTTAGTTATGGGTTATCAGCCTGTGCCATTTTCCAGTGGACAATACAGAACATTTCACAAGTTTTACCCCAGGTCACCATTTATCTGGATGACAAGCTAATAACTGCAAAGACCAACAAAGAGCATTTAGAGAACTTGGACACAGTGCTTAAACATTTCTCCAAGGCCTTAGGAGGGAAAAAATCTGTAGACCAAGCATCCCAAGTCACCTACTTGGGCTACAGAATCGACAAAACTGTGTTATACCCTTGCACAGATATAGTGAGGATAAGCAAGGGTGTGCCGGTTTCCAAGTCTGTACCGGAACTACGGTCTTTCCTTGGATTGGTGAATTATTGCAGAAAATTCATATGTAACCTGCCCTCCATCCTGGGACCCTTAAATTTGCTATTGGAAAAGGGTCAGTCTTGGAAATGGTCTTGTAGCCAACATGTAGCCTTTAGTGAAGTGAAAAAGCTTTCGTCGTCTAAGGTGCTGGCAACTAGATTCTAAACGACATGTGATGGTGACATGCGATGCCTCCCTATACGACATCAGGGTATTGTTGGCTCACTGATGGTCCAGTGGAGAGCAACACCTGATATTGTATGCTTCCCAGACTTTGGCTGATGCCAAAAAGGAGATATGCCCAGATAGAGAAGTTTGGTGGGCATCTTTGGTTGGTGAGAACATTTCACCAACCCCTGTATGGTCATAAATTTGTAATTGTAACAGACCAGAAACCCCTGCTATGGCTACTTAAAGGGTTGGGCTGTCCATAGCTTCAGGCCGAATTCAGCGGTGGGACCGTATAACGATAAGAGCAGAAATTAGGCCATTCAGCCCATCAAGTCTGCTCCATCATTTGACAATGGTGGATACATTTCTCAACGCCATTTTCCCACTTTCTCCCTGCAACCTTGATTCCCTTGACAATCAAGAAATTATCTATCTCTGTTAAGTATGATCAATGACCTGGCCTCCACAGCCCTCTGTGGCAATGAATTCCACAGATTCACCACTCTCTGACTGAGAAGTTTCTCCTTATCTTTGTTCTAAATGGTCTTCCCTTTATTCTAAGGCTCTACCCTCTAAGGGTCCTAGTCTGTCTTGCTAACGGAAAACCTCCCAATGTCCACTTTGTCCAGGCCATTCTGAAAGTTTCAATCAGATACCCCCCTCATCCTTCTTAACTCCATTAAGTATAGTCCCAGGGTCCACAAATGTTTCTTTTATGTCAACTCTTTCATTCCTGGGATCATTCTCGTGAACCTCCTCTGAATCTGCTCCAGGCCAATACATCCTTCCTGAAGTATGGGACCCAAATTTGCTCACAATACTCTGAATGTAGTCTGACCAGACTCTTATAAAGCGTCAGATGTACATCCCTGCTTTTATATTCTAGCCCTTTCGAGATGAATGGCAACATTTTATTTGCATTCCTAACTATCAACTCAACCTGCAAGTTTACCTTAAGAAAATCCTGGTTAGGACTCCCAAGTCCCTTTGTACTCCAGATTTCTGAATTTTCTAATTTAGAAAATAGTCCATGCCTTTATTCTTCCTACCAATATTTCCCACATTGCATTTCATATGCCATTTTTTAGCCCACTCTCCTAACCTGTCCAAATCCTTCTGCAGAGCTGAAAATGTGTTGCTGGAAAAGCGCAGGTCAGGCAGCATCCAAGGAACAGGAGAATCGACGTTTCGGCATAAGGCCTTCTTCAGGAATGAGGAAAGCACACTTTCCTCATTCCTGAAGACGGGCTTATGCCCGAAACGTCGATTCTCCTGTTCCTTGGATGCTGCCTGACCTGTTGCACTTTTCCAGCAACACATTTTTAGCTCTGATCTCCAGCATCTGCAGACCTCACTTTCTCCTCAAATCCTTCTGCAGCCTGCCTGCCTCCTCAATACTATCTACCCATCCACCTATTTTTGTAACATCTGCAAAATTTGCCAGAAAGCCCTCAATTCCTTCATCCAGATCATTAATGCATAAAGTGAAAACTTGTGGTCCCAACACTGACCATTGTGGAACACCATTAGTCACTGCCTTCCATCCTGAGAACGATCCACCTATCCCCAGTCTCTGCCTTCTACCAGACAGCCAATCTTCTATCCATGCTAGTACCTTGCCTCTAACACCATGGGCCCTCATCTTACTTAGAAGCCTCCTGTGTGGCACCTTAACAAAGGCTTCTGGGAAAGGAGATAAATAACATCCCTTGGCTCGCCTTGGTCTAACCTGCTCGTCATCTCAAAGGATTCTAACAGATTTGTCTGGTATGACCTCCTTTTGATGAAACCATGCTGACTTTGCCCTATTTTCCCATGCACTTCCAAGTATTCAGAAATCTTATCCTTCACAATGGACACCAAAATCTTACCAGCAACTGAGGTCAGGCTAATCGGCCTATAATTCCCCACCTTTTGCCTTACTCCTTTCTTAAACAGGGGGATTACATTAGCAATTTTCCAGTCCTCTGGGAATCTCTCTAACTCCAGTGATACCAGAAAGATCACTACCAAAAGCTCCACCATCTCTTCAGCTATCGCCTTCAGAACTCAAGGGTGTAGTCCATCTGGTCCAGGTGATTTAGACACTTTCAGACCTTTCAGTTTTTTCACCTTCTCCTTGGTGATGGTCACTATACTCATTTCTGGCCCCCAATTCTCTTGAATTTTTGGTATTTTAGTCTTGTCTTCCACTGTGAAGACCGATGCAGAGTACTCATTCAGTTCCTCAGCTATTTCTTTGTTCCCCATTACCAGCTCTCCAGCAGTCCAATATCACTTCTGCCTTTTGCCCTTTGTACGTCTGAAGAAACTCTTGCAATCTTCCCTGAAATTACTGGCTAGCTTACCTTTATACTTAATCTTTTCCCTCCTTACTTATTTCTTTGTTGTGCTCGGTTGGTCTTTGAAGGTTTCCTCATCCTTTGGCTTCCCACTGCCCTTCACCAAATTACATGCTTTCCCTTTTTCCTTTATGCTGTCCCTGACTTTCCTGGTCAGCCATGGTTGCCTTATCTTCCCTTTGGTATGCTTCTTTTTCCTCTGGATGATTTTGTACTGTGTCTCCCAAATTATTCCCAGAAACTCCTGCGGTTCCAGTGTCTTTCCTACTAGACTCCTCTCCCAGTTAGTTCTGGTCAGCTCCTCCCTCATGCCTTTGTGGTTGTCTTTATTCAACTGTAATACAGTTCCATATGATTACACTTTCTCCCTCTCAAACTGCAGAGTAAATTCTATGAAATTATTGGCATTGCCTCCCAAGGGTTCCTTCACCTTAAGCTCCCTTATCAAGTCTGCCTCATTGCACAACATTGAAATCTAGAACTGCCCCTTCCCTAGTGGACTCTACCACAAGCTGCTCCAAAAAGCCATCTTGTAGACATTCCACAAATTCCTTTTCTTGCAATCCACTACCAGCCTGATTTTCCAAGTCCACTTGCATATTGAAATCTCCATGACCACTGTAACCTTACCTCTATTACAAGTCTTTTCTATATCTTGGTGTATCTCATGTGCCAAATCGTAACTACTGTTTTGAGGCCTGTAGGTAACTCCCATTATGTTTTTTTTCCAATCTTTGTGGTTCCGCAACTCCACCCACACAGATTCTACATTATCTGCCCCTACTTCATTTATTGCTACAGATTGAATTACATTTTTCCCCAAAAAGGCAACCCCACCTCCTCTGCCCAGCTGCTTGTCTTTTCGATAGGACATATATCCTTGGATATTTTGTTCCCGGTCCTGATCGCCTTGCAGCCATGTCTTTGTGATGCCCACCATATCATACCTGCCAATTTTGATCTGCACAACCAGTTCATTTACCTTATTTCTTATACTGCGTACATTCAGATACAACACCTTCACTCCTGTATTGACTGCCCCCCCCTTCTCAGTGTTATTTATTTATTCCTAACCTTTCCAAACATTATCCTATTTTGTGTGCTGGAGACTTCAACAGCCTCTCCTGAGTTCTACACTCAATTCATTTTTTCATATTTTTTTCAATGCAGAATACAACCCCATAGTTGTTAACCTGCAGGTTTGCTTCCCATTGGTAATAATACTTCTTAGGAGTTTTACCTTTCCCTTCCTCCCAACTTCCTAGTTTAACATTCTGAGTGTGTACAATTACAAGTTGGAAAACCGTCCAGGAGACCAATGACTAATGCGGATGCCTTGAGCTGCCTCCTATTGCAGCTACTGAAAGAGTCCATTCGATTTTTAACTTTCTGGACATCCTTCTGGTCAATGCTGACAATGTCAGACCTTGGACACAAAAGGATCCGGTCATGGCAAAACTAGACCAGCTGGTGGTAATGGGAGAAACAAAAGGGCCATCACAACTAGAATTGAAACTCTTCCGGACCCAGCAAGATCAGATCATCATAGAGGATAGCATATTATTTTGATGAGCAAGTGTAATTGTCCCGAGCAAAGGTCACCATCAGATACTGGCTGAACACCACCAGGGGTTTCCAAAATGAAGATGTTGGTGAGAAGTTGTGCCTGGTGGCCAGGATTGGATTTCAACATAGTCGCGTCAGTGGGGCAGGGCCAAAGGGTGCCAACAAGGACCAAACCTACCATTAACAGCTGCCCACATTTGTGGGAATGGCAGGGTAAACCCTGGACTTGGTTATACATTGAGTATGTCGGTAGTTTAGTAGGTTCTATGTTTTTAGTCATTGTGAAAGCCCATTCAAAGCGGTTGGACATGCATAGAACTCATCCATCAAACACTGAGATGACTGAAAAGTTGCGAGCATCCTTTAGAATACACAGATAATGCGCCATCTTTTACCAGCCGAGAATTTCAGTATTTCTAAAATCGAATTCAGCAAGTAAGGTCGGCTCCATACCATTCATCACTCAGTGGTCTGGCAGGAAGATCAGTCCAAACTTTGAAGATAAGCTTTAAAAAAAAAACAGCCTAAAGCTTCATTCGACACCAAACTATCAAAATTCCTGTTTGATTATCGGACAACATCAGAGACTCCCACACAAGTCCAGAGACAGCTCCAACAGGATTGCTAATGGGAGAAGACTCGCACAAGACTTCTCTCCGAGGGGCAGTTTACTTCAGGGGACAAAATTTGGTGTTAAACCACGGTAATGGCCCTGCATGCTTACAGGCATGGTTGACGTGAGGTCAGGTTCTGTGACATACAAAAGTTGGGGAAGGAAAGGTGATTCTGAACAAGCATGTGCATACATGAAAGCTGCAACCTCACAAATGGGATAGGAACAAATTCCTGAAGAAGGGTTTATGCCCGAAACGTCGATTCTCCTGTTCCCTGGATGCTGCCTGACCTGCTGCGCTTTTCCAGCAACACATTTCCAGCTAGGAACAAAATATACCCAGCTCAGACTACCTGCCAAGACACTCAGAATCCATGAGTTCTCCCCTTCCACCTAGAGTTGAAGAAATCTCCGAAGAGGAGACGGAGATGGCAAATGTCGCCCTTACTGTCTGACGATGATGAATGTCTTCAGAGATGCTCCAGGTGCAAGAGGTAGGCTACGGTCCAGTATACGCCGCCAGTATCCAAGGCAGAATCAGAGGAACAAGACCTGGTGCAAAAACGCCCCAAGAGAAGCTACAGGAAAAAGAACAGGCCTACATCCCAGGACTTAGAGGGGAAGGGATGTAGTGATTGAAATGAGGTCAGCCAGCTGGGTCTCATTGAACACGATTTCCCTGATTGAGTCTGTTAACTGGGTCCAATTAGGGAATCCAGGTTGATAGATTTAAACAGGAGCATTAAGGGTTCTGTTCACTCTTAGAGCCAGCTCTATGCTGGCTGGGTCAGTGACATGTACTTTGCATGGGTAAATAAAATTTGGTGACAGGATACCAGCCTCCATGGAGTTATTTTGTATACATCTTCAATAAAAATGGCAAGGTTAAAACTAACAGAACATGCTGAATCAAAAATTTTATGAATTAAAATGCATTGTTGCAGTTGACTCACCCGTTTTTCATCTTTAACAATGTAGTTACGTCCATGTTTTTTTGTTAGATGTGGTGCAAGAACATCAAAACGTCGTCTGAACTCAGAAAACACCATATGATCTGGATAACCTACAGATTGCAATGAAAGAAGGATAGTGTTTATACTGAGGTTTAAATTATTTCATTATCAAAAGACATGAAAACTTTTATTATTTTGAGCAATATCAGTTATTATAATGAGGGAAGCAGCAGTTGTGGTAATTATGAAATCACAGAACGGTTACAATAGAGGGTTATCAGCCTGTGGCATCCATGCAAACTCTCTGCAACAGCAACTCAGCTAGTCCCACTCCCAAACTTTTTCCCTGTGGTCCTGCAAATGTTTTATCTTCAGATGATCATTCAATTCTCTTGGACAATTCTGGATTGATTCTGCCATTACCACATATTCAACACAGTGCATTCCAGGTCTTGTCATTGCTGCCTAAAAAAGTTTTCCTCATGCCACCTCTGGCTCTTGATAGATAGAATCACAGATCTGTAATGGTACAGAAGGTGGCCATACAGCCCATACTGACTACAGCAGTCTCCAAATGAGCATAATGCCAATCAGCTTATTGCAGATCATGCGTTCAAAGCATTCACCTTCTCCATAAAGTGTGGTGCTCAATACTCTGTGACACAATGTTCTAATCGAATACAATCAATACTTCATAAAGGTTCAACATAATTTCCTTACATTTCTATTCCGTGCTTTTACTTATAATGTCCAGGATGTTGTATAACTTTATAAGTCTTTCTCAAGTTGCCTTGAATTCTTCAATGATTTATGTACAAATATCTCAAGATCGTTCTGTTTCTTTGCCTCTTTAGACTTGGAACTCTATTTTATATTGCCTTAATTTACTCTTCCCACCAAGATATATCACTACACACTTCCTCAGGCCTGCACATTCAACCAGCCTGTCTATGCTTTCGAAGTTTAGGACAATCCTCCTCACGGTTCACAATATTTCCAAGTTTTGTTTAATCTGAAAATTTTGAAGTGGTACTCTGTACACGGGTGTCTACATCATTTCAGATTAAGGAAAGCAATGACTCTAACACAGTTACCCTAGAGGAATCCCACTCTATACCTTGCTCCAGCGCAAGAAAAGTATTCCTCACTATTATCAATTTCTTATAATTCAGCTAATTTTATGCCCATTGTGTCCCTTTTATTCCATGGACTTTGATTTTACTGACAATTCTGATTTGTCAACTCTTCATCAAATGCTTTTTGAAAGTTCTGGTACACCACATCAAGTACATTACTCTCATCAATGTTGTGTTTACTCATCAAAATCCTCAATCAAATTAGTTAAATATGCTTTTCTTTCAACAAGTCAATACAGCTTTTCTTAATTAATCCACATTTATTCAAGCGACTGCTTATATTGCTTTGGATGATCATTTCTACAAGAGTTCCTGTCACAGGGATTAAACAGATAGGGCTATAGTTGCAGACTATATCCTTGTACCTATTTATGAGATTCTTTCCAATCATTGAGAAAATAATCACTAGGAAACTCTATGACCAAAGGAACATCAGATAACTTTGAGGGTATATGTACCATTTCCCAAACATTTCACTTTCGGGGATTTTACTGTACCAGTTGTACAAATGCTATATAATGTGTATCCACTATCTATTTTAGATCCTCAAACACTGAGGAACTCACTGTGAAGAAGATTTCCTGTGATTGAAATAACTTTGTTTCATTGCACTACATACTGTCAGGATCACAAACTTAAAATGATCAATACAATAAACATTAAATATTTATTGGAAATAAAGGTAAATGAGAGGATGACAAAATATCCTTCCTAGTGAGCAGCTATCAAACATTTTCCAACATTTGAAACCAAAAATTGAAGGACAATCAAGATTTAATATCCTAATATCATAGCTATACATGGAAAGTGATCTCAAATTTTAAACCTAACAACCTTGAGCCACTTTCAAATTTCAGTCCTATGTTAGGTACAATGGGCACAATGAAAATTAACCAGGTTATAATAGTGACCACTTGGGTCAGGATATTTAAAATTTGAAATCTGACTCCAATCTGCCCTTGTCAATGCTTAAGAGGCAAGTAGCCAATTCAAATATTTGAGTAACCTATGATTTAACATGCTGCCAAGTCTTACAACGAGTGACTGGGTTCCCAGGACTTGTGGAAACAAAGCAACTGAAGGGAAATGAAGTTGGATTCAAATTGAATGTAATCCCTTTATAGCACTGCTTGTCAAGACAAGAGCAGTAGGTGTGCTTTCCCCTCTAAGCTCTGCTCCATAAAAACTGGGTCCTGGGATTGAGAATTGGGATATTTCTACCAGAATCACCTCCTTCCTGCACTCTTGTCTCTCCAGATACAAATAACTGGTCCAGCAGGCTTCTCCAGATAACATGCAATCGAGCCTCACAATTAGGCTGACTTGAGAGGGGAACCTTTTTTAATGACAAAACGAAAGCACACTGTAAAGATTACAGCATACGATGTATCTGGGTTTTCTATCCAAAATTCCACTCTATTTCTGACCATCCACCCAACTCTTAATATCTAAGCCACTTTCTCTGAAAAGCTATTTATAAGTTTGGAATCTACCAAAAAAAACCTTTTTTTAAACACAGACTTTACAAACTAATTCATAAACTTGAAATTTAATGGAATATACCTTGTCTATATATTCTAAGGGCATCAAGAAGTTTGCATCCCCTAATCTGGGCTCGAAGTAGTGGCACATCCAGCTGCATCAAACCTGCTTCAAAGTTTTCTGCTTGGATATCAGTTTCTGTGATTCCAGATTTGAAAGATGGAGTTGGAGACACCTTTGTTTCAGTAAAGACATTAGTTTTTGGCAGTAAACAGTGAATGAAATGAATCTTAGACTTCTTGATTGTGTCAATAAGAGCATCCTGTAAATAAATTCAGGCAAATAGTTTATACATCATTTTTCTATTAACAGCAAAAGCAGATGCTTCATGTACCTTTTCTACATGTTATTTAGAACATAGAACATTATATTGAGAATAAAAAGTTAGAATCTTTAAGGAGACAAAATTGGACAACGTTTAGAAATTGGCTAGTTAATTAGTATTGCGAGCACCATAGCAAAATTTAAGAGTTCTTTTGAAGAACTGCCAATTGAACAGAAAAAGCATAAGTTAATGTTGCATATGATTTTTCAGAAGGCTTTTGGTAAGCTGCCCAAATTCATTAGTCCGATCAATTATTTTCTGAAAAATTATGCAGCCAAGCTTTTCAATATTCTGGTTTTTTTTGTTTTTGTGCACTTGTCCCAAATTAAATATCATGAGTGCAAGCTCTGCTTGATACCTCCCAGTCTATTGTGCAATTACTGTCAAGCGCAGCTTAGTGGGAATATTAATAAGAACTCAAAAGCTGTCAAACCTCTCTTTCCTTACAGCAGTGTTTGGTCCCTACACCCAAAGATTGCAGTGATTCACTATCTTCTCAGGCCAATCAGAGATGGACAATAAATGTGAGCCTTGCCAGTAATGCCTACATCCCATGAATAAGATAAATCAAGTTTTAAAAAAGAGTGAACAGAGTCCAATAACTAATGGGATCAGCCCATATCTGCTTCTTACATATAAAAAGTATTTTTTTCTGAACTGAATAAAATAAAAAGTTCCTAAGTAATTTACAGTTTTAGTGAATACAATGGTAAGTTTGAAACATACAGATCATGCATTCAAATCAGCCTAGCAAAAATGGAAATTCATAAGCTTAGTTGATTGAATGTCCAGAAAGTGTTTGAGGCTTTTAAAGCTTTACCAACATGAAAACATAATTACATTATTAATATTTTAAACATTACAGCATGTCTTATTTTAAATACTGATAGAGAATCCAACTAAAAATGGTAAATCAAACATCTACAAATCCATCTAAGAAGGAAAGTAAAGATTTGTTCAAATGTTAGCACTGGAATATGATAAAGGATTATTATAATCAGCTTTAAATTATTTTGCCCTGGATTACTTTATTATTAATAGAATTTAATCTAAAAATAAAATTTATTGCTCACATTTTAAAGAATTTCTAACACTTAAGATTCAAAGAAAATTAAACTTAAACCCCCATAAAAGTCATGTATTACTATGAAGTAAATCAAATTACTAACACCTTGAATAAAAATTAAAGACAACAACTAAATAAGTTAAATAAATAAGTACCGCTTAAAAAAATAACATCGTCAAAGCTTTTCATCTTGCATTCGTCACAAGAAATATCAAGACAAAATACAAATGCATCTTACAATATAAAACAATAGATTTGTGCAAGATGAAAAGCCTTTTTCAGTAATACTTAGTTTCATACTACCAAATGATTATTTATTAAATAATTATACAACATTGCAACAGATAAATATAATACAATTTTCTTCCAGAAAAACTTGCACCTATCCTAATCTTAAACACAATGGTATCAAAATTTTGAAACTGGTTTATTGATTTACTAACCACTTGAAGTTTAATTTGAATGCAAGATGATTTCTTCTTCACTGCAGCTACACCAGTGGTGAAGGTCTTTCGCATGCTTGTTGCTCTTCGTAAGGTAAGCTGGGATCCTCCCTCTAGGCCAGCAATTGAACCAGATAATACCGTGACTGTTCCAGCTCTGCCCATAAATAGATTGCTAATGATCTTCCTGGAAAAATAAATTACAATTATATTGCAGTTACATAGAACTAAAAATGGCAGAGAAATAGATTATAATTCAATACCTGAACTACCATCTGCATAAAAAGTACTAAATCGATACATTGAATCAATATTTCTTGTATATTACAAATATGGTATCAAACACTTAGTAAAATTGGCTACTGCTTACTTCTGTGAATCCTGTAATAGGAAAGCAGCATTTTGGGATGCAGGGTTCTGTTTTGCATGATTCAACCAGCCAGTTGTGTCATACTCCACCCAATTAGTATTGTAATAATGTCCCAGGATGAAGTGATGAGCTTTGTTGCTTTTTAGCAAGGGGCTCTGGCCTGAGAAGCAAGGCAACAAATTCTGGTAAGCTTTTAGCAGATTGCATGCTGGATGGAGCAAAACAATCAAAACTAATTACTGAGATCAAATAGTTCTTCAATTACATAAAGCTAACTGAAACACACATTTTCAACTTAGAAAAAAGTTACACTAGAGTGGATGCTGGTCAGATTTTTACTGTCAAAAATTCAAAACTTATTTGTCCTAACACTGCTTGAAGGTCAATTATTTTATTTATGGTACTGCACCATTCTTATCACCATCATGTTGGCCATAGTAAGTAAACAGCCGTTCTAAAAGCGTATCTTCATTTCCATCAGGCTGTAGTGCTTCTTCATCCAGTAGCCAAAACAACCCTCTTGCTTCATCGGTTCTAGCCAAAGTTCGAACCTATTGGGGAAAAGTATAAAGAAATGCATTACTTCTGAAATCTGTCTTCCCAGCAACATTTCTGCTTAATTTTGTGATCTATACAAGCTTATCATTCATCTAATAGTGTTTCAGTGGAGAAATTAAATTCTAGATGAGAAAAAGCAATCTATAGCTCATTAGGAGTGATGATGAGTGCAAAGTACATTTTAATGCATCAGAGACATGTACGCACAGGCACCAGTATTTAAAAAAAATTGCATTAATGGGAATACTAATAGCACAATTGTTTTTTTTTAAATCTTGATAGCATCAGGCTTAATGGTAGCAATTGATCAATTATTTAACCACACAATTTAAGACACACTTCAATAAGCGAATGTATGTGTACTTTCCATTATTGCAAAGCAAAGCTGACTTTTGTAGAAACTCTTTGTACTTATCAGGACACTTCCCATATCTCGTATCAGATAGCGTTACAAATTGATTTTTTTTCTTAAATCACCATGCCTCAGCTTACCAGTGTCTGATGGGAGGCTTGATCTATAGCAGCTACAGAAATAGAAGAACTGGATTCTACATCATCTAATTCAAGCTCCAAGTTTTCCTAGAGAGAACAGAGGACATGTTAGTGGGCTTAATTCTGATTATAGTTACAACTCTCAACAACAATCAGTAGATTAGTGTGGATTACACAAGTTTAAAGTAATTGTTTTCAAAATTCAATCTTCTAAACTTTAAAGTTTACAGAGATTTTCACTATATAAGTCAAAGAAATGCTCAAGTCTATTTGATTGCCAAAGAATTTTGAATTCAAATTCATCGATTGTATTAATAAAATGTACAGTTTATTATTTATAGACACAGCCCACTACAGTAGTTAGTCCTGATTAATTTTGTTTGTTTACAGGAGTTGTGGCAAACAGAATACCTCTTTGTATCGATCAAGTTCCTTCAAAAATGTTCGCTCATAGAACAGCATCTGTAAACGTTCCTGTGCATAATTATGGCAGAGCTCTTCATAAGTTGCAGCCCTGTCTTGTGATGTGTTCTTTGGATTCTGAAATCCAGGGGTGTCCACTATCATTACTGAACAAACTGAATTCTGGGTGGATTTAAGCGCCCTGATATGAAAGAAAAACAATATTAGAAACATCAAACCTTGTCAATATTATTTCTGTACATTCTTTGGTTTTACATACTATAATAGCTTTGGCATTGGACAACTGATACTTTACACATGCAGATTTTTTTCAGTGGTCTTCTAAAATATGATGGACTTCCACATATTTCAGGCACAATTGATGAAAATAAAATCTACGAAGACTTTCATAACAATCAAATTATGGCATAAACCTGTACTTATCAGAACTAAACATGCATGGCACGTACTGCCTTACACCAAAAATGTTAACTTTATTCCAAAGGATATTGTGAATTTAAGCATTTTTCTATGGTCCTTTATGTATCTGTAATCTTACATTTACAGCAAGTATCAAATAAATTCAACCTTTAAACTTTATTTTTTTTTCATGTCCAAGCAGACAAATAAACAAAGACACAGAACTAAAGAAGTTGACATTAGGAGGGGTGGCCCAAGCTCTGGCTATAGACCTGAGTTTTAAGGAAGGTCTCAAACAAATGGAGGAATAGCAGCAGCAGGGCTTTGACACAGAACTCCATAACATCAGTTTCAGACATCTGAACATATTGTCTCAAAAAGGTGAAGTGAAACGAGTAAGAATAAAGTTACTCATGGCAATTTCTGTAACTACTAATAAGAAGCTGAAGGTATTATCCAATAATTATGTTAATTCTAAATGACACAAAGAAAATCAAGGTTAAACAATCGTGCATAATGTTTGGAAAAGGTCTAATACTCATTTCCCTTTACACGCAAATATTACATGCAAATGTAACAACTGAAAATAAAGTTTCACCTATTAATGAGTGAGATTAGCAGTGTAAACAGTTCTCCATATAAACTGGATGCCATTCCTTCCAGACATTCTATTGCTGTTATCTTAGGGCCTATTAAGACAAAAATAATTGAACTATTATAGTTACACAAGTTCATGCACAGTATTGTACTTTTTAAAAGTATATCCTAACTTACTAATGATTATTACAATGGATGGAAGCATCTGGGTCCACTTTAAGTTTTTAAGAAGGGTAGACATGGAATCTGAAGTAGTCAGGAGGAAAATGTTCAGTTTCCTGATGGCAAGTTAAAATTTTGGTATTAAGTTCTGGACTTTCCAGGTGGGTCAGTTTTCCAAAACTTGATAGTTGGGAACCTCTCTTTGCATTTGTTATCATGTCATGGTGTTACGACCAGACCCGGACGAGGTTCTCAAATTTATGACAGTTCCTGAGCAGATACCCAAAAATGTCATGATCAAAGGTTAGATGGGATGAACTGGCTCCCTCCTTCATTTACACACCACCTTTTTTGGTCATTATAAGGTTAATTTATAAAGGATTCCCCTCCTTGTGGATACCTCTCTCCCTGATGAAACTTGTTTATTTTGAAAGGAGTCAACTTAACCAGGCTTTGAGTTGACAAAGGAATGAGTTTGCCTGCGAGAAGAACTAATAACACAAAACACATGCACAGATGAGAAATGAGTCCAAGAAAGATGAAAGTTGAAAGAAAAAATTGTAAAAGATATGTTAAAAGTACATATAAGTGCCTCAACCCACTAGTGCCCAGGGGTACTTCAGCTCACTATCACTTTCTTCCACTAGCACAGACAAAGGTTCAACTGGCTTTTAAACCTTGTGCCTGTGTATTCTTGACAGGGAAAGACAAAACATCTCTTGCCCAGACTTCTGTCTTTTCCCCCATTATGTACATAATCTGAGATAACTCCCAGAAAATTATTGTTCAGTTAGTAGTGCATTTTCTCCCTTTTATGTCCTTCCCTTTCAAGCTTCCTTTACATCTCATTAGGTGTCACATTCTAGGATCAGAGTCTCTCCAGACAGTCACTAAATTTACATCCACAATTATTCTTTGCGCAAGTGTCCTCAAAAAATATGTTGCAATTAAGAGTTTAATAGGTTCAAACTTTAGTATTCTTCCACCATCATGGCAATGAAGAGTGTTTAATAGCCCAGACCACTAGAACTATATTTTTGGGCACAAATCTTGTTAGGTTAAAAAAAAGGATCCGTGTGTTCACAAACTGTACTTTATAAATTAGGTATGTGGGACAGGCTAGAGTTCTTTCTCAAATCTCAAGTACAAAATTTTTCATTAGTTTGGTTCCTTCATAACCAAGCTGTTTCTTTGCACAAACTCTTACAGTGCAAGAGGTGAGGCCTCACTAGGTTAAAAAGCTCATGAGAAATGTCCATCACATGTGGTCTTACTTGTAATTTAAGAATTTGAGAAGTGAAGCATGACAAGCAAGGCAGTCACACGGGCTGAGGCTATCGAACCTGGCCAAGGCAGGCAAGTGGGATTCAACTCAAAAGGTTCAGAAAAAGGTGGATTAAGCAGAAAGGAAGGAATCCAACATGAAAGGATGTGATTGCCTGGCTCACTAGAAGGATGCTGTGTGACTGGAGGGATAGAGGGAGGCAATTGGGATGCAGAATCACAATGATAGGGGTAAAGGGGCAAAGAGGAATGGCAGTGGCATATTCAGGGTGGGGAACTAAGTTACACAGCAAAGGGAAAAGGAGCAAAGGACAGTGTAAGGCTAAACTAGACATTAGGATCTAGCTGGTAATGGAATCAGACGAAGAGAGGAAATATTAAGGAAGATAAGTCATCAGGAGACTGAAAAAAGACAGGAACACCAAAGGAAATCCTTTGGCTTTAAACTTTATGTCATCATTGTCTACATGAATAGTACCAGAAGACTGGAGATAAGCAAATGTTGTTTCTTTGTTCAAAAAGGGGAGTAGAGACAACCCTGGTAGTTATAAACCAGTGAGCCTTGCTTCAGTTGTGGGTAAAGTGTTGGAAAAGGTTATGAGAGTTAGGATTTATAATCATCTCAATAGGAATAAGTTGATTAGGGATAGTCAACACAGTTTCGTGAAGGATAGGTCAAGCCTCACAAAACTTATTGAGTCCTTTGAGAAGGTGACCAAACGGGTGGATGAGGGTAAGGCCGTTGATGTGGTGTATATGGATTTTTTAAAAAAGTTTTTTTATTAGATTAGATTAGATTCCCTACAGAATGGAAATAGGCCCTTTGGCCAAACTACTCCACACTGACTCTCTGAAGAGTAACCCACCCAGACCCATTCCCCCTAGCTAATGCACCTAACTCTACTGGCAATTTAGCATGATCAATTCACCTAACCTGCACATCTTTGGACTGTAGGAGGAAACCGGTGCACCCGGTGGAAACCCACACAGACACGGGGAGAATGTGCAAACTCCACACAGACAGTCGCCCGAGGCTGGAATCGAACCCGGGTCCCTGGCACTGAGGCAGCAATGCTAACTATTGAACGATCTTGCCACCCCTTCATTAAGGCGTTTAATAAGGCTCCCTATGGTAGGCTACTGCACAAAATAGAGGCATGGGATTGAGGATGATTAAGTGGTTTGGATCAGAAACTGGCTAGCTGAAAGAGAGGGTGGTGGTTGATGGGAAATGTTGATCTTGGAGTTCAATTACTAGTGGGGTTCTGCAAGAATGTGTTTTGGGTCCACTGTTGTTTGTTATTTTTATCAACGACCTGGAGGAGGGTGTAGAAAGATGGGTTAGTAAATTTGCAGATGGCACGAAGGTCAGTACAGTTATGGATAGTGCTGAAGTACGTTGTAGGTTACAGAGGGACATAGATAAGCTGCAGAGCTGGGCAGAGAGGTGGCAAATGGAGTTTAATGCAGTAAAGTGTGAGGTGATTCACTTTGGAAGGAGTAACAGGAATGCAGAGAACTGGGTGAATGGTAAGGTTCTTGGTAGCGGAGATGAACAGAGATATCTCCGTGTCCATGTACATAAATCCGTCAAAGTTGCCACGCAGGTTAGAAGGACTGTTAAGAAGGCATACGATGTGTTAGCTTTTATTAGTAGAGGGATCGTGTTTCGGAACCATGACATCATGCTGCAGCTGTAGAAATCTCAGTTGCGGCTGCACTTTGAGTATTGTGCACAGTTTTGGTCACTGCATTACATGAAGGATGTGGAAGCTTTGGGAAGGATTCAGAGGAGATTTACCAGGATGTTGCCTGGTATGGAGGGGGGGGGGGGGGGAAGGTCTTTGAGGAAAGGTTGAGGGACTGGAGGTTGTTTTCATTAGAGTGAAGAAGGTTGAGTGCGATTTAATTGAGACGTACAAGATAATCAGAGTATTAGATCAGGTGGACAGTGAGAGCCTTTTTGCAAGGATGGTGATGGCTAGCATGCGGGGACATAGCTTCAAATTGAGGGGTGATAGATATAGAACAGATATCAGAGGTAGTTTCTTTACTCTGAGTAATAGGGGAATGGAACGCACTGCCTGCAACAGTTGTAGACTAGCCAACTTTACAGGCATTTAAATGGTCATTGGATAGGTATATGGACGAGAATGGAATAGTGTAGGTAGGATGGGCTTCAGATTGGTTTCTCAGGACAGCGCAACATCAAGGGCTGAAGGGCCTATACTATGCTGTAGTATTCTATGTTCTATGAACGGAGTAGGTCAGCTCGAGTGATGGGGAGAAATCATAGTCAAGAGGGATGGGTAGAAAATGAACAAATCAAATGAAAAAATTATAACCACCATCTCAAATAAAGGTCTTGCAGAAATTGTATAGTATAAAAGATATGGGCATTGACATATGTTTGCACATGTTCCTACACACCTAATCAAAGGAACTGAAGGAAAAACTGAAGTACTATTGCGTGTGAACACTCAGTTAAAGTCTGCTCACTGAAAGGAAGCACTTGCTGCAGAATAAAGGCAAAAAGCTTCATCAATTCCTAATACCAACATCCCAACCATGTCCTGTGATTCATTTAATTCTGAAGGTTACCAAAGTCTCACCAACAATTGTGATGTGGGAAAAGAGGGGGTTATTCCTTTGCAGCCATACAGGAGCATTCAGAGGTCCACACTTGTGGAAGTTCAGGATATAGGGATGAAATAGACCATAGAATTCCAGTGTTGCAGGACCGTATTGCAGCAAGTTAAAGGGCCACCAAGAGTCAGATTGAGCTTATTGCATGCATGCAAAGCAATGTAAAGATCAATACTTATAAAGATCTTGACAGAATGAGGAAGTGGAAAACCAGATATGGGCCATGGCAACTCTCACTTATGTAGAGGTTCCGGAGGAAAGATTTTCACCTAAAATACAAATAGCCTGTTAAAGACCTGACTATGTCAAGATCTCAAATAGCAAATAAGGAATTTATTCATGATATTTTATCACAGATCAGTGCAGCCACCCAGTTGCTTGAAGCAAGAGAAGGAGAAGCAATGCGCAGCACGGATCAGAGACAAAGCTCAAGAGACTGCAGAGGTGGCTAAACACGCAGCATCTAAAGAGGAAAGTACAGTCTTAGTGCCATCGAGCAGTGAATAGACAGAGAGAGTGGCATTGCAACAACTATTTGCAGATGAGTGAAAGGCAGTGCTGGAAAAGTCTTTGCTTGACTAGGGTCCCACTCGCCTATATTTGCCACCACCTACAGGCAGATCTGTAAATGGACAGTTTAGGAGGCAGTGCTAAAGGTCTCAGTGTCATTGAAATTCCTAGCCATTCTACAATTCTGCACATCAGCCAGAAATGAAAGGTTTTTAAAACAAAATCGATTGCGTCATTAGTTAATACTAAAAAAAGGTTTTCTTTAGTTTGGTATAATACCTTTCAGGAGAAAGTGAGGACTGCAGATGCTGGAGCTCAGAATTGAGAGTGTAGTGCTGGAATAGCACAGCAGGTCAGGCAGCATCCGAGGAGCAGAAGAATTGACGTTTGGGGCATAAGCCCTTCATTAGGAACGAGGCTTGTGTGTTGGGGCTGAGAGGTAAATGGGAGGGGTGGGGGGGTTGGGGGTAAGGTAGCTGGGAGAGTGATAGGTGGATGAAGGTGAGGAAGAAGGTGATAGATCAGAGGTGGGAGTGATGGACGGGTCTGGAGGGGGGGTGCCGTGTTGGATATGGAAGGATCCCTTGGGATCTTGGATGGAGGTGAAGGGAGTAGTGTGGACGCAGGTTTTGCACTTCCTGCAGTGGCAGGGAAAGGTGCCAGGAATGGGGTGCAGGCTGGTGGGGAAGGGGGGGCGGACCGGATGAGGGAGTTGTGGAGGAAATGGTCTTTTCGGAACACTGATGGGGTGAGGAGGGAAATATCTCTCTTTTGGTGGGGTCCGTTTAGAGGTGGCAGAAGTGGTGGAGGATAATGCGTTGTATGCGGAGATTGGTAGGGTGGAAGGTGAGGATCGGGGGATCTAATCTTGTTGCGGTGGGAGGGGTGTGGTTAAAGGGCAGTGGTATGTGAAGTGGAGAAGATGCGCTGGTGGGCAATGTCAACCACATGGAAAGGAGAGTTGAGATCGTGGAAGGAGGCGGACATCTGGACTTTTGAGGTGGAATTGGTCATCCTGGGAACAGATGCGGCGGAGGTGGAGGAATTGGGAAAAAGGCATGGTGTACAGGAGGTAGGGTGGGAGGAGGTGTAGTCTAGATAATTGTGGGAGTCAGTGGGCTTGTAGTATACGTCTGTGGTTAGTTAGTCGCCAGAGAACAGGGATGAAACTCAACAGTTCCAAATAGAGTCATAAAGATGCATAGCTGGTTTTCTTCCTATCAGAAGAATGTTGTAAAACTTGAAAAAGGTTCAGAAAAAAGTGAAAGATGTTGCCAGGTTTGGAGGATTTGAGCTATAAGGAGAGGCTGAATAGGCTGGGGCTTTTTTCCCTGGAGCATCGGAGGCTGAGGGGTGATCTTATAGAGATATATAAAATCATGAAGGGTATGGATAGGTTAAATAGACAAGGTCTTTTCCCTCCAGAACTAGAGGACATAGGCTTAGGGCGAGAGGGGAAAGATATAAAAGTGACTTCAGGGGCAACATTTTCACAAAATTTAATTGGAAGGAGCTCCTGATCAACCAGCACTGAATGAGATAATCAGCGTTATAATTTAGCAGCGAAGTCAAGGGAAGCAATGATGAGGTGATATTGAATGCCTTTGGGGTACATATTAAAACTAGGGCTCCCCTTTCAGCTAAGTAACCACGAGGCACCATTTCGATGCAAAATAGGAGGAGATACATTGTTGGAGGACAATAGACGTAATTGTGCGCAAGTCAGAAAATAAGCAATGTCAATTGATTCTCTGAACATGATTAGATAGATTTAAATAGAACCAGATGAAAACAGTTCCACCTAGCTAGGTGACAGTGGAGAGAGAGGTTGGAGATAGTTTAATTAACGATATCAAAGGTTCCAGGTAAATTAGGGAGGATGAGCAAGGAAAGCTTACTTTTGTCACAATCACACAGGATGCCATTTGTGACTTTGATAAGAGCTGTTTCATGGTGAAAACCTGTTTAGAGTCATTCAAACATGAGATTCCAGCAAAGATGAGCATAAATTTGAGACACCACCACCTTCATTTCTTGAGAACACAAAGATTGATGGCAGGATGTAATTTGCAAGGACAGTGAGATTGGATTGTTCTTTTAGAAGAGGGGTCATGATATTAATAAATTTAAATGAACAAAGGACAAAACTAGAAGATAAATTGTTAATAATATTAACTAACATGGAAAGCGGGAGGAAGTAGTTGGGCGATCAGCAGTTTAGTGAAAATAAGGTCAGGGGAGCAAAAGTGGGTTGCACTGACTAAACTTGCTTCTGAGAGCACAACAAATAGTAAGAGAGAACTCAGAAGATAGAGAATAGTGGGTGAGGGCAGCTCCCAAGGAGGTTTAGTATGGTGGACTGGAGGGAGGGATGCAGCAGAGGCAGTTAATTGAACAGTCTCAATCTTAATAACAATATAGTTGATGACCTCTTACAAACATTTGAAAGTAAGGATAGTGGGGACAAGTAAAGCTGGGGTTATTTTTACTTTCCAGGATCATCCTTGAATAGAGAACAATTTGAGCAGATCAGATTAGAATCAGACAGTGTTTTACATGGACCAACCAAATCTGGTGGTGGTTGGCTAGACTGGTTGCCTTGTACTTAAAGATACAGAGATCAATCCTCTTCAGGGGGATAGCCAGAGTGGCAATAGTCATTTTATTGGGGACTAATTTAGAGTTAGCAAATCAGTATTATTTATTTTGGTAAATTATCCATATTAATGAATAGTTAATCATCAGAGGTGCTATCTTACTAGTTTCTAATTTAATTTAATAATTTAACCTTACTAGTTAAATCTGTGATGATGCTGTCACTTTAAAAAGGTTATTTTGTCCTTGAGTTTCTTTTTCCCTTCAAGAGAGGTCATAAAGGCAGAGATACCAAAATGTCTCGAACGGTCTACTTTAACAATGGCAGGGGAGTGGTCAGTTCCCCCAGTTCAGGTTTTTTCTAGTTTGGTTTAGTTGTAGCTGCTGTAATGCAATAAGGTTCCATGCTTCAGCAGATAATCCCTGGCTGACCTTTCTCTCTGAAATCTCTCCTGTCTGTAAGAATCTGTGTTTGAATTTACCTTTTGCCAAGGGATGTGTTTATGAGATATTATGGGAATTGGCACAGTTCCTTAGTCAAGTTGTTGTATTGCGTCGGTTAAGTTTTCCAACAGCTATATTATTCTAAATTCAGCTTTCTTATATTCATGTTTCAATTGTAGTGTTTAAATAAATTCTGTTTTTCTTAAAGCCAAGTGGTTTGACCAGCTGCACACACCTGGAATATCCACTTCGTATCTGCCTTTAAAATAAGAAAGGTCTAGACTACCTTCTTAAAATACTTTGAGGGGATCTGGCCTGGTCAAAAACACATTAAATTGAACTTACTGAGTTAAACTAGACATTAGTTGAAATGTATCAACAAATTCTGATGATAACCTGGCCAATATTATGGAGATTGACAAGTTAATTGACAGAGACCATCATAATTAGATTATTTATTAGTTGTGGTACTTTGCTGCATTCAAATTGGTTGCAACATTTCTAAGTATTTTTTTTTCTTTTTTTTTCTTCTCAGAGCTCTCTGGATGTCGGGCAGCTGGTACCTGTCAAGTATTATCTGTTGATTGTAAAATGTCTATATAATTAAGTTCCATACTTTCCTTCATTTATGTTCAACTAAGACCAACCACAAATGGCACAACAAAAATAAATGTTTGGTGCTATGTAACAATACTACATTGGTTTGGGTATATTCATATTTGGTCAATCACTAAAAACAAATTTTACCAGGTATACAAGTTAAATAAAAGATGCATAAAAATTTCATTTAAAAGAAAACACAACATTTCTCGATATTATCTGATAAACCATTTACAATAAGCAGCATTGGTCAATATATGGTATGCCTTTTACCTGACCCATCGCCCTGTCCACATTCATCTGGCCCTTGACGGAAGGAAGTTGATCTCTGAAGTGCACCTTTTGGCTGGTGCTTAAAAAGTGCAGAGGACAATTCTTCCAAGTTACAACCCAGCAGATAGGCTGCTTTTTGACCCCATTCATGTCTGGCAAACTGTCTTCTCCCAGCTTGAATTTGTAACAAAAAAGATCAATTTAGTTAGCATATTCAAATCACTTTAAATGTAAATATACCTATACATTTAATATGGAAAAAACTACTAAATTGAATAGAATGACAAAATGGACATTAACAGTTTGGTCATGTCTAGTTATAAGGAACAGACAGTTAATACTAAGATCTAACTCTACTTTATTTCATCCTTCCAGTCAGTATATTTATTCTATACATATTATTTATAGCAGGATGGGAATAGATTGACTGAGTTCCCTTTCTATATTATTTCAAGTCAATTCAGATTTGGATACTCTTTCATAGGTACTTAACTACATTACACAGAAAATGCCACATTGTCTAAGGCTAAAAAGGAAAACTATTATCAGAATTTTACTCCAATTTCATACATCTAAATTTAAAACTGTGCTATACAGAGGCCAACTTAAACAGCAAGATCTATGATAGTTTATTCCAGGTGAATAAAACACACACACACACACTCATATGTGGAAAACACTAGGCGCATAAATTCAACAATAAAAGAATACGACTGAATAAAATAAAAGCAAGCAGTGTTTGTTATTGCTTCAAGTCATTCATTGAGGTGCTTTTTCCCCTGACTTGTCCCTTTTCTCTGAAGAACCAAAAGGTGGAGATAGTAGTTAAAATATGACTGGATTGAATTCTACTGTTCAGACTATATACTGTTCTTTTGCTATGACAACTGATGGTCCATGGTGGGTTTCTTTGTTGAGCACATGGATAAGACTTCAGATTTATCTAAATTGCATTGAAAACTGTTTCAATACCATTCATGCAGGCCATCTTTTTATACAATATTTTGCATTTCACGTCCCAAGGTTTTACTCTTCTACATATATTGTACGCCTTATTTTGTACCATCCGTGCTACCTCTTAACATCAAAAGGCCTTCTCTTGTTTCGTATTAACTGTTATGGTTTCAGTGGATACTATTAACAGTTTTAATTTATTTTGAATCTGAAACTTCAAGTATTTACTAAAGGAATGAAGCTATAAGATTCTTGGTTTGAACATCGGAATTCTACTGTAAAAATCAAAAGAACATGAACTATAGGCTATCTTAAATATTCAGTTATGCCAAAATTAAAATGCAATGAATTCTTACTCAAACTCAAAGGGCTGAATTCCACTTTATTTCTACATTTATTTGCCTTGTACTGTAAAATTCTCAAGTCAGATACTTATCAAAAAATGGAAGATTAACGCGCTAGTGTCTCATATACAAACTGGAAATTTCTGGGTGTTTGTTTGCTTCCGGCAAGGCACTCATTTCAAATCTCCTCCAGCCATCCTAAGATTGTAAATTACTCTAGAATAGTCTTTAATTGTGAAATTTGACATCTAAAACTTTATCCCCCCCTCACAATTTGGCTATACCAAAAGCTCAATTCATTGTTACTAAAGAATTTTCAACTTCTTAAGCCAATAGCCAACTTTTTAAACAAATTTGTTGTAAGAGATGCTTCCTATACTCCAGTTTGTTCTAAACTTCCAAATTAAGTAGCTTGAGCAGAGAACTATGCCTACAATCTAGACTCCTCTATATTTATGCTTATGTTGACCCTACTATTCTCTTGTTCATTTTCCAGAAGCTGATCACACACTTACTTGCTGGAACCTTTTCTGTTACCAGAACGATGACCTTAATTCTTAAATCAAAAACACCACACAAAATATCAGTTTTTTCTTTCCCAGAATCACATAGACCATTACATTTTAATTTAATCTGCACAAGTTTTGTTCAATTAATAGGAAAGGATCTCAACAAGGAGTCAGAAGTCACTCTATTCAGATCTCCACCTCTCCTTCCCAAAAAATAACTGCTCTAACAACTACCAACTGCCATTTATTCCTTAACCAAGTACTCGTCATCCTGGAATTTTATTGCTTTGAACCTTCCTGCAAACATTTACCAAATTGTTTTTAATGGATGTCTTGGTACACAACATAGGAAATGCCATAATCCACTTAAAATTTCAGTTCCTCAAAAATGGTGGAGAATCAAGCAGTATCTTCCTCGAATGAAGTATAAACAGCAAATACTAAACGTGCTCAGGAGATCAATCAGCATCTTTGGAGAGGAAAGTGCTCTCCTATCTACCGGTTGCTGCCTCAATTGCTGAATATTTTCAGCATCTGCTGCTTATACTTCAGATTTCCACCAACTGGAGCATTTCACGTTTTCCAAAACTAAATGCTAGGCAGCAAATTTACTTAAGCTCATAAATTTCATAATTTTACCTTTACCCACTAGCATTATTAGGTCAATGCTGAAGTTGGTACAAACTCCAGGAAAGAAGCTTAAATCATTTGGCATCATTGCCTCTTATCTAATCCGAGCCTTCTCACATATTAAAATTTTAACTTTTGGTCTAAGCACACAAAAAAAAGTCCTAATACTGCAGTTTTGCCATCAATTTTTTATTATACACTGATGTTACCAAAAATTAAAACTAATTTAATGCACTGCTCTTTTAAATACAAAAGTGTTTGCCAAATAAAGTATCCTTTATAAATGACAAAAGGCATCATATAGACTTATTTTAAAAAATGTCATGGTAAGCTCAAAGAGCTAGGCTCAAAGAAAACTTTGCAAAACTACAGTGCTGTAGAAATGCTAAGTTAATCACAAATGGACTTGCCTCCATTGCAGGCATGGTTCATTGTCAAGACCATTTCCTACAATGGAAAAAAAATCCATGATGAAATTAAGTTTTGAATGTCCATGAAAATGATTATACTTCATACATGACTCAACAATTTAATACAAAGATAGAATAAATGCTAAATACTTTCTACTTGTACATTATATGTTGCTAATCACCTGGTATGTGTGCCTTGGATCCACAATTGCACACCCAATAATTATACCTATCCAGAATACAATGCTGAACTAATTCTGGAAGGTCCTCCATTTATGAAAGACCAAACTGGCCTTCCTCTCTATTTCTTTTACGATAAGTGGAAGCATTTCAAGAAAAGGAATAAAACGATACAAAAGCTTCGCTGGCATGTTGTAGAGCATCTGACTAAAGGTGCTATTTAGTCTTGGCTCATAAACTAGAACGGTCTCATTTTGAACTATAGTGAATTTGACCAATTTTCAGGTTAACTTTATTTCTGAAATATCATATCAGTTAAATTGATATTGGATTCACTGGCAGTGCCAATATCATACTCCAGTGGAGTATATTTGCCACATGATTATCTTCTAGGAAATTCTAAGCTCGTTAGTGGGCGGCATGGTGGCCCAGCAGTTAGCACTGCTGCCTCACAGCGCCAGAGACCCGGGTTCAATTCCCGCCTCAGGCGACTGACTGTGTGGAGTTTGCACGTTCTCCCCGTGTCTTCGTGGGTTTCCTCCGGGTGATCCGGTTTCCTCCCACAGTCCAAAGATGTGCACGTCAGTGAATTGGCCATACTAAATTGTCCATAGTGTTAAGTAAGGGGTAAATGTAGGAGTATGGGTGGGTTGCGCTTCGGCAGGTCGGTGTGGACTTGTTGGGCCGAAGGGCCTGTTTCCACACTGTAATCTAATCTAATCAAACTCTCACACCTTTATTGATTCATGAAGGTACTTGATGAACTAGAAGAAAATTTCTGGCTAAGCAATTCATTCCTCTCTGAATTGAGAGAATAAAAATTGGTGTTAACAACACTCAAACTGCCTTTACCATAAAGGGGGCTGACGACTGCTAAAAATACATTAAATTACAAGAGACAATATATTATGCAGATAGGAGAGGAAGGAACATTAACCAATTAAATAAATGGGCCATAATATGGCAGATGTGGCCAAGCATGAAGTTTGCAAGTTCAAGATTGGTGCATTTTTCTCTTGTAAAAATCTAGCACCCATACAGAAGTGAAAAGATTTGTGAGTACAAGCACATAAATCATTTCAAGTTGGACAACAGTTCTAAAATCAATAAAAATGAAGAATGGAATATTGGTTTTAAGTTAAATGAGTGGGATTGCAAAGGGAAATCATGCTTCAGATTACACACTGGGATATTCCAAACTATGGGCCAAAACCTCAAATGTAGCAATGGCTGCAGTGGAATTCAAACTGAGTGCTAACAGCTGCCAGGCCCCTTTACAACTTCGTGGGGTTCTTTTCTAATGGTGGGCATGGCCCAGTGCATGTTCACTGCAGTTTAAACACATTCCATCATACTCAATCTTAAAAATGTTAATATTAGGCCTAGGCCATTTAAGAGGGAAATCAGTAAGCAGAAATCAATAAAGTGGAATTTAAATACAATTGGTAAAAATCTGAAACTGAAAGTTAGTCTCAGTAGCAACCATTGTAACTACCAGCGATCATTATAATTACCCATCTGGTTCACTAATGTCTTTGAGGAAATCTGACATTTTCACCTGGTCTGGCTCACTTGTGACTCTGGACCCATTGCAATGGGGATGACTCTTAACTGCCCACTAAAATGGCTTGGTAAGACATTAATTTTGGGGCAATTAGGGACAGACAACAAATGTATTTGGCACGCATCCATGAAAGAACACATTTTTAAAAAGTACTTTCATTCAAAGTGCAACGGAAATCTGGCATTATTGCCAAAAAAAAGGTTGTTCAGAAAACTGGAGCTTTCAACTCTAATCTTATACATGCTGGATAAATGCATCAAAGGATTTGAAGCCACGTCAGCTAATTGGAATAAAACAAAGAACTGCGGATGCTTGAAATCTTAAAAACAAATTGCTGGAGAAATTCAGCAGTTCTGGCAGCACCTGTGGAAGAGAACAGAGTTAATGTTTCAAGTCCTGCGATCTTTCTTCAGAGCAAAGAATACTTTGAAGAAGGGTCACTCGACTCAATGTTAATTCTGCTTTTTCTTCACAGATGCTGCCATACCTGCTGAATTTCTCCAGCAATTTTTGTTTCAACTAACTGGAGTTGAGCTAAAGACCAGCATGGCCTACTATAGTCCAGATCTGCTCCAACATCAAACTTCACCTTCAGAAGAGCCAAAGTTACAAAACCAATGGGAAAAATGGGGAATGAAATACTGTTTGGCTCTATTTATCATATACTTTTTTTCTGGTAATAGAAGTACAGGATAAAATGATGGTTTGTCCCAAATGATTTAACTGCAACTGGCAATTTGCATTAAGTATTTGAAAATCTACATGTGCAATAAAATGAAATTAAATGACTATATGCATTAGTATAGCTTCACAGAA
Source organism: Chiloscyllium plagiosum (assembly GCF_037043375.1). Taxonomy (NCBI): domain Eukaryota; kingdom Metazoa; phylum Chordata; class Chondrichthyes; order Orectolobiformes; family Hemiscylliidae; genus Chiloscyllium; species Chiloscyllium plagiosum. The sequence continues at coordinate 23,383,867 of NW_028270169.1, read as the reverse complement.
TACATTGGATGAATGACTGTTGACATTTCAAAATTAAAGGAAATGGAATAAAAAAGCCCAATCATTAGCTCAATGAAGGCCTACTCCATGTAGGAAACGTATATTTACAAGAAAAAAGTAGCTTTGCAGAGAATATAGAATATAGATGAACATTTTACCTTCATCACCATCTGTGTTGTAATGGAACGGCATGCAACATGCAAACAAAACAAAGTGTTAGAAGGCAATTTTAATATTCATCAGTTAAAAAAAACCATCGCACCGCAAAACAAGCAGATAATTGTTAGTCACTTAGACTAACAATCCATGCTTACAACAATTAGTTCAAAAAAGTACATGTGAGCCATTCAAAATAAACGTATTATGTCAACTATTTCAGATTTAACTGTCTGTTAACCTAGAATGCAAACTCTAATCACTTATTTACCCAGTAGCACATACATCATTTCAGGATTGCACAGTAAATGGTACTGTTGCTTAATCATAATTGATTTGAAAACATGGTTTCAAGATTTGCCACATACTACGTGAACAGTGTTACTAAGGACTACATCTGTTGACACTAACTATTGTGTAAAATAGTTTTAAGAAGCTTTAAAAACCACAATTAATTAATATAAATGTAAGATCAAAACATTAAAATTGTTACATAGACGTTCAGAACTACTGTAGAATCAAAGTTTCATCAAATTATATTAAAGAAATTATTTGTTTTTGCATTGTGTTAAAGCTGTGAACTTATTGCACATTAAATGCTACATGCTGAATTTACAGAGGTAAATACATCATCTGGCTCACTAAACAACTGTAATTTGTATTGACACTATCAGAAAAGTTTGGTGTGGGAGTGCAAAAATATCGGTACACATCTCCAGTGTCAGTTTTTAACATGTTGTAATTTCAGACAGGAAAGTCTTTTTTCTTAAAAAAATTGAGCAAGTATCTGCTTAGATTTCTACGTGCGAAGGAAGTTTAACAAAACACTCAAGGTGATAAGCTGTCAAACTGAAGCAGTTACAATGCAGGAGAGGAACAGAGTTTTAGGTGGTGTGTTTTGTTTGAGAGAAGAAAGAATAAAACTCTACACTAGTTTTGAACATTCCTCTTTTGTACATAAATTTAAATGAGCATTACATGAAAACTCTTAAATAACACTTACAGTGCCATCTTGTGGATGAGTTACAAATTGACATGGCAGCATTAAGTAAGGCTTGAATACACACAATAGCTGCTTCGGTTTAGTACCAGAAGTCAAGCAATTCTGAAAGACTATAAGAAATTAAGTAATCTTTTATCTATGATACTTGCTTTGAACCTCAACTGTGTGTTTTTGGTTGTAAATAAATGAAATTTCAGCTCAAAAACTTTCCAGCAGCATATCAAAGTGTGTTAAGGACTAAGGGCTACTTGTTTCCTCCCAAGGTTGGGACACAGCACTAGCTGAATAGGAACAGAAGTAAGTCATTTTGCAGCCCCTACCCTATACCTCCCAACCCAATTAAATCACCATGATCTCACTGAATGATGTACGATTCAAATTCCTTTCCCTCACATTCCTTATTCAGCACCTAAGAACTAAGCACCATATTTATAGCCAAGCCAACAGGTAAGGGGATTTAACAATAAACTGACTTCAACTTTTAAACAATAGAAAATGATACAACCAATCATCTATGATGAAAATAACAAGAGCACAAAATATCCATGTCTGAAATATTCACATGGCACTGCAATCATAGGATAAAATGTAATAAGATTAATGTTATTTACACCAATAAGACTTTCAAATTTGACATAACCTAAATTATCATACATGCCTTTAACAATAAACCATTTGATCTTTTTAACACCCATGGAGCAATTAAATATGATGCCAAAGAGCAGTTGTAATAGAATATAGAAGAATTACAATTATTTATTGCTTGGAAGGTGCAAGTCCAGGTGAGGTAGAGAAACAGAAAGGCCTTGAGGTAGAATACAACAATCACTAAACGTTATGCCACAGATTAGCAAAAGCAGAACAAGTACAAGACTTTATTGCTAGTAGGATAGAATTGAAGAAAAGCAGGCAATTTGTACTAAATCTTGATTAGACAGTATTTAAACTGCAAGTAATTCTCGTCAACCTATTATTTAAAAAAAGGATTTAAAGGCGCTAGAGAGGTTGCTCCCCACAAGATGGAACATTCTGTTTTTGTGTACTCTTACCAAACTTTTCTTTATCTTGAATACTTCTATTTGGTCAAGAATCAAGAAAACTAGTCTGGAAACACTTTCCTAATATATTTACCAATATATTTTTTGGTTTCATTCTCTTAAATCTACTTTGCACCCTCTCTATCGCCTTAAGTCCTTTTTAAACAAAATATCGAACCAAGTTACATGCAGTATAAATAAAGTCCAATCAAGATTTAAGGTAAATTTCTTGCTTTTCTTCAATCCTATCCTTCTAGAAATAAAGTCCAGTAGTTGTTCTGCTTTTGCTAACCTGTGGTACAACATTCAGTGATTTGTGCATTGCTACTCCAAGGTGTCTCTGTTCCTCTAGACTTGCACCATCCAAGCAATAAATAACTTTGCTATGCTTCTTACCACAATATCCCGTATTTAACGTTTGTGTCTAAAAACAGAAGTGGACAAATTTAGGCTTGACAGCACCAAGGTCATGAGAAATCTGTAGAACTTAACTTGCATAACACAAAATTGCCAATTTGCACCTACATTTTGCATTCAGGTCTGACAACTGGCATGGGTCAACATTCTACACAGCAAGTAGGCTTATGCATATCCAATGTGGGCAGGCCCACCTGAACATTGCTCCAATCAAGCACTGGGCATGTCCCACATTTTCAACTGTTGGCTGCCAGTTTTCAAATGTATTAGAAAGGGCAGCTAGGAGTTGAATTTCTCTACCTTAGTCTCTGATTTTACTGGATAATAAAAGAAATGCGGTAAGCATTAAAATATTAGTATTTGCAAAATCTTGAGCAGCAAGAAATAAATTCAGTCAATTCACAAAAAAACACAAAATATAATGAATTTTTCCAATCTACAGTTTGTAAGCAACTATAAAATTGCATTTTAAACATAATGCAATGGACATTCTCTCATTTGTTGCCATCCCTTCGGTGAAAGAATTGCAAAATCTCTTGACTAAAATGTCATTCATTTTACCTGGGATTCCATGATTCTTCTACCAAAGCTATAGCAGGGAAGTGGAACAACCCAGAGGAAATTCACCACCACTGTACTTAAAGTCAAGTAGATGCAGTGATTTCACAAAAGCTATACATTGGTTTATGTAACAAACAACAGGTATGATACATATAAAGTAACGCCTATATAGTTATGCTCATGAAAATCCTGCCAAATAAAATTGAGATCCATGTTATTGGATTGTTCCTAAATTCAGCGTATTACCTTTAGTGGCTCCTGCTGCCCCCAAGTGGTAGATAGCACCCAAGATATGCCAGAAAGCTTTCTGTTCATCAACCGAAATACCAAGCACTTTCATAGCAGCTTGAAGTTTATTAAACTGTTGAGCTGCCTTTTGCTTCTCTTCAGGCTACAAAAGCAATTGAAACAAAACCATATTTGACAATGAAATACATACAGACAAAACACATATGTATACACAAATTCACTACTACATTGTTTCAGCTTATACACTAGCAAAAACATTTGTTTGCTCTGTTTTGAAGCACACTAGCATCCTGATATGTCTTACCACATGAAGGAAACAGAGCTGATTACTTACTATCCCTTCAACTGCTACCATTTGACAACAGAGTTTTTCAAAATGGATAAACAAATTAAATGGTATTAACCCACAGCCAGCATTCTGGGCATGAACAAAACTTAAGCGGCTTTGTTGTTGAGCAGAGGTGGAGAATGTCTGAGGTAAGGAAACTTACTGCAACATAAGAAAACAGCTTTATCCCCACATCATACTTTAATAAACTGTAAACACAAAAGAAATTTAGTCTTTAACTTTACTTGATAACAGGTTAACTTGGCAAGTTGTTTCATACTTACATATTCAATCTGATAAGGTTAAATAAACACTGCGTAAATCACGAAAAGGTTGACATAACGTCAACACACAAAATGAAAATGAAATATTTTAAGACTGAGATATGCTTTTGCTTTGGAACAACCTTCAAGACATCAACTCAGATATTCTGATGGCCAAAGAGCAGTTGCAGCAGACTAAGCTGGAGTTGTAAGCTCAAACCTGCAATCCAGCCAACTCCACATTACTTGTCTGTAAAACTGAATTTCCAGATGGGTAATTTCCCTGCATCTGGAATCCACCATTAGGATAATTTGGAGGCTCTGATTCACTTAACATCTCCTGGGTAGCAATTAATGTTAAGTTGGTTAAAAACCTACAATAACTCCTAAAGTAATAAATTGACACTGCCCCCACCCCCAAACTCAATTGTCATTCCAAAGTACACCTTAACCACAAGCTCTTACACACCCTGAGCTCCTAATAGCACACCCACTGACACCCCCTTAGAATGGATACACCTCATCTCTGATCACATCCTTATCTGACATCTCAATTCCAGATGGACTAGAGAACTCCCTGGCCAGATCCAACACTCCTAGCTTATCCTAAGTACTTGTTCACTAACTGACATGCTGACATTCTATCCATCTGGCATCCTAGCCCATACTTACATTACATATTTACCCTTTCACAGTTTATGCTGCCAGACATTTAAATCAGAGTCTAGAAATTGTAACACGGTCAGCCAGGTGGACCTCATAGCAGTTCCCTGAGTGGGGTTGTTAATCTGGTCCAATCAGTGAGCCCTGGCTGATAGATATAAACAGGATCACTGCTGTCACCCTGGGCGGGTACCGGGGCGGGCTGTCCTAGAGGTGGTCAAAAGGTGTGTCAGGGCGGACCGAGAACTGGAAGGGGCATGGGGTGGACCGAGAACCGGAAGGTGGGTAGGGGCGGGCTGCCTTAGAGTGGTCGGAAGGTGGGAGGGGCGGGGGCTTGTTGGGTCTGTATTGTCTGCACTTTTGTATGTAACGGTATTGTCTAATGTACAAATGTCATTGTCACTGTCTTGTCATATGTGGAACTGGGATTTGAGGTTTGTCCTCCTCTCCCTGTAAAATGGTTGAATGGTAGGGTTCGGGGCCTAGCTTTGCTGCTCCTCTCCCTTGTAAAACTGCTGTCTTTTGTGTACAGCTGTCAATGTTTTTTGTAAACTGTTTTGTAATTTGTTTAATAAAATATAAACAGGATCACCTGCTCCTGGGCCTGGCCAAACTGGCCATTAACAGGTCCAGGCAGCGGGCCGTGGAGAGGGTCGTTAGGGCCGACTGCCTGCCCCTCTTCCGCAGTTACGTTAGAGCCCGGGTGTCCTTGGAGAAGGAGCACGCGGTGTCCACCAACACCCTGGAGTTGTTCAGGGAGAGGTGGGCGCCGCAGGGAGTGGAGTGCATCATTTCTCCCTCCAATTCTATTTTGATTTAGTCCCTACCCTCCCCTTCACTGTTTTGATCACACAGCACTGTCCTTTGATGTGAAGGGCAGTGTTTGTCACTGGCCACCCGGGTGTTTTCCTATCTTCCTGGTGGTGGAAATTGAATAAAGATTGGTGCACTTTGTGTCTTTCACTGTGTCTCCCACCTGCACACACACACCATGGGTGCTGGGGATAAAATAAGCACTACCGCACTTAGGTGGTAGTGTGGGGGTTAATAAAAAAAAAGAAAAAAAAAGAAGAAAAGAAAAAAAAAGAAAAAAGAAAAGGAAAAAAAAATAAACAGGATCATCAGAGGTTCTGTTCACTCAGACAGCTGGCTCTGAAGAAGCTGGATCATTATCAAAGACTTTCCAGGTGTAAATAAAAAGTAACTTGATGATGGGATACAGACCTCTGTGGAGTTATTTCACACAACATGCTGCATAAAAAGGATGAGATTTCTCTGAAGTTTTCTTCATTGCTTGATTCAGGAATTCCTAGACAAGCTTGTAATAAGAGACCTCCGCGCACAAATTATCAATGCAGAACAGATATAAAGGCAAGTGGGTAATTTTTTGTCCATTTAGGGTCAGAAACAGGGAATCCAACCCTAAATGAGTATCTGGGCCATTATATTCTTGTAGTTTACAAAGAATGCAATATTTTCCTTCATTGATAGTTCAACATAGTCATAATTTTAAATCTTCAGATTCTACCTCAGTTGCAGAAATACTGCAAACAGTGCTTGAGAAGAGGAGCAAGAAGTTCTGGTGAAAGTTACATCTCTCTAGAAAGTTCTTCAAAGGATTTGTTGCTGCTTTGGATTTCTAGCTTCCACAGGACTTTGACTTATTGTTATCTCTTCATTACATTTCCTTTACATTTTGTGGCTTTTATCTTATTTATTTGTGCCTGCAGATCTGGCACTTATTTGACATTTGTTCATTTGTTCCTCAACTTCCTGCACTGCTGCATTAGATACTGTCAAATTAATAAATTCTCGTAACTCAATACATCAACTCAGTCCATTTTTGGAGATTAAAGCTCAAACGCCATGCACACTTTTCCTAAATCTGATGACATCAACATCTTTAAAATATGGAATTGTTAGCTCATTTTAAACGCATCTAAACTCCATCAGCTTACTGCACTAAATGGAACCAGAGACAAATCTGGAACAAAATTATTCTTTTTCTTCTTCCAATCCTTAAATTCGCAATGAATTCCTCCTGAACTGATTATTATTTTACTAATTGTTGAATAGAATAGAACTTGAGAATATAGATTGCAAACATTAAATATTACATCAAGAAAAAGATTTAAATGTCAAAGTTACCTTCAATAAAGGCACAATTCCAAAAGCATTGTTTTCTGCGAAGTGATTCAAATGAAGTTCAGTTCTGTGAGTAACAAAAATATGAAAACCAAGATCTTATACAGAAATCTGCAAAGTTAACGGTACAGGGGGTTCCTTAACCTTTAACAATGGCATAAAATATACATTACCTCGTGCACATCATTTACTCTAAATATTTTTCTTTCTACTAGCTTCAAGATAAAATTTAAATGACCTCCACAGACTATGTACCTCAACAGACATTAATTTTGGGCTAGTCATTTTTTGCCAATGTTAAAGAACATTCCTTTAAATTCTATGCAATATTCATGTTATACGGAGTCAAAACGAGCAAATAAAAATTGAATTCTTTAAAAAGGTACTTAAAATTAAAAGGAAGTAGCTGCTCTTTATTTTAAAAAGTTATTTCAAACTACAAGCTTACAATAAGACAATTTGATAAGGCATAATGGATTAAGACACTTCAGCCATATTTAGAACAGCTATAAAGTTATAGAGCTTCTGGATGGTTAAACAAGCTGATCTGCAAAGTACCTGAGCCAAACAAATCAACTCTGCTCAGGATTGATAGTCATGAGGTAGTTGCTCTTCCTGGTGCAACCATTAGAGTTTTAAAGTTGTGACCTCTGTGCCCCTAGATTAAGGATGGGAAACCTTATTGAGGCATCCACTTATGATCATGCTCTCATTACAAGTAGGCATTTGGGTGTTGAGAAGACAGATTTAATTTACATAAAACCACAAAAAATAGAAGCAGGAATTGGCTGTTCAGTCGTTCAAAGCCACTCTGCCATTTAATGACATTATGGCTAATCTTTGACTTCAATACTATTTTCCTGCAATATGCCTTCTATCCTTTGCTGCTTTTAATATTGTACACTCTGATACTCAAATGATCAAATTGTCAATAAATACTCTCATATGATTATATGGTCAAAGTGCTAAAAGGGCACCTGTGGAATTAATGAAAGCATTTCATATTTGACATTTCATCTACTTTACCCTATCCTCATTCCCCTCTAAGGATTATTATGAAGTAGCAGGGGATTGGTACTGGAGTTGAAACTACGTAGTTGCTGACAGAATTACAAACTGAAATTCCATACACATCAACATTATTCCAGAATCAAACTGCCTGAAAGGGGGGAGCAAAAAGAGCAGACCTAAGAAGTATATTCCAACAGAAACACATTCAATGAGAGTTGAAGAATTAGAGATCTGGGAAATAGTTTTCCAAATGCACCTTCCTGTCATCAGTCATGATTAACTGATTAATTGAAGGTTTCCTTTTGAAATAAAAAATTTCACGCAGTGCAAGAATGCACCCAATGCGTTATATTAGGTATGAAGGAGTTCATTTTAGAAGTATTGTTACTAAAAATGTATTTTTTTAAAAAAACATTCTTGCTGCAGAGGTGGAACCCAATACAAGTTGGTCACAGAATGACAATCAAATTGACATTGGTTTAAAATGCTGAAGCAAAACCATCCTTTCAGTCAAGGATTATAAAACAGATCTTTTCCAACAATTTAGTTTACAGAAAGGTTACAAATTAAAAACAAAGAAACCATTGAGAGTGGGCTAAAGTATGCAAAATTGTTTTAAATCATAGGAAAACAACTGGCAACATTTCTCATTTCTGGCCAATTTGCCTTTCATTCTCAAGTTTGGACATATAATAGTAATTAGAACAGTTTGGACATATAATAGTAATTAGAACAGGCACAATTAAGGTCAGAGGTCAACCTATGCTTTAAAATTCCAACAAATTATTTATTATTAACATTAAACAGTTACAAGAAAAGACAAAACAATCATCCACACCCAGCCAAAAGCCATAGAATCAAAACAAGCAGAAGCTTTAAAATGATTCTTGAACCTGAGAGTACTTTCAGCACCAGCCATCAGGTAGTAGAACACGTTGAATGCACCTTCATTCTCCGGACGCTTAGACACCCTGAGTTTCTCCAAAAGCATAGTCTAAGAAAGGAAAAAAAAACTGAAAATAATTATTTTTTTTACATGCATTGTAAAACAAGTTTATTGAATCAATTCAATTTGATACCTAGGTTGTCAGATCAATACCTATCTTTCTAGGATTCATTGAGAGAAATTTGGGAGCCTCATTACACACAAGTACAGATTTGAGACAAAACTTGTGGCAGCGTGGTAGTGTCCATACCTTTGGCCAAAGCTGCTGGGTTCAAGTCTCTTGTACGCCATAGGTAATAGCCATGCTGAAAAGGTTGATTAGAAAATATCTAAAGGTCAGCCACAAAACTACTGGCAGGTATCCTTAACCAGAATCATTTAGAAATAATTCTGGGGGTGAGGGCAGCATGGTGGCTCAGTGGTTAGCACTGCTGCCTCACAGCGTCAGGGACCCGGTTTGATTCCCACCTCAGGCAACTGTCTATGTGGAGTTTGCACATTCTCCGAGTGTCTGCATGGGTTTCCTCTGGGTGCTCCGGTTTTCTCCCACAATCCAAAGATGTACAGATTAGGTAAATTGGCCATGCTAAATTGCGCAAAGTAATAGGTGCAGTGGTCAGGGGTAAATATAGGCTACGGGAATGGGTCTGGGTTGGTTACTCTTCAGAGTGTCGGTGTGGACTTGATGGGCTGAAGGCCCTGTTTCCATACTGTAGGGAATCAAGTCTAAATGTTTTGAATACATTAGGGATCATATGGCACAGTGGTCATGTCCCGACCTCTAGGCCAGAATGCCCAAATTGAAGTAACCCCTGTTCCACAGATATGGAAAAACATCTCTGAACCCGTTGGTTAGAAAATATCTATAATATCTTGTAGTCCAGTGTTAGAGTCCCTACCCATGAGCCAAAAATCTGAGTTCAAGTTTCAACTGCCTGCAGGCACAACATAATATGGCAAAATGGGTTGATTAAAATAATTACAAGATCACAGCAATGATTCCCAAAACCACAATGGCACGTAATGAAGCCCTGTGTCAATAAAGCCTTGCAAAGTACACCCAACTCAAATATATTTTTCTTCATCTTAAATTCAAAATGATATTGTTGTAGTAGGAATAGATACAGGAGTGAATAACCAAAAATAAAATAAATGCATCATATAGCTGAAGACACAGACAACAACTTAGAAAGATTGGAATATGTACATTGCAATCAAATAGTTTAACTTTGAAAGCAGACTAGCTACAGTAAACAGAACAGGGAAAAAAATCATCCTAATGCATACAAAGGGACATGATGATTGAAATACATACAAATGCTAGGAACCTTCATAATCTAGTGCACTGCTATAGTGACAGATGGATCAGGAGAAAATTGCACTACAACACAAAGGGGAAGGGTCTTATTGATATTGTAGAGCCATACCAATCATTTTACTTGGGGTTGAGATGATTGCCCTGGCTGGTGTCTATCTAAATCATGATGGATGCCACTGCTGTGGAATGCACACCATCAGGGGTCCCATTAATTGGCTAAAGAAATCCAAAACTGAAGGACATACACTCAGATAGGAGTGTTTAGATTTACAATGCACTAAACAGAGACTTATCTGGGAAATGTGAAGCCCTGTAACAATTGTACATATCCTGCAGCATTATGATATTCAAGAAGCCTATGGAACCAATGAGAAAGTAACATGTATAAATGTGTGATTCAAATTAGGATCAGGGATGCAGTCTGAGATCTGTTTTCTCTGTGTACACTTATACATAAACTTGTTGCCATCTGAACCAGCAACTACCTCCAATGAAATAACCGGTCAGTCAGAACAAAAGGGAACGTGAAGAAAATAGATAAAATTCAAGTATAGGGCTGAGGTAGCTGAAATGAAGGGAGAAGGGAATATTTAAAGGGCAGAGCAAGATGACCAAAGGGGGCATGTGGCAAAAAAACTCAAAGATCAAGAGAGGTGTGGTCATGGAGAGATTTTCAATTTACTGAACAGCGGACTAGTTAACTGCAATGGACAAGTGGAATTTAGTGCTGAAGACGATGTGGATGGCTGTATCTTCGACTCATTGGAACTCATTGCAATTAGAGCATGAATGACCAATTTCGTTGTACATTGTACTGTGGAAACTCATCTTCTGGCAAGGTTTGCAAAGGAACAAATAGGATATCTAGTGAAAACTTGGGTTGGTCATTAATCAGTTTTGAATGTTTTCCTACATAACAAGCATAGGACTGAAGGGTTATGTATTTCTTACCTGTATAGAAGCTGAAGCCACCTGACCAGCCTGATCAAAGTCAAGTGAGATGATCTGTGAAAAACGTGTGGCATTGCTATTCATACTTGTAGTGCTATTACCAAAGGCTTCCAAAACAGAACATACAGCCTGCCATTTCTCCACTATACATTTGAAAAACATAAGAAATATACATATATTAGTGAAGGTTTAAAAGGCGTAATGCTTTCATTGTAACATCTAATCAAATGACATGAATACATTAGTCATCAGGTAGAACATAGCATCAGCTCAGTGAATGAATTTCTTTGGGACAGAAGTTAATCTTCTGGGCTCTCTTCCCACCTAGCACAGCTTTCATTATATGAAATAACAACAAGGTATTTATTGCATGCTAGAACGGCTTGGTGCATCAATTTAAAAGTAAATTATTTGAAAAGTCTGCATGCCAATCCAAAGTCATGCAAGGCAGGAAACAATTGGTACTTGTCAATACCTTGTTGGCATAGACTGCTGGCTAAGCACTTGCACTTTTGAAAGTGCAAAGTTGATAAAGAATACAAGCAGGTTGCCTCTATACTACTAAAATAGGGAAAGGTCTAACTAAGTTGCCAAGTTTCCTTAGAAGGGTTAATAATTTACTATATTATTTTGAGCATTGAGTATGAACCTTAAATTCATTTGCCCTTCCGAGTTTGCAACAGCTGTAAATTTACCTATCATTTATTCAGCTTCTGTGCCAATTTCAACCATCCAAATTAGAAACAAGAATATGCACACAGAATCCCTAGGGTCAGAACTGACCACTATAATTCTTGGGATGCTTTTTTGTCTTCCATTGTGAAAACAGGCTCAAATTCCATGTTAAAAGAACATTTTATTTAAACATTATTAATCTCCAGTCTCATCTCTAAGAATTCTATGCTTATCTTACCTACTGTCTTTTTTTACACACATAAAATCGTTTTTTATTTTCTTGCTAGTTTACTCTTACATTCTAATTTCCTTCTAATTATTTTGTCCATCATCACTTGTTGGCTTCGAAACTTTTCCCAAACTTCTGGTCTACCACTAACCCATATGGCATTTTACATGCTTTCTTTCAAATTTACATAATTCTTAAGATCCTACTGCATCCTTTTTATTCCACTGAGAAAGAGACTCTGTGTCTTTGTTGAGTTTTAAAATATCTCCATAAATATCTATCATAGTTTATCTGTACCATTACCTTTTAACAGATTTTCCAGTACACTGTAGCCAACTCTGTTTTCTTATCTTTGTAATTCCCTTTTTTAAGCAAAAGACTTAAGAAACTAGTTCCAGATCCAAGGTTTTCACCGTCAAATAAACAACAATTCTAAATATTAATCTTGTCTCATTGCACATTACCAGATTTAAATAGCCCTTTTCTTATTTAAATACAGAACATATTTTCTAAGAAACTGTCTTGTACCCACTCTCCTAGGAGGTCATCTTCCATACTACTTCTGATTTGTTTCAGCTAAACTACAACTTGATTAAAACTGCACACAATTTTTCTGTTTGTTCTTTCAGGCAGCTATTATTTTTGATTCCTACCCTGTCGTACAGAATAAGTAAGTAATGTTAAGGGCCTATAAACTACTCCCATCAATGGCCTCCTTCCTTTGTTGTTACTTATCTCTATCCTTCTGAGCCAAGATAATTTGTCACAACTATACTGATTTTATGCATAGAACTACCCAACCTCCTTCTCCTATGCATTCACAATGCTAAATTCCTTTCATCATTCAGTTCCCAGCCTTTGACACTTTGCAATTATGGCCGAAAGGTTCCATTTTCTGAATAAGTGGTGTGATAGTGTAAATTTCAGAGCTTTAATATCTGTTCAGAATTGAAAGAATCAGCAATAACTCTGTCTGGAATAAACTGTTGAGCGGCAAGGACAAATTGTTACATAGGAATTGAAAGCAATTAGCCATGTCTGGGAGATGGAAGAGTCAAAGATACATAAACAAACTGTTTTAACAACTGCTTGATAAATGGCTGCCTGATGCTACAAGAACAAATGGTTTCCCTGCAGAAGAATTTAAGGAGTTAATCACAGGAAAGCTGTGTCTTCAAACAAATAGTCAATGCCAAATGTAACAAGAACAAAGAAGCTACTTTTGTTAAGACGACAAGTTGTAGACATGATGATTCCAGAGGAGTAGTCAATATTGTGAATGAAAGAATCTAAAGGATCATCAGTAATGTCACACCACAAACTGGACAGATGGAAAATTACATAAGAATTCAACTTCAACATTTCTCAGGAGCAGAACGCCAGAGAACGACACTGCACAGGCACTGAACTCTAGACTCATCCAGAGACAGAAAGTAATGGTTGGAATCATAGCTAAATTCTAGTCAATTTTATTTGTGAGGCATAACTTGCTTATTGGAGGGATTTTTTTGGTTGCTACATGCAATAAAGTTGAAATAATTGTTTCAGTATTTGATTGTCCCTGGTATTTCTTAACATGTAGCCAAATTAAAGGTGATTTACCCACAACAGCAGAAACACTTTCAAGCGGAAAATCTACAGCTAAATTAAGAAAGACCACAGGCTCTTCCAACAATCCACTAGCTGACTAGTTGCCAGTGAGCTGTCTACTTGAATTAGGGCCCTAGATAAGGAACTACTGTCTGACAAATAGAGGGAGGATCTTCAGAATTTCTGGACAGCAGTTAAAAAGTGCTGCTTGAAGGAATTCTGGGGTTCAGTTCTCCAACTGGCAATGCGGCTGCTGGCTCAGAATTTAATTCCAGTCAAGTTGTAAAAGTGACAAGGCTCTGGTCTGTCGCTAACACTCCAAATTACTTTCACTTCCCACCACCAGGCCAGTGTCTCTATCACAGCTTTAATATCATGTCTATTTAGTATTTATTTGTATGAGCTATTCATCCATCCTGTCACGAATTCTTCATATTTATATTCAGATTAATTTTATACTCTGTGCTCTGCCTCTCACTCTGGTTATTATCATCATGATAGCCTACTCTACTACCGGTCCTTTTTTGGTAATTCCTAAATCTCTTTCTCTGTAAATCTCCACCCAATTATTCAGTTTAAAATCCTTGCTACAACCCTAGGTATGTGATTGCCCAAGGAATGTCCTACTGTAGGTCAAGTGAACTCCGTCCAAATTGTAAATTCTCTCTTTCCCCTGTACAGTGCCTCACGAATCAAAATATATTTCCTCTAAATTCTATGAGCTACATATTCAACCTACTGATCTTAAGTATCTTATCCCAATTTGCTTTTGATTCATATAGTAATCCAGAATTCACATCCTCTGAGAAGAAGTCATCAAGGTTGTTGATAAGGCAACATGCATCCCTTTCTACATTCAATGTTGCTCCAATTTTACAGGGTTATAGTGCCATACAAATACTTGTTGACACATGGATTGGTTTTCTTCCCTTTTTGAATGTACAAAAAAGTATTGATTAAATGTAGATTTAATTGGACAACCAGAAATAAAGCAATGCAGCATTTACATTCTAACTGTTTATTATAACAGGAATACCAAGTTTCAGACCGATTAAACTTTTGCTTAGCTTTTCCCTACCAGTCACAACTTTTCCTGTGCTACCAGCAATTGTGACCAGATAGTGAACGAGATGTTGGCTATTTGTAGTTTTACCACTGCCACTTCTGCCCAATAAAACAATGGATTGATCCTGCCTTGTAGTCAGCAAATTTCGGTACGCAGCTTGTGCGATAGCATATACATGTGGAGACATATCTTCTCTACGACATCCCTTAAACATGTGCATAACCTGAAATGAATACAGAGATTTTGTATAGATAACAGAGAATAAAGCAAACAATTTATTGCAACTGCATGGATAGATTTTCACATATGGATATTTGAAATGAAATAGAACTAAATTCCTAGGCAATTTTAAATGTGTGATATCAAAATAATTCTTGCCCTATTCAGATTGTTATACAAAAAAAATTAATTCGAACAGCTTCAGCTTAAGCCACACTTTGCAGGCGAGGATCAGTTAACTCACAATACTCCACTGAAATGAATAAACACTCATACCTCAGAATGAGTAACAGCAATTCAAAATGATAGCGCAACTGGTTTCAACTAAGCACAAATTCAATATGTAATATTTTCTATTAAGCACTATAAACATTTGTCCTACACGTAAGTTGTGTATTTACTGTTATTAAATGTGTGCAGTTCATGGACTTTACTTGCAAATTTACTTTTGCCCCTATAAATAAGAACATAGAATGGTTAAGAGTTGCATTTTTGCAAAGTATATCTTGTAAATGAAAGCTAATAAAAGTGTGGAAAGACTGACTCTAGTTCTATCCTCACCACGAGGCTTTCTGGAGTATAACAACATATTCTCAATTCCTCCATCATCAGAACTTAAGGCAAGGATGAAAGTGCCTTTAGTCTTCCTTTAAATTAAATTCACAAATATTTCCAAAAAAGTTATTACTTCTAAAACTATGGCCAAGATTCTCAGGAGGTTCATGAATTTCTTATTCACAAGTGATTTGTAAGTTTTCAAATGTCAATCATTCCTAAATTACATGGGTGACACTAGCACTGTGCTTAAGTTCAACAACACAACCAGTTCTGATATAATGTCATTGTTCCGTTCTCATGCAACCTTGCATTATAGATTTTTTAAAAATCGCACAATTGCTACACCATTTAAATTAATGGGGCCGAAATCACGTTTATAGTCAATACAGGTAAGGAAAGTTCACTTGCTACAAATAATGGTCGAAATTCTTCAACGTGTGAAAGACAATTCACGTTGAAGAAACAGGCATTATAGTAGAACAAACTGTAGTATGATAATATAAGCTGACTGCCCATTACATCAAAAACCAACTCTGACTAGTCAAATTGCTAAAAGGATGATTGGATATTGTCAGTGGGACAGGAAGTTGTAAACAGAAGTTGATTGTTGTCTTCATATTCTGAACAGAAACATGATGCAGATTGCCTAGTCAGATTGATGAATTTTCATTCCATTGCTTTCAGTTTGATTGATGAATTGTGATATCCTTCACCTATATTTATTTTGTGAAGGATGACATCTTTTCACTACTTATTGCCAGCTTTTGGGAAAAAAAAATCAGCTATTCTACCTATCTTTATGGACAGTTTGAGTTAAAAGAAGAGGCTGGATATGCTCAGACGTTTTCCCTGGAACACTGGAGATTGAGGGGTGACCTTACAGAGGCTTATAAAATTATGAGGGACATAGATAAGGTAAGTGGAAAAGATCTTTTCCCTCGGGTAGCAGAATTCAAAACTAGGGGGCATAATTTTAAAGGGGAGAGGGAAAGATCCAAAATGGATCTGAGGGCAACTTTTTCACACAGAGGGTGGTTCATGTGTGGAACAAACTGTTGGAAGAAGTGGTAAATGCAGGTACAGTGACAACATTTAAAAGACATTTTGATAGGCACAAGAATAGAAAAGGGTTAGAGGGAAATGGGCCAAATGCAGGCAAATGGGACTAGCTTAGTTCGGGAAAACTGGTAATCTTGGACAAGCTGGATGGAAAGGTCTGTTTCCATGTTGTATGACTCTATAAATCAAACTTGAATTTTGCCATAATGTGGGTTCTAAAGTAACATGCAACAAGTTGTGGCAACCTTCTCCACTCCAACCATCCTCCCCCAACTTAAAAGTACCAACAGGTTTGGATCACGTTGAAGAGATTGTTGCCATCTTTGCTTGCTGGTCTCATTATTATTGCGTTTCATTCAGAATCCAGCATTCTCATCAGTTTCAGGGTGAGAGTTTACTAGTCTAAAAAATTGCTTGCAGTACATCAATATGTATGCATTATTTGGAAACTCACAAATAGCCTCTGCACCTAGCTGGCAAGGAGTGACTGAAAGCACAAAGTATGCTGAACAGTTTAGAAGTTTAACATTTGGTTGAAACAAATAGCTGGAGTTGTGTTGCCATGGAACAAAAACAAATTCAAATTCGGCCAGTTTAAATAATGCCCCAATCGAGTTTGAATTTTACTGCATGGGATGACATCAAACCAATAAAATGATCTGAACTTTTGGGGTATAAAACCGGGCATTTTGAACAGTTAGGGGGAGAACAGCAAAAGAGCACCAACAAGTACAGACTGCTAGCAGGATAACTCTCCGAAAGGTACTGGTCCATAAGAAATGTTGTGCAGAAGACCAAAGACGATCCAGGAAAATACAGAGGAAAATCAACAAAGGAGAACTGACAAAGCTGGCAGATTTGGAAACGTGATTTTTATTTTTGTAAATCTTACCGGGGTATTTTTTTCCTTTTATAAAATCAGACCAGTATTGTAGAATGGGAGGTAAAAGATAGGTTGAAGAGAAAAGAGTTCTAAATAGTTGTTTTAATGTTCTCTTTTGGACTTAAAGAATAAAATTATTAATTTTTACTTTAAATAATGAGATCTGGGATAGTTCTTTGTCTCTCAAAATTTAACAGATTGCAGTGCGAGGTGTGCTTGTGTGTGTCGGGTTTAAATTAGCACAGGGGTTTATCCCGTGTTGTAACGCACACAATTATATATTTTCATGAGAAAGGATTTTAATCATGAACCAGTTTTTTTTTATTATTCATTCATGGGTTTCGGGCATTGTTGGCAAGGTCAACATTGATTTATGATGCTGCGCCTGTAAAAGGATTATGCTGTCCTTGCCTTGTTTTTCCCCAGAGAGGCTGAAAGTCAGACTTGGGTGAGTTTTAGGGCCAGTTTGAATATAGCTAACAGATACTGTCACAGGCAATAAGGTTAAGTCTTTTTTTAAAAAAAAAACACTTGTACAATGAAAGAAGAGTGGCCAGTTCTCCCAGCTCAGCTTTTCTTTGGTTTGGTTTGGTTTTAGCAGCCTGGTTGTTCACTGAAAACAGTCAGTTTTGAAGCTGCTGGACGCAAAGAAGCAGGTCCATGCTGATTCTCTATTATATCTCTCCTGTAAGACCCTTGTTTGATTTTACCTTTTGTGCAAAGGGATGTTTATGGAGATTGTGGCAGGAATTTGGAACAGTATCATTAAACTGGGATAATCTGTAGGGTTTTCAGATAGGTTAAGCTATTATATATTCTGCTCTCGTTTGTGTTTCATTCAATAATATTGCAAATAAATTCTATTTTGTTTAAAATTGAGTGGTTGGGTCAGCTGCATCAACCCTGGAATATACACTCTGCACCTGCTTAAAACAACTAGCAAAGTTAGGGTCCGGGCTACTTTCTTGAAATGCTTTGAGGGGGTCTGGTCTGGTCCATAACATATTGATCATCCTTAATTGCCTTGGGATAGGTGATGGTGAGCCACGTCTTGTATTGTTCCTCTAGGAATACTTAGTGCTACTAGAAAGGGTCAGTGGATTTTGACAGAATGAACAATGAGAAGCCAATGCAATATTCAAGAAAATAAAAAGAAAAATACAGCAGATGCTGGGGATCTGAAATAAAAACAAGTGTTCAAGAAACTCAGCATCTTTGGAAAGAGAAGCAGAGTTAATGTTTTGACTGCAGTGGCTCTTTCAGAACTAAAAGGAAAACTGCAACATTATAGTTTTCATTCTATTCATAAAAGGGAGGAGCAGCGAGTGGAACAAATGATGAGACTGCCTGGAGTAAGAGGTTAATCCAAAGGGAGGATGTTATTCATGCTCTGAAATTATTGAACTCAATACTACAGGGTGTAAAGTGTCTGAACTGAAAATAAGATGCTGTTCCTCCAGCTTGCAATGGGCTTCGCTGGAACACTGCTCAGCAAACATATAACGGAAATGCTAGCACAAAAGTATTCAAGGTTATCTGTACTATTATGCAAATACAGTACAGTATTCATAACTCAGTTGCTTAATTGATCATTTTTTCTCACTATCAAAAATTACTCTGCCATTTTATTTAAGTTGCTTAATTAAGCAAGTTGAATTTTTTGAAAGCAAAAAACAATTTTGAAATAACAGTACATTTTATGATTCTCAGAGTTTTCAGATAATATATTCCTCATATTAAACATGCTATTTTATACTTGATCTACATTCAATTAAGTTAATTGATGGTACCTTAGCAAGCAATATGACACTTCAACAGTCCACAATAAAATAAAAAACATTGAAAAGGATTACTTGAAAGACATACCTTCTCAGAATACATTGAAGGAGAGCTGAGGGGATTCACCACTATCATATTTGATCCTGTATAGGTGTGGATTAGGTTACCCCCATAACGTTGGCGTATTGTATGCAGAACACTTGATTCATTAAGGTACAACAAGGATGCAAGATCTTCCACTCGGTCATAGGTTGGCGGATTTGCCTGATAAATGTAATAATAAGTAAGGAGGAAAATAAAACTAGTTTTGATTTTTCTAAAGACTAATACATAGCAAAAGAGTTGTCCCAAAAGAATGGACCAAGTGAATTTTCCTGGCAAATTAGCCTCATAACCTATTTGCATCCTGACTTGGCCCTTGGAGAAGTACAGAGTAAACCTTCGCTTCTTGTAAGGAGAAAAATAAAAACAAAATGTGTACCTCATGCATAGAGACAGATCACCATTCTTATTTCCAACCAGGCTGAAAAATCTACACCAATACTATTTCTAATTGGTTTCCTCAAATACACCCCACTTAAATAAAACTAAACAGCTTTGGTGCAGATTGGCAGAGACAAGCTTGGGAGGCCCCAGCCACAACCAAGTATGTACAGTAGTCTAGAGCCTTAACCCTATTTAACGGTATTAAAACAGTTTGATAAACCAGTAAGCTTTCTGTGACAGGCAGAAAAAGTCCAATTTGTATTAGCATCAATTGTATAAACATTGCACAAACTACTGATTTACATATGCACTCATTGAAGCTCAGATTTAATAATATAACCTTGTGCATCATTACGGGTTTACAGACACCAGTTTGAATAGCACTGCAATTACAATCTAAAGTAGTTTAGAGATATATAGGAGATCACTTTATATTCAGTATCTTAATAATCTACCCTTACAACTCAAGCAGAAGACTATCAAATAATCTTTCAGTAATATACTGAAGGGTATTGAAACTTATTTCATAATATTAATAACTGAAAAAAAATCCTGTCAATTATAGTTTTATCAAATTACTGGACTTGCCTTCTCCACATCATCTTCATCTGCTTCAAGTATTGTTCTATCATGATCCAGTATAATTTTCACATTACCTTCTGGAAGGTTGGACGTGCCACCATCAGTCTTTAAATAAGCAGCTTCAGCAAAAACAAAAATTAGTTTAGAATATTACATACTGTACATCACATATCCAAAAACTGATATTGACGATATTGTTTGAATAATTGCAATATCTGCCATTCACGGAATGACAGAAAATCTATAGTGCAGAAAGAGGCCATTCAACCCATTGAGTCTGCACCAATCTTCTGAAGATCCAGCCCACTATATTATCCCTGTAACCCAGTATTCACCATGGCTAATCCATCTAGCCTGCATATACCTGGATACTATGGACAATTTAACATGGTCAATCCTCTTAACCTGCACATTTTTGGACCGTGGGAGCAAACTGGCGTACTGGTGGAACTCCTCACAGACACAGGAAGAATGTGCAAGCTCCATACATATAATTATCGGAAGTTTATATTAATTTATAAATATTCATGGTTGTTTTATATCTGCTAAATGCAGGGCTTTTGTGAACTGAAAACAATGACAACAGATTAAGACATTTAATACAAAACACCAACTTAAGTATATCTTTTTATTTTTCATTTGTGGGATAAGGCCATCACTGGCTGGCCAGCATTTATTGCCCGCCTGTAGTTCCCATCAAGAAAGTGGTAGTGAGCTGCCTTCTTGAACCGCTGCAAACCACAATGACATTAGGGAAGGAATTCCAGGATTTTGACCATGACAATGAAAGAATGACTATATATTTTCAAGTCAGGATGATAAGCGACTTAGAGAGGAACTGGAAGATGGTGATGTTCCGTGGCGGGGGAGTATCTGCTGCCTTTATCCTTCTAGGTACAAGTATCTGTTGTTTGGAAAGTGCTACCTGAAGATCTTTGGTGAATGTCTGCAGTGCATCCTATAGATAATACAAATTCAAATTCACATTGCTGTTACCAAGTATTGGTGGTAGAGTGGAGTGGATGCTTGCAGGTGCAATGCCAATCAAGTGGGCTGCTTTATCCTGGATGGAGTCAAGCTTGTTGAGTTTTGTTGGACCTGCACCTATCTAGGCAAGTGGGGAGTATTCCGTCATACTCCTGACTTGTACCTTATAACGATAGTGTCTCTTTGGAAAATCAGGAGGTAAAATACCTGCCACAATATTTCTAGCCTCTGACCTCCTTTGTAGCCACTCTTTCTGTGGCAAGTCCTGTTGAGATTCTGGTCAATGGTAACCTCCAGGATGTTGCTGGTATGGGATTCAATGGTGGTAACACCATTGAATGTCAAGGGGCAGTTATTAGATTGTCTCTTATTAGTGATGGATATTTCTGTAGTTTGAATGTTTGTTGCTGCTGTCAGCCCGAACATGGATATTGTCCAGATCTTGTTCCATTTGAATATGGACTGCCTCAGGAAACAACAGTACATTCAGTACATGAACATGGACTCCTTCCATCTAGTCCACTAAATTATGGCTTTGTAATTAGATATGCATAAAGTAACAACGGAGGAATCAATTAGATCTTTTTAACGAATTAACCTTTAGCAATAGGCAGTTTCCAGGTCTTGATTGGATGAAAGGGAATTTCTACATGAAAGGCAATGTCAAGAACACTGATTACTTTGATTACATTTGGCCCAGAAATTATGCACAGGAGGAAAATTGAAATAGGATAGGGGAGGGGTGCAGTAGAAAAACAGAAAGTTAAAGAGAAAGACAAATAAAGAGACTAAAATCTAATGTGGATTGTGGGTTTTTCTATAATGCATTACAAATGTTAAGATATGCACTATGTAATCTACATAACATAACTTTAAAATGATATTATATCTTCCACATCATTTGGGATATAACCATTGATCGAAATAAAACAGAAATTGTTGGAAAAACTCAACAAGTCAGACAGCATCTGTGGAGTGGAAACATAGCTAATGTTTTGAGTCCTGTGACTCTTCCCAGAACTAGAAGCAACTAGGAAATGGAGGTATACCTGCTGATGACAGGATTAGGAGGTAAAGGAGTGAGCAGGGAAAGGAGATGGAGTTCAGAGTGAGAAAATTAAAAAAGAATAGGCAGAAAATGGAATGTTCATAGTAGACCAAGGAAGAGGAGAAGCTCTTGGGGATTATTTGTAGTTGAAAATGGGTTGGCTATACTGAGCAACCCATTTCATGCCAACACATGGGTTTGTAGGGATAGGTAATAGACAAGGAAGTGGATGTTCATGCTCTGAAATTGTTAAACTCAGTGTTGAAGACTGAAAACTAAAGGTGCCTTGGTGAAATGAGATGTTGTTCCTCCATCTTGCTTTGAGCTCGCTAGAGGACTGCAGCAGACCCAAGACAGAAATGTTGGCACAGGAAAATGGTGTATTGAAGTAGCAAGCAATTGGGAACTTGAGGTCATTTTTACAGACAGCATGTAGTCTGCATTTTGTCTCCCCAATGTAGAGGAGACTACATTGTGGGCAACAAAGGCAGTGGTTTAGATTGAATGAAAGACCGGTGAATCACTGCTTCACCTGGAAGATGTGTTTGGGCCTTGGATGGTGAGGAGGCAAACAGGCAAGTGTTCTGCCTCTACAAATTGTACAGGAAGGTGCCATGGAGGTGTGGGGAGATGTTTGGAGCAGAGAAGGAATTGACCTTGCAGACTTCTTGCGAGGGAGAAGAGAGAGAAATGAGTCTCGTGGCAGCATCCCACTGGAGGTAACTAAAATGGCAGCTTGTGATTTTTTGGATGCAGACGCCGATGGGGTGGAAAGTGAGAGGGAAGGGAAGGTAACAGGTGAGAGCTGAAGTGTGGGAAGTGAGTTGGACACAGCTAAGGGTCCTGTTAACCATGGTAATGTGGAATCCTCAGTTAAGGAAGGTGGACAGACATGTACGAAGTCCTGCTGCTGAAGGTATCATCATCAGAACCAATACATCACAGTACACTGTTAAATGGTCTACATCATAGGCATTAATACTAAGAACATTGCTTACAGAGCCTTATAAAAACAATGCAGTCTCCATATTCCTATGTTACAGAAGTACATTAATTACATAACTATTCAGTGCATCCCATGCCAAGCGCTAATCTCCAATTTACAAAATCACCATCTCCCACTCAGCCATCCCATGGACAAAGTGTAATCAACCCTCTTTCCATAAGGCCAGAATCTGCATTCATATGATCTCCAACACCTCCACAACTTCGGAACTCTCCTTCACCAGGCATGAAATCCTGTTTCTAGCTTACTGCTAAGCTTTCAGGTTTCTCAAGATTGCCAACATTTTTTTTTATATTTGTTCACACAATCTGTACATCATTGGTTGGCAACTATCCTTATTTGCCCGAGAGAAGGTGATGGTAAGATGCCTTCTTGAAGCATATAGTGTAGGTACATCCACATCATTGTTAATTACAGAATTCTTGCATTTTGAGCCAAAGGCACTGAGGGAATGATGATCTAGTTACAAATCAGGATGGTATGAGAGAATCTTGCATATGGTGGTGTTCCCACAGGAAGATATACTTTTCACAAAATACAGGTGACTATTCCTGAGAAATCAACACTTTTCTCTTAAAGATTATTTTCATAATGGCAACTCAAAATGTTAAAAACAAAATATCATTATCTTCTAAGTCTTGAATTGGTTTATTGTCATGATAAATTTTACTCTTAAGATCAGTATTTAAAAGTATCAACATACCAGACATCTCATCATTACCAAATTAATTTTGAGTGTCCTATATCTAATGTGAACAAGTTAACAGTCATGGAGAAAACAGTGGCTTGAAAAGCATACAAATCCCCATTACCTGATAGATGAGAACACTGCAGTGAGCTAACCATAAATCTTCTAGAGTCTCCCTCTTGGGATCCATCCCTCTGAATTGGTAAACTATACATTAAACTGGTATTTTTAAAAAATTGATATGGTCATACTAGGGAAATATAAACAGCTAGTTTAACATCTGCTGTCAGAAATTTGCTAGAGTGTATAATTATGACTGGGGAACCCGATTCCCTCGAAAACTGTTCAGAGTCAACATGTCTTATTTATTTATTTATGGTAGATGATGCGCACCAAATTGACAAGGATATGTTTGTGGTTATGATGGCAGCTGTGGTGCTCAATTGATTTGCATTGAGTAAAGCAGTGAATTAGATTGACCAGGTATAAACTGTGTAACATTGCCAGGGTTAAGTACAGAGTTGAGGCGCACACATCTGCCCCCACATAGAAAGACATTTTTGGAAGGGCTCAGGAAATGGAAATCACAGCCTACTGCGAATTGTCAAACTTCTGGGACAATTTGTGTATTTCTCAACATCAGGATTTCTGCAAGGTTCTGACATTCATTGCCCAACTTACATGCCACCTCCAATGATCTCGAGGCTGGACAATTTGGACCATATTTGAGGAGAAATAATGAATAGGTATACTAATTGGCAGGTTGTGACCAGTGGTGCAAACAAGGATCTATACAGGGGCCTTTTCTATTCAATGAATTCATTAAGAACTTGGCAAGGCTATCCACTTTGGTAGCAAAAACAGGAAAGCAGATTATTATCTGAATGGCTATATATTGAGAGGGGGGAATGTGCAATTAAATCCGAGAGTCCTTGTGCACCTGATACAAAGTAAGCATGCAGGTGAAGTAAGTACTAAAGACGATATGTTGGACTTCTTAGCAAGAGAATTCAAGTTAAGGAGCAGGAATACCTTGCTGCAACTGTATATGGCCTTGTTTAGATTACACCTGAATTGGCATATAGTCCGATAGCAGAGAAACAGGTTCTTCAGCATAACTCGTCCATACCAACCACGTTTCCTCAACTGAACTAGTCCCATTTGCTTGCATTTGCCCCCATCCCTCTAGGCCTTTCCTATCCATGTACCTGCCCAAATGTCTTTTAAGTATTATAATTGTACCCATCTCGGTTCCATGTATGCACCACCCTCTGTGTGAAAAGTTTGCCCCTCAGAACCTTTTAAATCTTTCTCCTCTCACCTTAAACCTATACCCTCCAGTCTTGGACTCCCCTACCATGGGGTAAAGATCTTGGCTATTCACCTTATCTAAGCCCCTTATGATTTTACGAACCTCCAAGTCACCCTTCAACCTCTGATACTCTGGGGGGAAAAAAAAGTGCTGGCCTATCTAGCCTCTCCTTATAACTTAAACCTCCCAGTCTCAGTAACATCCTTGTAAATACTTTTTGCACCCTTTCCAGTTTAATAACATCCTTCCTATGGCAGGGTGACCAGAATTGTCCGTAGTACTCCAAATATAGCCTTACCAATGTTTTGTACAGCTGTAGCATGACATTTCAACTCCTGTACTCAATGTTCTGAATGACAAAGGCAATCTTGCCAAGTGCTTTCTTTGCCACGCTGCTTACTTCTTACACCACGTTCAAGGAACTATATACCTGCATCCCCCGATGGCTCTGTTCAACAACACAGCCCAAGGCCCTACTATTAACTGTGTAAGTCCTGCCCTGGTTTGTCTAACCAAAATGCAACACCTTGCATTTATCTGAATTAAACCCCATTGGCCCCAGTTGATCAAGATCCCACTGTACTCTTAGATAACATTCTTCACTGTTCTTACCCAAGGAAGGTGTGAAGTGCAGCAAAGGTTTACCAGACTGAGTTCTGGAAAGGCAGGACTAACATATAATTATATTTACTGAAGAACATAGGTGGATGTCTAAAAATCTAGACAATTCTAACAGGATCAGATGGGTAGATGCAAGAAGGATGTTCACGACGTTATGGGAGTCCAGAACCAAGAGTAAAAGTCCAAGGATGAAGGGTAGACTATTTAGGGCTGAGATGGTGTGAAATGTTGTAACTAAGAGTGGTGAGCCTGTGGAATGTACTATAACAGAAAGAAGTCAAGACCAAAACATTATTATTTCAATAAGGAGTTGGATACAGCCCTGCAGGCTAAATAAATCAAAGGATATGAGGAAAATAGGGAACAGCCTCTTGGGTTGTATAATCATAGTTGATCATATTCTTACTTTCTACTGTTTTATGGGTACCTGGTTGATGGGATAGAAGGTCACATATCCAAATTTACTAATGACAAAGATAGGAGAGGTTACACCAGTGCAGCCAGAAATTTAAAACGATCAAGATTTAGATGCTTTAAGTAAAATGGTGGAGCTATGGCAAATGAACTTTAATGTAAGCAAATTTGAAGTCATCTAGCTAGGGCTAAAAGAGAACAGATCAGATTATATTCCAGATGAGTAAAAGCTAAATCAATGGGAGATTCTGAGAAATTTTGGGTTCAGATCATTAGAAGTCACATCATTAAAAAAGTCACAAAAATAATCAGAAAAGCGAATAGAATGATGAGCTGTCTAGAGGAACAAAAAACGTGGCAGCATGGTAGCACAGCGGCTATTAAGGACCCAAGTTCAATTCCAGTTTTGGGTGATTGTCCTTATACAATTTACATGTTCTCCCCATGTCTGTGAGAGTTTCCTCTGGGTGCTTTGGTCCAATAGCAGTCCAAAAATGCACAGGTTACATGGATCGGCCATGCCTAATTGTCTGTAGTATCCAGGTATTTGCAGACTAGGTTGATTAGCTATAATAAATGCCAGGCTATGGGGATAATGCAGCAGGGGTGGGAAGCTCTTCAGAGGGTCAGTGCAGACTCAATGGGTCAATTGCCCTCTTCTGCATTGTAGGGATTCTTTGATTCTATGAAAATAATTCAAGGAGGGAGAAGTCATACTTTTGCTGCAGAAAGCCCTGGATGGACCTCACCTGGGATTCTAAGCAGTTCTGGGCACAACACCGTAGGAAGGATATTTAGCCCTGGAAAGCTCACAATGTTAATTTACTACATTGATGTGTGGGCTTCAAGGGTTAAATTACAGAGGGATATTATACAATCCAGGGGTATGTTACTTTGATTTAGAACTTTAAAAAAGTTAATTTAATTGGCACTTCCAAGATTAGGAAATTAGTAAGGGAAGCTATTTCACTATCTGGGGAATAAAGGACTAGAGCGCACAGTCAGAGCTTAAAGGCAGATCTCACAGGAATGAAATCAGGAAATACTACTTCATGCAAAATGTGGTAGAAAGTCAGAACTCTTCCACAAATGAGAACTAATGCTAGATCATTTCGCCAATATAAAGCTGAGCATGAAAATAATGATAAAGCAAGTATACGAATTTTAAAAATCCACCTGAAATTACCTAAGGAAAATCCATCTTTGTGAACCAGCCACACTTTGTCTGCTTCATACCATGCTTGCTCGGCAGAAATCTGCTCCTCAGTCTTCAACTATAATTGAAAAAGTGGAAAAAGGAATATCAAATTACTTGAGGAACTACGATGAGGATTGACATCTTATAATCCACGTTTCTCTTACAGAACAATTTTTAAGCACTTACAAAAGTAGGTGATAGTCTAATGTATAGTTATCTTATTTTTCGCCAAGCTTTTGTCCAGTTCTCAACCAAACTTTCTTTTGTTAGTTCTCTTAGAATGCAAAGAATCAACACAGCACCTAAAATTTGTGTCACTAATATATTCGAGCATTATGGCATGAAGGAAACATAAATGTCATTTACATGATGTAGAAATTAGACCTATTTAAATTGGTTGAATAAAATGCCTAACATTGCTTTGCCATGGTGTTATAATCATCTGCAGTTGAGTTCAGTCTGAATGGAATTTGTGTCAAATAGCACATATGCATACTTAGGTCTTGTGGTGCTGAATGTTTAGAAGTTATGGTTTACATAGTATAAAGTTGTCAATTGGGAAAGCATAGTAAATACTGTCGGTTCCGATATAACACAATAGTTGCGATCTGGCGTTAAGAGAATTGTGCAATAGACACACCATCTAAACGAATGGGGCTGAAATCGTGTTATAGCCAATACAGATAAGGAACATTCGCGTTCTACAAATAATGGCCAAAATTCTTCAACCGTGTTAAAGCCAATTTGCATTGAAGAAGTATGAGTTATAGCAGAGCTTGCTGCAATGCAATCGAAACTGTAGACTAGGTAACTAAGTATCTGTTTAAAAAAAAGGTTGAGGATTTTGCTAATAGCATCTTCCACATCCTTTTATATCCTTCATCTGTTAGCTTGAACCTAAAGAGCTGACCCTAGTTATCAAGCTTGCAGATGTGAAATCTATGAGCAGAAGTGAGATCAAAGGGGAAAAAGCAGGAAAATAGGGTTGGAAAATGTATCAGCCATGATTAAATAGCAGAGCAAACTTGATGAGCTGAATGGCCTAATTTCTGCTCCTACGTCTTATGGTCTTACGAACTTGATCACCAGTCTGAATGAAATAATATGCAATTATTCCCTAAGAGAATACACAATTAATTTATAAGCTCTTCACATCATAAATGTTCCAAAAGTCTAAATCAGTTGTTTGTAAGAAGAGGTTTCTCAATAATGAGAAAACAACAGGTCAGAACAAACCTAGAAAACGTAATCTCAGACTTATCAACGAAATGCAACCCAAAGTTTTGCAGCAGTGATCACAGTAGCCCTTTCAAGAGTAGCACAACAAAAAGATGCAGACTTATATAATATCATCAATTTTCACTTCTGTCAAACACTTCCCACCAAAGAGTGCAGAAAATTATTTGCAGTCAAAAGCAAAGCACGATGGATGCTGGAAATCTGAAAAGAAATCCAGAAAATGCTGGAAATACTCAGTAGATGAGATAGCACCTGTAGAAAGAGAAAAATACATGTTTCAGGTCTCTTCATCAGGCCCCCTGAACAACTGTCAACCTGAAAAAACGTTAACAGTTTCCCTCTCTACAGCTGCTGCCAGACCCGCTGAGTATTTTCACACATTTTGTCCTTTTGAGAGTCTTTGCTTGGAAACACCCAGCCTAAGAAATTGTGATATTTAAGAAAATCTGATCTGGTCAATTACTATGAAACACACTTAGCCTAGTTCATGCAAAACTTTAAAGGCAAATGTCACATGCGTCTGCATTTAGATTTGCGTGGAACAATGAATATATATTGCATCATTAGTTTTGACAAGTTAAATCGAGCGTGAAGCAAGGGAATTAGTAAGCTTTCGAAAGCACAACACACCATTCACAAAAAGGGGGGAAAAAGTAACATTTAAAACTATTTATTTCATTTGAAATAATATGACGCAAAAAAAAAATGTCCTTTAACAATGGTGTTGGCATTAAAATGATGTAGGACTTCAAGTTGTCAATCTTTCATGATGATATTAAGTTGCTTTGTACAAAGTTATCCATTATTGCATCTAGATTTTCAAATTAATGCAAGTATATGTTGTTTTATTAGGCTTTATCAGCTGAAAATTAGAAGATAATTCCCATTATACAAATAAATTGTGCCATTCTGATTTTTCCACAACTCTCACTATAAATAATTATCCCTAAATATAGCTACTTAATAAAGTGCTACATGAATGTTTATTGCAAGCTAAAATGGTGAAAGGTTTAACATATTATAATACTTATAATGATGTTCCTAAATCTCACATTTATGCACCTCTTTCTGACCCCATCAGCAAACCCACTCGACAGAAATAGCAAATTCTGAATGGTTAATGCATTGACAAGGAATAAATATTATACAAAGATACTTTAATGCAAGATAATGGCAATAATTTGCATCTAGTATAAAATAACATTTCTAAGTTGCTCCAGCTTTACTTTTACGACCTATTGCTATGTTATAATCCTTTAACTATTATGTTCTAGAGCCAATGCAAGAAGCCAAATAAAATTTAAAAGTAAAATGAAATTTAACATCACTAATCTCTACAGTTAAGCCAAAACTTTCTTTAAAACTTAAGTTTGCCTGTTTTTGAATGAAATTCTATTAAAATAGATTCTTATCAAGTGGAAATACCAACACTATTGCAAAAGTTGAAAAGCTTATCAAATTAATTCTCTACTGGCATTGAAAGAGATCTGGATGTAAGTTTGCTCGCTGAGCTGGAGGGTTTGTCTTCATCACCATACTAGGTAACACAGTGAGCCTCTGGTGAAGCACTGGTGGTATGGCCCACTTTTTATTTGTGTGATTGGGTTTCCTTGGGTTGGTGATGTCATTTCCTTTTATTCCTCAGGGGGTGGTAAATGGGATCCAAGTCAGTATCAAACAAACACATTGACTTGGATCCCATTTACCAACCCTGAGAAAAAGAACAGGAAATGACATCACCACAGGAAATAGCATCACCAACCCAAGGAAGCCTAAACACAAATAAAAAGCGGGTCATACCACCAGTGCTTCACCGGAAGCTCATTGATGATGATGCCTAGTATGGTGACGAAACATCTGAAAACAAACCTTCCAGCTCAGCGAAGAAACATACATCCAGAACCTCAACCTCAGCTACAAATCTTCTCAAAGCTTGTTGAGGAAGATGTTGTCAGATAGGGATAGATCGCAAAGCAACCAATGTTTCCACTTAATTACTGAGCAAATGTAAATGTGGAAGTGTACAAAGTATAACATCATACAACATGCAAGTACTTCACAGAAGACAACTTCTCAAAAGCAGTGTTTAGATTAAAATGCCAACCTGGGGCTGAGCAGATGCTGAAGACTGAAGCACAGTTGTTGACACCTCTTCCACCTGATTCTGGTGAGCAGCAGATAAACCAAGCACAGCAAAGAAAAGCAAACCATGATTTAAAGAATGCTACATGGTTTCTGTCACCCTTAACATTCAATGCTTTATTCATTCTAACTTAGAAAGATGTTTAGTTCTCTTTTGCAACCTTGGTCTTTTAACTCTAAATAAAATATGATGTCAATGAATTCTCATTATCCGAACTTACACAAACAACGGATATTTAAATGACACACGGGAACTATATTTCAGTATCTTTCGTACTGGATGGGTAAACAAATAAAAAGAAACGGACGAACTCGAGGCAGAAAGATTTAGACAAATATTTAAAATGTTGTAAATTCATCAGCTACTTCAAAACTAAGTTCAAAATGATGGGGCAATCAAAAATGATTTAAAAGCGGATAATTTAAAGAAATTAAAAGGGATTCTATAGAATTTTCAATCTGGACTCAGCATCCCAATACAGGTAAAAGATCCTTTATCTGAAATGCTCAGGACCAGCTGATTTTCGGAATTCGGAATTTTTCAGTTTTCAGAATGTGACAGTTTAATGGTGAAATTTTTAAAAACCTTCCCAAGAAGCAGACTTCTAACCAAGAATGTGCTGGGTTCAGCCTGGAGCCCAGTTACAAGTAGAGTTCCGCAGGGATCAGTTCTGGGTCCTCTGCTGTTCGTAATTTTTATTAATGACTTGGATGAGGGAGTCGAAGGGTGGGTCAGTAAATGTGCAGATGATACGAAGATTGGTGGAGTTGTGGATAGTGAGGAGGGCTCTTGTCAGCTGCAAAGGGACTTGGATATGATGCAGAGCTGGGCTGAGGAGTGGCAGATGGAGTTCAACCCTGCCAAGTGAGAGGTTGTCCATTTTGGAAAGACAAATAAGAATGCAGAATACAGGGTTAACGGTAGGGTTCTTAGTGAGGTGGAGGAACATAGGGATCTTGGGGTCTATGTTCATAGGTCTTTGAAAGTTGCCACTCAGGTGGATAGGGCTTGTAAGAAGGCCTATGGTGTATTAGCGTTCATTAGCAGAGGGATTGAATTCAAGAGTCGTGAAGTGATTTTGGAACTGTACAGGACTTTGGTTAGGCCACATTTGGAGTACTGTGTGCAGTTCTGGTCGCCTCACTTTAGGAAAGATGTGGAAGCTTTGGAGAGGGTGCAGAGCAGATTTACCAGGATGTTGCCTGGAATGGAGAATAGGTCGTACGAGGATAGGTTGAGAGTGCTAGGCTTTTTCTCATTGGAACGGCGAAGGATGAGGGGTGACTTGATAGAGGTTTATAAGATGATCAGAGGAATAGATAGAGTAGACAGTCAGAAACTTTTTCCCCGGGTACAACAGAGTGTTACAAGGGGACATAAATTTAAGGTGAAGGGTGGAAGGTATAGGGGAGATGTCAGGGATGGGTTCTTTACCCAGAGAGTGGTGGGGACATGGAATGCGCTGCCTGTGGGAGTGGTAGAGTCAGAATCTTTGGTGACCTTTAAGCGGCAATTGGATAGGTACATGGATGGGTGCTTAAGCTAGGACAAATGTTCGGCACAACATCGTGGGCCGAAGGGCCTGTTCTGTGCTGTATTGTTCTATGTTCTATGTGCTTGGCCACATCCCACCGTGTCGCATCTGAGTGACACGGATCGAGTGGGTGTCGACTTGGGGGCGTTTACCGAGAAAACCTAGACCTGTCAGTGCTTGGCCATGCCTCCCATGTCACAACTGAGTGACACACCGAGCTGGTGTCAATTTGGGTTAACTGTTTGCTCGCCAAATAACCTTGTAAATGAGAAAAAAACTTCGCAAAACATCTTCAGATTTCGGAGCTTTTCTGTTTTTGAATGTTCAGATAAAGGGTCTTTTACTTCTATCACTCCCACACACTTCCCTCAAACCCCTTATACTACTTTGCTTCGCCACCTCCTCCAAATCCCTACCCATCCTATCACAAATAACATCCTTTAGAAACTGAAGAATCGAGCAATTTATCAAGTTTAATGTTTTGATTGCACAATTGAATATTTGTGATGCCTTCCATTTAACGTTTCAGAGATTGCATAGCTGATATTTTTAGTTAGTTATTTTCAGTTTACAGTTGCAGAAGTCACAGATTTCTCTTTCTGAAGGACATTACAAACCATTTATCCTACACCATATAGTTTACACATGACCATTCAATTCTATAGAGCTCACTACTAGTGCCTTTTGAAATGGCCCACCAAACCATTCAACTTTACAAATGATCATTATAACGTCTGCAGCAATTGAATGCGACAAACCCAATCATCAAGATAGATATGGGCAATAAATATAGCCTTGCCAACATCATCCATATTCAGAGAATAAATTAAAGCAGAAGTATAAAACCTGATGTTTAAGCATGATGCTAATTTTTAAAGCATGATGCAACTTTAGTGTCTATTTCTTAAAGTCTTACGTTAAAGTCAAATCCAAAAAAATCTGAAAATTAAAAATGTGTTAATTTATTTTTCATTAAGTACAAACTAGGGACACCAATTTCTGGATATTGTTGTTATCTCCAGTAAACAGCTAAAACTCAAAGTAAACTTGCCATAATTAATTTAAAATTATTCGAGTTGACTATGCAAATCCATCTCAACAGGCAGCATCATTAATCTAGGTCACTGGGCTAATACAAAAGCAGTGACTCAACCAGATTTGTCAGGAACAGTGCATACTCAACATTGGAAAGCACACTCTCTCAGACAAAGTCAGTCAAAAATAAGTCTTCAAATGTGAAATTTGACTAGAATACTTGTTATTAATTCCATGCACTGTCATATTAATCTACAGAATTGGGAAGCCAAAGAAAGAAGTGGGAGCACAAAAAGATCGGGAACTACAAAAAGGACAAGTCATACTGAAAATGCCAAGATAGGAAAAACAATTGTGATCTTCCTCAAGTTAGTTAAATTATCCTGCACAATTATACACCTTTATTTTCAACCTCATTTCCAGAGAAGTCATAGTCTTAAGTACATTCAACAAATTCATGAATATGAAAAATGCAAAGTTACAATTTCTTTCAAAGAATTTATTTTTCTATAAATTAAATCTTTATAATGTATAAAAAGGCCTCATGCTTTATGTGGGTAGAGAAGAAATTCTAAACCAGTAATGAAATGAAAACAAGTTCTAGCATCAATATTTTTGTACAACAAAATAGAATGTTACATTCTTTTTCCACTTCTTTAAATCAAATTTAAAAAAAAACAGGAAATGAAACAGGAAGCTGTGGTATTTGGTAGGAAAGGGCAAGGACAAAGAAAAGGGCTTGTGTTCAAATTCAGACAACAATTCAAAGCTAAATTAGCCTCAAGTTATTGGAGCAGATGATTTTAGTAAATAAAGAGCAGCAGTTTTTTTGTACAGACGTCACTTTTGCAGTCCCTTCCGGATGCTAAAGACGACTTGAGTAAACTAATTGCAAAAATGCCTTGTTCCAAATATATTATTATGATAGATTACAAATATAAAATTTAAGACCAAGATGGTCAAATAGTTAGCATTCCAAAAATCAATTGATCAAAATCCCAAGTTTACCAAGAAAACATAATATGTTAATTGGGATTGGGAGTATTAGTCAAAAATTTCAACTAGATCAGTAGGTGAATTACTTTTGGTAAGGTTTGTGCATTTTGAGTAGAACACTAGAAAAACAGAGTAGCAGGAAACGAACGAGCAAGGCAAACAAAGAGCTGTAGCAGAGATGTGGAAATCATAGGATAGACATGAAGGCAGCCTTACAGTCCAGCATGACACACGGGCACAGACACCAGCCCAGACACCTGCCTGTGCGAGATCGGTGGAGCGAGTGGAAGAATCTTGAGAGGGAACTAGACTCTGGGTAGGTGGGACCGCAGGTTCCAGCTGTGACAACAATGTAATGTGATCCAGATGTAAAAAAATAAGAATGACGAAAGGTGAAGTCATTAAGCAAATAACTACTCGCATACAGATACAGCCAAAAAACACAATGCAGTAATGACTATTATAGTACATCTAGTCTTTGAACAAAGTGTCCAAAAATCACAAATTTCAGTTTTCCATTTCTTTCAGTTCCCCATCAGTAAAGTTCATTTCTTCATATTCCACAGTTTTACACTGTAACCTGCAAAATTCACCATGAATTTTGCAGATTTGAGTGAAGTGCAATGTAAAATAAAAATAGGCCATGATATCTAAATTAAATTACATGTTTATAAAATATTTCATTAAAGTAAATCAGAATGCAAATATGACTGAGATATTAATATTTAAAACAAACTAACACATTTCAGATAAGATTCTCACGACTGCTGCTACATTATGCATACTACAGACTAATCAACATTAATGGATGCAAAAAGTGCCTAAAGCTTAAATTTATTTACATTATTCCGTTAATTGTGGTAATAAATTAAGAATCAACTGTTAATACTGCATTTACTTGAACTAATGTGGTGACATTAGTTGTTTTTATTAATTAACCTTAGTAGTAGACCTATTCAAACAACTAAAAAAAGTGCGAGAGATCAATGGCAATAAATTTTAAAAGTGGAAACTAAGAAGTCACCAGGACAAATTTTTGAGAAACTCAAATTATAGCTTATGCCTCTAGTTATATTACAAAACTAAGACGAATATTAAAAAATGAAGTTTGCAAAAAAGGCTATAATTTTATGGGGACTACATTCAGAATTTGCATTTGCCATGTAACTTCTCAAGTACAGTGTGCACGCTACAGAAATCTTAAGATTTTAAGATGTATTCACAACAAAAAATTTTGCCAATCCAATTTTTCACACCAAACTAAAATAAAATTCATTTTGGGGGTGAATTATCACTTCAGAATATGCACATCTGTACATATTAACCAATAATTCTGTTCATTAAGTCTTTACAGTACTGTCATAAAGAGTCTCTATAATTCTCTTGTATATCCTATATCTCAACAACCGTAAAAAAATTCTCCTTACCTACCTCACCTCTTTCTGATGATTTTAGATCCTTAAATACTAGACACTGGCCCACTCACCCACGAGAATATATTTTCTTAGTCAAAATCACTCATCAAAAAAAGTCCTAAAGAGCTAACATGTACAGAATAGGTCACATGCCTTTCTTCTGCATTGTAGGTTTCAATGACTCCATAAGTAATTAACTTTAGAGCACAGGTGACAATGCAGACAAAGTTTCGAAATTGATAACAAATGTGATGAATGATAGTATTGTACTAAAAATATGAAATGTAAAAAAAGCATATTTTGTTTAATGTTATCTAAAAAAATGGTAGCCTTATGATTGAAACTGTGCTTTCTTTTGGATCAATAGGGGTGGGAGGGTTGTGCTTAGAACATAGGAATAGACCGGCACACCGGCAGTCAAACTGACAATTCCGGTACCATGCAGTCTTTAGCTAAATTGTCCACATAAGGTATTTTAATTGAATATAAAAAGTGACACATTCTAAAATTGGTTTTGAGTGGGTGTACCTGTATACCTACCTTAAGTGTAAACGTGAAACTAAAAACATGCAAAAATACCCTTCTCATACCATCACATAAGATCAAACTCTAAACCAAAATGCTCTAATATTGTAAAGACATTATATGGAGGAATTATGATAACTATGAACATATCAATAGAATAGATAGTGACAAAGTGTTTTAAATCATTTAAGTGACCTCTGGCAGAGGGTTAACAGCCAGAGGGCAAAGATTTAAAATATTTGGCAATCAAATGTAAGTTGTTGTTAGAATCTGTCTAAAAGGGTGGTATAAGCAGATTAAAGAGTAAATTCCAAAAGAAAATCTGATATGTACTTGAAAAGGAAAGAGCAGAGCTGTGAAACAAATTCGATCAATCTTTCAAAGAGCCATCACAGGCATGAAGAGCTGAATGGCTGCTTTTTCTGCTGCATAATTCTATGAAATAGTACACAAAACTTCCCCAAGTGAGCAAATGTCTGCAAAAACAATACCATTCAAGGAAAAGCAAGGAATTATACATGAGCCTATTGAACTATTAATCTCGCAGATGATCCCTTGAAAACTGAAATTGCAACATTTAGCCTGTAGTAGAGGAGAATTTGGAAGTGAATTTTTCTTTGCTCACTGGGTTCAACTAATTCGTGATTAGCATTCAAAACAAAACA
The DNA here is from genome assembly GCF_037043375.1 of Chiloscyllium plagiosum. Lineage (NCBI taxonomy): Eukaryota > Metazoa > Chordata > Chondrichthyes > Orectolobiformes > Hemiscylliidae > Chiloscyllium > Chiloscyllium plagiosum. The sequence continues at coordinate 23,346,867 of NW_028270169.1, read as the reverse complement.
GGTGACCATTATGATGAGAATTAATCACATCATTCATAAGGTACCACAATCATCATCCCAGGTGAGCAAAAGGCCTTTTAAGGTTTTACAAAACAGTTATCTGGATCAGATAAGACTTGTATTCATGGGACTGATCACTTAATCCTGCTACAAATTACAACATTTTACACTTCATTACACTGAACAAGTTTGGATTTTGAAATGCTACACAAAATATACAGTTTACATATACCTGTAGAATGGCTGACTGATTAATCCAATTAATTTACCTAAATAATATACATTAAAGCAAGGGGTTTTAAGAGGAAATGTCAGGTGTACATAAAATTCACACAAGATTCTACATTTAGGTAAAAGTGTAGAAACAGCCCAACACAAGCAACAGTCAAAGCATGGCATGTTTATTTACTGAAGTTGTGAAGATTCTCTCCAGTCTCAGTTGAGCTTCATCCGTATGGGTCATTTGTTGTGGCATCCATTGGGCCTAAAGATCACATGACCAACAATATTAATTTTCTCATAACCAGTTCTCATCTATTTAGGTTGGACTTGAAATTTGTAGGGTACATGGGCAAGGGTACTAGCCAGCATTAGTGCAATTACATTTAGTTATCATGGTGACCCAGTAAAACAGCACAATTGTGACCTATGGGTAAGCAATGCAAACAGCAAGAAAAACTTGCAAAAATGCTTTCTGCATGCAGTAATCAATGCATTCGATTCAAACATTTTCATTGCTTGACTAAAGATAGCAATCTAGTTGATATGTTTATTCCTTAGTCCAGCAGCCAAACCAGTATTCATATCTTGTTATATTTGCTGTACTGGATTTTGTACTTGTAACAACGGTGAAACTGTTAGTACTTAACCTTAACTACAACTTTGAAACTCAAAAGTAATTTGTAGCATCACTCATGCATAAATGTGGAAATCCATAAGTTGCTGTCAGTGATTTCTTGCTCCTCAATAGGGTATGACATGGATATTGATTAGAAATCATTTAAACTTGCTGAACAAGGTCTAACTGGGTTTTTAGATTTAGATTAGATTCTCTTCAGTGAGGAAACAGGCCCTTCAGTCCAACCAGTCCACATTCACCTTCCGAATAGTAACCCACCCAGACCCATTTCCCTCTGACTAATGCATCTAGCACTGTGGGCAATTTAGCATTTCCAATTCACCTGACTTGCACATTTTTGGACTGTGGGAAGAAACCGGAGCACCCAGAGAAAACCCACGCAGACACAAGGAGAATGTGCAAACTCCACACAGACAGTCGCCAGAGGCTGGAATCGAACTGGGACCCTGGTGCTGTGAAGCAGCAGTGATAACCACACAGCCACCGTGCCGCTCCTATGGAACATTGATGCATAATTATGCATCAACAACCTCTCTAGCCTGGAAAACATTTTATATCTGCAGAAAGTCAAATTTCTCCATTATAAGAAAAAGATGTAACAATTTAGATATTTAAAGCTTTTTTCAAAATTTATGATATTTCAGCTTTTATATCAATCTCAAGTACATCCTAATTCTTATTTCATTCTATAAAAGTATGACAATGACTTCCTTACATGTTGTCAAAATTCTTCATTGTAATTACTTGTTTGATAACCTCGCAGTTTCTGGAAGCCACAGATCTCTTAAGTGGTGCTTGAATCAAATTAGCATCTGGAAAAGTGAAATCCAGGCCAAAGATCACTAGATCTTTGTGGACAGCTTACAGCCACTTCTTTGCTGACCAGAATATCCAATCTATTAATAGCTATTTCTTTCACAAAATATTTGTATTTCTTCACCTCACTTAGGTAGTACCTAACTTTTTGTGAATATTTTCAGATATTTGGCCTCATTTAAAGCATAGTCAAGTGTTAGTTATTTCCCAAATCTGTCCAAAGTATACACATGCAAATTCGATGAAATACAGTACAATTACAGGCAATATGAATTCCAAAAATCAGCATGCACAATTTAAACATATAATTGGTTCAAAGAAATCAGTGCTACAAATTATGCTCTAGATTTAGCTTGAGATAGTTGACCCTTTGAAATCTGGATTAAGAATTGTGGTGCAATGTGGGAAGCCAGGAAAAACAATGTTACTTTTTTTAGTTCCTAAATATTTCAACACCTTGCTAAAATACATTTTTAACTGGAATTTTCACAGACTAATTCCAGGAGAGTCAGAGTCATACAGCATGGAAACAGACCCTTCAATCCAACCAGTCCACACCAACCATGTTCCCACACTAAACTAGTCTCATCTGCCTGCGCTTGGCTCATATCTCTCCAAACCTTTCCTATTCATGAACTTACCCAAGTGTCTTTTAAACTGTACCTGTATCCACCACTTCCTCTGGCAGTTCATTCCACACATGAATCACCATGTGCTTAAAAAGGACATGAGGGGCAATTTTTTAAAAAATCTTTCTCCTCTCACCTTAAAAATATGCCCCCTAATTTTGAACTCCTCCACCCGAGGGAAAAGATCATTGTCATTCACCTTATCTATGCCCCTCAATTTTGTCAACCTCAATAAATATCACCCCTCAACTACCTACTCTCCAGTGAAAAAAATCCCAGTGTTTGCAGTCTATTTTTATATTTCAAACTCTCCACTCCCAGGAATGACATGGTATTAATCTAAAGGCAGTATAACTATTGCCCTGGAAGCTTCAAATCCAGTCACATGGGCTAGGAATCCATCAGTAATAACATTAAATCATATAAAATGGATGCAAAGAAACAGGGAAACCAATTATCTTACCATTATCAGTATAATATTTTGTTGCCAATACAGAATTAAAGTATGGGAACGGAATAGAGAGAAATGACACTGCAGGATTCATTTTGCAATGGTCTAACATACAGTACAAAACAAGTTTCAAAACAAGTCAATCATAACAGTTTATCTTTTGTGACAAAGGTTCATACTTTTAATTGCCATTATTACGGTTTTATTTTTACAGGAAACTTTGTTTCAATCAGCACCTTATCAACCCGCACTCGATAAACTGGCAAAAATTATATACCTCAAATACCAACCTGCAGCGATGTCAGAGTATATGCTGTAAATAAAGTATACGTGATGTGTATACCCCCTGCATTACATTTCTATTAATTTTAGCAGGTGTGTTGGTATTTTTACATAGATCTTTGAAGGATATTGATGTCTCAAAGCTTCACATCATCAGAGTTTACTGTGGTTATGCATTTGTAATTATGTGCAATGTTTGATAAATCAGCAAACTCATTGTGTTGTAGGTGCCGGTTAATAAGCAGTTTGCCGTATTTGGAAATTCTGGTATCAAAGTGGACAGAACCTTTTGTATTTCTATATTACGCATATTAAGAAAGGGAAAGTATAATTTTAGTTTTGTTTTTTGCTTTTAAGCTGAAACTGGCATTGAGCCATCTGAAAAATGTGTTTACTTGCTTTTAAATAAGGCTTAAAAACAAACCTGTGGTAAACAGCTTGACGGTTTAAAAAACAAGAGCAGAAAAGTATGGGGAAAAAAGGCCCACTACACAACAGCAAAATACCCTATATTACAGGGAAACAGGAGGCAAATTTTCTTTTTAGGAAGGAAGAATCATCCAGAAGGTTAGCAAATGTGTAGATTTCTTTCAGAGAAGCAGATCATTCAGACAGTAAAGTCCTGCAACATTGCCATGTCTGAAACAGTCTGAGCAAAAAAGACCTGAGCAGCTTCATAGTTAGGAGGAGAAAAGCTCCAGAAATAGATGGCTTTAATGTGCCAGAGAGGAAAACATCTTACAGCACTGTTGAATGTATGTGTTTAACGGAACATATGTAGCTAAGGAACACACATTAAGGAAAGGAACTGTATAAATGCAAGTCTCTTGTTGGGGAGGGTTGGAGGATGCCAACTTAAAAGCTGGACATTTTTTTCAAAGAAATTTTCTGTCTATGTGCTTGGTTGGCCTCAATTATATGCACAGTATAATATAACTGTTGCAAACAGTAGCAGGTTGGCTCCATAACAGCTCTAAAATCACCCAAACCCAAGAATGCATACTACTACTTGTAAAAATTGTTCTTCATTTACAAAATGGCTTAATGTATAGGTAAACTAAATGACCTCTACAAAATAGGTCACTGGGAAGCCCATTGTTCAGAATTCTCACGGCTTTATTTCTCCTTTAACTAAAGTGTGAAACTACAATGTTTTTTAAAATCAACAACTGCAATTGTCAAAACAAACATATATATACTTATAGGCTTAAATAATGAACATTTGTGTGTGAAACTATAAACTTCAAAATTTCAATAACTGAACATAGATTGAAAGCAGCATGAATAACTCTGCCTGAACTAAACTATTAAGGGACAAGGAAAACGGTTATCCAGAAATTGAAAGTAATTAGTCATGTCTGAGAGAAGGAAGTGTTGAAACTGAAATGAACAAAACAGTTTCATCAACTACTTGATAAATGCCACAAGGGCAATTGATTACCATGCAGAAGAATTTAAGGAGTTAATCTGAGAAAAGCGTGAGTTCAACAGTCAATGCAAGAAGGCTACCTCTCTTAAGAAGGCAAGCTGTAAACTTGTAATATTTGGATGAAGGAGTCTAAAGAATCATCAATAATGGCACACCACAAATTTGAAGGATGAAAATTGTATAATTATTCAACTCCAGGATTCCTCCAGAGCAGAATTCTGGACAATAATACTGCACAGGAATCAAACTCTGGGCACATACAGAGACAGGGACATTTTGAGTTGGAATCATAGCTAAATTCCACTATTAATTGGGTAATAGCCAAGTTGAGTTGTAATGCTTAACTTGCTTGCTTAAGGGGTCCGATTTTGGTTGCAAAATGCAACAAAGTTAAATAACTGCTTCAGTATTTGATTCCCTGTGAGATTTCTTAATTAGAAGCAGAATTAAACGCAACATGGCAATTTACTGACCGTATATGACAACCAAAAGTCACAGAGCTACAAATTTCAACTTTTTTTTGTCTTCGATGTTCATTGCTCTTTTTAACCCCAATATTAACTTGTAATATTCTTTTTATAACCACACTTGCATTCTGACATCTGGTTGAAACTCTTCAGCAACAAGTGAAGGCAATATTTTCTGATTTGTAATGTGTTGTGCTTTGGAAAGCACAGTCTTCTTTAAATAATTCAAAAGGAAAAGTTGTGTGCCATATTCAATTATGGAAGCTTAGTCAGAAATATAAAAGCATGCTTTGAGCTCAGTATTTGCGAGATTATCTCATTCATTTTACTCTGTTTAGCTTATCACAATGATTTCAGAAAGAGATTATAGTATTAGTATAGCTGAGGACAACTTATGTCAGTTCCAAGGCGATTCCTCAATCAACTGCATTCATGTTAATTTTCATTAACAACACTGGCACCTCAAAATCATTTCATATTTCCATGCACTTATATTCAAATCAGCACACCTAATGTTAAATCACAAATAGCAACATGGTACTCCAAATAATAAATCTCCCATGCATTAAAAGTTGAGTTTATCAAACCTACAATGTGCAGCGTACAATAGAGTGCCATAGTGATAATTTTAATCAAGAGGCCAAACTGTGATCCCGATTTGACAATGATATTTTGGTGAGTACTTTGCTAAATTTTAAGATGTGCATTAGAAAATCGTACAAACCTTTTGCCTAACCTAGCAGCATGCACATTTTGGTTAGTTGATTACCTCGCTTTTGACTGGTTCTGGCATTTGAAGATCATTTTGTTTTTCCGCTTGCTCCAAGGCAGGCAAATGTAACATAGTGCTCATTTTATTTGGATCACTAGTAGAAACATCTTCCTTTTTCTCTGAGAGTTTTAACCGAGGTTTGTGATCTTTGGTTTTTCCTCTCGTCATTAGACTGGTCAGCCCTACTGAAATATCATCTTTAGTGGTTTCCTTTGTTGGAATTGCTGGTTGTATTTTAGCAGTACTGGGAACATTTTTCTCAACCTTTAAAACTGTTGTCTTGCTAATTTCAGTTCTAGATCCGGCTTCTGACTCCAGAATTGTTTTGCATTCCATCTTCTTCTTCACAGCTTGCTCTTTAGACTTAACCTCCATTGTCTTCACCTTATCACTCCCACTTTCGCCTGGTAAAGCCTTTCGTATCACTTTCCTGACAATTTTAACCACTTTTTTCTTAGGAAATGCCTCATTCTCATGGGACAACTCCTCACGATTTGTCACATTCATATTTTGTTTTACCTCCTCTTGTGCAGGAAGCTCATTTTCAAAAGATCCAGTTGCACATACATTTTCTCCATTTATTTCCAGCTGGGGACTACAGATCTCTTCAGTCCTGACTTTCATTGCTTTATCATTTTCACCTCTTTCTGACTATATTTTGCAGTGTAAAAAAAAAAGTTTCATAAATTAAAATTGAAGAAAACATAATTGGTATCAAAGCAAAAAGAAACAGAATTATAGTCCAAATATGACATCAAGAAGAAAATAAGCTACTTGTACAATTAAAGGCTCCAGTCTATCTCCAATCAACTTTTGCAATAGACACAAAACTACACCAGATTCATATTCAGGGGCAGGACAATACATTTGGTCATCACTGTTTGACTTCATTTTACTTAGTTCTATATGAACTGGCAAATAGAGTCATAGAGGCATAGAGATGTACAGCATGGAAACAGACCTGTCTGCCGACCAGGTATCCCAACCCAATCTCGTCCCACCTGCCAGCACCCAGCCTATATCCCTCCAAACCCTTCCTATTCATATACCCATCCAAATGCCTCTAAAATGTTGCAATTGTACCAGCCTCCACCACTTCCTCTGGCAGCTCATTCCATACACGTACCACCCTCTGCGTGAAAAAGTTGCCCCTTAGGTCTCTTTTATATCTTTCCCCTCTCACCCTAAACCTGTGCCTTCTAGTTCTTGACTCCCCGACCCCAGGGAAAAGACTTTGCCTATTTACCCTATCCATGCCCCTCATAATTTTGTAAACCTCTATAAGGTCACCCCTTAGCCTCTGACGCTCTAGGGAAAACAGCCCCAGCCTGTTCAGCCTCTCCCTGTAGCTCAAATCCCTCAACCCTGGCAACATCCTTATAAATCTTTTCTGAACCCTTTCAGGTTTCACAACATCTTTCCGATAGGAAGGAGACCAGAATTGCACACAATATTCCAACGGTGGCCAAACCAATGGGCTGTACTCAATGGCATGACCTCCCAACTCCTGTACTCAATACTCTGACTAATAAACAAAAGCATACCAAATGCCTTCTTCACTATCCTGCATCAGAGTAAATACTTGTTGAAACATACAAGCAGAAAAGCAAACAACTTTTAAATATTACTATTTTCTTGTAGGTTTTGACAAAACTGTCAGTGCAAGAGCTCTTGTGTTAAAAAATAAAAAGTTGTCCCTACATACCACTATATTGGTTGGTATTACTCTAACAAGACAAGAAACTTACAGCATGCATGCACTACACTTATCATCCATTTTACACTATAAAAATTCTGTGAAAACTACAAAATGCATCAAAAGAAAATTAGCAGCTAAAACAGATATATAAAACGTAGTACTCTTGTTGTGCTACAAAGTATAAAAAATATTTTTAACTGCTCTTGGGACAGGCTGGAAGAAGGCATTTTTATGATATTAAGAGTAATTTGAAAGGACAGATATAATCATAACATTTCCTTTCTCTGAAAATTCAAACATCGCTATCAAATTTAATTATAATAAATTTTAAACATAACTATTCTAAAATACAGATCAGACCATTCATAGCTACATAGAATGAAAATTAAATATAGCATTATGTCCTTACAAACGATCTATCACTTCAAAAATTACATTAAGTTTACTAATTCAAGGTACTATGTAACAGTAGCAAATATTAGCTGAAGTAAAATACATTGGAAAAATAGGACTCTTGACCTTCATATGTTCTTTGTAATTTTGCCACACATACTTTAGTAAACAATTAAGGTTGCGACCTAATTTGCTAACATGCTTCCACTCTGGAAGCACTACTGAATCATGCTAAATCTGTAAAGACATACAGGATAATCATTAACGTGCTGCAGTGCAGCAAGCCTGGTCTGCTTCCTATAAAAAGGGGCCACAAGTTATTCACTTATTTTCTTTAAAGGAAAGTAATTTTTTTCAGAATTGTAGCTGATCACATTTCATTTGTAGTCTACTAAAACCCAACTAAATACTCAATAAAAGTCAGTATGCACCCACAAAAATAATTTGTATAAGCTTGTGAATCAAACTGTTAAGTATACTGCTCTGTACTAATATTTTTCATAAAGTAAAATAAATGATTTTCAAAAAATATTTAATGCAGGCTCGGCAAAATTTTCAATGCTAGCTTTACTTTCAATAGACTAGCAAACTAAATACCATTTTCTCAAACAGCTACTTCATATAGACAAATCAAATGCTGCAACACCTCCAGGTCTCTTCCTAATATTACGGAACAGAGCTTTGCATTGTAAAATCACATTGTTCACAGCACGAGCTAAATCAAGTATTAGTTCCAAGTTAAAACATTGTAGCAAAATTATTCAGCTACCTTCATTTTATTCCTAAGGTTTAGATGAATGGAGGAGGATCTTTAAAAGGCTTCCAGGCCCAAATTAAATCAACACTACCACTGCATCTGCTGACGCTGCATCAGTCAGTATCTCTAATGACAGTAGACCAACTACAACAATGCTGTTATGGCATGTTAAAAAGACAAGCACAGGAAAATAAAGTTTTGGTTGCATATTATCAAATCTTCCTTTCACCAATTCTAAAATCAATCTTCACTTGAAGAAAGCAATAGTAACACACAGATTTTAAAATACTGTACATCAACAATTAATGTGATGTGGTTGATAATATATTTTACTCGGTTCAAATAACTGCACATTTTTATTATTATACAAATCAATATTTGTTGAAGTTGTGTGAAGTATATTGAAAAGCGTTTTGTAAGCATCACACCACCCCATCCCTCCAAACATTGATTACTTAAGTGTCATTGTTTTTGGATTCATCCAATGATTATGGCAGTAATTGGTATCAAAAAATAACTATTACTTGAAGAAACTTACAGATCGTTCAAGGTTTGCTTCGTGGTCTTGATCTGGATTTTCTGATTTCAGAACAGACACTGATTTTTTCTTTGAAACAGGCTTTTCCTCTTTAACCTAGTTATTTATAGGATGAGGACGCAACATCACAATCCAAAGTTTGAATGATGCATGCAAAAGTGTTTTTACTACAATTCAGCAAAATTCAACACTGGACACTAAAAGTTTAATTTAGTGTTTAAGTAAAAGGAAAACCTTCTCCTTAAATCCCAAGATGATGTCAGCTTTCCTCAGGAGAATTAAAATATTCAGTAGATTTGAATGCTACTCTTTCAGTGCAAAGAAATTTGAAGTATTTTTCATGTTTATAACAATCTCGTATTTCTAGACAAAAGACTTTGATTTTGTAATTTCAGTGTTGTCAAATCTGAATGAAGTTAAATTTCACTAAAATGGTTGCTAGCAAGGAAGAAATAAACAATATTTTTCATTCACACAAACAGTAATCAATCCCTGCAGGTGTCTTACTGCCCCAATGAATGAGCTTCAGCAATAGTTTATACTTATAAACTTCACTTTGAAAATATAACTGCAAATAAATAAATAGGTACAACTTATTTCTGTTTGACACATTTAGTGCTAAAACATCATAAAACTGAAATATCCAGAACTAGAACACGTTTTTGTGTAAATTCACAGAAACTGATCACAATGACACATTGTAATAAGCATGTGAGAGGTCCAGAATTATTCTTTTCACTTCACTGGCAACAATTTAAACCAATTTCTTAGGAAATGCTCATTTGAGGCTATTTCTTACAACTGCAATATCAAAAATTCCTAAAATAAATTGTAAAGTAACACACGGCCTGACTGCAGTGATTGGCATTTGCAATTTGAAAGATTTGAGCTTAAAAATAAACTTTCCTTTTGCTCCCAGAAAGCAAAACGTGATGAGAAAGCCATGCTGCTGTCATGAATTGATAAGTGGTATTATGAAAAGATGCAGTCTAATTCAGCACTGAGGTTTGCCTTGAGCCCAAGTTCTTCCCAGTAACTGAAATTGGTGGGTGCAGATTGGAATGTCCTGGACAATGACCAGACACACGTGCAGTAGATACTGTGGGTACAGAAAAGCGAAAAGCACAAATTACAGTAATCATTTATAGAAAAAGTAAACAGTTATTGCAGTTATTTTAGTCTCCAAGCAAAACTAAAACAAACATTCTGCTGTATTACGTTTAAAGTTGTAAAAAGAGCTACAGAGTGAATTTAAAACAGCGGACAAAATCTTAAGCCAAAATCTGACTGGCTGTAGCTGTCTCAAAAGTATACTTGTAATGAAGAACAACCTTTGGCAATTAGGATAGCAAAATTACAGAGGCAAAGTTTAAAAGTTAATGAACAGAAACAACAAACTGACTAATTTGCCAACGTACAAACTGCTATTATAAAGAGAATGCTAAAATTAGAATGGAAATGGGAAAATTGAATTCTACAAAATAGAGAGGTTCAATGCTCAGAAGTTTTCCAAATAACTACAGGGAAAATAAATTCAAGCTCTGACTTTTGTAAAAGCTGATCTTTTACAAAGAGAACAACAGCTATCCTTGACTATAATATATCTTTTAAATTAATAGCATACCATCCTTTAGATGTACCCTACTACAGTAGGTGATCTGTCCATTTCTTACCACCTGCCTATGCCAGATTCATTGTGACACATGGAGTATATTATTCTGATATATAGACTTGGCAAAAAACCTAATTTATCTTATTTATTTACATATAGGAGACAAGCTTCCAATTTCCTTGCCATCCTGTTACAGACCAGACCAAACCTCCTCAAAGCGACAAGGAGGTAGTCTAGACCCTAACTTTTACTTATGTTAAAAGCAAGTACCAGGCATTATGTTCCAGATGTAATTTGATTTATCAAACTATCAGGCTTGAAGCCAAACACACTATTCATACACTACAGTTAAAATATAAATAAAAGAAAATATCAGCTTAACTGTAACTCAATGAATGAACTGTTCCAATATAGTAACATCCTATAAGCACAACCTTAGTAAGGCAAAATCAGTAAAACAGATTGTCTCACATTCAATTCTAGCAGGTAGAAGCTTTTAGCTGCACCAAAGAAAGAGATGTCACAGCTTTCACAACCTCAACAGCGACTGAAAGCTAAACTAAAAATCCTGGTTCTATGGGAACTTGACCCCACTCATCACAGGGCTGTTTCTATTGTTCCAACTTTAATTTAAAAAAAAACCCAAGGCCTCACAATCTGTTTAGTTTATTGACTTGAAGCAGACCACTCTGCCACTGTTTCAATCTCTCTTTATATGTACATAAAAAGGGGACAAATACACCTCTTAAAGCAATAGTATTGTCATACCTTCTACTTAATTTATTATGAGACTAAGATTAGGAATGAGTGGGAAGGTGATGGGCTATCTTATTTCGGCCATCACCACCAATAATGCCCCCATTAAGTGTATGTAAAATCCAGCCTTGGATCACAAAAACATTTATATATTTGTAGGCTGTGGGCATTGCTGGCATTTGTTAGCATTTTTAGTTGCCCGATAGAAAGTGACAGCGAAAAGGAGGATTTTTTTAAAAAGTGAGTCTTTGGAGCTCTTTCTCCAGAGAATGGAGTCATTGCATACTTTTAAGACACAGATCATGGGCATATTGATTCACATCAATCAAAAATCAATGTCATCAGGGTAAAGAAAGAATGTGGAATTGAGACCACAAAAAGATGAGCCATGATCCTACTGAATGGTAGAGCTGAATCCTGCTCCTAACTTGTATGCTTGTGTGAGGAATGGATCATCACTAATTAGTCTTAAAATAGAATTATAAAAGGATTAGAAGCAAGTCCTTTCGTAGAGCCCTTAAGAGCCTGAAAATAGCACTGTATTTACATATCTGAGCAAAACTATACACCAATCTTGCGAAAATCAGAGGTGAAGTTTATTTTAGGGGTCACTTTATATTATGAATATAAAAGTGAGGAGGAGGAGTAGGAGTAGGCCATTTGGCTCCTTCAGCCTGCCCCATCATTGAAGATGATCATGGCTGATTTTAAATCACATTCCCACTTTAATCCTTGATAATCTTTAATTCCCTTGCTATCCATGCCTTCTGTAAAACATTCAAGGACTCCATTTCCATTATCTTTGCAAGTAGTACCAGAGACTGATGACACTTACAGAAAAAAAGTGTCTCACCTTTATTAATTAGGCAACCCCTGATTTTTAACAGTGCTGTTAGTTGTAGACCCATCAGAAAAAAACTCTTTTCCACATGCATTACAAGACCATATGTTTTCTGTTTCAATCACATGTTGAAGTATAAAAGCGTAAGAGGCGATACTACTCCTGTTGAACCTTTTCACAGAAGACAATCTGCTGATAATGTGGTAAACTTTCATTGAACTACTTCCAACACATTTACATCTTTCCATAACTAAGGTGACCAATACCATGCACAATACTTCAATTGTGTTCTCACAGGTAACCTATATAACTGAAGCATAACCTCCCTCTACTTTTATTCAATTTCTCATTATAAATAATCACATTTTATTCGCTTTTCTAACTATTTGCTGTGCCTACATACTGATCATTTGGTGATTGATGCACTAGGGTACATAGAACCTTCTTTAACGCGAAGCTCTGCAATTTTACATCATTTAGATAATATGCTTTTTCATTCTTCCTGCCAAAATGGACAATTGCACATTTTCTCACATTCCCATATACCAGATCTTTACTCATTCACCTTTTTAATTTGGTAGCTTATGCCCTCTTCACAACTTATTTTTCTACCTGTCCTTACGTGATCAAAATGATTTGACAATCGTAACTTCTGTCCCTTCCCCCATGTAATTTAAAGAAATCAAACAGTTAAGGTCCAAACACAAATTCCTGTAGCATACCACTCATTATATCTTGCCAATCTTTGAGATTTGTGCATCTCTTACGTTCCTGTGAGATAGCCAGCCTTCCCTCCATGTCAATATGTCACTCCTACATGACAAGCTTTTAATAATGACCTTTGATATGGCATTTTATGAAACATCTTCTGAAAATCTAAGGAAGAGTACATCCACCAGTTTTTGAGCATGTGTTACCTCTTCAAAAGAACTCCAATAGATTGGTAAAACATGGTTTGGAGAGGCGGAAATCATGCTGACTGTCTGATTCCTTCTAACCTATCTCAGTGCCTGATTAGAACATCCTTGATGATAGATAACATTTTCCCTCTGACACGGTTAAGCTAACCGGCCAGTACGTTCTTACATTCTATCGTCCTCCATTTTTAAATGAACACATTGCACTCGCTATCTTCCAATTTAATGAGATGTTTCCTGAAACAAAGGAGTTTTGGAAGTTAAAACCAATACATTAACTATCTCACGAACAACACCTTTGAAGACCCCAAGATGAAATCCATCAGGCCAAAATGCATCAGCCCACAGATCCAATGATTCACTAAGTACTATTACTCCACTGATTGTGATTTTCCTGATTTCCTCTCTCCCTTTTAGTTTTAGATTTATAATTGCTTCTGGGATGTTACTAGTGTCCTCTATCGTGAAGACATGCAAGATACTTCTCCAATTCATCAGCCATCTCCTAATTTTCCAACAATACTTGTCAGGCCCACATTCTATGGGATCAACACTTAAACTGAAATTTTTATTGAGACACTGTTTTTATATTTCTGCCTAGCTTTCTCTCATACACTAAATTTCTTCATTTGTATTCATTATTTAGTCCTCCATTGCTGTGTTTTATATTCCATCTAATCTTGTGACCTGCTAAACTTGTCTTGCACAATTATATGCTTTTTACTCTTTTAGATTTGACACTATCTTTCATCCTTCTATGTAATCATCGATGGAAAGTCCTAGCCTTAGAATTATCTTCACTCTTTGGAATGCAACGATTCTCTGTGTTCTGAAACTTCCCTTAAATATCTGCCACTGCATCTCTATTGGCCAAACTTCTAACCTAATTTGCCGTTCGCTCTACCTAGTTCTGCTTTCTTGCCCTTATAACTGCTATTTGTTTGTTTTTAATAACAATCTGATCGACTCCTCTTCCCTTCAAAATGAAGGTAAATTCAAATCATATTATAGTTGCTGCTACCTCGGATTACTTTCATTATAAGATCATTAACATTGTGTGATGAAATAGAATTAAGTCTAGTTTAGCCTGCTCATTGATTAGTTCCAGAACATGGTATTCAAGGAAACTACCCGGAAATATTTTAAGGTTCTCATATAAGTTACTTTAGCTCATCTGATTTTTCCAGGCGACATGCAAATTAAAAATCACCATCTCTTTCTGACAAGCTTTTACCATTTAAAACTTTATGCCATCAAACAGCATGGTTAGGGGGCATATACTCTCACTTCCACATGGAATTTCGTAGAGTCATAGAGATGTACAGCATGGAAACAGACACTTCGGTCCAACTAGTCCATACCGATCAGATATCCCACATGCTAGCATCCAGCCCATATCCCTCCAAACCCTTCTTATTCATATACCCATCCAAATGCCTTTTAAATGTTGCAATTGTACCAGCCTCCACCACTTCCTCTGGCAGCTCATTCCATACACGTACCACCCTCTGCGTGAAAAGGTTGACCCTTAGGTCTCTTTTATGTCTTTCCCCTCTCACAATAAACATATGCCCTCTAGTTCTGGACTGCCTGACCACAGGGAAAAGACTTTATCTATTTATCCTATCCATGCCCCTCATAATTTTGTAAACTTCTATAATGTCACCCCTCCACCTCAGACGCTCCAGGGAAAACAGCCTTAGCCTGCTCTGCCTCTCCCTCTAGCTCAAATCCTCCAACCCTGGCAACATCTATGTAAATCTTTTCTGAACCCTTTCAAGTTTCACAATATCTTTCCGATAGGAAGGAAACCAGAACTGCACGCAATATTCCAACAGTGGCCTAACCAATGTCCTGTACAGCCGCAACATGACCTCCCGACTCGTGTACTCAATACTCTGACCAATAAAAGAAAGCATACCAAACACCTTCTTCACTATCCTATCTACCTGCGACTCCACTCTCAAGGAGCTATGAACCTGCACTCCAAGGTCTCTTTGTTCAGCAGCACTCCCTAGGACCTTACCATTAAGTCCTGCTAAGATTTGCTTTCCCAAAATGCAGCACCTCGCATTTATCTGAATCTGCCACTTCTCGGCCCATTTGATCAAGATCCTGTTGTAATCTGAGGTAACCTTCTTCGCTGTCCACTACACCTCCAATTTTGGTGTCATCTGCAAACTTACTAACTGTACCTCTTATGCTCGCATCCAAATCATTTATGTAAATGACAAAAAAGTAGGGACCCAGCACCGATCCTTGTGCCACTCCACTGGTCACAGGCCTCCAGTCTGAAAAACAACCCTCCACCACCACCCTCTGTCTTCTACCTTTGAGCCAGTTCTGTATCCAAATGGCTAGTTCTCCCTGTATTCCAGGAGATCTAACCTTGCTAATCAGTCTCCCATGGGGAACCTTGTCAAGCACCTTACTGAAGTCCATATAGATCACATCTACTGCTCTACCCTCTTCAATCTTCTTTGTTACCTCTTCAAAAAACTCAATCAAGTTTGTGAGACATGATTTCCCACACACAAAGCCATGTTGACTATCCCTAATCAGTCCTTGTCTTTCCAAATACATGTACATCCTGTCCCTCAGGATTCCCTCCAACAACTTACCCACCACCGCCGTCGGGCTCACTGGTCTATAGTTCCCTAGCTTGACCTTACTACCCTTCCTAAAGAGTGGCACCATGTTAACCAACCTCCAGTCTTTCTGCACCTCACTTGTGACGATCGATGATACAAATATCTCAGCAAGAGTCCCAGCAATCACTTCTCTAGCTTCCCACGGAGTTGTAGGGTACACCTGACCAGGTCCTGCGGATTTATCCACTTTAACTGTTTCAAGGCAGCCAGCACTTCCTCCTCTGCAATATGGGCATTTTGCAAGGTGTCACCATCTATCTCACTACTTTCTATATCTTCCACATCCTTTTCCACAGTAAATACTGATGCAAAATTCTTGTTTAGTATCTCCCCCTTTTTCTGCGGCTCTACACAAAGGCCGCCTTGCTGATCTTTGAGAGGCCTTATTCTCTCCCTACTTCCCCTTTTATCCTTAATGTGTTTGTAAAAACCCTTTGGATTCTCCTTAATTCTATTTGCCAAAGCTATTTCATGTCCCCTTTTTGCCCTCCTGATTTCCCTCTCAGCTAAACTCCTACTGCCTTTATACTCTTCTATAGATTCACTCGATCTATCCTGTCTATACCTTACATATGCTTCCTTCATTTTCTTAACCAAACCCTCAATTTCTTCAGTCATCCAGCATTCCCTATACCTACCAGCCTTTCCTTTCACCCTAACAGGAATATACTTTCTCTGGATTCTCGTTATCTCATTTCTGAAGGCGTCCCATTTTCCAGTTGTCCCTTTATCTGCAAACATCTGTGCCCAATAGCTTTTGAAAGTTCCTGCCTAATACCGTCAAAATTGGCCTTTCTCCAATTTAGAACATCAACTTTTAGATCTGGTCTATCCTTTTCCATCACTATTTTAAATCTAATAGAATTATGGTCACTGGCCCCAAACTGCTCCCCCACTGACACCTCAGTCACCTGCCCTGTCTTATTTCCCAAGAGGAGGTCAAGTTTTGCATCTTCTTTAGTAGGTACATCCACATATTGAATCAGAAAATGTTCTTTTACACACTTAAATTCCTCTCCATCTAAACCCTTGACACTATGGCAGTCCCAGTCTAAGTTAAAATCCCCTATAGCATTACAGCTGTGCTGAGGGAGGATATTCCCAGAAATACATCCAGAGAAGTTATTTGGGTGGAACTGAGAAATAAGAAAGGGATGATCATCTTATTGGGATTGTATTATAGACCCCCTAATAGTCAGAGGGAAATTGAGAAACAAACTTGTAAGGAGTTCTCAGTTATCTGTAAGAATAATAGGGTAGTTATGGTAGTAGGGGATTTTAACTTTCCAAACATCGACTGGGATCGCCATAGTGTTAAAGGTTTAGATGGAGAGAAATTTCTTAAGTGTGTACAAGACAATTTTTTGATTCAGTATGTGGATGTATCTACTAGAGAAGGTGCAAAACTTGCCCTACTCTTGGGAAATAAGGCAGGGCAGGTGACTGAGCTGTCAGTTGGGGAGCACTTTGGGGCCAGTGACCATAATTCTATTCGTTTTAAAATCGTGATGGAAAAGGATAGACTAGATCTAAAAGTTGAAGTTCTGATTTGGAGAAAGGCCAATTTTGACAGTATCAG
The DNA here is from genome assembly GCF_037043375.1 of Chiloscyllium plagiosum. Taxonomy (NCBI): domain Eukaryota; kingdom Metazoa; phylum Chordata; class Chondrichthyes; order Orectolobiformes; family Hemiscylliidae; genus Chiloscyllium; species Chiloscyllium plagiosum. The sequence continues at coordinate 23,329,419 of NW_028270169.1, read as the reverse complement.
GCAAGAACTTTCAAAAGCTGATTGGAGGCAGATGTTCGCAGGTAAAGGGACAGCTGGAAAATGGGACGCCTTCAGAAATGAGATAACAAGAATCCAGAGAAAGTATATTCCTGTCAGGGTGAAAGGGAAGGCTGGTAGGTATAGGGAATGCTGGATGACGAAAGAAAGAGGGTTTGGTTAAGAAAAAGGAGGAAGCATATGTCAGGTATAGATAGGATAGATCGAGTGAATCCTTAGAAGAGTATAAAGGAAGTAGGAGTATACTTAAGAGGGAAATCAGGAGGGCAAAAAGGGGACATGAAATAGCATTGGCAAATAGAATTAAGGAGAATCCAAAGGGTTTTTACAAATATATTAAGGACAAAAAGGGTAAGTAGGGATCAGCAAGGCGGCCTTTGTGTGGAGCCACAGAAAATGGGGGAGATACTAAATGAATATTATGCATCAGTATTTACTGTGGGAAAGGATATGGAAGATATAGGCTGTAGGGAAATAGATGATGACATCTTGTAAAATGTCCAGATTACAGAGGAGGAAGTGCTGGATTTCTTGAAACGGTTAAAAGTTGGATAAATCCCCAGGACCTGATCAGGTGCACCCAAGAACTCTGTGGGAAGCAAGAGAAGTGATTGCTGGGCCTCTTGCTGAGTTATTTGTATCATCAATAGTCACAAATGAGGTGGCGGAAGACTGGAGGTTGGCAAACGTGGTGCCACTGTTTAAGAAGGGCAGTAAAGACAAGCCAGGGAACTATAGACCGGTAAGCCTTCCTCAGTGGTGGGCAAGTTGCTGGAGTGAATCCTGAGGGACAGGATGTACAGGTATTATGAAAGGCAAGGACTGATTAGGGATAGTCAACATGGCTTTGTGTGTGGGAAATCATGTCTCACAAACTTGAAGAAGTAACAAAGAAGATTGATGAGGGCAGAGCAGTAGATGTGATCTATATGGACTTCAGTAAGGCGTCCTGGAATACAGGGAGAACTAGCCATTTGGAAACAGAACTAGCTCAAAGGTAGAAGACTGAGGGTGGTGGTGGAGGGTTGTTTTTCAGACTGGAGGCCTGTGACCAGTGGAGTGCCACAAGGATCGGTGCTGGGTCCTCTATTTTTTTGTCATTTACATAAATGATTTGGATGCGAGCATAAGAGGTACAGTTAGTAAGTTTGCAGATGACACCAAAATTGGAGGTGTAGTGGACAGTGAAGAAGGTTACCTCAGATTACAACAGGATCTTGACCAGATAGGCCAATGGGCTGAGAAGTGGCAGATGGAGTTTAATTCAGATAAATGGGAGGTGCTCCATTTTGGGAAAGCAAATCTTAGCAGGACTTATACACTTAATGGTAAGGTCCTAGGGAGTGCTGCTGAACAAAGAGACCTTGGAGTGCAGGTTCATAGTTCCTTGAAAGTGAGGTCACAGGTAGATAGGATAGTGAAGACGGCGTTTGGTATGCTTTCCTTTATTGGTCAGAATGTTGAGTATCGGAGTTGGGAGGTCACGTTGCGGCTGTACAGGACATTGGCTATTCACTGTTGGAATATTGCGTGCAATTCTGGTCTCCTTCCTATTGGAAAGATGTTGTGAAACTTGAAAAGGTTCAGACAAGATTTACATGGATGTAGCCAGGATTGGAGGATTTGAGCTATAGGGAGAGGCTGAACAAGCTGGGGCTGTTTTCCCTGGAGCGTCTGAGGCTGAGGGGTGACCTTTCAGAGGTTTACAAAATTATGAGGGGCATGGATAGGATAAATAGACAAAGTATTTTCCCTGGGATTGGGGAGTCCAGAACTAGAGGGCATAGGTTTAGGGTGAGAGGGGAAAAATATAAAAGGGACCTAAGGGTCAACTGTTTCACGCAGAGGGTGGTACGTGCATGGAATGAGCTGCCAGAGGATGTGGTGGAGGCTGGTACAATTGCAACATTTAAGAGGCATTTGGACGGGTGTATGAATGGGAAGGGCTTGGAGGGATATGGACCGGGGGCTGGTAGGTAGGACTAGGTTGGGATATCTGGTCAGCGTGGACAGGTTGGACCGTAGGATCTATTTCCATGCTGTACATCTCTATGAATTTGTTTCTCAATTTCCCTCTGACTATTAAGGGGTCTATAATACAATCCCAATAAGGTGATCAACCCTTTCTTATTTCTCAGTTCCACCCAAATAACTTCCCTGGATGTATTTCCGGGAATATTTTCCCTCAGCATGTCTGTAATGCTATCCCTTATCAAAAACGTCACTCCCCCTCCTCTCCTCTCTTGCCTCCCTTTCTATCCTTCTGTAACATTTGTATCCTGGAATATTAAGCTGCCAGTCCTGCCCATCCCTGAGCTATGTTTCTGTAATTGCAATGATATTCCAGTCCCATGTTCCTAACCATGCCGGAGTTCATCTGCCTTCCGTGTTAGGCCCCTTGCATTGAAATAAATGCAGTTTAATTTATTAGTGCTACCTGTCCCTGCCTACCCTGACTGTTTGACTCGCTTCTGTTCTCAACTGTACCAGTCTCAGATTGATCGCCTTCCTCACTATCTCCTTGGGTCCTGTGTCCATTTCCACACCCCCCCTTACTAGTTTAAATCCTCTCGAGCAGCTCTAGCAAATCTCCGTCAGTATATTAGTCCCCTTTCAATTTAGGTGCAAACCGTCCTTCTTGTACAGATCACTTCTACCCCAAAAGAGAGATCCCAGTGGTCCAAAAACGTGAATCTTTCTCCCATACACCAGCTCCTCAGCCATGCATTCCTCTTCTCTATTCTCATATTCCTGCCCTCACTAGCTCACAGCACCGGGAGTAATCCAGATATTACTACTCTCGAGGACCTCCTTTTTAAGTTCCTGTCTAACTCTCTGTAATCTCCCTTCAGAATCTCAGCCTTTTTCCTTTCCTATGTCGTTGGTTCCAATGCGGACAATGACCTCTTGCTGGCTCCTCTCCCCCGTGAGAACATTCTGCACCCTCTCTGAGGCATTCTTGATTCTGGCACCAGGGAAGCAACACACCACTCTGATTTTTCACTGCTGGCCACAGAAACGTCTGTCTGTACCTCGGACTACAGAGTTCCCTAACACAATTGATCTCTTGGAACCCGATGTATCCCTCACTGCATTAGAGCCAGTCTCAATACCAGAATCTTGGCTGTTCGTGCTACATTCCCCTGGGAATCCATCACCCCCTACATTATCCAAAACAGCATACTTGTTTGAAATCGGTTTAGCCACAGAAGGCTCCTGCACTACCTCTCTAACCTTTCCTGGAGTTAACCCAGCTGTGTGACTGTATCAGAGACTTTCCTCCCCTTTCCTATAATTGCCATCCATCACATACTGTTGCTGTTGCAAATTACTCATTGCTTCTGTCTGTTCAACCAATCCATTTGATCTGATAAGATTCGCAACCAACAGCATTTATTGCAGATATAATCCGCAGTAACCCCTAAACTCACTTTAAACTCCCACATCTGACAAGAAGCGCATTTCACTGTACTAAAAGCCATCTTTGCTCCTTCACAATGTACAGACCCAGAAAATAACACCGTCTTATTCCTTTACAAAACACTGCCCCAGTTTAAATTAATAGTTATGGCTTATATTTTAAGTTTAATCAAGAGACATATCTCAAAAACAATCAAGAAAGAACACATTCTACTCAGTACTGCAGACTTTCTGTAGGTCACACTTAAAAACAATAAACTTACCTGCTTCTGTGCTGTAAACTTCACCCATACAGTTCCTCCAAGATCAGTTGTGAATTTCACTGTTTGTTAATTTTCCCAGACGCACTCCGATGTCCAGCAATACATGAATTCAAACAGCAAATGCAGTAACCTCAAAGGAGCAGCTGTTACTGTTTTATATGCTGTTGCATTGTTTTTCCCATCCTCCATCTTGGATTACCCAGAATCCTTACTCACACCGATATCATTTTATATCTCTTCTCAAAGCCATTTCTACATTCAGGTTTTATGAACATAGTTCAGCCCTCTCCATTGCTTTAATAGCATCATTAATTAACAATGCTGCATTTTCACCTTTGCCTCAAACTTCAGAGTTTTGTGAGAATATGACCAAGAACACAGATGACAGTAGTGTGGTAGATGTTGTCTCCATGGACTTTAGCAAGGCCTTTGACAAGGTTCTGCATGAAAAACTTGTTAGTAAAGTCAGATCACGTGGGATTCAGGGACACCTTACCAATTGGATACAAAAATTGGTTTGACAACAGGAGACAGTGGTGAGAGAGGGTTGTTTTTCGGTCTGCAGGCCTGTGACCAGTGGTGTTCCACAGGATTGGTGCTGGCTCCACTGTTGTTTGTCATTTATACAAACTATTTGAATGGGAATATAGGAAGCATGATTAGTATTTTTGCAGTTGACACTAAAATTGGTGGTACAGTAGATAGTGAAGAAACTTAACTAAGATTACAAAAGGATCTCAATGAATTGGGCTAATGGACTGAGGAATGGCAGATGGAGTTTAATTTAGATAAATGCAAAGTTTTGCTTTTTGGTAAGCTGAACAAGGGCTTATATAGTTAATGATAGGGTCCTGGGGAATGTTGTCAAACAGAGAGACCAAGGAGTTCAAGTACATAGCTCCTTGAAAGTTGCATCGCAGGAGGACAACATAGGACACAGTTACAGGGCAGTACAAGCCCAACAATCCTCGACGTTGCGCTGACCTATGAAACCAATCTCAAGCCCATCTCAACTACACTGTTCCATTATCATCCATATATTTATCCAAAGACCATTTAAATGCCCTTAATGTTGGGGAGTCCACTACTGTTGCAGGCAGGGCATTCTATACCCTTACTACTCTGAGTAAAGACCCTATCTCTGACATCTGTCCTATAGCTTTAAATTGAGGGGTGATAGATATGTCCCCCCTTGCTAGCCATCACCGTCTGAAGAAAAAGGCTCTCACTGTCTATGTCTCTATTAAGTCACCTTTTAACCTTCTTCTCTCGAACGAAAATAGTCCCAAGTCCCTCAGCTTTTCATCACAAGACCTTCCCTCCATACCAGGCGATATCCTGGTAAATCTGCTCTGCACCCTTTCCAATGCTTCCACATCCTTCCTATAATACGGTGACCAGAACTGTATGCAATACTCCAAGTGCAGCTGCACCAGAGTTTTGTACACCTGCAACATGACCGCATGGCTCTGAAACTCAATCCCTCTACCAATAAATGCTACTATAGCATACGCTTTCTTAACAAGTCTATCAACCTGGGTGGCAACTTTCAAGTATCTATGCACACTGACACAGATCTTTCTGCTCATCCACACTACAAGAATCTTACGATTTGCTCAGTACTCTGCATTCCTGTTACTCCTTCCAAAATGAATCACCACACACTTTTCCACATTAAACTCCATTTGCCACCTCTCAGCCCAGCTCTGCAGCTTATCTATGTCCCTCTATAACCTGCAACATCCTTCCACACTGTCCACAACTCCACCAACTTTTAGTGTCATCCGCAAATTTACTAATCCATCCTTCTGCGCCCTCATCCCGGTCATTTTTTAAATATGACAAAAAACAGTGGCCCCAAAACAAATCCTTGTGGTCCACCACTAGTAACTGAACGTCAGTATGAACATTTCCCACCAACCACCACCCTCTGTCTTCTTTCAGCTAGCCAATTTCAGATCCAAACTGTTATATCACCCTCAATCCCATGCCTCCATATTTTCTGCAAAAGCCTACCTTGGGGCACCTTATCAAACGCTTTATTGAAATTCACATAAACCAGTACAACCGCTTTACCCTCATCCACCTGTTTGGTCACCTTCTCAAAGAACTCAATAAGGTTTGTGAGGCATGACCTACCATTCACAATATCATGTTGACTATCCCTAATCAAATTATTCCTTTCCAGATGATTATAAATCCTATCTATCTCTTATAATCCTGCCCAACACTTTACCCACAATCGAACGAAGGCTCACTGTCTATAATTACCAGGGTTGTCTCTACTCCCCTTCTTGAACAAGGGGACAAACATTTGCTATCCTCCAGTCTTCTCGCACTACTCTGTAGACAATGACAACATAAAGATCAAAGCCAAAGGCTCTGCAATCTCCTCCCTAGTGTCCCAGAGAATCCTAGGATAAGTCCCTTTTGGTCAGATTGAAGTTATCTATTTTCACACTTTCCAGAATTGCTAACACCTCCTCCTTATGAACATCAATCCGTCTAGTCTAATAGCCTGTATCTCAGTATGCTCCTTGACAACATTGTCTTTTTCCCATGTGAATACTGATGAAAAATATTTATTAGCGCTTCTCCAATCTCCTCAGACTCCACACACAACTTCCCACTACTGTCCTTGACTGGCCCTAATCTTACACTAGTCATTCGTTCATTCCTGACATATCTACAGAAAGCTTTAGGGTTTTCCTTGATGCTACCTGCCAAAGACTTCTCATGTGCCCTCCTGGCTCTCCTTCGCTCTCTCTTTAGGTCTTTCCTGGCTAACTTGTAACTCTCAATTACCCAAAATGAGGCTTCACGTCTCATATTTACATAAGCTTCCTTCCTCCTCTTGACAAGAGATTCAACTTCTTTAGTAAACCAAGATTCCCTCGATTGACCATTTCCTCCCTGTCCGACAGGTACATACTTATCAAGGACACGCAGTAGCGCAAGCTCCACATTTCAATTGTGCCCATCCCCTGCAGTTTCCTACGCATTGTAAATCTTGCCTAATCCCATCGTAATTGCCTTCCCTCCAGTTGTAACTCTCGCCCTGTAGCGTTTCCAGTCAATATTTGGAAAGTTAAAGTCCCTCATATCAACTACCCTGTTACTTTCAATTCTATCTAGAGTAATCTTTGCAATCCTTTCCTCGACATCTCTGGAACTATTTGAAGGCCTATAGAATACTTCAAAAAGGTGACCTCTCCTTTCCTATTTCTAACCTCAGCCCGTACAGTAGATGAGTCCTCAAACATACTTTCTGTCACCGTAATACTGTCCTTGACTAACAAAGGCACACCTCCCCGTCTATTACCTTACTGAAACAGCTAAATTCGGAAACTGCAGCAGCCATTTCTGTCCCTTCTCTATCCATGTCTCCGAAATGGCCACAACATCAAAGTCCCAGATACCAACCCATGCTGGAAGTTCACTCATCTTATTCTGGATGCTCCTGATGTTGGAGTGATCACACTTAAAACCACCTTCTTGCCAGTACACTCACGAGTACTTGAAACCTTATTCATGATGTCATTACTCTCAACCTCCTGTACACTGGAGCAACAAGTCAGGTTCCCATCCTCCTGATGGGAAATTTCCCCCCTAGGATACAGGTACACCTCTGATTCAGGTGTAGACCATCTCATTTGTAAAGGTCCCACCTATCCCAGAATGAGCCCCAATTAGTCAAGTATCTGAATTCCTCCCTCCTGCACTATCCCTGTAGTCACATGTTCAGCTGTTCTCTCTCCTTATTCCTTACCTTGCTAACACGTGACACATTAACAAATCAAAGATAACAATTCTGTTTGTTCTAGCTCAGCATCCACCCTAGCTCCCTCAATTTCTGCCTTACATGCCCATTGCTTTTCCGACCTGTGTCATAGGTGCTTATGTGGACGACGACTTGGGGTTGCTCCCCCTCCCTCTTAAGGATGCCGAAAACACGATCCGAGACATCACGGACCCTGGCACCTGGGAGGCAACACACCAACCGCAGGTCTCTCTCGTTCGCACACCATCTTCTATCTGTCCCCATAAGTATGGAGTCCCCAATGACTAATGCTCTACCACTCTTCCCCAATTCCCTTTGAGCAACAGGAACAGACTCTGTGCCAGAGACCTGTACCCTTTGGCTTACCACTTAAGATTCTTATGGCTCCCCTCTCCCCCCTACCAAACAGTATCCAAAACGGTATACTTGTTATGCCAGGGAATGGCCACAGGGGATCCCTGCACTGACTGCTTCTTACCCCTCCTAACAGTCACCCAACTAGGTTTATTTCTCAGAGTAACCACCCCCCTGTAGCTTATACATATAACTGTCTCTGCCTCTCAAATGATCCTGAGTTCATCCAGTTCCAGCTCCAGCTAATATGGTCTTCCAGGAGCTGGAGTTGGGTGCACTTTACCACAAGGTGGTAAAACTGACATTTGGTGAACTTGCTTTCATTGCTCAGACCATTGAGTACAGGGGTTGGGACGTCATGTTGCAGTTGTGCAAGACGTTGGTGAAGCTACTTATGGAGTACAGTATACATTTCTGGTTGCCCTGCTGTAAGAAGAATTATATTAAATTGGAGATGGTGCAGAAAAGATTTACAAGGATGTTACCAGAACTGGAATGTTTTGAGTTATAAGGAGAGGCTGGATACGCTGGGACAATTTTCACTGGAGCATAGAAAGGGTTGAGGGGTGACCTTACAGAGGTTTATAAAATTGTGAGGGAATAGATCAAGTGATTAGCAAAGGTCTTTTCCCTAGGGTAGGGGAGTTCAAAACTAGAGGGCATAATTTTAAGGTGACAGGAGAAAGATTTAAAAGGGACCTGACGGGGAAACATTTCTATACAGAGGGTGGTTCATATATGGAATGAACTGCCAGAGGAAGCGATAGATGCTGGGACAGTTAGAACATTTGGATAAGTACATGAATAGGAAAGGTTCAGAGGCAAATAGTCCAAACGTAGGCAAAAGGAACCAGTTTAGTTTGGGAGACCTGGTCAGCATGGACTACTTTGACCAAAGGGTCTGTTTCCATGCTGTATAACTTTATGACTCCTAGTTTCCTGTCCTCCTTAGATGTCCTGTACTTTTCAAAATTCAAGTCCCAATCCATATTATTAAATAACCATGTCTCTGCAATGGCTAAAATTTCTAATGGCTGTTTTGATTTGCAATCGCAAATAAACAACTTCTACCACTTTGCCCTCAAATCTTCTTGGTTACTTCCTCAAAAAACTGAGTCAAGTTTGTGAGACAGAATTTGCCCTCTCACAAAACCATGCTGAGTATTCCTAATCATTTGTTGTCTCTCCAAATGCATGCAAATCCTACCTTTCAGAATCACCTCCAAAAACACATTGAAGTCAGACTCTCAGATCTATAGTTCCCAGGCTTCTCCTTGCATCCCTTAAAGAAACTTGCAACATTAGCCACTCTCCAGTCATCCAGAACCTAATCTGTAGTCATAAATGAAACAAAGATTTCAGCAAGGGGCCCCACAATTTCCTCAACTTCCCACAATCACCCAGGATACACTAGATCAGGTCCCAGAGATTTATTCACCTGTACATTTTCTAAGACCTCCAGCACTTCCTCTTCTCTAATATGAACTGTTTTCAAAACATTAATATTTATTTCCCAGAATTGACTAGCCTCTATTTAAAAATATTCTCTCCCATCTCCTGAGGTTCAACACAAAGACAACCTCTTTGATCTTTAAGGGGCTTACTCTCTCTAGTTGCTCGCTTGCTCTTAATGTACTTATAGAATCTCTTTGGATTTTCTTATCTGCCAAGGCTATCTCATATCCCCATTTTGCCTTCCTGAACTCCCTCTTAAGAATCACCCGGCACTCTTTACACTGGTGAAGAGATTCATTTGAATCCTGTTGTTTACATCTAATATATGTTTCCTTTTTATTCTTGACTAGAACCTCAATATCTTTATCCTATCAGCCTTACCTTTCTCTCTGAACTCTCGTTATCACACTTTTGAAAGCCTCCCACTTATCAGACATCCCTTGACCTGCGAACAGTTTACTCCAACTTTAAAAAGTTTTGTCTCATACCATTAAAGTTTGCTTTACTCCAATTAAGAACTTTAACTTTTATGGATGGCTTATCCTTTTCCAAAACTATTTTAAAATTAATTGAATTATGATCACTCAACCCAAAGTGTTCTTATTATCACTTCAGTTTTTATGTTCTTTAACTCCTTCTTCCCAACTTTGCTCCCTTGCTGCCACTATTTAGTTTGAAAACACTCCACATCCTTAATTATGCAGTTGGCAAGACTACTAACTCCAACATGCCTCAGGTGAAGACTATTTCATCAGTACAGATACCACTTTCTTAGCAGTGTTGCCAATGCACCATGATGTAGAACCCACCTATCACAGACCAGGCCATAATTATTTCTCTCAGTGATAATGCTATGGCTTTAAGAGGTATGTTTTGTCCTGGTTTCTTTTAGAGTGAGAAATTGGGGAATAATTGTCTAACAATCTATGAGAAGATAAACAACGTGGAGTTTTTTTAAAAAAAGAAACCTGGAACAATAGAAGTAGCCTGAATGGGTGTGATCAAGCTCTCATAGATCCAGGATTTTAGTAGGCTTTCAGCAGTTATTGCTGGGGTCTCAGCAGGATTTGAAGGCAGTGAACCTCTCCCAGCTGTTATATCTGCAACAGCTCCCCAGAGTGTATCTTTTTCTTGCTCATAGGATTGCATGTGAGACTATTGCACAATTACTACCTTTGACAACAGTTATTAGCTCAGCACACAAAGAAGACAAGAGTTGAATCTGTATCAACTAGCCACCAACTTCATCAGTTTAGTTAAAACAGACCTATATTTCACACAGTTTCTTTATGAAAAGATTAACAGCAGGCATACAATTCATTCAAGGCTAAAATCCAAGTGCACATCCACTAGTTTTTCAATGACATTCCCTCAACCCTTAACAAAAATAAAGGCTAATACCCAAGAATAGACCCACGCTGACCAGACATTTTCTCCCAGGTCTTGGGTTCCTGTCCACACTTCCAAGTAAGTGGTGCACAACTTCGAAGGTTGCTATCCAGAGTTTTTGCCGATGGCAAAACAAAATCCTTCATTTTTATCCATTTCTCTTATCTTCCCAAACTGTGGTGTCTTGTTCTTGCTGGTTCTTAGCTCATATGACATGCTGTTGTCTTTCCACTATTGGCGCTCACTCCAAGGACACCTTTAGGATTAACCTCATTACTCTTCCACTAAACAAGGTCTTCTCCTTTACGTCATCATCAGAGCTGATCTGGTTGAAACCAGCCCAAGCCAATGGCTAAGGATCAGGTAACATCAGTTCATAAGCTTGCTGTTTTTATATTTGAGCAGCCCCAGCCAACAAGACAAACTGTTTTTTTAAATTTGCCTTTTTGCCAAAGGAGTGGCAAAAGTGGTTAGGAGATGTTACTATATTGAAACAGTTACTGTCTAGTAGAAAAATAATCTATTATTTGTTGAGTTTTCCAATAGAGTTGTTATCCTTCCCTGTGCATTGTACTGTTTGTAGTTCAGTGTTTATTCAACTTATGCTACAGTTGAAAACATGTTTGTTGTATTTTAACTATAAGGTTTGCATAAATTGTGTTTTACTTAATGTCAAGTAGCTTGACCAGTCAAATCATATCTGGAACACAGCAACTCACATTTACCCTTGAAATAAGAAAAAATGGAGTTTAGACTACCTGCATAATATACATTGAGAGGAGCTCTGGTCTGGTCCATAACGATAGGATTAGCCCTGAGCAAATACACGTATCGCTCAGGCAATAAATTCAAAGAATATTACTTTCAAGGTTCTGATTTTTAATTTAGCATCTAGCTCCTCATACAGACATAACAGAACCTCTTTGCCCAGTCATATCATGTCATTGGTAGTTACATGGACCATAATGACTGGATCCTCCTTCTCCCTCTGCATTTTCCTCCCTATTCCTGAGCAGATAGGGATGGAGAATCATAGATGGCTCATAGCCCAGCAATGGGCATGTAACACAGCAGTTTGGAAGTAAGCACTTTGCTGCAGAGAATGATGTCAATCTTCCTCACAATAAATGCCCCCATACTACCACTACGCTCCTTGCTGCTTCCCCTCTTGAATGGTTTTCTATACTGCAGTCCCATAGTTAAACTTCAATCTCATCCAGAAAAATTGAAAGAACCTCAAGCTCAATTTCAAAATGCTGAGGCTACTGCATCCATGTCCTCTAAGTCCACTGACCTATCTTGCTTATAGTCACATTCTCCTATCACTCAGCAAATCTGATGACCCTTTGTTCAGAGGTGTGACTTGCTCTGGTAGAAATAATCCAGATAACTCTCGCCTTCCCTGTGCATCATAGTGTTTGTAGTTCAGTGTCTATTCAACTTACAGTTAAGTGGAAAATTATGTTGACAGTTAACCTTTTGAGCCCAATTTTATGGACATTCTCTTACAAGTCTTGCTCAGTTTTCTCTTTTAAAACGAGACTAAACATAAAACATTAATCACAGAAATGTAACTAAAATTAAGGAATTAGGAACGTTCAGTATGAAATTAATGCATTACACATTTCTTTCACTTGTAAGTGACTCCAGAACCTGTTAACAAAATCATCCTGAAGACCATGTAGTTGTACACCATTTTTTATCTGGCATTCATGAATGGTTCTTCACTTTCCATTTTGTCCAAATTTTATATTATACGTAAAAATTTGCTAAAAATACTAATCACTCAAGAATGATTACTGTATGAAAAATAAATTTAGGTTAAATGGTTTACTGCAAAGATTGAGAAACATAATTAAATTTAGCCAAGCACAACTTTAGCTTCCATTGTTAACTTGCTATATATTAATTTGTCTGTTGATAAACTTTGACCCGGAAACAATATGGAAAGGCAAATGTAAATTTCTTTAAAATGTCAGTGAAATCGTTTTTTTTTATATAAAGAGAAAAGGCTTATAAAAGTTTGCATCAACTCTCATTGTGATCAATTGTGATTTTCTTGGATAAGAATAAATTCTGGTTCATATGACCTTAACCTGGAAGGATTTAAAATCAGAAGCACACTTGAAAAAATTGGAGAGAAAGTGTTTATATCTTTAAATGGTCACCAATACATGGTACAGCAGTAGGTATCAAATTTCTGACCTAAATGACACGAAATGCACCGAATCCTAAATAGCATCAACTACTGCTCGGGCACATGCAAAAGCTGAATTTGTGTTGGAGTGTATCCTGAATTTTGGAAAGTTACACCATCATGACTGATGTGATCAAAGTGTGTTAGTCAAATTGTTTCAACTAAGATATTTTTTTATAAATATTAAGAAAACTGAACCATCATCTGGAGAAGATGGTACATGTATGATAACATATACCTCTGAGTTACTGATTTTAGTCAACTGCTCTGAACATTGATAGCATGAGGCAAATATAAGTGAATGTAATGGCAAAACTTGAGAGAAAATAACTACATGCTTTAGTTAGAAATTGTACAGCAAATGATATCTGGTTAAAAATACGGATTTGATTGAAAAGTAAGTATAACTAATTAGATAAGACATACAGATATTAAAATAAATTCAATGTATTGATTCATGTAGAACAAGAAGTTAACCAGCGAGAAAAGCAAAAAAAGGTTGACTTTAAACTTATAATAGAAAAGATGCTTTGTCTCATGCTCTCAATATTCACAGCAGTTGACTAAAATCAGAAACTCAATGGCGTGTCTTTTGAGCTATTTTTGGCAATTTCTGAATAGCCAAAAATATCAATTTGAATTTGATTAGATTTGGTATTTCAACTTTTGATAGCCTTTTGGTACAGCCTCTTACTTATTCACAAGTATTTTGCTTATAAATTTTACTAAAAAAAAATAAAATTAGTAAATAATTTCATTAAGTTTTACAGTTACAACTAAAACAAACTCTACCCTTGAATATATGCCTGAAGTGGGGAAGGTAGAGAGAGAAATCCCAGATCCTTAAAATATCTGGGGTGTTTACAACAGTTAAGAATTATTAGATTTAGCTGGCTGTGTGAAGGAAGGTAAGAGCATTTGAAAGACTGGCTTAAATTCAGTAGATAGATGATGTCACAGAAATATTCTTGATTTAAGTTTGGGCTGAATAGAGAGCTATCAGCTAAAAATCACTGAGGAATATATTACTTAATTATTGCTTGGCAATGTTCTTAAGTGCCTATTTTTTTCCTTTAGATTACATCATTGATTTGTCTATCAAACAACTGAAGTAATGGAATTTACTTACTCGACTTCTACTTACCCTTCAACGTGAGTATGGAGCATGAAAACTTTGAAAACGAAATGAAATTACAATTACAAGGAATGACTTTCAAACACAAATTTCTGGTCTAATGTCACAAAATACATGGGACTCTTGCTACAAAGACTACATCTGGATCTAGCAGTCAATTAAGGCAATAATACATCTTGATAATCTATTTTGTGGTCTAATTTAGATTTTTAGCCTGTCAAGCTTATTTTTCTCCAAACCTTCCTTTGACTTTTAGAATGTTTTCTATTTAAGCTTTTTACCTAACTTCTCCAAGGAACACTTAAAAGTCCCAGTCTTTCAAACATTTTTGTTTAAATTCTTGTCATTCATGTCCAAATTTGTACAAATATTTGCTTGCTTCTGTTATTCACTTTTTAAAAATTCTAATTTATTATTTGAGAACCTACTTGGAAAGTAAGCAACCTTGGTTAACAAAGAATAATAGGTTCACACTCTGGCAATTAACATATTTATTTTAAAATGAGAAACACCATCTTTCAGAAAAAGGTCAGCATTAATTTCAGAATTTAGAGGTTGAGCTCAAACTTCAGGTCATTTATTCTTATCTGCTCCTGGATCAAGACCTCACCAGTGAACAATGGTATGATTGTTTCTAGGACTGTCACTGACACAATCTCCTCTTCCCTCCTTATGACATTACTTGCCACCTTAATAGTTCCCCAACTTCATACAACCCATTTCTATCATTTTCTTCCCAAAAAACACCAGGACTGACCCGGCAGACCTACCCGTTTCTGCACATTTCTTTTTGACTATTTTATCTTCCAATGTCCAATTTCTTGCCACCTACACTCCATTCTTCTGACATCTTATGGCAATTTGAACAATTGGCAATTTGAATAATTTCCAATTTCCTGGCCTTAAACACCAATGCCTCAACACCTCCATTCCGCCCCACAAGAATGTGAGGACTTTTCACTTCTTCCTTGAATGGAGGTTTGAACAGTCTCCATTCACCATGATCCTTCTCTGCCTGGCTGAAATTAGTCTCTCATTTAACAACTTCTTAACTTGCTTAATTTCCTCCAAATATGGCCATGGATACCTATATGGGCCCTAGTAATACTGCCAATTTCTGGAGGTTTGTAGAATATTCATTGCTCAAATCTTAATTGGGGTGGGGCTCCACCATCCCACAACACCTTATCTGGGACATCAGTATTACTTCCTGCTCCCATCTGGAAAAGGAAATCCTTTTTTTCAGTATATCTTTCACAGTTCTATTGCCTTCACTGGATCCATCCCCGAGTCATATCTACATTAACTTCTAAGTCTTCACATCTGGTGTGTTAGACTGTTTAACTCCAACAGTTACATGGATTACACTTCCTCACACCCCAATTCTTTAGATTTGGATTAGACGAATTACAGCGTGGATACAGGCCCTTCGGCCCAACAAGTCCACATGACCCTCCGAAGAGCAACCCATCCAAACCTATTCCCCTGCATTTACCCCTTCACCTAATGCTATGGGCAATTTAGCAAGGCCAATTCACCTAACCTGCACATTTTTGGACTGTGGGAGGAAACCTACGCAGACATGGGGAGAATGTGCAAACTCCACACAGACAGTTGCCTGAGGCAGGAACTGAACCCAGGTCTCTGGCGCTTTGAGGCAGCAGTGCTAACCACTGTGCCACCGTGCCACCCAGAAGGGCTCATTATGTTACCTCAGGTTCTCCAGCTCCATCACATGAGCTCACAATGCAGTCTCCTCTGGATCAAGGAGACTAAATGCAGACCCAATACAGAAACAGTCCCAAAGTTTTGGTCATTTTATAAGACCATCTTGCTCCTCACATTTCTGCCCGTGGTCTCCTGCAGTATTCCAGTGAAGCTCAACTCAAGCATCTCAGAATTTTACAGCATTCTGGACTCAACATTTATTTCACCAACTTCACCACCATGAAGTCTATCCTCCACAGATATTGCCAGACTTTAGGTTTTCCAATTTTTTTTCATTTATTAAATAAAAGTATGTACAAACTTTTAAATGATTGCCTCCATCACAATTCTGTAATAAGTATCAAATTTCAGAAACCTTAATCTTATTGCCATATTATAGTAGCTGCAATCTTTACTACTTTCTCATAGTATTTCAAATTTATGAAATAAAATCTTAGAATGTGGAAACACCGAGAAAGCAGAATTTATTTCTCATTCCCAGTGGACTGGGTTTGTGTGTAGGTCAGAGAGTGGGGAGAATGTCCCACCCGTTAAAAGCAGTAATGACCCAGATGGGTCTGAGTTTTTAATGACAATTCTGCACCTTGCTGGCCAATTAGTGTCAGCCAGTAAAATTTTATTTCCCTCAAATTAATTTACAGGGCTATTTGAACACAAAGTCTCTAGGGCATCAGTCCAATTATATAAATCTCCATGCTATCAGATACTGCTTAGATTGCACTCAAATTTCCATGTGCTTAAATAGATTGAATCCCATCAAATATCAGAACTAAATGGTATAAACATTTCAGAAGATCCTGCAGAGAAGCCATTAGTTCACTGTCAAAAAACTACTTCTGCCAAAACCACAATGGCACTTCTTGCCTTTTAATATGACAATGTGAAAATCATGAGTCAGACAGATTATAATCAACTAATTTATGTTTTGATAAAGGCTTTGGTTTTCAGTGATGCTGTAAGTTAGTTTATGGCAGACTTTCAAATGTCAGAGAGAGAAAAGAAAGAGGGTAGCCACCTGAGCAAAAGAGAAAAAAAGAGGCCTGCCACATGAGCAAAAGAGAAAGAAAGATGCCTTGCATTTAGTGAGTTTTTCCTCACCTCAGTTGCCCAGAAGCAATTTGTCACCAATTAAGTACTTTTGGAGTGTGATCACGCTAGTAATATACCAAGTTATCACAGTTAGTCATTATCTCAGTTAGTGCTGTCTTCACGAGCTCTCTCATAAAGGTCAGCATTTCATTGTATCAGTCTCTATTCTGGGACGAATACAGTATTTGGGAAAGTGAATCATTACATTCATCGCTATCTTAAAAACGTTGACTTTTAGCCTTTACTGTTCCATGGTCCAATAACAGTAAAGTAATATTAATAATTGCTTAAAGTTTACAATATTCTTCACTTTGACAAAGGAGGTATTTAAGTAGCTTACAGTGCAATAATCAATTATTATATTAATACTCTCTCTCAAAAATCTTGCTATTACCCAGAACATAACATAGAACTGAAGAATAGTCTTCAGGTTATGGGTCAGATGTTTCAGCACTGTCCAAAACACTAATACAGCCACATTCCCATCTGATAGTCAAAAAGATCTCAGGTTTGAGTCTTACTCCAGGAGTTCAACATGAAAATCTAGATGGAAATTCCAGCCTTCTGAGAATGTTGCATCATTGAAAGTACTATTTTTCACATACAAATCTATGAATTAATAACAAAATTAGGCCTCAAATTGCCATTCAATAGATTCACAGCTAACCTAATTACTTATCCCAATACCTCCTATCGCATCATGTCCATGTCAGTGATCAAACATCAATCAATCAATTCTAATCCTATTTTCCATCACTTGGTCCAAAGCCTTGTTTCAAGTGTTCATCTGAATATTTCTTAAATAGGATTGAAGGCTTCCACCTCTACCTCTACAACTCTCTGGATGAAAAAATTATTTCCATACATGCCCTCTAAACTTCCTGCCCCTCACCTTAAAACTGTGCCCCTCGGTTACTGGCCCTTCTACGAAGGGGAAAGGCTTTTGCCTATCTCCCCTGTCTATGCTCGTAAGAACATTTTACACATTAATCACATCTCTATTCATAGCTGAATCAGCCCAGGTCACATCTTTTCTACACCCGGTCCAGTGCTATCACATCTTTCTTATAATGTGGCAGCCAGAAGTGTACACAGTTCTCTAGCTGTGGCCTAACTGAAATTATGTACAGATCCCTCATAACCTCCTTGCTTGCATATTTCTTGCCACAACCAATAAAAAGCAAAGTATCCCATGGACCACTTTGACTACATTAACTGCACTACCTGCATCTACGAACCTTGTCACCTGCTAGAAAAACCTCACAATTTGGTAGGTGTCATCTCCCTTTTACAGGCCATGCTAACTATTTAAAATTAATTCATGCCTCTCAAAGTGGAGATTAATTCTGTCTCTCTTTTTTCTAATAATTTCCCTACCACAGATGTTAAACCACCTGGCCTGTAGTATCTGGGTTTGTTCCCTAACACCTTTCTTGAATAAAGGGAATACCTTAGCTGTCCTCCGGCACCCATCCTATAGCCAATGAGGTTTTGAAATATAAATGTCAGAGCCCCTGCAATCTCCTCCCTTGCCTCACAGTAGCCTGATACAACTGGACCTGGGTATCCAATTTCAAGCCTGCTTATACCTCTCCCCGACTTCTGTCCCGGTTTCCATATCTATATCGTCCCTTTCTATCAGAAATACAAACGCAATGATCTCATTTAAAAGCTCAGCTGTGTTATGAACCTTTTTGTATCTACCCTAAGCTTCCTTTCATTTTCTTATCTAATCCTAAAAGTTCCTTGGCATCCAAGATTCTCTATGCTAGGTGACTCCATCCCTCCACCTTTTGGGGTCATGCACTGTTTCCAGAAAATCAACTAAAAACAACTATACATGCCAGTAGGACAGTGTATCATGAAAGCCACTGGCCAGTTTTGATATTTTCTTTCATTAGTCTTTCAGTCTTTTGTGTGAATACAGGTTGAAAGCAAAGGTTAATGGATTTAAATCATAATTAGATTACTTTGTTGTTCACTTTTGTTCTAAAGTCACTATACTGCTAAAATAAATTGCTAAGTCTTTTGTTTAAACCCAGTGTCTGAAGTTCAGTTAGCCTGGAACTGGTTATTCATTACTAAAGAACAAATAGGATCAATTTTGAGGGTCTTTGAAGGTTTTAATTTTATTGTGTTGCAAATACAGACATAGGAAAGCCAATTTGACTTGGCGGTCTCTCTCCATGTTATAACAAAGATAACTGTCAATGGTATTGGAGTTCATATATTAGCATGGATAGAGGATTAGCTAACTAAAAGAAGACAGAGTTGAGATAAAGGGGGGATTTTCAGTACAGCAACCCATAAATTGTGGTGTTCCACAGAATCAGTCCTGGGGCCACAATTATTTACAATACACATTAATATCTTTGGATTTTGTCATCCAAGTTAAGCAGGTTAGGTGGACTGCCCATAGTGTCCAGGGATGTGCAGACTAATGGATTAGCCATGGGAAATGAAGGAAACAGAGATAGGATGGGGGTTTAGGTCTTAATTAAAAAGGTGTTAAGATAATCAAAAATCATACATAGAAAAGTAAAACTGTATGTGATAGAATGCAGAAAAGAGAGTCTTGAATGAATTAAAGCTTAAAGTGGAAAGCAGGTAGCTGGCCAGGAAAGCAACTACACTGTCGAGTTTGGAGGTACTAGGACATGGAAGAGCGTCTCCAATGGAAAGTAGGCTGAGTGAGGGCAAAGATATATTTCTTTAAAATTTTCAAAATTCCTACCCATATATTAAAAGATAATGTTTATTTGCACCAAGTCTAATTTTAAAAATAGCTTAATTTTATTGCAGTTATGATAAACTCCTAAACTTTAAAATGAGGTAGTATTTCACAGAATCTATTTGCATTACAATGTAGGCAACACTATAGCAAAGAAAGCATCACATTGTTACAAATAGGCATGACAAAATTACTTTTATTTAATCACAATAAAGAAAATGTAAGTTCAAAAGTTAAAAACTGCATTAAAACTAAATTAGACATCACAATAAACAATGCACGGTGGAATCATTAACAATACGCTGATTTTAGAACCAAAAACTTGAGAATATTTTTAAGCACTTCCAATTCCAACAATCCATTCTATGAAACAAGAAAATACTGTTTTAATGTACAAGTGCATCGAACAAATGTAAAGTTGTATACATACTACTTTGAAATGGCATATATGAATCTCTCTCTTTTGGTTCAAATAAATCTTAAAAACTTAGAAGCAATTTGCACAGACCAATATAAAGAAATAGAAACCTGTTAAATTGCAGGTAACCTTTCAGATTCATTTTGGACAAAATGATTCAGCAATAGAACCAGACATGCCTGCACCACTTTCTGTTATCACTAAAAATAGACACGGACAACAACTTTGGCCTAAACAAGGCAAGACATGAACTGTTAGTTAAGAAAGATTGGTAACCTGTGTTACATCATCTAACAATTCATGAAAGCAAAACATAAAACTAAATTTTAAATACCTTGTTTCTGGCTTTAAAGGTAAATCTCAAAATGCCAGCTACACACACTCCCAATGGTGCAGTTTTAAAGAAGTACTCCAGCCACTGATGCAAGCTTCCGTTCAGAGTGAAGGAGAAATGTGATAGGTTGTCAAAGTGTCATTTCACTGATACTGCAACTAGACAGCTGGGTTGTTACAGGCCTCCTAAAAATAACTGAAGAATGTATGCTCAGGTTCAACAGTTGGTCCTTCATCACAACTTTTCTTGACTTTATTCTCTCCTTTTGAAGTCATTAAAAATAGCACTGTATATAAAATGTTATAATACAAAGAAATGTTATCGTCTGATTGTCGATATGTCATATTTCTGGAGCTTTTATTCCCTTTTAATGGAAGCAACACCATGGTAATCATTGACGTAATTTCCATTCAGGGAGAAAACAAAACCCTC
Organism: Chiloscyllium plagiosum; assembly: GCF_037043375.1. Classification (NCBI taxonomy): domain Eukaryota; kingdom Metazoa; phylum Chordata; class Chondrichthyes; order Orectolobiformes; family Hemiscylliidae; genus Chiloscyllium; species Chiloscyllium plagiosum. The sequence goes on along the minus strand of NW_028270169.1, from coordinate 23,308,675 downwards.
CTTTTCCTGTTCAGAACTAATTTGCAACACATGTTTGTTATAGATATAGCTGTTTAACCCTTTAAAGCTGGCCACTATTTTTCCCACTTCTTCAACACAAATGTGATTAAAATTGTAGTTAACACTGTAAATAGTACAAAAAATGTAAATGAGATGAAGTTATAGGGAATGCAATGGTGTAATCTACAGTTGCTATGAGTCCTTCAGTTGTATTTAGCAAAAACACCAATAGCTCACTAAAATGACTAATGTGTGATTTTAGAATGTGGGCTTATTATACCATACAATGCATTATTTGGCTGCTATTGCAAGTTGTGCAATAATGAGCTTATCCCTTGATAGCATCTTTGTGTCTATCTCCAACAACGTAACAATCCGCAGTGCACAGAGGTCTGATTTTAAATTACTTGAAGTCTTGAAATGAAATTTGAAGCCACAAACTTCCAAGTTAGAGGTGACTGGCTTGAAAGGTAACTTGCAGGGGGTGTTCCCCATGTATCTGCTGTCCTTGTTGGTAGTGGTTGTAGGTTTGGAAAGTGCTGTCTAAGGACACGGTGAATTTCTGCAATATGTTATGTAGGGTAGTGAGCTCAAATCTAGGGGCATATTTTTTAAGGTGAGAGGAGAAAGATTTAAAAAAGGACTGGGGTGTAATTTTTTAAATTTTCAAACACAGGAGTGGCCCATTTGTGCAAGGAACTGCCAGCGGAAGTGATGGATACCGGTATATTTACAATATTTAAAAGACATTTGGATAAGTATATAAATAGGAAAGGTTCAGAGGGTTATGGGCCAAAAGTAGGCAGGTTGGACTAGTTTGGCTTGGGAACATGGTTGGCATGGACTAACTGGACCGAAGGGTCTGTTTCCATACTGTATGACTTTTGACTCTACATAAATAGTACGCTCTGCTGCGACTGAACAGGAAGTTGACAGAGTGAGTGAATGTTTATAAAGTGTGGTGCCAATTATATGGACTGTTTTATCCTGGGTGCTGTCAAACTTAGAGTACAGTTGGAGCTGCAGTCATCTGTGATGCCTAGGACCTCAGGATGTGGAAGTGGACCATCCACCCAGTATTACAGGCTGAAAAATGCTTACATATCTCCAATTCTTTCTCTACATTCCTAAAGAATGTACCTGGAAATGACAGTGGTGAAAACAGCCCTGTAAAGCATTACTATCATCTGGAGGCTAGTGGCAATACTGAGCACGCTGACGAAAAAGACTAGTCAAGCAACGGCCTGATAAGGTCGTACTGACAGATTCATACCTTTCATTGGGTGTCTCGGACATCACTATTACCAATCCTGGATATACTGTATCACACTTGCAAGCCAAACCCAGCAGATGCAGCAGCACAGTGGTATACAGTCAGGAGCGAATTGCGAATTCCCAACAATGACGCCAGACACCATGAAGTTTCATGGCATCAGATCAATCATGGGCAACGAAACCACCTGCTGATTATCGTATAATGTTCATCCTCAGCTGATAAGGGAGACAAGAACACAATGTACTCTGGGTGCAGAATTTCAATGTCCACCACAAAGAGTGGCTCAGCAACAGCACTACTGATCTAACTGACCACATAATAAAGAACATTACTGCTAAACTGGGTCTGCAGCAGGTGGTGAGAAAACCAAATGGAAGGAAAAACAAACATTACCTCATCGTCAACAATTCACCTGCCACTGATGCATCTGTCCATGACAATATCAGTAAGAGCAATGGTAGAGACAAAGTCCTGACTTCAGTGATAAATAACTTACATAATGCTGTATAGTACTTTCAACTGTGCCAAATGGGATGAAATTTGAATAGGTATATCTACTCAAGACTGGGCTATCAGCAGCAGCAGAATCATACTCTAATGTAGTCTGTAACCTCATGGTCTGGCATAGCCTCTCCTCTATCATTAACCCTGGTTCAAAGAAGAATGAATGAGAGCTGGGAGCAACATCAGACATACCTTAAGTTCATAAGATATAGGAGCAGAATTAGGCCATTTGGCCCATTTGATCACGTCTGATATGCTCCTCACCCCTATTTTCCTGCCTTCTCTCCATATCCCTTCAACCCATTACCAATTAAAATCTCTCTAACTCTTCCTTAAATTTACTCACTGTCCCAGCATCCACCACACTTTGGGATAGTAAATTCCACAGATTCACAACCCTCTAAAAGTAGTTGTTCCTCCTCAACTCTTAAATTTGATACCCCTTGTCCTAAGAATATGAACTTTTGTCCTAGAATGCCCAAGAGGAAGCATCCACTCCACATCTATTTTATCCACACTTTTTATCATCTTGAATACCTCAATTTGGTCTTCCCTCATCTCCCCAATTCCAGACAGCTTAGGCCTAAACTGTTTGATCTCTCCTCATACGTCAAACCCCTCATCTCTGGGATCAATCTCTGAAATGTCTCCAATCCCACTACATTTTCCCTCAAATGTTGGGACCAAACTGTGCACAATACTCCAGGTGCAGTCCCACCAATACCTTGTATAGTTGCAACAATACTTCCTTACCTTTATGTTCTATTCCCTTAGCTATAAAAACCAAAATTCCATTTGCTTTCTTTATCTACTGTACATGCACACTAGATTTATGGGACTCATGAATGAGTACACCTAGATCCCTCTGCACTGGAGCAACCCAAAGTCTCTCCCCATTAAGATAATTGGTCACCTTCTTATTTTTTTGACCCAAATGCATAACCTCACACTTATCCACATTAAACTCCATCTGCCACATTTGAGCCCACTCTCCTAACCATTTGTGAGGTTCTTATTTCTTCATTGCAATTTACTGTCCCACCTATTTTTGTGTTGTCCACAAATTTGGCTATAGAGCCTTCTATCCCTGTATCCAAGTCATTAATTTAGATTGTAAATAGCTGGGGTCCAAGGACTGAACCGTGTGGCACCCTATTAGTTACATCTTGCCATCCAGGAAAAAAAAAACCCTTTATCCAGACTGTCTTCTCCCCATCAGCCAGTCATCTATCCAAGCTAATAAAATTACCCCCAATCCCATACAATCCAATCTTGTGAATTAACCTTTTAAGCGGCACCTTATCATACGCCTTTCAGAGGGCCAGATAAATTACATCTGCAGCATCTTCGTTATCCACTTTGCTTGTTATTTTGAAGAACTCTAGAAGATTAGTCAAGTATGATTTGCCCTTCATGAAACCATGCTGATTCTGATAGATAGCATTTCAACTTTCCAAATGTCCTGATATTGCTTACTTGAAATTTGATTCTAACACTTTCTCAACAACAGATGTTAAACTAACTAGTCTGTAATTTCCCACATTTAAAAAGGAAGACAAAATAAGGGCCTTATCTTAGCCATTTTCCAATCCACTGGAACTTTTCCCATGTCCAGAAAACTTTGGAATATTGTAACCAATGGATTACTATCTCAGCTGCCACTTCCTTTAATACTCTAGGCCTGCATAGCCATTTCACAGCATTCTAGAATAAACCATATTGTTGTGGGTCTGGAGTCCCAAGGACGCATCAGGCTCGAGGGACTTGTCTGTCCTCAATCGGAATAGTTTGCTTAGTACCTTTTTCCTATCAATGTTGATTGTTCTAAGTTCTACTTTATCTATTGCTTCTGACTTGCCCGTTCCAAAAGGAATGGTACTATTGTTCTCCACCGTGAAAACTGAGGCAAAGTATTGATTCAGCATCTCTGCCATCTCAGTGTTCCCCACTATTAATTCTCCAGTTTCATTTTCCAAGGGACCAATATTCACATTCACGACTCTCTTCCCTCTTATATGCCTATAGAAGCTTTTGCTATCGTTTTTGATATTTTGTGCTAGTGTTCTTTTGTAATCTACCTTAACTCTTTTTATTTTTTTTTAGTATCCCTTTGTTTATGTTTGAAAGTTTTCCAATCTTTCATCCCACCACTGGCCTTTGCAATATGGCATACCTTAGTATTTGACTTTATGTTGTCATTGACCTCCTTGTTTAGCAATGGATGTTTTTTACACCCCTCCCACTCCCTTACCATCTTTGTTTCTCACTGCAATATATTTTAGTTGTGAGGAATTGAGTTACTCCTTAAACATCTGCACTGTTCATCCACTGTCTTACAACTTAGCCTTCCTACCCAATCTACTTGAGCCAAATCTGTCCTCATGCTGATAATTTCCTTTGTTTAATTCCAGAATACTACTATGGGATTCCACTTTCTAATCGCCAAACTGAATTTTGAATTCTATCATACAATGGTCACTACTCCCTAAAGGATCCTTAACTATGATGTCATCAACTAATCTCTCCTCATTACACAATATCAAATTCAAATCCTGCTCCCTGGTTGATTCCACAACATACTGTTCTAAGAAACAATCTCTTAATACATTCAATTAACTCTGCCTCCAGGCTACCCTTGCCAACTTGATTCTTCCAATTTATGTGCATGTTAAAATCACCCATGATTATTTCTGTACCTTTCTTGCAAGTCTCTAATATTTCCTGATTTATATTGTGACTCACTGCAGAACAACTGTTTGGGGACCAATAGATTATTCCTACAGAGTACTTCTTCCCTTTGCTACTTCTTTTGACTACCCAGGTTAATTCCACATCTTGAACTCCCGGTGCTTATGTTATTTCTCATTACAGCACTGATACCCCTCCTTCATAACCACCTTTTCCTTTCAGACTATCTTTCCGAAATGCTGAGTACCTCTGGATATTCAATTCCCAGACCTGGTCTCCTTGTAATCATATTAGATTACTTAGCGTGGAAACAGGCCCTTCGGCCCAACAAGTCCACACCAGCCTGCCAAAGCACAACCCCACCCAGACCCCTATATTTACCCCTTCACCTGGCCAATTCGCCTAACCTGCACATTATCTCAGTAACTGCTACCAAATTGTACCCTTCGGTTTCTATTTGCGCTATGAACTCATTAAGTTTGTTTCAAATGTTTCCTGCATTTATATAACAAAGCTTTTAAATCTATTCCACTGTTAAATTTCCCTACTCTTTAAATATAATTCCTTGCTGTATAGATATTCACTTTTTCTGTGCCTCACCTTTATGTCTGATAACCATCCGCCACATTGCTAACCTGCACTGTTCCCCCCTCCTTTAAGTTGGGATTTCTAATTTCTCCTATAACTGAACCCTTCCTACCAACACCCCCCCCCCCCCTCCCAAACCTGATGTTCGGACAGTGGGGCAGCCCTACCACCTCTCCTCAACCTCCTCTTCTGCCCCCCCCCACCAAAAACACCACCACCACAAGTTAGCTTAAAACCCTGTCCACAGCCCTAGTTATTTGATTTGCTCAGATCCCAGCAAGATTCAGATGAAGACCGTCCTATGAGAACAGGTCCCTATTTCCCCAGTACTGGCACCAATGTCCCATGAATTCAAACTCATTTCTCCCACACCAATCTTTGAGCCACGGATTTACCTGCTTAATCTTATTGAGCTTGTGTAAATTAGCTTGCTGATCAGATAGAAATCCAGAGATTACCACCTTTTTGGTTCCGCTTTTTAAATTTAGCTCCTAGCTGTTCATAATCCTTAGTTTTATCTATGTTGTTTGCTTCTAAGTGGACCACGATCACTGGATATTTACCCACCCACTCCAAGTTCCTCTGCAGCCCAGATGAGATAGCCCAAACCCAAGCACCAAGTAGGCAACACAACCTTTGGAACTCTTGATCCTGGTCACAGAGAACGGTGTCTATGCCCCTAACTATATTATCCCCAATTACAATGACATTTCATTTCTATCCCCCCCACTTGAATTGTTCCTTGCACCGCAGTGCTGTGGCCAGTTGGCTCATCCTCCCTGCAGTCCCCATTCCTGTCCACACAGGGAGCAAGACTCTTGAATCTGTTGGACAAGGACAACAACTGAGGCTCCTGCAGCTTTACCTCTTAGATCCCTCTACCTGCCTCAGGGCCAGCCATACCCTCCTGTCCCTGACCACTGGCCGAATTAGAGTCAGTCAGTCTAAGGGTGTCACTGTCTCCTGAAACAAACAGAGTGACTAGATAACTCTTCCCCCTCCCTGATGTGCCCCAATGTTTGAAGCTCAGACTCCAGCTCTTTTTTTTTTATTTCAAAAATATACTTTATTCATAAAATAATTTGATGGTCTGTACAATTGGTCATGCCATACATACGTAAACATTTGCATACAGAGATCAGAACTTATCATTCATATATACAGGTCTGTACGTTTATCAATCATATGTCCATATATTTAGCTGAGGCATCAGCAGAGCCCAAATGACTGCATGGGCCCCCTGTTCTTCTTAAGCAGGCAGATGTTACACAGTGGTCTTTCCCCACTGCGCCTTGGCGGCAGATGCCCCAAGCTTCAGCGCGTCCCTCAACACGTAGTCCTGGACCTTGGAATGTGCCAGTCTGCAACACACAGTCAGGGTCAACTCCTTCAGCTGGAAGACAAACAGGTTTCGGACCGCCCAGAGAGCGTCCTTCACCGAGTTGATGATCCTCCAGGCACAGTTGATGTTCGTCTCGGTTTGCATCCAGGGGAACAGACCGTAGGGCACAGAGTTCCGCGTCACGGCGCTGCTCGGGACAAACCTCGACAAACACCACTGCATTCCTCTCCAGACTTCTTCTGCACAGGCACATTCCAGAAGAAACACGCACTATTGTAGAACTGACTGTATGTAAATACTTTAATGGTCTGTACAGTTGGACATGCCATACATATGTAAACATTCCACTTGTTTGCATACCGAAAACAGAGTAATCATTCCTATTTACAGGTCTGTATGATTACATTTTTAGCTGAGGCGTCAGCAGAGTCCAAATGACTGCGCAGGCCCCCTGTTCTTTTTTAGGCAGGCAGATGTTACACAGTGGTCTTTCCCCACTGCGCCTTGGCGGCAGTTGCCCCAAGCTTCAGCGCGTCCCTCAACACATAGTCCTGGACCTTGGAATGTGCCAGTCTGCAACACTCAGTCGGGGTCAACTCCTTCAGCTGGAAGATCAACAGGTTTCGGACCGCCCAGAGAGCGTCCTTCACCGAGTTGATGATCCTCCAGGCACAGTTGATGTTCGTCTCGGTGTGCGTCCCGGGGAACAGGCCGTAGAGCACGGAGTCACACGTCACGGCGCTGCTCGAGACAAACCTCGACAAACACCACTGCATTCCTCTCCAGACTTCTTCTGCGTAGGCACATTCCAGAAGGAGGTGTGTGACAGTCTCCTCCCCTCCACAACCGCTTCGAGGGCAGCATGCGGTGCGGCTGAGTGTCCAGGCGTGCATAAAGGATCTCACAGGCAGAGCCCTTCTCACCACCATCCAAGTCATGTCTTGGTGCTTGTTGGAAAGTTCTGGCGATGAGGCATTCTGCCAAATGGCTTTGACAGTCTGCTTAGGGAACCGCTCGATAGGATCCGCCCTCTCCTTTTCCCGAAGGGTCTCAAGGACACGACATGCTGACCACAAGTCCATCAGGAAGTGGTCAAAGGTGTTTTTCTTCATAAACTTCTCCACGAAGGACACGTGATACAGAACGGTCCAACTACTCGGAGCGTTCTGCAGCAGCGAGGCCAGGTCCATCCTTCGCAACACCGGGGACAGGTAGAACCTCAGTACGTAGTGACACTTGGTGTTTGCATACCGGGGATCCATGCACAGCTTGATGAAGCCACACACTAAGGTGGCCATCAGGGTGAGGGTGGCATTGGGTGTATTTTTTCCCCCGTTGCCCAGATCTTTGTACAGCGAGTCCCTTCGGACCCGGTCCATCTTTGACCTCCATATAAACTGGAAGATGGCCCGGGTGACTGCAGCGGCACAGGTTCTGGGAATAGGCCAGACCTGTGCCACGTATAATAGCAATGACAGTTCCTCACACCTGATGACCAGGTTTTGTCCCGCGATGGAGAGTGACCGTAGCTTCCATCTGCCCAGTTTCTGCCTCACTTTGCTGATACGCTCCTCCCAAGACTTGGCGCACGCCCCAGCGCCCCCCGAACCAAATACCCAGCACCTTCAGGTGGTCGGTCCTGACGGTGAAGGGGATCGAGGATTGGTCGGCCCAGTTCCCGAAGAGCATGGCCTCACTCTTGCCTTGGTTTACCTTGGTCCAAGAGGCCCGTTCGAACTGGTCACATATGCACATGAGTCTGCGCACGGACAGCGGATCCGAGCAGAAAACGGCGACGTCATCCATGTACAGGGAGGCCTTAACCTGCAGGTCCCCACTGCCAGGAATAGTCACCCCTCTCAGGCTCGCATCCTTCCCGATGGACTCGGCAAATGGCTCTATACAGCACACAAACAAGGCAGGAGAGAGAGGGCAGCCCTGCCTGACTCCAGATCTGACTAGGAAGCTATCTGATTCCCACCCATTGATTGAGACTGCACTGACAATGTTGGTGTAGAGCAGTCTGATCCAATTGCAGATTCCCTCCCCAAAGCCCATTTTGGAGAGAACATCTCTCATATACCTGTGTGATATCCTGTCAAAGGCTTTCTCCTGGTCCAGGCTGATCAGGCAGGTGTCCAACCCTCTGTCCTGCACATAGGCGATCGTATCCCTGAGGAGTGCGAGACTCTCAGCGATCTTCCTGCCCGGCACAGCACAGGTTTGGTCAAGGTGAATCACCGACCCCAGAGCAGACCTGACCCGGTTGGCGATTACCTTTGACAGAATTTTGTAATCCGCATTCAACAGTGAGATTGGTCTCCAATTTTTGAGTTCCTCCCTCTCCCCCTTCCGCTTGTAGATGAGGGTGATGATGCCTTTCCTCATGGATTCACTCATGGTACCTGCCCGAAGCATACTGACATACACCTCCAGCAGGTCCTGGCCAATCAAGTCCCACAGAGCAGAATAGAGCTCGACCGGTAAACCGTCGCTTCCGGGAGTTTTATTCTTTTTGAAGGACTCTAGGGCCTTGGTCAGCTCATCCAGAGATAGCGGCTTGTCCAGCCTCTCGCGTGTTCCATCATCTAAGACCTCCGTGATAGAGGACAGGAACAACTGGGAGGCCGCGCTGTCGGTCGGCTTCGCGTCATACAGACTAGCATAGATTTACTGATCCTCATGACGTCAGCCTGAGATGACGTTAGCGAGCCATCTTCTTCCTTCAGGCTGCTGAGCACAGAGCTCTCTTTGTGCACCTTCTGGAAGAAGAAACGTGAGCATGTCTCATCCTGCTCCACCGAGCGGACCCTGGACCGGAAGATTATCTTGGAGGCCTCCGAGGCAAAGAGCAAGGGTTGCTGGCCCTTCACCTCCTTGAGGTCCTCCGTGACATCCACCCCCATCGTCTGCAGCAGGAGCAGGTTCTGCATACTTTCGTGGAGCTGGGACAGTTTTCCCCGCCTCTCTCTCGCCTCCTGAACACCTTTGGAGGATGAAGAATATCTTGATGCTCCCTTTTACTGTTTCCCACCAGTCCACTGGGGACTCAAAGAGGGGCTTCACGGTTCTCCAACTTGCGTAGTTCCTCTTGAGCTCCTCAATTTTTCCCGGGGTCAACAGCTTTGTGTTCAGCTTCCACATTCCCTTACCAGCCCGCTGCTCGTCCTGTAGGTGACAGTCGGCCAGCAGGAGGCAGTGGTCAGAGAAGAACACCGACTTGACGTCGGTGGATCTGACCGAGAGTGTTCGGGACACAAACAGGTAATCTATCCTTGAGCGGATAGACCCATCTGCCCGTGACCAGGTGTATCTACGCTGCGCTCCGTCTGCTGAAGACATCGTGCAGCTTGGCATCTTTTACCATGTCCATCAGGGCTCTGGACATGGCATCCAGTTTACTGTCTCCCCTGCCAGATCGTCCATCTGCATCAATGATACAGTTGAAGTCTCCTGCCAGAATGACCGGCCTGGACGTAGCCAGCAACAGTGGAAGCTGCAGCAGGACGGCCAACCGTTCACTCTTACCCACTGGGGCATACACATTAATCAGTCTCAGGGGAGCATTCCTGTACATTATGTCGGTGACGAGGAGGCGCCCGCCCACCACCTCCTTAACCTCGGAGATGGTGAAGTTGCCTCCTTGCAACAGGATACCCAGGCTGGAGGCGCGGCTATCGTTGCCCCCCGACCAAACTGACGGCCCATGGGCCCACAAGCTCGACCATCTCCTGTAGCTGCTGAGGTGCGGTATCCCACACTCCTGCAGAAACAGGACGACGGCTTTAACGTTGTCCAGTAAGGCCATCGTAGAAACACATCGCGTAGCCAATGCTGGCAATTTTTAACCCCATTTTAACATTTTACGAGGTTAACACTGTCCATTTGCTGCTGGTCTTACCCCTCTAGGGTAGCTGTGTGCATCCCCGTGGTGACGGCAAACTGCTGGACCCTCCCAGGGCTGAGGTAGCTGTCCGGCTTAACGCTGGAGCCATTTCCTTGCTCTGGTGTCTTCGGGTCGGGCCCAGGGTCCGCATAGTCCAGTTCTCCATCTGACAGCGGGGCCGTCACAGGACCGCTTCTCCCAGTTACCTGGAGCTGTGGGCCGGTGGGTACCTCTTGGTTCTCACCGGGTGGGGGGAGGCCTTTACCCATCCCCTCAGAGGGATCATCTCTTCCTGCTTGGGCGGGGCTGCCCTCCTTTTTCCCCACGGCGCTCTGTCTCTTCCTCTGGTGACGACCCTCCTTGCGCCCATCCTCACCGTCAGAAGAACTGCCTGTATCCTCGTCGTGTAGGTGTTGCTTCCCCCTTCGCTGGGTGGCTTTGGGAGGTTTCCTCTTCCTGCTTTTGACAGTAATCCAATCCTCTGCCTCCTTTGATCCCTCCTCTTCCATTTCCTCCGTCTGTTTTGAAGAAGCTTGGATCGGCTGCTGCATCTCCCCGCTGTCTGCCCCGCTACAGCCTGCCCTTCTTTCTGGGTGCCTGAGCTTGAATTCATCGAGCAACCAACATTTACTAGACACAGTCACTGTGAATCACAACGGGGTTCACAAGCTCCCACATCATGCAGAAACAACACATCACCTGAACCTCCATCTTTATTTTGTATAATTAGTTCTGAATTTTTTTTAAAAACTTTTTATATCTATGCACATAATCTCAATCTCAATGGTAGCGGTAACCAATAATTTCACAAAGTTCAATTTAACAGATTCAACATTAACAAACTCTATTAGCCAATCATATCACAGCCCTCTTGTGACATCACTTTTCAGTTTTCCTCTCAGAATCGAACTCTTACCTTCTCAGGCTGCTCTCCACTCAGCTCTACTCCTGAAGTGAAGGCTGCAAATCCCAAAGGTAGATTTTTACCTTCCCAGACGGTTCTCTGCTTGTTCTCGTTCGGCTCCGGTCCTGAAGTGAGATGTCAACGTGGTGTTGCATCAAGTGTTAAGTAGAGCTAAATGATCCCACATACAAATGATTCAGATCTAATCTAAAAACTCTGCAATTCTGCCACATCCAGTTGTGAATGGTGGAGGACACTTAAACAACTCACTGGGGGAGAAGGCCCCACAAATATTCCCATCCTCAATGATGAGAGAGCCTAGTATAAGATAAGGCTGAAGCATTTACAATCTTCAGCAAAAAGTTCCCAGTGGATGATCCATCTCAGATTCCTCCAGTGATTCCCAGTATCACAGATGGCAGTCTTCATTAATTTGATTCACTCCACATGAAATCGTCAAATGATTGGAGGCACTGAATACTGCAAAAGCTATGGGCACCGACAACATTCTAGCAATAGTACTAAAGATGTGTGCTCCAGAACTTGCCACACCCCTAGACAAGCTGTTCCAGTACAACTACAACACTGGTATCTGTCAGATAATGTGGATAATAACTCAGATATATTCTGTATACAAAAAGCAGGACAAATCCAATCCATTAATTATGGCCCCACAGTTTACTCTCAGTCATCAGTAATGTAATAGAAGGTGTCATCAACAGCGTGATCAAGTAGCAACTGATCAACAATAACCTGCCTACTGTCACCGTTTGGTTTTTTTTCAGGGCTACCTCATTACGGTCTTGATTCAAACATGGACAAAACAAGGCATGAACTCCAAAGGTGAAGCGAGGGTGAAAGTGAGTGTGACAGCCCTTGGCATTAAAGCCACGTTTAACTGACTGTGGCATCGGGGAGCCCTAGTAAAACTGGAGTCAATAGGTCTCGGAGAAAATTCTCCACTGATTGGTGTCATATCTGGCACATAGGAAGACAATTGTGTTTGTTAGCATCACACCTTAGGAAGGATATATTGTCTTTTAGGGATATATTGTCTATATTAGGGCAGCATGGTGGCTCAGTGGTTAGCACTGCTGCCTCACAGCACCAGGGACCCGTGTTCAATTCCTGCCTCAGGTGACTATGCGGAGTTTGTACATTCTCCCAGTGTCTACGTGGGTTTCCTCCGGTTGCTCCGGTTTCCTCCCACAGTCAAAAGATGTGCAGGTCAGATGAATTGGCCATGGTAAATTGATCAGTGTTAAGTGCATTAGTCAGGGGGAAATATAAGCGTAGGGGATGGGTCTGGGTGGGTTACTCTTCGGAGGGTCTGTATGAACTTGTTGGGCCGAAGGGCCTGTTTCCATACTGAAAGGAATCTAACCTAATTTAATCTAATCTTGGAGGTATTACAAGATACATTTACAAGAATGACACTGGACTTCAGAAGTTAAGTTATGAGGAGAGATTACAAAAACTAGGCCTGTTTTCTCTCAAATTTACACAGTCAGGGAATGATCTGACTGAGATTTTAGGAAGCACTTCCTTTTATTAAGGGTGATAGATGTTCAGAACTGTCTTTTACAAACAGCATGGGACGCAGGATCAGTTGTTAATTTTAAATCTTAGGTAGATAAATTTGTGTTAAGTATTAAAACATATAGGCCAAAGGCAGGTATATGATCTCACAGAGCTGTGAACCAGGCTCAAGGGGCTGAATGGCCTACTCCTGTTCTTAAATTCCGATGGACTCCGCTCCAGTAAATCTCTGCAGGAGTACCTCAGGTAGTGTCCTATATCCAACCATCTTCAGCTGCATCAATAACCTTCCTTCCATAAGTTCACAAGTGGGGATGTTCACCAATGAGTGCATATGCTCAACACCATTCCCAACTCCTTATATACTGAAGCAGTTCATGTCCAAGTGCTGTGAGATCTAGACAATATCCAGTCTTAGGTTGAAAATGGCAAGTAACATTCACGCCACACCACTGTTAGAAAATGATAGTTTCCAAAAAGGGGATTATTTAAACACCGTTTCCTCACACCGTTACCATCACAGAATCCCCAACTATTAAAATCCTGAGGTTAGCCATTTACCAGTAAAACAATAGGATTCTGTCTATAAATACAGTGGCTAAGAGAGCAGATCAGAGACAAGGAATACTGCAGTATGTAACTTACCAAAACCTACCCACTATCTACAAGATACAAGGTACAAGTCAGGAGTTTGCTGGAATACTTCCCACTTGCATGGATGAGTGCAGCTCCAACAACCACCAAGAAACGGTCAGCATATACAGTCTTTACTGCACTGAAATTAAGAGTAAGCTTTGTAGTCACATTTATGCAGAATAATAAAAATTCAGAAATTCCTTCAGTTAAGTGACTTGACACAGGGAAATGTGCAGAATTCAGTCCTGAGTAAGTGGCATTTGTAAGAACTTCTGTTCCTTTCTTGCTTATTGACATAACAGTTGTTACATGCTGTTGACTTGGTGGCAGATTTAAACTGCTAATGTCAAAAAGAGAAACCATGTCATGGAAGTTGCTAGTTCTTATGAGCAGATTTCTTCAAGGTTATTGATTAGCACTTTTGATTAACCATAAAATGCCAGACAGTGACTAAAAGCAAGTTGAACACATCTACCCTGCTTCTATTTCTTAATTTGATCTATCAACTGACTCAAGAGCATTTCAGTCATGCAACAGTGGATCAAGCAGGACACTGGCAATCACAGCAGAAACCGGGTGTTAAAATGTTCTGAGGAAGAAAGGGTCACTCAACTCGAAGTGTTAAGTCTGATTTCTCTCCACCGGTACTGCCAGAGCTGAGCTTTTCCAGCAATTTCTGTTTTTGTTTCTGATTTACAGCAGCATCTGCAGTTCTTTCGGATTTTATTTTTGTTAAAATGTTATTGCCCACCACTTGAGGGCACTGCTATCCTACTTTTGACAGCCAAAAATGTTAGCATACATGAACCTTTAACTGCCTTTAGTAATGAATGAGCAAAACACTAAATTGTATCATGAAATTCCAGAGTTAACCATGGTATTGTGCACCTACTTCTCCAAAAACCAGGCACAGGGCTGAAGACAAATGTTTGAAAAATGAATTTCCATCTATGTAGTACCAATATAAATAAACGAGGTAAAATACATTTTGGAAAGGGAACAAAGTTACTTTGAATTTAAATAGATTGTCTAAAGCTTTAAAAAAATTAACCTGCATTCAGTGCCTTAAGTCTTCTGGACTTCAAAAGTACTAAATTATAAAGCATTCTATGAAGTGCAATCACAATTTTAAGGCAGGAATTGCTACAGGCAATTAACATACTGCTAAGTCCCACAAAAACAGTAAGAACATACAATCGACTTTAAGGATATTCAATGAAGGATTAAAATGTTAGTGAGAACAATAAAGAGCTGTCCTGCTCTGATGCTATCAGTACTCACTGTCAACAAGAGAAAATCTGACAGGAACTTTGGGAGAACCAGAAATGCAGAATTTTTTTAAAAGTCTCAAAGTTGATATGCTGCTCCATAGGAAGGTGCATGGTTGCAATTTGACTATTTTTGGACGTTCACGCAATTGCATTGGCATGAATTTGCTGCCTTTGCACATTAGATCCCCACTAAAAATGGCTGCAAATGCTCAAAGTTTTTTCTCATACAACTGTGATGTTAGATTACAAAAAATGTTTTACCATATTCTATTTCTTATATCTCTTCCTTAATCTTTCCCATATTTCTCAGTCATTATTTTACTTTATGTTTTTTGCTTTATACTTCCTGGTTTGGATTTTGTATTGCTCAGTGGAGATTATTAAACATATTTGGTTGAATAGCCTAACAGTCATACAACAGAGCCCTGAAACAGAATGTGCACTGGAAAAGATATTAGGTTTAAGGAAATTACTGCCTGACAACCCATGAATTTCTGAGATCAAATATCAGCATAGTGACCAGTGAGTGTTGCTCCTTTGCCATTGAAAAACATGTGCCAATATGTTTAAACTGAAGACAAAACAATTGCATGAAATATTATTTAAATTATACTCAAATTTACAGTGAAAGGGTGGGAGGATAGATCCAAGTCATGATGCTCATTTGGAGATCCAATGCAAGCAAGATGGCCTTTTTCTGAACCATAACAATTCTGTGATTCAGTAGACTTGCTGCATCTTCGCAGAACACAACATTGCGAGCAGGTTGCAGTGGAGCTACAGCAAATATCAGAACCCAGACTCCACACCTAGAACTATGTTAACCACATCCGGGAGTTCTACTCGTTGACTTCAAGACATATGTTTGTAGCCCATCACACTGTGTAAAGACTGTATTTTGTTTTATGTTTTTAATTGAGAACTGAAATAGAAAAAGAGCTCTTAAAACCAAGGACTGTGGAAGGACTTTTAAAAACTAAGTTACTAAGTTACTGTGTGTGATGCTTATACTGCTGTTTTGTTCAAACAGTGAAGGAGATAGCTTTTAGACAGCCCAGCATTGGAGGGGGGTCCTGATTGGCCACCATTGTATAAACCAGTCCTGGATGCCATAGGTCATCAATTCGATGATAATTCTCTAATTGGTTTCTGCATAGCTGAACAACTTATAGGCGAGAACAGTGAGAAGCCTTTGTAAGGGCAGGTTATCAGTGTCTGTCTCTGCAATAAAAATATCTGAAGCCTAAAGAAAGCTAACTATTTTCACTCATCGATTGTTGTAAACTGTTCTCTTTAACCAATATCTGAGAGACTTTGTAGTTAAGTGTACCAATCACCCTGTGCTTCCAGTGTAGTGAAAGAATCTGACCAAGAGACTGAAGAACAGAAAGCCCTCGCAAGCCAAAATTTATCACACCTTATGGACCAGTGCTATTGAATAGGGTTTTCAAGAAAAGTGTCTAGAGCTTTTAAAAAGGGATTAGAAATTTAACTAGTATGTTGAAAATGCATATCTGTTTAGTTGGGATTAGAATTTACTTATTTGTAATAAATAGACAGACAGTACCAAAGTCCAAACAGTGTTTTCTGTTCACTTGACTCCATCAGACGGGTAAATCAGGGGCTTTGTCTGCTTTGATTAAATCATTGACTTCTTGGTGACCCCAAGAGTAAAAGGGTTTGAGAATCACTTTCCCGATTGGATCATTACAATTGCAGATATGATCATCCATTATAAATATATTATGTACACAATCACTACAAAACAATATATTATTTACATTCTAATATATTGTAAAATGAAGCTGAACAAACAAAAAGCAGGAAAATCATACATATAGATTAGGAGCAAGAGGAGGCCTTTCAGCCCTTCATGGCTGATTTGATTGCAACTTCGAATTGGCATTCCTGCCCTATCCCTGAAAACCTAACAGCCTACTAACCTGTGCAGTAAAATATTCAAGGACTCCATTTCCATTAAGTTTTTTTAGGAAGAGTTCCAAAGACACACAATCAAAGAGGGGGAAAAAAAAGTCCCATCTTTATATTGAATGTTAGTTTATAAACAGTGGTCCCTTGTGCTAGATTCTCTCAAACATCCTCTCCACATCCATCTTGTCAACATTATTCAGAATCTCATGTTTCAATCAAGTGACCGTTTACTGTTAAATGCCAACAAATCCAAGTCTAACCTGTCCAAATCTTCTTAATTTACCCTCCCCGCCCCACAATTCAAAGCATTCTTCTCATACCCAACTCAATTTCAGAACATTGGGATCAAATAAGGTACATTTATCCTTCTTATTAGGAACACTTAATTCCAAATTGGAAACAAAATCAAAATGCACAATTTTGCCTAAGATAGTAAACATTTTGCTCACACATAGTTACATAATCCTCAAACTCAAAACACTTTGCAAAAATATTAAATATATTTAAGTAGAGATTTATTCTAAACCAACTTAGATTGAGTTTTCATAACTATCAGAGACAGTGCACCTATTGTTTCAAACACTATGATCATGTTGCAAAGATAATAAAGTACTGGAATTTTGCAGAATAAGTACAAATAATAATGAATATTAAATTCTTTATTGCTATCTGATGGTGGTAATGGACATTGGAGTACTTTCAGATTTTTGTT
Source organism: Chiloscyllium plagiosum (assembly GCF_037043375.1). Taxonomy (NCBI): domain Eukaryota; kingdom Metazoa; phylum Chordata; class Chondrichthyes; order Orectolobiformes; family Hemiscylliidae; genus Chiloscyllium; species Chiloscyllium plagiosum. The sequence continues at coordinate 23,291,397 of NW_028270169.1, read as the reverse complement.
AGGTTCTGGTAGCCTTGTGTTATAACGGACAGATGAAATCTGCAACAAATTTTCAACTTCAAAACCTTTTGATCAATGGAGAATTTTGCCCTCGTTACCTTAGAAAAAGATGTTTAAAAACAATGTACTACTTTAAATTTATAATATAAATTACTTTCTATTTTATATGGTAAGAAAGGAAAACAGACTCCTTTTAAAAAGTTAGTTTTGAGTTTTTTCAGAGATGTCTGAAAGCATGCATGCGTTTTTTGTGAACATGCATTTAATGAGGTTTTACAACTTGAAGTAAAGAGGTGGGCTAGAGGTTTAATGCATTACAAAAAAAAAGAGACAGGGAACAATACGGAGGTGTTACTTAGCCACAGGGGTCTGGATATATGAATGACAGAAATATCCAGGATTTGGAGATGCCAGTGTTGGACTGGGGTGTACAAAGTTAAAAAAAAAATCACACAACACCAGGTTATAGTCCAACAGGTTTAATTGGAAGCACTAGCTTTCGGAGCAATGCTCCTTCATCAGGTGGTTGTGACCTGATGAAGGAGCATCTCTCCGAAAACTAGAAACATCCAGGTCAGTGTGACAGAGAAAGACTGCTGAAAACAAAGTTCAGGGAATTCATGTCTACCCTTATGTTAAAGAGTTAGTTTGCAGTTTATTTTAGGTGGTCTCAGACAGTAATACCAGCTAAAGGAAAAAGCATCTAGCAAATGAACAGAGATTAGCTAGAAGGAATTTCAACTTGGACTGTAGCCTGCATTTGGTGTCAGGTTGAGAAAAAGTCCAAGAGAAGAGAAGAAACGAGAGAGGAATATGCCACTTTAATCTCACAGCAGACCAGAAAAATGCGTTAGACTATAATTTTAACAATAAGGAGGCATTGTGGAGGGATGGGAGCAAGGTGAATCTTCTTCATGCCCAGGACGTCAGGACTCTTTGCTACTTCCAACAAGGCTGACTTCAGTTTGCATTTCTCATACCAACCATCCTTAAATCTACAAGAGACTGTAGAAGATTACAGAACACTACATGGGGCAAAATTGTATCAGAGATATGCTTACAGCAATTTTTGGTAATATGTACACATCTTATAAGATGGCTGCTAAACAAGCACATTTATAAATAAATCCTGCAGTTGAGCTGGGTTACCATCTTATGAGGTGTGGTATTAGTTTATGGTAAATGTTTAAATATTTTGCAGTGTACAGATTACACCCTTCATTTGAATTTTGCACCAACTATACCAGAAAGAGGAAAACACCTATGAAGAATTTTGCATTTCTGTTATACTACTGAAAAGCATTTTTCCTTTCTTTTCCTTTGTGCAAGTGTAGGAAACCACCTACCGAATGCACTTCAAATCAGTAAAGTAACATTAAAGGACTGAGGGAGACACCTCCTTGGTTAAATTAAAACAGTTAATTCTTTTCGAGTGGAAAACAAGTATTCTTCAATTTAAAAATATTAAATATATTAGGTAAAACCAAGAAATTCCTGAAGGAAAAACCATCCTTAGTATTTTACAATACAAAATGTTAAAATAAATTCAGTTAACACAACCATTTTCATAATCATGATTTAGAGATGCTGGTGTTAAACTGGAGTGTACAAAGTTACAAATCACACAACACCAGGTTATAGTGAGAGCTTATAGTCTAATGCATGAAGGAAATTACTTTTAAAATGGAACAAGCTTCCAACATAGCTGTTTCTGCTGAAGACAAGAGGTGCAATTTGAAACTTCTTGTTTATAATGTGAACAAATTTTTTCACCAACAAATGTTGACACATTTAACATTCAGGAGAAAGTGAGGACTGCAGATGCTGGATATCAGAGCTGAAAATGTGTTGCTGGAAAAGCGCAGCAGGTCAGGCAGCATCCAAGAAGCAGGAGAATCGAAGTTTCGGGCATGAGCCCAGGTATGATTCCTGAAGAAGGGCTCATGCCTGAAACGTCGATTCTCCTGCTTCTTGGATGCTGCCTGACCTGCTGCACTTTTCCAGCAACACATTTTCAGCACATTTAACATTCAAACAGCAACATGACAGTGAACAAAATACAACTTCTTTTAACTTAAAATGCAACATGAATCAAATGATTGTAAAATCTTGTTGGTCAAATAACAGATTATACAGATGCGCAAGCATTCTGTTTCCAGAAATTACATTTTTTTAAAAATTTCGAACATCTGTTAACCTAATTACAGACTTCTATATGACTGACAGTTTAAGTCAAGCAGCAAACACTCATATTTTGAGCAAAAAAAATCAAAGAATGACTAATATGGTTGCCATAACAGAATTAAATTATGTTCACAGAATAATTCAGCAAAACTATTATTTGGCAACTGTACATTTATCCTAACACTCAAAGTACAAGATTCAACAGTAACAAATATTTCAAGAATACTTATAAAATTAAAATATAACGTACTCAAGCAAATCTTAGTACTTTAACAATACTGTTGAACAGTTTTAATGTTTTCAACATGATCTTATCAAGGGATCATTTCTACTTCTACACCGTACAATTTGATTTAGACAAGACAATATAACCTACAAAGCAGGGCCCCAAAACATGGTCACTTTGGAACGGTTTCCATTTTATTGATGCAGAATGAGCACCACCTTCCACTGAGTTTCAGTAAACTTGAATAATTAATAAAAAATTCAGTATCATATTGTTTAAATTAGGCCAACACACCACCGCACTAGCAACTGGGGGAAATGGTCAACATAATCATTTGTAAGCAAATGGGAGGAAGAATCTCAGGCCCAGGGCAGATCTACACTCAAAATTCAAGGAATTAAAGTCCTGCCTTTGCAACTTTACCATTCATGAAATGGCTTACCAATGCAATGCATTCTGTATAAGACTTTGTCCATTGCAGGTCCTGCAGTTGAGGACAACCAACCAGTAAAGCACAGGAATAGGTCCTTCAGTCCACCAAGATCGTGCTGATACAAAATTTAAAAAAAACTTTTCTTTAAAATGTCTGTATCCCTCTATTCCCTGCCTATTTGTATAGCTGTCAAGATACCTTAAACTATTGTATTGTCTTTTGTATCCACCTCATCTGTCAACACATTCCAGGCACTTAACACCCTGTGTATAAAATCTGCCTCTCCTTTAAAAACTTACCCCCTTTTACCTTAAACTTATGTCCCCTAATATCTGACATTTCTACCCTGGGAAAAAAAAAGTCTGACTATCCTTTCTAACTATGCCTCTCATAATTTTGTAAACTTCTATCGGATTTCCCCTCATACATTGGTTTTCATGTATAAACAAGCCAGTCTCCATATATCTAATACCCTCCAAACCAGGCAACATCCTGAAAAGCTATTTCTGTACCCTCTCCAAAGCCACCACATCCTTCTGGCAGTGTGGTGACCAGAACTAAATATTCCAAATCCGGCCTAACTAAAGCTCTATACAGCAGCAAAAACCTTTTTGGTCTGAGGCATAGTGGCTCAGTGGTTAGCACCGCTGTCTCACAGCACCAGGGACCAGAGTTTGATTCCAGCCTCGGGCGACTGTCTGTGTGGAATTTGCACATTCTCCTGATGTCTGTGTGTTTCCCCTCCGGGTGCTCCAGTTTCCTCACACAATCCAAAGACGTGCAAGTTAAGTGAATTGACCATGCTAAATTGCCCAGAGTTGTAGAGATATACAGCATGGAAACAGACCCTTCGGCTTAACTTGTCCATGCCGACCAGATATCCCAACCCAATCTCGTCCCACCTGCCAGCACCTGGCCTATATCCCTCCAAATCCAAATCCAGATGCCTTTTAAATGTTGCAATTGTACTAGCCTCAACCACTTCCTATGGCAGCTCATTCCATATACATACCACCCTCTGCATGAAAAAGTTGCCCCTTAGGGGTCTTTTATATCTTTCCCCTCTCACCCTAAACCTATGCCTTCTAGTTCTGGACTCCCCCCACCCCAGGGAAATGACTTTGCCTATTTATCCTATCCATGCCCCTCATGATTTTATAAACCTCTAAAAGGTCACCCCTCAGCCTCTGACGGTCCAGGGAAAACAGCCCTAGCCTATTCAGCCTCTCCCTATCGCTCAAATCCTCCAACTTTGGCAACACCTTTGCAAATCTTTTCTGAGCGCTTTCAAGTTTCACAACATTCGATATGAAGGAGACCAGAATTGCATGCAATATTTCAACGGTGGCCTAACCAATGTCCCGTACAGCTGCAACCTGACCTCCCAACTCCTGCACTCAATACTCTGACCGATAAAGAAAAGCACATCAAACGCCTTCACTATCCTATCTACCTGCAACTCCACTTTCAAGGAGCTATGAACTTGCACTCCAAGGTCTCTTTGTTCAGCAGCACTCCCTAGGACCTTACCATTAAGTGTATAAGTCCTGCTAAGGTTTGCTTTCCCAAAACGCAGTACCTCACATTTATCTAAATTAAACTCCATCTGCCACTTCTCAGCCCATTGACCCATCTGATCAAGATCCCGTTGTAATCTGAGGTAACCTTCTTCATTGTCCACTTCACCTCCAATTTTGATGTCAACAGCAAACTTACTCAGGTGTACCTCTTATGCTCGCATCCAAATCATTTATATAAATGATGAAAAGTGGTGAGTCCAGCACCAATCCTTGTGGCACTCCACTGGTCACACGCCTCCAGTCTGAAAAACAACCCTCCACCACCACCCTCTGTCTTCTACCTTTGAGCCAGTTCTGTATGTTCAGAGATGTGTAAGTTAGGTGCATTCTTCAGGGTAAAATGTTGGGTAAAAGGGTAGGGGTATGGGTCTGGGTGGGTTACTCTTCAGAGGGTTAGTGTGTACTTGTTGAGCCAAATTGATTGTTTTGGGGCACAGAATCAAAGAATCCCTACAGTGTGGAAACAATGAAGGCAAGCATGCCATATATCTTCTTGACCACTTTATCCATGTGTTGTTACTTTCACAGAACTATGGACATGTATGCCGCGATCCTTCTGCATGTTGATGCTACTAAGACATCCACTATTTTCTATATACACTCCTCCTGCATTAGATCTCCCAAAATACATCACCTTGCATTTGTCCAGATTAAGCTCCATCTGCCACTACTCTGCCTAAGTCTCTACCCATGTCCTGCCGTATCTTCTGGCAATCCTCCCCCAATCTGTGTCGTCTGCAAATTTACTATTAAGGCAATCTACATTCTCCTTCAGATCATTTATATAAAAGACAAAATGGGGACCCCAGCACTGACCCCTGCAGAGCTCCACTGGGATCAGATCTCCAATCTGAAATTCACCCTTCTACAACTACTCTGTCTTCTATCACTAAGCTAGCTCTATATCCATCTTACCAGCTCACCATGGATCCCATGTGACCTCAGCTTTTGTATCAGTCCGCCATGAGGGAACTTGTCAAAGGCCTTGCCAAAGTCCATATTGTCAATATCTACCACCCTGTCCTCAATCACCTTTGTCACTTCCTCAAAAAATTCAATCAAGTTTGTGAGACACAACTTGCCCCCGCACAAACTCCATTGCTAATAAGTCCATATTTTTCTAAATGTGAGTAAGTCCTGTCCCCAAGAATCTTCTCCAATAATTTCACTGACAAGAAACGCTGGCCTGTAATTTCCTGGGTAATCCCGGTTGCCCTTCTTAAACAAAGGAACAATATTGGCTATTCTCCATCCTCTGGTGATTAAAAAGAATACAAAGATTTTGTAAAAGGCCCTTCAATTTTCTCACCTGCCTCTCAGCATTCTGGGGTAGATCCCAACAGGTCCTGCAGACTTGTCTACCTTAATGTTTTTTTTTAATCTTGACATGCCCTAGAATATCAAAATACCCCTCCCGAGACTCACCATCCACCATGCTTTTCTCCTTTGTGAATAGTGATGCAAAGTATTCATTAAAGGACCTTGCCCACTTCCTCCAGTGCCACACAAATTTCCCCGGCTTGTTTTTGAGTGTACTTAACCTTTCCTCCTCTGGCTCCTTATATATGTACAAAAAGCCTGGAATTTTCCTTAATCCTGTTCACCAAAGACATTTCATGGCCTCTTTCAGCCCTTCTAATTCCTTGTTTAAGTTCTTTCCTGTGAGGTCTGTATTCTACAAGGGCTGTCTATCTTCAGATTCCAAAACCACTAAGCAAGTCCCAGTCAATATAGGGGTTAAAATCACCCACTGCAACGACCCTGATTCTTTTACATTTTTCTATAACCTTTCCACATATCTGTTCTTCTACCACCTTCTGTCATTTGAGAGGCCTGAAGTACAATCCCAAAAGTGACTACTCCCTTTCGTTTCTATTCCTGAAAGCCACCCATATAGCCTCACTAGATAAGCACTCTCCAAGCTGTCCTCCCTCAGCGCAGCTGTGATAATCTCCCTTATCAGTAAAGCAATTCCCCCAGGACTTATTCACTTGATGGTAAGGTCTTCGGAGTGTTGCTGAACAAAACGTCCTTGGAGGGCATGTTCATAGTTCATTGAAAGTGAAGTCGCAGGCAGGCAGGATAGTGAAGGCAGTGTTTGGTATGCTTGGCTTTATTGATCAGTGCATTGAGTATAGGAGTTGGGACGTCATTGGTTAGGCCACTTTTGGAATAATGCATTCAATTCAGGTCTTCCTGCAATAGGAAAGATGTTGTTAAACGTGAAAGAGTTCACAAAAGGTTTGTTCAGAAAAAGAATGTTGCCAGGGTTGGAGGGTTTGAGCCTAAGGGAGAAGCTGAATAGGTTGGGACTATTTTCTCTGGAGCATCAGAGGCTGAGGGGTGACCTTGTAGAGGTTTATAAAATCATGAGGGGCATGGAAAGGATGAATAGCCAAGGTCCCAAGAGTAGGGGAGTGCAAAACTAGAGAGTATAAGTTTAAGGTGAAAGGAGAAAGGTATAAGGGACCTCAAGGGCAACTTTTTCACGTAGAAGGTAGTGCACATATGGAATGAGCAGCCAAAGGACATGGAGGAGGCTGGTACAATTTTAACATTTAAAAAGCATCTGTATAGCTATTTCAATACGAAGGGTTCAGTGCAATATGGGCCAAATGCTAACAAATGGGACTAGACTAATTTTAGGATATCTGGTCAGCATGGATGAGTTGAATCAAAGAGTTCTGTTTCCACGCTGCACATCGCCATGACCTCATTTACTCTATATCTCACCAGAAACATCAAAATTCTGGAATGTTAAACTGCCAGTCTTGCCACACTCAAAAAATAGCAAATTTTCAGGAGAATTCAAGAAAATGAAAAAGGCCTAATGAAATGCAAGACAGGTGTACTGATGTAAACCTATCTATGGGATTGAGAAACACAGTCAACATGCATTAGCTGCCAGACATGTGGGCCCATACGTCCATGTGTTGGAGAGACTTAAAACTTGTCATGCTGACATTTGTTACATATATTTCTCATCTCATTATGTTATTTCTGCAGTAGACCATTTAGTATTTTTTAAAAACATTATCTTTTTTGAAATTTATCTTTTCTTGGGCTTCATACATCAATATTTTGAATGGTTGGAACCCATCCAATTAACTCTCATTATAAAACATGTTTGCTGTTTGTAAATTTGATGGTTACTAGGTTTTCCAAGAACACTGCAAACAATGGGAATTTACTGTAAATTTCAATTTAATCTGGCTTCTACCAATCACCATCAAGTGTCATTTTGAAGCCAATTCAATCCCAAAGTGAACCATCTTATTTCCACTTTCATTCTCTCCCTTAGAGAAAGGTTTAGTTAAAGAGACAGGAAGTGAATAAAACAGATTGTTTTTTTTTGCCAATCTGAAGTTTCATTAGGCTAGAAGCTTTATGCAAGCTAAAACAAAAAAAATTTACTTCATTTGCTCCAGTCAAAAACTTTCATAATAGTTTTCCTGTTAACTTGCAATGCAACTCCCCCAAGTTCAGGCATTTGATTTTACAGGAAAACATTGCAAAATTCCAAGATTTAAATTCTTGAACCTTTCAACAGTAAATTTTGATGTACAAATGCTAACCTTCTCCCCACGGCTTGGATACATATTAACTGAAAATTGCTTGATTCAATCCAAGGAAACTTGCCAGTTTTCAGTCTCTTTAATGCAGGAGCTTGAACAACAAAAACCATAAAGCCTATCCTACAAAATTAACTAAAATATCATTGTAACGTTTAAATCACAATTTGCACTGCAGTATTTTCAGAGTTTGGACTTCAGACTAAATCCTCAATTCCAGTTCCAAAGAAGATTTAAGTTATGGTGCTATAAAAAGCATTAACATGTGGTCACAAAATCCTGCATTACTGCCTTTCAACTAAAAATACATAAGTGTTTTGCAGGATTGTCAGAACCCTTCAGTCAAAAAACACTTGGTCATTACTACAATATGGACGTTTAAAACAAATACAAGAAATCCTTTAAGTGGTCAGTGGTATATTAGTGCTCAAAATATATCTTACATAATGATGAAACTGTCAGAGGGCTGTTTCCTATTTTGCTTTCATTCTCTACCCCCTCCCAGACCCCCAGTCGTGCCATGTTTGTGTCTTGTTTACTTTACACTTAGTAAAGAAGATGAAATTTAGCCCTTTCGCATCTTCACTTACCCCTTTTTACATTCTCCATTTATTAACAACCCTTTGCCTTTTGCATTCAGCCTCCGAGCCATCTGGCTTCTTGCTCCTCCTCTGCCTCAATCAAAAGTATTAAAAAATCCTATTTTCCAACAGCTTTGCGACTTGAAAAAAAGACATAGCAAACTCAAAACATTAACACTATTTCTCTCTCCACAGATGGTTCCAGATCTGCTGAGTTTCTCCAGTACTTTTGGTGTTTGTTTCAGATTCCAACATCCACAGTTTTTGCTTTGATCTGACAACACTAAGACTGAGTTGGACAGACTGAGATTACACATGGTTCCATGTTTGTGTGGGAATTTCTGGACGCCAGGTACATCCTTTTAGTAACTGTTGATCTCTTTCATTTGAAATATCGTATACCTGTTAATATTTGACTTACTTCAATCTAAGTGTCACAGCACAAGTTTTAAGTCGTGAAATCTTTTCCAGTTTGTTTTGCATTTGCATCATGGAGAATTCTGTTCTGTCTAGAAAGCTATTAGTCTCTACAGGTATTGTCACAACTAACTTGCAGTATTTTTCAATCGTATTTTCATGTTTCAGCTGATATATCAACGCAATGTCCACATTTTTCTTGGCTCTCATTTGACAGTTCATAAGTTCAAAGCTGTCTGGAGATTTGTACCAGCTGTGCTAATTTGTTTGCGGATAGAACACTTATAACTTGAGAATGTGGCTATCAGGACATAATTAGAGTGCAACTTTGATGTTTAAGAGGAATAGAGATTGAATTTAATAATCAGTCCCTGACCAATTGGCACAAGGTGTTATAATCTAATGAATGGTTTGAATTTTATTTTGGTTTTAAAATTCTTTGCAGATCTTGGAGGAGAGAGAGTAGGAAAGAAAAGACACCTTCTAATGTACTACGATGACTATTCAAAATTTGAGTAAATCACGTAGCTGCATTTCAGTCTGTGTAAAGACTAATGCAGATCCAAACATTTGCATTATTTTTTTCACATTACCAAAATAGAACCTATCTCAGTAATGTCTTGGTTCAAACAATGTTGCATTATCACACCACTTCTCCATCTTTCTTGCTTCAATCTGCACTTCACTTCCAAGAAAACTCCTCGCAGGATACTGATATTTTAAGGTTTGACTTGAAATGATTCAATCTTCTTTGCCTCCACTCCAAAATAAAAGTAATTTCAAACATAGTCAGTCATTAAGGTACAGTACTTCCAATAGCCAATGCTTGTAGACTTGGAGACAGTTCCAAATCAACGTTGACTCTTTCACCTGAAGCAAAAAGAAGAAAGGATCCAACTTTAAACAATCAGAAAATTGAGTTTTTCTTGCAATCTGACTTTGCAGTGCAACATCACTCAATATCGATTGAGATCATTGTGAGATACTGGTGCATGTGGACCATTTTTTCATACCTTGGAACTCTTCCCATCAAAAAGGAAGACATGGTATAGAATTGACATTCCCTCCCAAGCCATCATTTCCAGTATTGAGATGCTTATCACTCAAAGCTAACATTGCTGATCTGGTTATATTATTATTTGCATGCTTGAAAGTAGGCTCTTAATGCAACTAGAAAAAAAAAGAACGTGGATGCTGAAAATCTGAATCCAAAACAAATTGCTGGAGAATGTCAGCAGGTCTGGCAGCACGTGTGGACAGAAAGCAGAGTCAACATTTCAGATCCAGTAACCGTTCTTCATTAATTTGATTTATTGTCGTCACATGTACCTAAGTATAGTGAAAAGCTTTGCAAGCAGTACAAGCAGATCATAGCAAGGTCATACAAATCATAGGGTGCTTAGCCAGACAAGATTGCAGCTGCACAGGAGGCACACAAAGCAAGATCAGCATTCAGTTTCTGAAGAGTCAATGGACCTGAAATGTCGACTGCTTTCTCTCCACAGATATTGCCAGATCTATTAAGGGTATCCAGTCATTTTTGTTTCTGTCTCAAAACAAGTACTTTACTCCAACTTTCACCAATAGCAAGAGGCTTCCAGACAGACAGAAAAAAGACTTTTTAAGAGAAGTTCTCTAAGCATCCTTGAATAGACTCAAATCACCATGGATTCATGGAAATCCCACATTCATGACTGACCAAATGGAGGAGGACAACTCCAAAAGGCACCAAGTTCTTAAAAAGACTCTGGGAGCATACACAGACCAAGTCAATAGAACAGGAAAAGCAAAATGTCTCTCTAGCAAGTTATTTATCCATCCATCAAACACCATTTGCTTCACTTGCAGTAGACTCTGTACATTAGACCAATAATCACATTACAATGCATTGAACCAGAGTGAAAGAAAAGCATCCTCAATCTTGACAGACTAGAAATTTAAAAGTTTGGAAGAAATATGCATTGAATTTTGTTTTTTGTTTCAAGATACATACAGATCAAATTCAACAAATTAAAACAAGGTTTTCATGATCTGAACTAGATATTGTCTTTTGTGCACATTTCTTCAATATTTTTGAAGGCAGACTGAAATGGTTTGCAACATGAGGCTAGATAAAAAATAGCACTTCTGTCAAAAAAATGAGCATTTTATTCAGGTTAGGTGTATCTCGCTGCAAAATTCTTAACAATGAGAAGAATGATTTTAAAAGTTGCCCTGTTCCTACGAGTGAACCTCCTTAACATTTTTTTGTGATCATCCACCTGATTCTGCCTGGCTTTTGATGTGAGTGAGTTTCTGCCAGAATACCTATCCACTTGTGTCTCTCTTTGACACTTTCCACAATCAGTTACCAGTTAGTGTATCAATAAAACCTGCTCTTTTTGTCACAGTTCCCACCTCCTTAGGTTGGAAGGAAATCCAAAATTCTCAAAATCAATAACAGACTCCACTGTATGACAACCCTCTTTGAAACTGAAAGCTTATTGGTTTATGTAGGTGGGCTACAGGCATTGAAGCAGTGAATGGTTTTTCTGATCCTGTGTGTATTAAATTTGTTTTATAACCACACTCAAACAGGACTTGTTCTCAAATGATTTTTGATGGAAATAAATCAAAAATCCTCAAGTTAACTGTTCTTAGTTCAACAATGCTGAATGTGAAAGTGAATGTGAATGTGAAGAAAGAAATCAGAAACGCATAGAGACTATATGAGAGAGCATTGGCAGAGAAAGTTAAGGATAATCCAAACAGATTCTACAAATATATTACAAACAAGTGGATAACTAGAGAGGGAGTAGGGCCCCTTAAAGATCAAGAAGGTTGTCTTTGTTCTGAACCCCAGGAGATGGGAGAGATACTAAATGAATTTTGTGTCAGTTTTTACTGTCAAGAAAGAAATAGAGACTAGAAAACTCAGAGAAATGAATTTTGATATTTGAAAACAGTTCACATTACAGAAGAGGAAGTTTTGGTAGTCTCAGATAATATAAAAGTAGATCAATCTATGGGACCTGATCTGATGAATTCTAGAATGTTGTGGGAAGGAAAGGAGGAAATTGTGAGACCCCTTGCAGAAATATTAGAGTCATCTAAAATTACAGATGAGGCAACTGATGATTGGAGGGTGGTTAATATTGTATTTTTGTTTAAGGAAGGTTGTAAGGAAAAACCGGGGAACGATAGACTTGAGAGTCTGATTTCAGTTGTGGGTAAATTGTTGGAGGTGATTATAAAAGATAGGACTTATGGACATTTAAAGAGACAAAAAATGATTAGGAACAGTCAGCATGGTTTTGTGCATGGAAAATAGTGTCTCTCAAACTTGATCGAGTTGTCTGAGGAAGTTACCAAAACGATTGATGAGGGCAGAACAGTAGATGGATTTTAGTAAAGCCTTCAACAAGGTTCCACATAGTAGACAAATTCACAAAGTTAGGTCACGTGGGATTCTTAGCCTGCTTGGCACACCTTCCTCATTCCTGAAGAAGGGCTCATGCCCGAAACGTCGATTCTCCTGTTCCTTGGATGCTGCTGCCTGAACTGTTGCGCTTTTCCAGCAACACATTTTTCAGCACATGGGATTCAGAGTGAGCTTGCCAATTGGATATTTAACTGGCTTAACGGGAGGAGACAGAGTGATGGTGGAGGATTGCTTTTTGGACTGGAGGCCTATCACCAGCTGTGTTCCACAGGGTTTGGCTCCAAGTCCTCTTTTGTCATTTAAATAAATTATTTGGATAAGAACATAGAAGGCATGGTAAAAAAGTCTATGGAGGACACTAAAATTGGTGGCACAACAGACAGTGAAGAAGTTTTTTTAAGATTACAAAGGGATCTTGATCAATAGGCTAAAAAAATGGCAAATGGGAGTTCAATTTGGATAAATGAAAGGTACTGTATTTTGGTACAACAAACAATGGTATGGCCTTGGGTAGTGTTGTAGAAGAAGGACCTGGGGCTCAGGTACATAATACTCTAGTCTGTGACACATATAGACAGGGTGGTTTGAAAAGGCGTTTGGCAAGCTTGCCATTCCTTGCTCAATCCTTTGAGCATAGGTCAGAAGTCACATGGCACCGACATGTTTATTTGGAATCATAAACTTTCGAAGTGCTGCTCTTTCATCAGGTTGAAGTCTGGGTATGGAAGATTTGAGTTATAAAGAAAGGCTGGATTTTTTTTTCACTGGAGCGGGAGCCGGGGGGGTGGTTGAAAGGCAACCTGATAGAAGTTTGTAAAATAATGGAGAGGTATAGATAGAGTTAATGATAGTTGTCTTTTCCCTAGAGTGGGGGATTTCAATTCTAGGCAGCACATTTTACGGTGAGAGGAGAGAGATTGAAAAAAAGACATGGGGGCAAATTTTTTTTGTTACAGAGGGTGGATTGCATATGGAATGAATTTCCTAATGAAATGGTGGACGTGAGTACAATTGCATCACTTAAAAAGACATGTGGAAAAGTACCTGAATAGGAAAGGTTTGGTGGGATGTAGACCAGGAGCAGGCAGGTGGAAGTAGTTTAGTTTGGGATTATGTTCGGCATGCACTGATTGGATCAAAGCGTCTGTTTCCATGCTGTATGACTCTATTTTGATAACAATTACATTTTCCCCCGCTAAGGATAAAAAGCATATGAAAATTGTTGCACTATTTAGGTCATTTTTTATAAAACAAATTTGCAATGTTAGACTTCAGTTCCAGGATAGAGAAGGGGGGAGAGTAAATTGATTCAAAGTTGAACTTTTAAGTAAATTAGGAACCAGTTATTCTATAATTCTCTCAAAGCTACGATCACATCTAAAACTTCAAACTTAGGATGAAGCAATGTATCCAGAAGCAGCTGCCTTCAACCTTATTAAAAAAAGGTCCACTACATTTGAATTAATGCAAAATTTTGTCAGAAAAATACAAAACTCATGTTGCAGTTGTATAAGACTCTGATACGGCCGCATCTGGAGTATTGTGTGCAGTTTTGGTCGCCATACTATAGGAAGGATGTGGAGGCACTGGAACGGGTGCAGAGGTGGTTTACCAGGATGTTGCCTGGTATGGTAGGAAAATCGTATGAGGAAACGCTGAGGCACTTGGGGCTGTTTTCATTGGAGAAAAGAAGGTTTAGGGGTGACTTGATAGAGAGGTACAAGATGATTAGGGGTTTAGATAGGGTTGACCATGAGAACCTTTTTCCACGTATGGAGTCAGCTATTACGAGGGGGCATAGCTTTAAATTAAGGGGTGGTAGGTATAGGACAGATGTTAGGGGTAGATTCTTTACTCAGCGAGTCGTGAGTTCATGGAATGCCCTGCCAGTAGCAGTGGTAGACTCTCCCTCTTTATGGGCATTTAAACAGGCATTGGATAGGCATATGGAGGATAGTGGGCTAGTGTAGGTTAGGTGGGCTTGGATCGGCGCAACATCGAGGGCCAAAGGGCCTGTACTGCGCTGTATTTTTCTATGTTC